>NC_132858.1:38493277-39194777 GCF_048164855.1 Canis lupus baileyi | reverse complement strand
TCTAAAAGAGGAAATGCTAGAGCAAAGTAAATGTAGACACTTCTAATTTTGATATACATTTCCAAATTGACCTACAAAATGGTTAATTAATTCACACCTGAACAAATATTGATAGGAATCCATGTTTCACTGTAACTTTATCACCAATTGATTTTATTAGTATTTTAAGTCATGGCTGCTTATGTTTAGATGGTTTTGATTTATGGTTTATGGTTTAGATGGAACAGTATTATATATGTATATTGACTATTTCTCTGTGAACTGCTTGTTCATGTTCATCCATGTTGTCACTGAGTGTTCCTTTTATTCTCATTTGTCATACACCCCCCTCCCATGATTATATGTCTATATGGATATATATCAGGTATCCTTCTAGTTTGTTACTTATCTTTTACCCTGGTTTATATTTTTTTATACTTTAAAAAAATCAGTCAACTCAGAATTATATACCCAGTGATAATATCCTTCAAAAGAAGGCAAAATTAAAAATTAAAAAGAGCTACCATATGATCTAGTAATCACACTTGTAGGTATTTACCTAAGGAATATGAAAACACTAATTCTAAGGGATAAAAACACCCCTGTGTTTAGTGCAGCATTATTTACACTAACTGAATTATGGAAGCAACCCAAATGTCCATCGATAGATGAATGGATAAAAAAGATGTGGTATACAGTGGAATATTACTCAGAAAAAAGAATGAAATCTTACCATTTACAATAATATGGTTGGAGCAAGAGAGTATTATGCTAGTAAAAAAAATCAGTGAGAAAAAAAACAAATACCATATGATTTCACTCATATGTGGAATTTAAGAAACAAATCAACAAAGACAAAAAGAAAGAAAGAAAAAAAAAAAAAACAAAGACAAAAAGAGACAAATGTAGAAAGAGACTCTTAACTATACAGAACAAACTGATGGTTACCAGAGGGGAGAGGTGGGGGGATGGATGAAATAGGTGAAGGGGATTAGAAGTACACTTGCCATGATGGGTACTTAGTAATGTACAGAATTACTGAATCACTATATTCCACACCTAAAACTAATAAAATAAATCTTGCCATTTGCAACAAGGATGGATCTATGCTGGATCCATACATGGATCTATGTAAAGGAAAAAAAAAAAAGAGACAAACCAAGAAACAGACTCTTCATTATAGAGAACAAACTGATGGGTTACCAGAGTGGAGGTGGGTGGGAGGATGGATGAAATAAGCAATGGGGATTAAAGAGTGCACTTGTGATGAGCACTGGGTAATATATGGAAGTATTGAATCATTATATTGTATACCTGAAACTAATATTACACTCTATGTTAACCAACTGGCATTTGAATACAGTTAAAATAAAAACTTAATTTCAAAATATGAGGAATATATTGCTTTTTAATACTTATAATTTAAATGCTAATATTAAAAAACAAAGTCTAAAATAAAAAGTCTGAAATCAATGACCTAATGTTTTACCTGAAGAAGCTAGACTAAGAGGAGCAAGGAAACTCAAAGTAAACGAAAGAACAAAATAAACAGCAGAAATCAATCAATACATTAGAAAACAAACAATAGAGATACTAACAACATGAAAAGTTGGTTCTTTGAAAAGATTAACAAAATTATAAAGTCAAGTCTCACTAATCCAGAAAAAGAGAATATAACTATCAATATCAGGGATGAAGAGGAAAGAAATATCACTACACATCCTATAGGCATAAAAAGGAGTATAAGGGAATACTTTGCATAAATATGTGAACAAATTTGATAATTTGACAAAATAGACAAATTTCTTGAAAAAAATCACCAAATGTAAAACCAGATAAAACAAATTATTAATATAATAATAAAGTATCTATTACCTATACAGTCACGATTCTAGATAAAGATGATGAAGTAATACATTGGAGAATGAAAGATTTTTCAACAAGTGGTGATATAATAACTAAAACATTCATATGGGAAAAAACAAATCTTGATTCTTATTGCACACTCAACACAAAAATTAGAGATAGATTGAAGGCAAAAGCAGAAACTATTAAAGATGCTAGAGAAAAACATAAGAGAACAGCTTTATGATTGAAAGCAGATACAGATTTCTCAGGACACAGGAAACAATAACCATGAAAATAATCAGTAAATTAGACTTTATCAAAATGGAAATCTTCTCATCAAAACACACTTAAGAAAATGCATAGGCAAGTCACAGACTGAGAGGAAATATGGAAAAACAACGATCTGACGGAGGGTTGTTCCCAGAACATATGAACAACTCCTCCAATTCAATAATAAAAAGATAAATAATCCAGTTGAAAATTAAATGGGCAAAATATCTGAACAAAATATTCAAAAAGAGGGACGCCTTGTTGGCTCAGTGGTTGAGCATCTTTCAGCTCAGGGCATGATTCTGGGGTCCAGGATCAAGTCCCACATCAGGCTCCTTGTAAGGGATCTGCTTCTTCCTCTGCTATGTCTCTGCCTTTCTCTTTGTATCTCTAATGAATAAATAAATAGAATCTTTAAACAAACAAACAAAACACAAAACTTCATAAAGAAAGAGAGGCGCCTGGGTGGCTCGGTTGGTTAGGGGTCTGTCTTCAGTGGAGTCATGATCCCAGAGTCCCAGGATCAAATCCTATGTCTGGCTCCCTGCTCAGAAGGGAGTCTGTTTATCACTCTGCCCCTCCCTGCTCATGCTCTCTTTCTCTCAAATACATAAATAAAATCTGAAAAAAAAAAAAAAGATATACTAATAACCAATAAGTACACAAGAAAGTACTAAACATCATTAGTCATCAGGGAAATGTAAATTAATATAGGGAAACCACTGTACACACACTGGAACGGGTGAAATTAAAAGACTGACAATAAAAATACTGGTGAGGATGCGGAACAACTCATACACTGTAGGAGGAAGTGTGAAATGGAACTTGGGGGGTAGTTTATCTGGTAGTTTATTATGCAAACTCAAATCAGCTATTCTATTCCTAGGTATTTACCCAAGAGGAGAAAAATACATACATAAAAATGTGTGTGTATATATATATACACATATGTACACATATATTTATATATATGTAATCCATATATCCCTCCATAAAATGATTTGTCTAAAAATGTTCATAGCAACCTTTTTTACAATTGCCAAAAACTAGACACAGCCCAGGTATCCATCAACAGTATAGATAAACAAATTAAGCTTTCTAATTGCCTGCTTCAATTTCTATACCCTCTGGTACATTACAAAACAACAGCTCTTGGTTGCTTTTTCAAAATATAAATCATATATTACTCCCCTGCTAACACCTGTTGTAGTTGGAATTAAGTCCGTATTCTTACAATGTCTATAAGGCTCTATCTGGATTTAGCCCTCACTTCCCTCATCTCCCATGACTCTCCACAAGATCTCCTTCTATACCTTGAAAATGGTAGGTTCATTCAATTTTCAGGGCTTGCACCAGCTTTTCCTCTATCTGGGGAGCTCTGTATCCAGAATTTTATGAGCCTCTTTCCCATTCTGGCTTTAGTTCAAATGTCCCTTCTTCAGACTCTTCCTGATTGCTAAATGCAATAGCTTTCTTTCCTCATTCTCTATTCCATTACCCTCTTATTTATTCATTGCACAATTTGAAGTTATCTTTGGTTATTTACATGCTTATTGTCTTTCTACTCAGGCCAAACGTGAGCATGGAGACCATAATATTTCCTAGTACCTAAAAGAGTTCCTGATACAGAGCAGGCATTCAACAAATAGATGTTGACTAGTTACTGCCATACACAAGATTGTCTTCAAATATTAGCACAATGTTGAGGCAGTAAATATAGACATAATTTATATTTTTCTTCCAAAGTCTTGATATAGATACTGAAAGAAAGGAATTTATGAAATAAACATTTCTTTCATAATTAGGGCTAAAACATAGTGGCTTACATGTTTTATATTATAGATAATAAACTCCAAGAAGAAAGAGAAGGATAGTTTATTGAATAACTACCATTTGTTGGGCTGTACCTTATATTGGTGATCCTTGAACAACACAGGTTTGAACTGTTAGGAATTTGAAAAAATTTGAATTCACTTATGAATTTGAAAAAATTGAAAAAGTGAAAATTCATAAGTGAATTTTTTGGATAAATATACAGTACAGTACTGTGAATGTGAATTTTCTCTTATGATTTTCTTAACATTTCTTTTCTCTTGCTTACTTATTATAATAATATAATATGTAATACATATGGCATACAAAATATGTGTTAACTAACAGTTTGTGTTATTGGTTAAGGCTTCTGGTCAACAGTAGGCTATTAGTGGGTACTATGCTATTTAATATCTTAACAATGTTGCACTATATTAAGTGATATCCATTTTATGTGTAAAAATGCAAATTCAGAAACACTTATTAATTTGATCAAACTCACACAGCAAATAGGTGGTAGGACCAAAATTCACAATCAAATCTACTTCTACAGTTCATGCTTCTCCACACTACAACAGATCAAAATATAATTTAACAAATGTATACATTTTCTCTTATTTTAAAAGATTCTTCCAAAATAAAACCCTAAATTTATCAACCACATTTACCAAATAAAGAATTCAACCTTTATTTACTTTCACATATTTGTGGATTTTTAAGAACCTAAAACCACGGACTCGATTTAAATTTTGCTAAAGAAAATATAAAGGGTCATTAACTACTTCTAGAATCTAGAAGATTTTTTTATTCATTTGAGAGCAAGTGAGCAAGCATGCATGTACGAGCAAGTATGCCCTGGTGGCAGGACAGAGGGAGGGCCAGAAAGCAGACTCTCCAAGCAAATTCCCTGCCAACCATGGAGCCCAACACATGGTTCTATCCCATGATACCAAGATCACCAGTGGAGCCAAAACAAAGAGTCCAACACTCAACTGACTGAGCCACCGAGGCACCCCTACAATATATTAAAAAAAAAACAAACATATTTTATTTATTTATTCATGAGAGACACAGAGAGAGGCAGAGACATAGGTAGAGGGAGAAGCAGGCTCCCTGCAGGGAGCCCGATGTGGGACTCGATCCCAGGACCCCAGAATCACGACCTGAGCCAAAGGCAGATGCTCAACCGCTGAGCCACCCAGGCGTCCCCCCTATAATATATTTCTTAACATTGGACTTAGGTCATTTTCTTTGAGTAGACAGAGATTAATCTAAGAAAAATAAAACATTTTGTTTGAAAATCCCTCTGGTACTTAATAGTGGGGAAAAGTTCATATGGAAAATTAAAAAGAATTTATAATGTTAATCATTTATACAGAGTTTGAAACCATCTTCAAACACGTACATTACTGTTCATTTCATCCCTGCTATTACTATTCTTTGCCAGTATAAATAAATAACCATTTCCAATTTTAGAGAATGGTTTTCCGTTTTGTTCCCATATTTCCATCCAAGAATAACACTAGCATTATCATATTATAATCATAAGATTCGTCAAATTCATATCTGCTTTTTTTTTTTTTTAATTTTTTTTTTTTTATTTATTTATGATAGTCACAGAGAGAGAGAGAGAGAGGCAGAGACACAGGCAGAGGGAGAAGCAGGCTCCATGCACTGGGAGCCCGATGTGGGATTCGATCCCGGGTCTCCAGAATCACGCCCTGGGCCAAAGGCGGGCGCCAAACCGCTGCGCCACACAGGGATCCCTGATTCGTCAAATTCATATCTGCTTAAAGGGCCTTCTAGTTGGTATTGAAATTCTGTGCCTCCCAATTTGCAATATTCTCTTTTTCCCCTCTTGCCTTATTGCTACAAACTCCACTCTGTCTAGCATTTTCTCTCCTCAGCTAGCTTAGCTTCTCACCAGTGTACCTTTTTGTTCACACTAGAAATTTCCCTTACCATCTCAAGATGTGTGCTCTGACGAAATGGCCTGAGCAGTCAACAGAAAATCTTGATTACTGGAAACAGGTAAATCCTTCTGTCATGTCTTAGTTAAAATGATTTTTTTTAAAAATAATTTTCTTTTAAAAGATTTTATTTATTTATTCATGAGAGACACAGGCAGAGAAGCAGGGACATAGGTAGAGGGAGAAGCAGGCTCCATGCAGGGAGCCTGATGCAGGATTCGATCCCAGGACCACAGGATCACACGCTGAGCCAAAGGTAGATGCTTAACCGCTGAGCCACCCAGGAGTCCTAGGTAAAAGGATTTATAACTACCACTTAAGAAGCCTTTATTTTCTACTTAATCACTCACTGAACATAAAAGATACTATCCCCTAAAATTTTATTTATTTGTTTGTTTGTTTGTTTGTTTGTTTATTTATTTATTTATTTATTTATTTATTTATGACAGAGAAAGAGAGAGGCAGAGACACAGGCAGAGGGAGAAGCAGGCACCACGCTGGGAGCCTGATGCGGGACTCAATCCCGGGACTCCAGGATCACACCCCGGGCTGAAGGCAGCGCTAAACTGCTGAGCCACCGAGGCTGCCCTCTTAAAAATTTTTAAAAAGGTATGTACTTTTAGCCAGAAACTTCAGGAGTGATAGTGTAAAGAACTATTGAACATGTTTACTATTTCAATCAGTACAAAGAAAGGAAAAATGTAAAATGTCAAAAAGGACAAAGCCAGGATGCTTGGGTGTTCATAATGACAATAAGCCACAGCTTCCCCACAAAGGTTCTGGTTTCCCATCCCCACCCCCAATCCTTTAAGGCCAAAAAACCACCACTACTCTTAGGGTTCAGTGTGCCTTTGCCCACTTGGTGCTATTTGGGAGGAGAAAAACTATCTAAACTCTCTGAAATCTGAACTTTTTCTCCCACAGATGCAGAATCACATGTAGTGATGAGGTCTAAGGTACCATTAGCCACTATTAGCTCTGACTTAGGATTAGAACAATAATAAAAATGACTATTATTTATTCAATTTTTACCAAACGTCATAAATCGTGAAGTACTTTAAATATATGATCTCACTTCTTATAATAACCCTAAATGATAGGTACTTAGTATTATTTCTATTTTTTTAGATGTGGAAATTGAAGCACAGAGAAGGTAATTAGCCCATTTATACAAAGTGGTGAAGTCAGAATTCTAACTTTATTCTTACTGATACCAAATCTATAATTATACATTATTTATAGGATGAGGAGTCAATAAATTTCCAGGAATAATTTTATGTATTCATACAATGGGTCTGCCTATATTTGACTTCCATTATCAGGATTCTATCAGATTCGTCAGCTAAATTTCAGATTTTATTTACCCTAATAAAATATCACAAAGATAGCTATTCTTAAAAGGATGCAAAATTTACCAACCAGCAGCTTAGCACATACCTACTACGATATTTCCCATCTTGCTTTGTAACGTTATATCACCTGTAAAGGAAAAAGAAAGACAATTTTATATATTAGGGATAATCTAGAAAGGAACTGTTGTATAGTATTCTAACATGGTTGGGGGACGCCTGGGTGGCTCAGTGGTTGAACGTTGTCTTTGGCTCAGGGTGTGATCCTGGGGTTCCAGGATCGAGCCCCCACTGGGCTCCCTGTGAGGAGCCTGCTTCTCCCTCTGCCTATGTATCTGCCTCTCTTTGTCTCTCATGAACAAATAAATAAAATCTTTTAAAAAAATAAAACACGGTTGGCTATCCATGTTATTTAATAACATTGTTATTATTGTTGACAAATTTTCTATTACAAATCTACTGAGAGATTTAGCTGCAACTCTGAAATAACTAGCTTTAGTCATCTATACAAACTCTTTTCCTCTATTCTACCTTAAGCTTCTCTAGCATAACTACAAAAGGAACCACCATACTTTCTGGGAAACATGAAAGAAATGTAAGGATATTTCTGTAACGCGTAAATGAAAAAGTTACTTAAATGTACCATGTATTTTCAGCATAAACATCACTATATTTATCAGATCACTCAAGTTGTGAACCAACTAATACTAAAATAATCCATGGAAAAAAGTTATCACTGTTATTTTTCAGGCCACTCTGCCGGGCCTGTTAAAGTCATTTCTGTGCCAAGAGTTACAGAGTTTGGGGCAGGAATAATGAACACACGGCAGTATGACTAACAAAGAAAAAGGTTTCAGAGGTTCCTGTCTTTTGATGAAAATACATTTTCCAGGACAAGTATAGGATATTGCAATCATTCTTCTCAGCCTCTTTCTTCTAATACCAAAATTAGTATGATTTTTCTTCATATGTGTGTCTGTTTGTAGAATTACTCCTAGAGTCATACCACCTAAGTTCACTGCACTGAAAATGCAAGCAACATGGCTTTCTACCATAATACCAGAACTACCTTAAAAAGGTACAGGAATAACTTTTATCTCAGAAATATCCAGGGCAAGTGACCTCATTTACTTAACTTCTTACATCCTGTAAATACGGTCATATATCAGTAACTGAGAAAAAGCCAACAAAGCACTTGATCATTTGTCCTACAGTCAGATGTACTTTGATTACAAAAATCTCTCTAAAAAGTCTTTTACTCCATCATACTTCAAGTGAAGATATAAACAAGGGGTACATTTGTGTAGGCATAAAACTTGGTTTGTATAAAGAAATTAAGCTCCTAAAATTATTTTCAAGTCTCAGTAAGTTACAGGGTTGTAAAGATTCTTTTATTTTTTTTATTTTTTAAAATGGATATGAAATCCCAGTTTTCTTTTTTTTTTTTAATTTTTACTTATTTATGATAGTCACAGAGAGAGAGAGAGAGAGAGAGAGGCAAAGACACAGGCAGAGGGAGAAGCAGGCTCCATGCACCGGGAGCCCGACATGGGATTCGATCCCGGGTCTCCAGGATCGCGCCCTGGGCCAAAGGCAGGCGCTAAACCTCTGCGCCACCCAGGGATCCCTGTAAAGATTCTTTTAAATGTGTTATGTAAATATTATTTCATTGGTGTGTTCTAGACACTCTCTTCCAATTTTCAAACCCAGTAAATGCAGATTCACCATCATATGCAATTAGTGGCCAAAGATCCTACTGCTTCTAAGATGGCTTTCAATGATCCCTGCCTCCTGGTATTCATACCCTTGTATAATCTCCTCCCCTCAAGTATAGGCTGTACCTAATAATTTGCTTTTAACACAGAACATAAGGCAAAAGTGATAGGATGTTGCTTCCAAGATTAGGTTACAAAAAGATAATAGTTTCTGTCTTGCCAGCCCTCTTCTGCTCTGAGGGAAGCCAGCTAGTCATGCTGTCAACTGCCCCATAAAAGAAGCCCACTAGGAAGGAACTAAAAAAGGCCTCTGTCCAACAGGATCTGACCTGAATCCTGCCAACAACCACATGAGTGGGCTAGGAAGCAGACTGTCCCTTTGTGGAACATTCAAATGTACCCCATGGCCTCAGCTGACAGGATCCAGTTAAGCCACACCAAGATTCCTAACCTAACCAAACTGTTAAGACAATAAATGTTTGTTGCTTTCAGCTGCTAAGTTTAGAGATAACTTGTTAGAAGTAACTAGTATAGATGTTGAAAACTGAACATGGGGTGCTGCCATAATAAATACCTAAAAATGTAGGAGTAGTTTTGGAACTTGGCAATGGGTAGAGGTTGGAAAGATTTTGAGGGATGTGTTAAAGAAAGCTTAAATTGCCTTGAACAGTTAGTAGAAAGTTGGACTTTGAGTATTCTTTATACAAAGGTTCAGGAGGAAGTGAGGAAAATGTTTTTGGAAGTTGGAGAAATGCAAATTCCTGTTTAGTAGTTGCAGAAACCTAACACCACCATTATCTTCAGTAGTGTGGAAACTAAGAAATGTAATTTAATGAAGTGAATGATTTAACTAAAATTTCCAAGCAAGGTTAAAGTGTTGTGTTATGTGTAGGTTTTTTGTTTTGTTTTGTTTTTTGCACCACTTACTGTAAAATGCAAGAGAAGAGAGATAAACTAATCTAAAGAAAGGGCTGCGAATCAAACAAACAAACTAAACCAGGACACAAATAGTTTTGAAAATTCTCAGCCTCTCAAGATGGCAAAAGATGTTAAAGTTAGGAATAGCTTCCAAACAAAGTTTGAATCCAGGGCAGTACATGGCCTAAAATGAAGCTGAGGGGTGACTGCAAAACCTCTTCTTAAGACCCCAGAAAGGTCAAGAGTGGTACTTCACAGTACTAATTATACTAAAAGCCCTTTAAAAAGATTAAAGGTATATTTCACAGAGCCTCTCAATCAAACAACAGACACTCTAGAAAGCTTGAGTACATTTTACCTCAATATCTCCACAGAGATTCTTAGATGTGGCTTTTATCTTATGGAATAAACCCCAACATGATTCACAGAAGGCTGACAAAATTTTTGAGAGAATAACAACAGCAAACACACTGCTAAACTGAACTAAAAAGAACACTGAACAGTACAAAGTAAAAAGAGACCACTGGACCTCCAAAATTCTATTGTCAGGAAGCTGACTAAGAAAACCACTTAGATGCAAACACATGCTTTATTTCATGAAAAAGTAAGGATGACTCAAAGGGAGGAACAAAAACCAAGAGGACAAAGCCTGAAACCCTAAGAAATTATTCTCAGGTCTTCTGATATAATTAAGGAAACTCCAATGTCTGCCCACCCAAATTTCAAAATCACTATGGACCAGTGACTGCTTCGTGCCTCTCATTTTCCCACTTTTGAACAGGAACCTCTATAGCAATTATCCTATACCTGTCCCATCAGTGTATAGGCAGTGTGCATGGGGGGATGTGGAGGCTAGATAGCTTGTCTCTTTAGTTCACAGGTCTTCAGATTTCGAGAAACTGTTCTTGAGGAGTTGTACTTAAGCAACTATACTTGAGGAGCCTCATCTACACCTTGATCTGATTTTGATGAAGAGATTCTGTATTCTGATGTGGTACCTAATGGGATGAGACTTTTAGGAAACTTGGAAGGGAGTATATTTTGCATGTGGGAGGGACATGAATCATTTAGGGGAGGAGCCAGAGACAGCCTGGCCATCCAAAGCCTTATAGGGTATCTGGGGAGATACATACATAAAAAATTAAAAATTGGTATTTATAAATAATTATAAGTGAAAGTCAAAAGTGAACAATAAGTATTAGGTGCTATGGCCATTCAGAAAAAAGAGACTAAAATGACCTGATGTGGACAAGGAGAAGACATAGTACAGATATCACCAGAGCTGAGATTTGAAGCATGAATAAAATTTGAATATGTTCAATGGGAAGGATTTTCTGGAAAAAAGAATTACATAAACAAAGGTAAAAAGGCAGAACTAAACATGCTATATTTAAATTATGCAAATCAGTTAAGCTGAAGCAATTAGGCACGTCTATAGGGATGGGGATCATGTCTTTCTTATTTATCATTATATCCAAAAAGCTTTGTACAGTACCCAGTGCACAGAAAACATTATCATTTTTTAAATGATTTTTAAAATTGATTTGAATGATTTTTTAAATGTTCAGATTTAGTTTGGAAAAACAAATGAAGAGCAATCTGTAGAACTGTGGGGTACTAGTCTATGGACTTTATCCTAAATTCAAAGAGTCAGTGAAGAATTTCAAGATGGATACAAATAAGAAAACCATGCTTTAGGGAGATTAATCTAGTGTGAAACAGTGAAAACTTCTATTCAGAAATCTCTTTATTGTTTCCACCTCCTGAACACTTCAAAAATAAAATGAAGTAGAACACTGATTTTTGTGATTTTAACTATTAGTAAAGAACTATGACAGGGACATGTGGGTGGCTCAGTGGTTGAGCATCTGCCTTTTTTGGCTGGGTTGTGATCCCAGGGTCCTGGTATTGAGTCCCCCAAATGAGGCTTGCCCAAGGGACCCTGCTTCTCTGCCTATGTCGCTGCCTCTCTCTTTGTGTCTCTTATGAATAAGTAAATAAAAAAATCTTAAAAAAAAAAAAAAAGAACTATGACGGTTTTATAGTCATTTAGCTAGTGGGCCCAGTTGCCCACTCAGCAAGGCAAAAAAGCTTTATTATCTTCTACTAGTCTCAATGAATTCTATAGATATTTCCTATTTTTTTTTAAGGAAAACATGTTTCTCAAAAGCTAAGCATTACTGCTCATCATGAAAATAAAGTGATCTCAAAGTTACGGTTCTTACATCCATAAGATAGAAGTTTTAGATCTATTAAAGAATGAAGTTGGGAACCCTGGGTGGCTCAGCAGTTAAAGTGTCTGCCTTCGGTTCAGGGCATGATCCTAGAGTCCAGGATCGAGTCCCACATCAGGCTCCCTGCATGGAGCCTGTTTCTTCTTCTTCTTTTTTTTTTTTTTTAAAGATAGATAGATTTATTTATTTATTTATTTATTTGAGAGAGAGAGAGAGAGAGAGAGAGAGGCAGAGACACAGGAGGAGAGAGAAGCAGGCTCCATGCAGGGAGCCCGACATGGTACTCGATCCTGGGACTCCAGGACCATGCCCTGGGCCAAAGGCAGGCGCTAAACCGCTGAGCCACCCAGGGATCCCCGGAGCCTGCTTCTCCCTCTGCCTGTGTCTCTGCCTCTCTTCTCTGTGTCTCTCATGAATAAATAAATAAAATCTTAAAAAAAAAATAAAGAATGAAGACTAGTTCATATTACAGGGGCACCTAGAGTCTCAGATTACATCTCTCTTGAATGTTAATAATTCTATACTGTAAAAGCATAGTGGAACAAGAAAAACTATGAAAATAAGAAATATTTATAAATATAAAGAATATTTCAAAATATTTTTGTCACTGCTAAAGAACTTTTAAAGCAGTAAAAAAAAATATATTTTCAACTCATATCAAAATATTTACAAAACTCTACCCCAAACAGAAATATTCCAAAGTCATTATAATATGCAAAATGGACCTCTTACCTCAAATGCTTTGTGGAATAAGGCAGATTATTTAAAAGGACACAACTCAACCAATACTAGCACAGTTTCCTGTATTTTGGTTCTACCTATTTGGTCTCCAATAAACAAATCACTATTTGAGAGGAGGAGATCTTTGTAAAAGTCTTCTTTTCAATAAAGCGGATGCCATAAGGTCTGTAATAACCATGTATGCTTACTCTCAAGTTATGCAACTTCTCCACAAATCCCAGTGTTTGAGAAAACATATTGCTTTTCTTAGCTAGTAATTCTTCATTCTAGTAGGGCGGGAAGAAAAGATAAGCTATCAATTAGAGATGAACATGAGTTTATTTTTCTTCACTAAAAGAAATGTGATTAAGGTTTTTTTTTTTGATTATGGTTTTAAAAATCATATACTCTAATAATCCAAACAGAGCAATCAAATATCCTTTAAGGTTAAATTCTTTTTGTATTGGGGTGAGGGGACAGGTAGCAGGATGGGAGGCACTTGCTATTTGTAAGCCATAGTTCTAAATGCTAGAATACACAGATGAACAGAAGAACATTATCCTTGCTCTTGAGGAACTTACAATTAGGCAAAAATATATGGGTCAATGGAAGGCCAAAGATGAGGAGATGATGCTTTACCTGAACACTAATAAAAGTCAATGAAGTAAAGAAAGATGGGAAAAGCACTTTAAGAAAACTATCAACAGAATGATCAGTATAGTCAAAGGCTCTGATCAAGGACTTGAAAGTATAAAACAGGTAAGAATATATATGGGAAAGTAAGAGATTATGTAATTCTGGAGGGTAAAGTATAGGGTTCAAAGGGAAATGGAAAGTTAGGCAGGTCATTCAGGCAACTGCAAAAGTTTGAATAAGAGAATGCCATGTTCAATGTGCATTTCTAATAAACAACCATAGGCTATAGTCAGGAGGAAGGATGTGAAGAAAGCAAAGACTGGAAGAAAGTTGTTGCTAGAGTTGAAACAAGAGGGGACAAGAATCTTTTTAAAAAAATATATTTTATTTATTTATTCATGAGAAACAGAGAGAGAGGCAGAGACACAGGCAGAGGGAGAAGCAGGCTCCATGCAGGGAGCCCGATGTGGGACTCAATCCCGGGTCTCCAGGATCACGCCCTGGGCTGAAGGCGGCACTAAACCACTGAGCCACCTAGGCTGTCTGAGGTGACAAGAATCTTAAAGAGAATAGTAGAAATTAGAAAGAAAAAGATGGGACAGATTGAAGAAATATTTAGGTGATAAAACCTACCTAAACCTGGTGATTAATTAGATGAGTGGGAGATGAGAGAAGAATCTAGGATAAGTTCAAGATTTCTAGCTTGGGGAGTTTGGTACATGGTAATATCAGAACTGCAAATGTAAACAGAGGAGGAGGAACATATGGATGAGGTTTGGGGAAGTGGGGAAAAGTAGGATAAAAGAAGTTATAAATGTTGAGATTGAGATGCTTGTAAAGATCCAATTAGCTATGTCTTTCAAGGAGATGGATGTATAAGTCAGCAGTCAGAGCTAGAGATATAGATTTGAATTATCAGAATATAGGAGTGAGTGGTTAAGACTCAAAGCATATAAGATGCCCAAGAAAAAGAAAGAAGCAAAAGAACCATAAAACAGGATGAAATCCTGGAGAATACCCCAAGGTGTGGAAAAAGGAGGAATTCATAGAAGTTTGAGAAAGATCAGTTATAAATATAAAACATGAAAGAGACTACCACTGCCCACTAATATTTGTGTGCTTTTTTCCTGCCTTAAAATACCGCTAACTCTCAATCTTAGCCTCTTCCAATTTGATAAAGTCATTTAAAACATTTTGGCTAGGGACACCTGGCTGGTGCAGTCAGTTGGGTGCCCAACTTTCAGTTTTGGTGAAGGTGGTGATCTTGGGGTTGTGAGACTGGCCCTGGCTCAGGCTCCATGCTCAGTGTGAAGTCTGCTTGAGACTCTTTCCCTCTCCTTCTCCCTCTCCCTCTCCCCTCCTCCCCACCCTGTGTGCATGCAGGCACTCTCTCTCTCAAATAAATAAATCTTAATAAAATAAAAATAAATAAAAATAAGATATTCTGGATAAAAATATATGGCAGAATCAGCTTGTTTTTGAAATTTTTCCCATGAATCTCTGATCTCTCTTCGTTGGGTGGAAGCTTAGAAGCCACACAATAAAGATGGCAGCATCACCTTTACAGAGAGAGCCAAGTCCATCTTGGACTTGGAACTGAGCCCAAATATTGCATATATCACATATCTAAATCCTGAAAAAAAATTTATGCTCTCCGTACCACAAAGCAAGCAGTAATTCCTTCCTAGTATTCATATAAAAAAGTTTTAAGTGTCCAGAGTCAACATTAACATAACATATGTCCAAATGATAATCAGACTGAAACTTTACAACAGACTTAACAATAAATCCTAGAATTTAAACAAAGCATTTTCATGAACTTCATGAAAAGTTCTATTTATCCCAATAAAAGCTTTTCTTTTGAAATTTTATATTATTTTTGACTTCCTAAATTCACAACGCAGATGTTTGACAATTTTACCAGTGACTACATGTCATTTCTTAAAGCAAATTGGGACATTTATTTATGAAGTTCTGATATCAAAGTTGTCAACTGTACTTGTATAGCTAATGGAGCTTTTATTTCTGTGAGTTTCTAAAATTCAAAGTAGTTAAATGAGAAAAATTCAAGAAAATGAGAGAACTAATACACAGCAATTTATTTATCAATGTATATCCCAAAGAACCTAAAATAAAAGAGAGAGAGAGAGAGAGGCAGAGACACAGGAGGAGAGAGAAGCAGGCTAAGTTACATGGGGAATCTAAATATTTAAAGTACACTTTTATTAATCACTTACTCCAAATAGTAACAAGTTAAATATAAAATGCTAAAACAACTGTCATGAGTATGCTTACATATTAAAAACTGATTAATTGTTCAAATTATGTTATAAATGAAAACCAATCCCAGTAAACCATTTCTCTCTCCTCTTTTTCTTTCCTTTTCTCTTTTCTTTTCTTTTCTTTTTCTTTCTTTCTTTCTTTCTTTCTTTCTTTCTTTCTTTCTTTCTTTCTTTCTTTTTAAAGATTTTTATTTATTTATTCATGAGAGACACAGAGAGACAGAGAGAGGCAGAGACACAGGCAGAGGGAGAAGCAGGTTCCATGCAGGGAGCCTGACGTGGGACTTGATCCTGGGTTTCCAGGATCAGGCCCTGGGCTGAAGGCAGCGCTAAACCGCTGAGCCACCTGGGCTGCCCCCCAGTAAACCATTTCAAGGTAGCTTTTGTTTCTTTCTAAAGAGTCAGGAGACTACATATATTTATATTTTAAAAACATATTTAGTAGAATATATATAATTATATGTATATCTTACATATACATTAATAGAATTCTTGTAAAATAATATTCAAATAGAATATAATAAAATATAATTCACATAGACTCTATAATTTTTGATAATTTAGAAGGAAATCAAAAGAGTAAACTGTCACAAAATTTTATACCTAAACACAAACTATCCAACTACCTATTCTCTACTAGATTGTCAGTCCAGAACAGCAGGGAATATTTGTTGGATCAATAAATAAACCAGTTTCTTTTATAGTAGAAGGTACACGTACATAATAGATATGAGTCAACCAACCTTACAAATAGTAAATATTACTAGTCAAGTAACTTACTCATTTTTTTACCTAGAAAAAATATGGTTGACTATATTTAAAAATTCCATTTGGAAACACATTTAGGATAGATTTTTTTCTTCTCTACACAAAGGAGTCAATTTAGCAGTTAGAAAAGATATATTACTGCTTTCATTATCCCTTTTACTGGGCATCAGTACTCTAAGCACGTTGGGTATTGGTTTGTCATCAGGGTATATGAACAAATAGAAAATACAGACAAGATAAATTTCATGCTCACTCTTCCTTTCATAGAACCCTTAGAAACCATACATTGAAGATAGCAGCAGCACTTTTATGGAATGAACTGAATGCCTAAATATCTCCATCTCCATGGAGCCAAGCTGAACCTGAACACTGTACAGAAGAACATCAACTTTTTTGCCAGATGTTGTAAGGCATAACAAATGTTACTGAAACTGGAGTTTACAATATAGAACATAGCTGAAGCAGTCCATCTGTGTTGTAGCACTGTCTGCCTACAGAAAACATCTCTAGAGCATGCCAGGAAGCCCTCAAAGCAATGATGGTATTTGGATTCACCATGGCTATTACACAGATTTGTTTGAACATTGTTTAAAAACATCTAGAAGGTCAAGAAACCTGGATCATATCCTTGCTCTTACATTAACTTGTAATTGACAACAAACAATCAGACATTTCTAAGTTTTGTTTTCTTCAATTGGTAAACAGCCAATTGTCCATTAAGTCAAAGGGTCTGGCCCACCTAAGCCCTCAATACATGTTTGCTTTCAAGCCATCCACCTACCCACTGACATCAAAATCTCCAAACTCATATACTTGGTAAATCTATCAAAAAAGACAGATATTGTCATCATACCTGTGGTTAAAAAAAAAAAGGGCTTTTTATAACATCTGTATGCTGAGTTTTAAAAAATCTATTTGAAAAAAATTTTTTTAAATCTACTTGGGGAAAAAAAAATAAGCTTAAGTTTTGCTTAAGGAAAGAAAGGAAGCCAAACTAAATAAATCCTGGACAGGCAGGTCTTAGAATGTATATATTTCCTAAATCTTTTTCTGTAAGTCAGGTTTAGAGGTAGCAACACATTTTCCCATAAACAAGCCAGCTTGTTTAAATATAGCCAAAATATAATTTATTAGTTATATGACCATCCCCATTTAGAACAAAGAATTCACTGCAATATATATTCAGAGTTCCAATTTGGGATGATCCTTGGAAGATATCTCTCCCTATTAAAATCCCCATATCTAAAACACAGGGTCTTCTCACTAGCCATGACTCTGATCTTCTCACCTACTAGGGCTAGAACATTGCTTTTTTTTTTTTTTTTGAACATTGCTTATTTTTATGTACCCATCCCACCTCCACGCTCCAAACTCCAGTAGCATGTCCATATAATGATAAGGATGCCATTAGGACACCCTTAGGACAAGGATGGAGATAAGATTGGCATGGTAGAGGGAAGAAATAGGCTTATCTAAAGGGTGGTTAAAAAGTGGCAGGCACTGGTGTGATGAAGAAATGAGAAGGGTTCCTTTTATCTCTCTCACAAATTTACCACCACTGAAAAGCCAAAGTGGAGTGTGGGCCAAGGATCAGATGGGGAAAGCAGGGTTAAATAACATGGAAGCTTTTCAACAGTGGTGACTGTATCAAATTTTCCCTTCTCTTACTTCTCATTGCTGTACTAGTATTACAAATAATAAAGACTGCAAGTTCTTAAAGGATAGGGGTCATCTCTTGCCCAACTAGGTATCCTTGGTATCTGAAAATACCACATAGTAGGTATTCAATATTGTGTTAAATGAATCAATAAATATAACTGCAGTGAATGCTGTAATTCATCATCCAGAACTCCTCCATACCTGAGGGCTTACTTTCCTAGCTGATTGGAGTGCTGCTGGCAGACAGCCCTCAGCTGTCAGCCCTCTTATGGAATTGCCTTAGCTGAAAAGAGCCGTCTTGGCCCAAGATCATACTTCTTCCTACAACATTTTGCATCTATCTAATGATGGGTATATAAAGATCTAGCTTTCCTCACCTCAACTTGAGACAATTCTGAGGACAATCCTAGCTTCAGAGCTCTCCCCTGGGGTACTGAGGATGCATCACAGTCCAACTTCTCTAGTGGAAATTGGGCTTCCTTCCTCTGCATGGCTTTGGTCCCAAGACGCCTCCCTAATAAATGTGCTGCACTCTAATTTCCATTTCAGAGTCTGCTTTCAAGAAATCCAACTTGAGAGTACAGCCCAAAGAGGATCTAGGTCTGACCCAAATTTAAACCACCCAAGAAAAGGTATCAGACTTCAGATTAAAGGTCAGTAAATACAAAAGGCGTTAACAAAGGATAAGGAACAAACTCTTTTATCCCTAGCAATTGTTTCCATTTCAGCACTTTAAATAATCAATATAAGAGCCTAGAGTTTTTTTGATGATTGCCTCAAAAAGGTGCATCTGTTTACTATCATGTATGTTATTAATACTATTAAGTTATTAATAGCAAACTATAACAAACTTCTTTTTTAAGATTTCATTTATATATTCATGAGAGACACAGAGAGGCAGAGACA
Organism: Canis lupus baileyi; assembly: GCF_048164855.1. Classification (NCBI taxonomy): domain Eukaryota; kingdom Metazoa; phylum Chordata; class Mammalia; order Carnivora; family Canidae; genus Canis; species Canis lupus. The sequence goes on along the minus strand of NC_132858.1, from coordinate 39,175,711 downwards.
CAGACAGAGGGAGAAGCAGCCTCCCTGTGGGGAGCCTGATGTGGGACTCAATCCCAGGACCCCAGGATCATGTCCTGAGGCAAAGGCAGACACTCAACCACTGAGCCACCCAGGTGCCCCCCAAGTTCAATAAATATCTAACTTAAAGCAAAAGAAATTAAACATTAATGGATTTAGGGACGGCTGGGGGGCTTAGTGGTTGAACTTCCGCCTTCGGCTCAGGGTGTGATCCTGGAGTATTGCTCTGGGTATTGCTTTTCTACTAAAAGGTACTCAAAATATTATGTACAGTCTTTTCACTGTCATTAACAAAAATGCAATGCTACATAAAAGTCATTTTTAAAATATGAAGAGTTACAAATTACCAGAACTATTCAAGGCATAGCTAAGCAAAAAATAAATAAGGAAATGCAATAAAAATCACAATTACTATTACTTTCAAATATAACAGAATAGTATTTATTTTCTTGCCAAAATAAAATTGAATAGCTTATAAGTCATTTTATGTTTTTTTTAAAAAGATGATTAGTAGGCCATTAATTATTTAAAAAGATGATTATTAGGCCATTAATTAATTATTTTAAAAAGATGATTAGTGGGTAGCCCTGGTGGTGCAGTGGTTTGGCGCCGCCTGCAGCCCAGGGTGTGATCCTGGAGACCTGGGATTGAGTCCCACATTGGGCTCCCTGTGTGGAGCCTGCTTCTCCCTCTGCCTGTGTCTCTGCCTCTCTCTCTGTGTCTATGAATAAATAAATAAAGTCTTAAAAAAAAAAAAAAAGATTAGTAGGCCATTAGCTACGGCCAGTTCCTAGTGGCAGATTCTTTGTCTACAGAGAAACAAGAGTCACCTCTTAAAATTTGTTATGTGGAGTCTGAGATATATTAGGCCTCTTTCATCTTACCATGAACACTTCCTAATGTAATATCTCCAGCAGTAGAAGACAGAAATGATGATTCTGTATAAAGATATTTGGCTTCCAGCAAACCATCTTCAGTAGATATATTAACAGTACTTCCTTGCAGTTTATCTATGGTCACAGTCTATTAAGAGGAAAAACTCAAAATTATTTCGTTATAAAACAAAGACTGGTAAAAAGCCAAAATTGTACCTACAGAGTTAGTGGACAACTACATAAAAAGTTACTACCCAGTACATAATCACTTTACTGATTTTGATTCCCTGGCTTTAATTACAATATTGTGAGCAACAGTATATTCTCTATGGTATATGGAATAGACTCATTAAATTCCTTTTTTATTTAGAGCTTCTTTAATTTCTCTTAATAATGTTTTATATTCTATATAAAGTTCTTCAGCTGTTAAGTTTCTTTTTTTTTTAAATTTTTTTATTTATTTATGATAGTCACAGAGACAGAGAGAGAGAGAGGCAGAGACATAGGCAGAGGGAGAAGCAAGCTCCATGCACCGGGAGCCCGACGTGGGGTTCGATCCCGGGTCTCCAGGATTGCCTGGGCCAAACCGCTGTGCCACCCAGGGATCCCCTTAAGTTTATTTCTATTTGATATTTTCTAAATGCTATTATAAAAGAAATCTTTTTTTAAACTTCATTTTACTTTAATTGGCTTTTGTATTTGGTCTTAAATCCAACAACTTCATGAAACTCACTTACTAATCCTAATCATTTCCCTGAATTTAAGGAAGTTTTTCTACATACATAACCATATTGCCTACAAGTGATAGTTTCATTACTTCCTTTCCTATCCTTATATTAATACTATTTTTCCCTGCTCTGCCCTGCCTATCTGGCTCAGGCCTCCAATTCAATAATGAACAAAAGCAATGAGTTAGTAAGCAACCTAATCATACTCCTGTTCTCATAGGGAAATCTTACAATATAGCAACCTCATTGAGTAAGATGCTTGTTTAGATCCTTTGTATCATGTCCCTTCTATTTGAAATTTGTTTTTTTTGTTGTTGCTGTTGAAATTATAAATGGGTTTTTAATTTTTAGTAATCTTTGATTTTATTGGACTATCATGATTTTCTCCTATCATCTATTAATGTAGTGAATACACTATTATTTCTACAATTTTCCATTTAAAATCTAATAACAAAATAGATTTCTATTTCTATTTTTAAAAAATGGAAAGAATTTTGTATTTATCCCTAAGCTTTCCTAACAAAATTTAGCATGAATTTGTTTCCAATGTTGAGCACAATGTAAAACGAAGATATCTAGTTAAGGACTCCAAATAATCTCTATCAAATTTTAAATATGTTTTATAAGCATCAAGTGAATGTTAATATAAAATTGTTGACATAAAAATCGAGTCACCAGGAAGGCATGCTACAGTTTTGCCCAGGATAAATTCCAGTATTACACTAAGGTATTTAAAGAAAGATCATTGTTTTCCTTTTTCTTTTTATTTTAAAGATTTTATTTACTCATTCATGAGAACACAGAAAGAGAGAAGCCTGATGCGGGACTCGATCCCTGGTTTCCAGGATCATGCCCTGGGCTGAAAGCAGCCCTAAACCACTGAGCCACCTGGGCTGCCCTTGTTTTTCAATACATCATCAACACAACACCAGTGTCATTCGTTCCTAATATATGCTTCAAAAAATGTTAGAAATTCAAAATACTATGTAATAAGAACATTATTAATGCTAATGGAACAAAAAGTCATAAATAGACTCTTTGGATTAAGCTGTATAGCTTGCTTATTAACAGAAGTAGCTAATTAAAGAAAGATACAAAAGTACATCCAAAAATAAATACCTTCTTGACAGAGATATTGCTATAATTTTATTTTCTACATAAGAAAAATTTTTCATAAGTTTAGTTGTTATAAATTAACATACATATAATGAAATCATCAATTCAATAAGAACTGAGTTTCAAGAATATTAAAATTTGGAAGTACAAAAAAGAAAAAGGAAAGCACTCAGAGGTTCCACTGGGAAGGAAACTAGAATGATTTGTCCTCTGGATTTGAAGTACATAACTTTCTTCTTTAACTTTTATTAAGTACATAATATATACCTAATTGCTTATCTATAGTTTCTTTTAAACTGATTATGGATTCATAGGAATTTTTATTTTAAATCTAGTTTCAATAACTCAGTCAAAAAAAGATACTTTACCCTACATTCATTCAGATTTGTGAGAATACAAATGTTTTGTATTCCTCAGTGTTATAGTACAGATGTAAAATTCCTGAAAAAAATTTTAGTATATGTGCTGCTGAAGCGAGCACAAATTCCTGAAAAAAATTGTCCTTTACCTTACAAAGTTTTTTCATGAAAGTTGCTTTATGCATGGTTTCAAACTCACCAAGTATTTCCATTAAGCAGACAACTCTAGCTTTTTATAGATAATCAGACTGGTTTAGGGGATTAAAAAAAAGATAAATATTGAAATATTTGAAACTTAATTAAATTGGCAAAGGAGCACTTTTGATTAGAGTCTCCCTACAACCAAATAAAGCCTTTAAGAGACTTCTTAGGAGTATCTGGAAACGGTCAAGGATTTATTTTGTTCATTAAACACTAAATATTGGGGATCCCTGGGTGGTGCAGTGGTTTGGCGCCTGCCTTTGGCCCAGGGCCCGATCCTGAAGACCCGGGATCGAATCCCACGTCGGGCTCCTGGTGCATGGAGCCTGCTTCTCCCTCTGCCTGTGTCTCTGCCTCTCTCTCTCTCTATGTGACTATCATAAATAAATAAAAATTTATTAAAAAAAAACACTAAATATTTTTCCTTATAGAAAAATACCCTCCTGTCACACCAAAGCAAAAGAAAGCAAGTGAAAATACAACACCTTCCCCACTACAATAATACAGTTATTTTAACCAATCATTACATAAAATTAATTTCAAAGAAATGAAATTCAAAATTCCCTGAGGACCACATATAATGCACTATATCAGATACTAACTACAATAATTAAAGCTAGGACACCATAGTTTATAGCAAAATGTTGAAGCTCTTGCATATAGTTATTAATGCTAATGGAACAAAAAGTCATAAATAGACTCTTTGGATTAAGCTGTATAGCTTGCTTATTAACAGAAGTAGCTAATTAAAGAAAGATACAAAAGTACATCCAAAAAAAAAAAGTACATCCAAAAATTAATACCTTCTTGACAGAGATATTGCTATAAATTAATTTTCTTTTCTACATAAGAAAAATTTTTCATAAGTTTAGTTGTTATAAATTAACATTACATATAATGAAAATCAAACTTTAAGGAAGCACTGTGACTTTGTAGCCCAAACTAAGAGAGGTCAACTGACAACTACGTCACCAATTCATCCAACCATTAGAAGAAATGAATTTCTATCTTCTCTGTACTAAACTTAGGATACTAAAATTAATGATAATATTTAAAAACAGCCACTCTGTTTAAAATGACATATTAAAAATGCTGTTAAATGTTTACAGTACTCATTTGATTCTCACAATCTTGTTGAGTAGGAAAAACAAATAATATCTCTATTTTATGACTAATGGAACAGGTCTCAGTAAAGTTAACTGGTATATCTAGGACTCATCAGGTTATCCTTCTTGTGTTTCATTTACCTTCATCATCATCATTATAGTAAACACCATGTTAGGTTAACTATGTGCCAGACATTGTTTTAAGTACTTAATCTGTATTAAGTGACTTAATCCTCATAACCCTCTGAGTTAAGTCCATTACTCTTATTCCATTTTCCAGAAAACTAAGACACATAGAGGTTAAGTAATTTGTATGAAGTTAAAAAGTTTAAGTGGCTGAGCCCGGGTTTGAACTCAGTCTGGTTCTCAATTCTGTGCTCTTAACCAATTCACTATGCTCTCTCTCAAATATCGATAGCATACCACTGAGACAGTTGTATATTAAGAGTTAACATGTATCATAAGCATTTTATATAAAACCCTACAAACTTAGAAATTTTAAATATTAACACTTTATAATATAAATAAAAAGAATTATCTAGACTAATTTTTTAATAAAACACAAAACTCAATCAGGCAAGAAATAAAATAGTACAATACAAAGTAGGAATAGGGATCCTTGGGTGGCTCAGCAGTTGAGCATCTGCCTTCGGCTTAGGGCCTGATCCCGAATTCCCGGGATCGAGTTCCGCGTCAGGCTCCTTGCATGGAGCCTGCTTCTCCTCTCTCTGCCTGTGTTTCTGCCTCTCTTTCTGTGTCTCTCATGAATAAATAAAATCTTTTTTTAAAAACAAAAGAATAAATGAATGTTCAATAAACCACAGAAGTTGGAACAAATAAATAGCTAATGAGTGGACACAGTGGCTAAAATGTTCAAAATAGCAAATAATTAAGAAATGATTTAAATTTTCCTTTGATACTTTTATTTGAACGTCAATATGTAATATTCTGGTAACTTAGTTCATTTCAATTAACATTTAAAGGACAGGGTTTGAAGGAGCTACAAAGTTCTACAAAATTTCCCTTTTGTACTTCTAAGACCACAGCAATCCAAGGGATGAAATTAAATGCCATCTTAAAAGAGCTGCCAAGTGGGACAGGCAGTATCTTTCAATACTTTTCTATCTTAAGATAAGGGATAAACTTCAATGTTTGGGCTTTAACAGTCTCCTACAGGTTCTAAGACAAAGGTGATAGAAAATAAAAGTGACAATAGTAGAAACAGTTACTGTTATAATCTACTTTAATTACGCCAAAAATAACGTACCAACAAGATATACTTATAATTCATCCTCACCAATTACCTGCGAATAAAGCTGGGTAGAGAATTTAAATTTATAACGAAAGATTCTTGCAAACTGTGTAAAATAAAAGGTGAACTAGATCATTCTCAGATATATATATTTTTAAGATTTTATTTATTTGTTCATGAGAGATACAGAGAGAGAGAGGCAGAAACATAGGCAGACATAGGCAGACATAGGCAGACACAGGCTTCCTGTAAGGGAGCCAGCCCGTTTCTCAAAGATTTACAACATTATCCATAATGTTGAAAAAACTGTGACAATTTATACTTCAAAATTATACCTATATTCTTAAAATTATGCTAAATCACAGAAAGTGACAAAAGTTAAAAAAATACAAACTATCTCATAACAACCCAAATCCCTACGGATAAGTTTTTGGAGAACACTAATGCTATCTAATGGTGCCATCTTGTGGCAAATACTAAGAAAGTTGAGTTTTGAAATTCAACCTTCAACTGTCTAAAGGAAGAGTAAACAAGTCTTGGGAAAATGCTCAAATAAATCTAGTACATAAAAAAATTTTAATCTTAATCATGGCAGTATTACTTAATGACCAGTTTTAATCCATGATCATAAACACTCCTTCTGAACTTGAATTAAATAAACATTTAGTACTTAAAGATGTTATCAATTCCAAATAAAGAACTAAATAACTGTCAAAAGTATTAAATCATAAACTAAAACTTAAGTTGTGTAATACTTAATCACTTCAATTTCAAATCTGAATTTACTAATGAATGAAAATGCATTAAAAAAGAAAGTTATGCTACAAGTTTTATAGAATCTACCTACAAGCTGTGTGAGCCAACTAGATACAAAATAATTGCTAAATAAAAAAGGTTTCAATCTTACACTTTTATCTGATGCATGAATATCTATATTTCCATAAACTGTTCCCAGACAGATCACTTTGCCTCCTTTTGTTTGAACATGTAATTTTTTACTCTGAAAGACAAAAAATACAGAGAAAAAGAATAAATTTGATTTAGACTAATAAAAAAATTTCCAACAGTTTATACATTTCTTTTTAAATAATAAACCAGCAAAAGGAACCAAGAATAAAATAGAAACACACTGTTTGGAATAATAACATCAACCAGGGAAGAATGTCAATTGCCATTAAAGGGATTAAATAAGTCATCTGTACTCATTAGAGAAAAAGAAGATACATGGGTATTCCAGTAGCTTCAATGAAAAAGGGCTTGGGAATATAAAATCACTGTGACTGGCTAACTAAACATAAATGATAAGGAAGGTAACAATTATTGTTCATCATTATTAATAACAGTAATAGTTAACATTACTTGACATTTTCTTTGTACCAAATATGGTATTCACTACTTTACATGACTTATTTAATCTTGACAACAACTCAGAAATAGGTGCTATATTTTCCCCATTTTTTAGAGGAAGAAATTCAAGAATCAGAAAGGTTAACTTTATCAGGTGATAGAAAACAACAAAATATAAACAAACAGAATCAAGCTCCGTATGATTTCAAAACCCACGTTGATGGCCAGTCTTCTGAAGAAGGATATATTCATACTTCGGGTAACAGCCCACTGATTATTAAACTTTCTAACATAACACACCCCAGAAAATGGAACTGTAGGTGAAAATATCTCAAGCTCAAAAAAAAGAAAGAAAATATCTCAAACTCATATACATAACAGTCACTGTTAGCCTCCTCTGTCAAAAAAAAAAAAAAAGGGTGTGGACCAGTGAGGGGCTGTGGGGGTTGGGGAAGGAGAGAAAGATTTGATTTCACACCTGGCAACTATTGACAAAACTACCATAGGTCTACAAAAATCATCTTTCCCCCCAAAGTAATAGCAACATAGCTGGGCCCATGAAGAGATGACATTTTCCAGCTTCTATTATTTTAAGGGGTTGCTAAGTTCTTGCCAACAGAATGTTAAGTGGAAATGCTCTGGCAATTTCAAGACTGGTGCTTTTAAGAAGAGTTGGTATGCCTTCTTTGTACTCTGTCCCTTCCACCAGACAAGTGCAAATTACAGTAAGACTATAAGAGATAGCAAAGCCAGAAGATGGAAAGAACCTAGAATCACTAAATAGAAGAGCCACCGCCACACTTGGACACCAGAGAGAAATAAACTATAGCTGTATGTGAGCCACTAGATATTTGGTCTATTTTTTGGAGTAGTGTGCTTTACCTTAACCATTACTTACATTTTCAGTTCTGTCATAATTATTAAAAAAGAAAAAAAAGGAATAGGTAAATAGCTGAGGAAGAAAAATAGCAAAAGCACACTCACCAACAACCAGACCAGCAAAAGCAGAGAAGTGTCTAAACTGTAGGGAAAAATTAAATTCAAAACAACAATATACCTTCTGGTTGCTTTACGCAAAGGGAAAAATAGAAAAACCTTAGATAAAAAAGCCCAGGAATGAATTTCAAAAAATTTAGTGAAAAGGACAAAGTAAATCATTCTTAATAAGTTTATTTATATTACAGTGGTAGACTTCATGCCCACAGAGACATGAGTCTGAAGTCAAACTGCATTTAATAGTGTTCATCAAATAATTGATAAACTTTTGAAAAGAGTACCTCCAAAACAAATGTTACTTTAAATCAAGCTTACGTGAATTTCTAGAGAGTCTATGAAACTTATGAAACTAAACAAAATTTCATATATGTACATCTTTTTCTAAGGAGATAATCATCTTCAATGAGAGCTAAGACTCAAACATATTAAGAGCTGCTGTTATAATTTAAAACTAATATAACTCTAAAAAATTACAGATTATAAAATGTTTAAAAATATATAAAATAAATAAATAAATCAGAACCAATTCAGTATAAGCTACTGTATTGCATTTTTAAAAAACGCAAAGGTGTGGCCTCCCATGAGTTATGTACCTGTTGTCTAAAAATTTACTTACTTGTTCTCTAAGAGTGCAGAATAAATGTAGTATTGCCATATATTTTACTCAACAGTAAAGAAAGGTGGAAAGAACATGTGCTTGGAAATTAGAAAGACTAAAATTCAAATCTCAGCTTAATTTGTTAGCTATATGAACCTAAATGAGATCCCTCAATCTCTTGGTGCCTGAGTTTCTTCCTTGATAAAAGGGAGATATTATAATTCACGGGTTAAATGAAAGTTTAGTTAAGTTTCCCAATACAAAAAAGACCCAGAAAACAACAGCTATTATTATTGCTATAAACATTTTATCAAACAGATCAAATATACTTACGTCCTTAAAATGAGTGGAAGAGAAACATATTAATAGGCAATCATTAATTTGAGATAATATTGTACATTTAAAAATTAAACAAGATCTTTCACAAAGTGCTTCCCATTTGTGAATTTAAGTCAGTTATATCCTAAGATCTTAAGAATAATTCTCTTGATCTTTGGTATACCATTAGGATCCACTGGACCCAATTTTAGCTCCATTGGACCCAATTTTAGCTCTTGAATATTTTTTTAAACTATTTTAAGGACTTGATGATTTGTATTCTTTCTTAGAGGTCTTCCAAAGAACAAACAGAGAATTTACTCACTTAAAAAAAATAGAATAAAACACATTCTATCTTAAAAAAATTACTATAATCAGAATACTGGACTCTTATAAATCTAAAATATTTTATGGGTTCTTAGTATTCTTACTTTTCATATCTTATGATATTTTGCTATTTCATTATCCTAGGAATTATTTCATCATTATCCATCAATTATTCTCAACCATGCTTAATAAATGATAATACAACAGAAGAAATGAAGGACTTGCCCTGAATGGTAGTTCTCAACTAAAGGTGATTTTGTCCCCCCAGAGAACATGTGGCAATGTTGAGATATTTTTCATTGTCATAAAACTGAGGAGTGTGCTACTTGTATTTAGTAGGTAGAGGCCAGGGATGCTGCAAAACATCCTAGAGGGCACAGGTCAGCCCATGATAACAAAGAATTATCTGGCCTAAAATATCAATAGTGCTAAGATTGAGAAACCATTTTTTTTTTTTTGTTTTATGTCCATAATGGCAGGAGGAAGAAAAATGACCAAAAAAGATCTCTCAGAATTATCAGATGAATCAAAAGATAAAAGCAAAGAGACTAACATTAGGATAGGAGCTTCGATTTTTTAATTTTAAATTTTAAAAAATCTGTAGCTCTTTTAATTGTGATTATTTTGAGCACATTTATATTTGAACAGTGCCCACAGAACTATCAATTTTTTAATGGTAATATATTAAGTCTTAAATTTTAATTTCAGGGTAGTTAACATATAGTTTTATATTAGTTTCAGTTATATAGTATAGTGATCCAATAACCTATTCATTACTCAGTGCTCATGATAAGTGTACTCTAATCTCTATCACCTATTCCATCCATCCCCTCCCCACCTACCTCCCCTCTAGTAACCATCAGTTTACTCTCTTTAAGTATCTGTTTCTTGGTTTCTTTTTTTGTTTCTCTTTGCTTGTTTAGTTTCTTAAATTCTACAGATGAGTGAAATCATATGGCATTTGTCTTTCTCTGACTTATTTCACTTAGCATAATACCCTCTAGGATCATCTATGTTACCACAAATGGCAGGATCTCTTGGCTATTATTAATAATGTCACAACAAACATAGGGGTGCATATATCTTTCTTAGTGTTTTTGCTTTCTTTGGGTAGATACGCAGTAAAGCAATCACTGGATCATATGGGATTTCTATTTTTATTTTTCTGAGAAATGTCCATACTGTTATCCACAGCAGTTGCACCAAGAGCACGAGGGTTTCCATTTTTTCCACAACCTTGCAAAGACTTATTTCTTGTCTTTTTGATACTAGCCATTCTGACTAGTGTGAAGTGATATCTAATTATGGTTTTGATTTGCATTTCTCTGATAATTAGCAATGTGGAGCATCTTTTCATGTATCTGTTGGCTATGCGATTTCTTTGGAAAAATGTCCATTCAGGTCCTCTGCCCATTTTTCCATTGGATTTTTTGTTTTTTAGGTATTGAATTATGTAAGTTCTTTAAATATTTTTTATATTAACCCCTTAGCAAATATATCATTCACAAATATCTTCTCACATTCACTAGAACAGTACAAGGGTGAATTTCCTGTCCTGGATAAAATCAAGTTCCTTGTACCTGATCACATCAACATGAGTGAGCTCATTAAGATTAATTAGAAGGTGTTTACAGGAGACATTTGGAATGAAATTGTCTGTGTAAGACTAGAAAAATGCATCTATTCTAAAAATTTTTAAACCTTTGCCAAGAAAAAAAAAAAAAAGGAATGTTACCAACTGAGATTGATCAGTTCACGCAATCACAGATCATCACAACAGTACTGCTCCTGCCTATGAGTTTTAGGAAGTTGGTTTTGTACTGCAGGCAGAGAAACTGAGCTCCAAATGAGCACATTCAGCTTTGGAAAACTACATTATTTAACCTAGGCTGTTTTGTTTTCAAATTTGGAAGTTTAAAAATATAATACTCCGCATTCTTAAAAAAAAAAAAAAGGGTTTTATTCATGGTTTCCTTTGCTGTGCAAAACTTTTTCATTTTGGTATAGTCCCTATAGTTTTTTGTTTTTGTTTTTATTTCCCTTATCTGAGGAGACATATCCATAAATCTGTTGCTAATGCTATGTCTAAGAGATTATTTCCTATGTTTTCTTCTAGGAGTTTTATGGTTTCAGGTCTCACATTTAGGTCTTTAATCCATTTTTGGTTTATTTTTGTCTATGATACAAGAAAGTGGTCCAGTTTTATTCTTTTGCAAGTAGCTGTTCAATTTTCCCAGCACCATTTATTGAAAAAAACTATCTTTTCCCTATTGTATATTCTTGCCTCTTTTGCCATAGATTAATTGACCATATAGGTGTGGGTTTATTTCTGGGCTCTATCCATTGATCTATATATCTATTTTCGTGCCAGTTTTGTACCTGTTTTGATTACTATAGCTTTGTAGTGTGTCTTGAAATCTGGGATTGTGACACCTCCATCTTTGTTCTTCTTTCTCAAGATTACTGGACTATTCAAGGTCTTTTGTGGTTCCATACAAATTTTAGATTTATTTATTCTAGTTCTGTGACAAAAGCTACCGGCATTTTGATAGGGATTGCACTAAATCCATAGATTGCTTTGGGTAGTAAGGCTATCTTAATAATAATATTAATTCTTCCAATCCCAAATATCCTTTGTTTGTGCCATCTAGCTTCTAATTTTGATTGTGAAACTGAAAATATAAGATACCAAGATTTCAGAAGACAATATTCCAGATGAATTTTCTGAACATCAAGCATTGATGAGTCAACAGTAGATTTCTAAAGGCACAAAGGAACTATGAATATTATTATCCAGTTAGTTACTCAACATGAAGACTTCGTTGTGTATCTTTTACAACAAGAACCTGAACCATCTCATTTTGCTAAAAGGATATATAGTATTCTTTAATCTTTTATATTTGTGCAATTAAATTTATTTGAAATGGTTCACATGTGGACAGATACTAAAGGCAGGTGTGTAAATAAAAGAAATAAACAAATGACATAAAAAATTCTATTTTTTTAAATTAAAAAAAATTTTTTTGGTATTTTTTTTTAATGGAGTTCAATTTGCCAACATACAGCATAACACCCAGTGCTCATTCCATCAAGTGCCCCCCCAGTGCCCATCACCCAGTTCCCCCCGCCCACCTCCCTTTCCACCACCCCTTGTTTGTTTACCAGTTAGGAGTCTCTCATGTGCTGTCAACCTCACTGATATTTCCCACTCATTTTCTCTCCTTTTCCCTTTATTCCCTTTCACTATTTTTTATATTCCAACAAGCACATGAGAAAATGCTCTGCATCACTTGCCATCAGAGAAATACAAATCAAACCCAAAAATCTTAAATGCATCAAATTAATCATTCTAATTAGTGTTCATGAATCTAAAAATGAAAGTGTTTTGTAATTATGAAGCAAAGCAATTATGAAACTTCTCTTCAGCAAAATTATATGCCATCAAAGTTCACAAAAGTATTGTGTTTTGAATATACAAGTGTAAAAAATACATAAGTACCAGTACTAATGATAAACCAGAACCTACCAGAGACATATTTGAAATCATTTAGAGCTGAGATTAATCTAATTTTAAGAATTAAACATAAAAGTGTTATTATAAAACAAGATGAATTATTTGTTTAGCAAAAATACCTACTTAATCCTTAAGTAATGAGCTACCTGGTACATTAAAAATGCAACTAATATTTGAAGCATATTTAGAGTGCTTAAAGACTTCCCTTACTCTTTAATAAATGGAAGAAAACCATTTGTTAAAACTAAAATTTCTTTAAGTTAATAAGATCTAAGAATAGTAAGAATGTATTTTTAGTTTCACTGTACATTTTCAAATGAAATCTAAAGGAAAAATGAGGAAAATCTTGAAAGTTGCTACAACTTCTGTACTTTCAGAGCAGAACTGATTTCAAAACAAAATTTTTGCCAGAACTGAGACATAAATAAATAGTATTCAATATTCTCAATACATGATACTCCGAATAGCACTAGTTCGATACTGCAGCTCAAAGTTTAAGGTTTTTTAAAATAATACTGAAAGACTTTTAGAAAAATGTTCATACCTTAACAGACTGTAAGATGGCAGTCCCCTGCTCAGTTTCAATTCTGCAATAATTATCACACTCAATATTTTGGACTTCTACACAACCAGACCCTGATGCCTTGATATTCAGATCTAGAAATTAAAAAAGAGAAAACAAATTAGTACTATGGCTAATGAGCTCCAAAGCATTTTAGTACCCCCTAGAAATCTGTCTTTTCTGTTATGTTTATGTTATTGAACTCTGGAGACACCATAGTTGTCAGCACCTCAGGGGTCTCCACCACAGCAAAAGGACAAATGTAGTGCCCTTTTATGGTTTTTAGAAATAAAGCATTATTCCAGTTGACCTATATCATCTAAAGAGAGAAAGTAACATAGAAAAATAAATGAGGGTAGAGGTTCCAATTACAACAGACATTCCTGGGAAAGATCACGGAAACCTCTTCCCCACTGATAAAGTGTACACACACACACACACACACACACACACACACAGGTTCAAGTAAGAATACAGCAAGCTAAAAAGTCATTATGGTAAATTGGAGCCTCTTCTCTCTTATTTTCACGATGATTTAAAGATTTGTTCCCATACTTCGTATAAATTAAAAGCAAATTGTAGGAGTGGTATAGATCTGTTTGTTGCCTCACACACAAACTACTGAGGCTTAACACATCAATTTTAATGGTTGGGACATAAAAATACATTTCGACAGTTTTATATATTGCAGTCTCTATAAAGGTTTTAAAAATAGCAATAATCTAAATACATAATCTAAAATAATCCAGAATACAATAATAATCTAAAAATACATGATAATTTTGCAATAATCTAAAATACATAAACCAACAATTTTACCCCATGGTTACGTGGATGCAAATGTAACTAATAAATTTTACCCAGTTAAGTAGTGTCACAACACAGCCTTGATCCAAGGCAGCGCTGATAGACATGGAGAGAAGAAAACATATTCTAAATATCCTTGATCCCCACGAGATGGGTAGAGAAGTTGAGGCTAGACACTGAGTGACAATAATGATACTTCTACTCAACTCACAGAAACAGGTATAAACAAACTGGAGGAACAAATATGTATGAAGAAAATGGAATTATGTTGATTTGAGAAGCTTAATAAAAATCTAGAGGCAGTAAATTGGAAATGGGATTCTGGCTCTAAAAAGAGGAATCGCAAATAATGAGGTTTGAGACCAGCAGCACAGATAGTTCCATTTCTATCTTTGTTACTGTAAAACCTTGCTTACTCTGTTTCAATACTCAGTGCATTTTTTATTATGATAAATAAACATACTGGCAAACCTTCCTCCCTACCCCAGACTGGTACATTGTGAGGGCAGGATCTTCTTCTTTTTTTTTTTTTTTTAAGACTTTATTTAATTAGAGACACAAACAGAGAAACAGAGAGAGGGAGGGAGGCAGAGACACAGGCAGAGAGAGAAGCAGGCTCCATGCAGGGAGCCCGACGCGGGACTCAATCCTGGGTCCCCAAGATCACACCCCGGGAGGAAGGCGGCGCTAAACCGCTGAGCCACCCGGGCTGCCCAGGATCCTTTACTCCTAGGCTAGTTTACAGAAGCTGGGAAGCAGTAAAGCATAGCGGTTGAGAAGACTCCAATCAGTTCAATTTTCCATCACTTTATATCCGAGAGAGAACACACATCTTTTTTGACTTACCCGAGAATCCGTGTCGTGAGGGCACGGATTCGTTCACCCACAATAAATGCTTACTTTATGACACTTGCTGTATCTCAATTTCCTTATGTAAAACGGTGCTAATAACAGTAACTACTGTACGGTGCAATCCTAAGGATTAGAAAGGATTCTAAGTGTCAGGTGCTATGACCATCATCATCATCAGTATCACCCTTCAGTCCCGGGAAGGGGAGCCTGGGGTGACTTTACTAGGAAAATGCGTACACAATGGCTTGCATTTGGTTAAGTATCATGGAACCCGAATACCTAAAAGCATTGCAGGCACTGCGAATGACGCCTCCAAGGCAGTTTTCCTGTTTTTGTATTCCAAACACCGCTACTCAACGGAGAACTTAAAACAGATCAGTAAGAAGCTAGGAGCCTACGTGAAACCCAGCACCTGGTCCGAGGTAGAAGTGTCACGTCCTAGGGAAGAGCGCAGGCTGGAGGGCAAGGGGAGATGTGGGGCGGCCGACCTGCCACGGAAGGGGCGGTCAACACGCCTCAACCCTGGAAAGCAGACCAGTCTGCCATTGACAAAGTGCAAGCACAGAAAAACAGGGCAGCCCGAGTGGCCCAGCGGTTTAGAAACCAGGGTAGAAAAACAGGAACGATGTGCCAAAGAAGGACACAAGGGTTCCGAGAATAGGTGACTTAGAGGATCCCAGACGACACTTCCCGTGTATCTATAAATCGTCTGTAACTGGGAACCTGGTGTCTGCCTTTCACCAGGCCACGCAAAGCAGAACAGAAAAAAAGAGGCAAGCTCTGTGGGCGGAGGCAACTGAGTTAGGCCAGGGAGTCAGTTGCAGAGGGAGCGATAGGAAGCGCGCATGAGCTGCAGGGGTGAGCGATTGGAAGCGCGCATCAGGGGCAGTGGGAGGGATAGGAAGCGCGTAACAGCAGCAGAGGGAGCGATAGGAAGCGCGCATCAGCTGCAGGGGGAGCCATAGGAAGCGCGCATCAGCTGCAGGGGGAGCGATAGGAAGCGCGCATCAGGTGCAGAGGGAGGGATAGGAAGCGCGCAACAGCAGCAGAGGGAGCGATAGGAAGCGCGCATCAGCTGCAGGGGGAGCCATAGGAAGCGCGCATCAGCTGCAGAGGGAGCCATAGGAAGCGCGCATCAGCTGCAGAGGGAGCCATAGGAAGCGCGCATCAGCTGCAGAGGGAGCCATAGGAAGCGCCCATCAGCTGCAGGGGGGAGCGATAGGAAGCGCGCATCAGCTGCAGCGGGAGCCATAGGAAGCGCGCATGAGCTGCAGGGGGAGCGATAGGAAGCGCGCATCAGCAGCAGGAGCTGCGATAAGAAGCGCGCAACTGGGCAGCCCGGGTGGCTCAGCGGTTTAGCACCTTCAGCCCAGGGCCTGATCCTGGAGACCCAGGATCGAGTCCCACGTTGGGATCCCAGCATGGAGCCTGCTTCTCCCTCTGCCTGGGTCTCTGCCCCTCTCTCTCATGAATAAATAAAATCTAAAAAAAAAAAAAAAAGTGCACACCTGCCTGAGGTCAGATTTGGGCTGTGTCCCGGGACCCCAACCCGGTTTGCTCCCCCTCACTTGCCAAACTGCAGGGGCGCGCTCACGTCCACGGACGCCCCCGGGTCGAGGGCGTCCGGCACGACCGCCACCTCCGTCGGCGCCCCGCCGCGCTCCAGCCGCAGCCCGCCCGGGGCCCGCGCCCCGCCCTCCGCGGCGCGCAGCGCCACCAGCACGCGGTCGCCGGCCGGGTGGGCGAGCGGGTCCAGCGGCCGCACGGTCACGTGGCACGGCAGCCGCGCGCGCAGCCGGCCGAGCGGGCTCACCCGCAGCGCCCACGCCCTCAGGCTCCCGCGCGAGGGGCCTGGCGGGGGCGGGGGCTCGGAGCCCGGCGGCCGCTCGCCTCCGCCTCCGCCGTGCGGCCGCGCCGGGCCGGCTCCGCGCGCCCCAACTCCGAGCGGGGTGAGCCGCAGGCCGCCGAGCCCGCAGCCAGGGCGCCGGGCGAACATGGCGCGCCCCTCTCGCGCTCCCTCAAACCGCCGCCGCCGCAGGCCGGGCCGCCCGGCCGCTGCCCCGCCTTAAGGCGGAAAGGCGGACGTTCGCGATTTGCCGAAGCAAGACTGCTCACTTCCGTCGGCAGTTTAAACCCTCAGCCGCGCACGCCGCCCCCGACAGTAAGTATCCACGCGGACCCCTGGACTCCCTGCCCGCGTCCTCCCCTTTCGCAAAGGCGCATGGGATTGGTAGTTCTAAAGGGGAGACAGGTCGTGGGGCTCCGGGCCGCTTAGAAACTACATATCCCAGGAGGCAACGCGCAGGGCAGAAGGGGGAGTGGGAGCAGGTGCCCACTAGCCATTGGAGGAGGGGGGAGGAGCTACTCAGATATCCAACTGGCCAATGGAAAGCGCGGAAGGAGCACGGTGGGCAGGACTGCGTGGTTTCCATGGCTACCAAGGACGCGACTGCTTTGGACAGGGTAGACCTTTGGAGTGAGACGCGGGAGGTCCTAATTTACCGAGAAAAACAGGAACCTAAAGGAGGATCAGGACCAAGTTAAGGGGTAAGAAACCTTTCAAAAGGTGAGACCTGGATGCAAACTAGAGTACCCCCAGTGAGTGGTTAGATCTAAACTTCACTAAACTAGTGCGGGATACCCTGGGGTGGTGAATCCCTGGGCAAGAAAATAAGAAACCAGATTGGTAGTTTTTTTTTTTTTTAATGGAATGCCCTCGTATAGAAATAGCAATAGAGTCCTTCCTCCTTCCTGATCCTAAGTGATCTTAAACCAGTCATTGGATGTCTCAGCGTTTTAATTTCTTTTTTTAAAATGAGGTCAATAATACTTTCCTTATTTTGCCTCAAAAAGTTTTTGCAAAGATCAAATAAGGTAATGGATGTGAACTCTATGCACAGGCTGCAAAATTGCAGTGTAAATTACTGTATTTTTGTTTTAGGGAGAGCATCGATTCTTAGTAACCAAGAAATATCTGAGAGATCAGAACTTGTGTCGACAGAAGCATTGATCTCTTTGGCTACAAATGACGCCCTCCCCCCGTTTTAGGAAAAAAAAAAAAACTAAAATAAGGAAAAAAGAGTCAACACAGTGCAATGGGAAGAGCATGAGACTGCTTATTTTCCTGGCTCTATCATTGGTTTATCTGGGTCACCTGAATCTGCTTCTGTTTTAAGATGAAGAAGGATTGTACTAAATGACTCTTTAAGATCTCTTTTACCTTTTATTCTGCAGGCAATTTAATAAAGGAAAAAAAAAGCCCCACGAGATTTATTTCCTGCTTCCCTGCATATCTCTCCCTTTCTGTACCCCTTTCTCTTCCTACCAAGTATTCCCTATGTTCTTCAGTAAAGACAAACTGCAGTGACATTGAATAAAATGCAAGTGCCGAAACTGAGTGTCAAAAAACTGAAGCCCTTGTTGGGGTGCCCAGGGGCGCTCAGTCGGTTTAGCGTCTAACTCTTGGTTTCCACTTAGGTCATCATTCCTGGGCCCTGGGATGAAGCCCCACTTCTACTCCCCACTCATCAGGGAGTCTGCTTAAAGATTCTCTCCCACTGCCCCTCCCCCCATATAAATATATAAATCTTTAAAAACAAACAAACAAACTGAAGCCCATGGCAAAAGTGCAATAAGTGGAATTATGGGAGATATAGTGATAGAGAGATGGACTAAAGAACTAATGAACTGGTCTAAAGTCCACATGGGCCCAGGTCACAGGGTTCTCTGCTAGCCATTATCTTTTTTAAAATTCAGTGCTTTCACAAGTTATCCTTTCTTCTTTTCTGTCCTCCTAGTTCTTTCTCCCTCCTTATTCTTCCTCTTAGTGAAGGCTCATGATAGGTGCTAGCTTTTAGGTTCACCGTGTTCCCACTGAATACTAGCTCTGTCCTTGGCTTTGTTTCATTTGGTCATAATTATTCAGACAGATCTTCAAAGTGTCATTTTAATGAAAACCCACGGGGATAATTTTTAAAAAATTTGAAAAGGGCATTGGTTTAAGCAAGTTGAGAATGCACTAACATTTGTGTACACATGCCAAATATTTTTAGGTTATATAGGAATACCTAGCAGATCATTTTGTTTCTATGGTAATATTTCGTTTTCTGGAACAAACTAAGTTCATGGAATTGTCAACTGAACCATACTTGTCTATGTGCAAAATCATTGATTATTTTCAAATAAATTTATTTGAAAGAAATAAATTTCAAATAAAGATAATTGAAACACTACTTTTCTGATTATATGAGTTTGAAAATGGAGAAAATGATATAACATTATAGGATATTAAAAAGTTATTGATACTTTAAAAATACTTTTTTTGGATACATGACTTATGTATCAAATCTGTCCACATGTCAATGATGACTAATAAAAATACTGCCTTCCATCTATATGATATTATAGTTTTCAAATCGTGTCATCTTATAGTATCCTTATAAAACATTAAGTTTATCAGGGCAAATATTATCCTCACATTATAGATGAAGAAACAAATTCAGAAAGATTAAGATTAAACAATTAAGGTCTGGCCCTCTTCCCACTGTACTGAAAAGGTCCTTGATCCTCCTGACACCTTTGAAGAAAAATGATTATTCACCAAATGAATGGAGAATCATATGTAACTTTTTCCCCTTAAAGCTGACTTGGAAGATATTTTTACATCTTCAGTTTAAAAAAAAAAAAACATTCCTGTAGTCGTGAATATATATTGCTGGTGGCAGTGTAAGTTATTACAAACTTTACAGAGTTCAATTCAGCAGTATGCATAAAGCACTTTAAAAATATGTGAAACCATGACCTGGAAATTATACTTTTGGGGATTTAATGTAAGCATAAAATTAGGGATATTAAAAAAAAACTTACATTCAAGGAATTTTGTTTATTATATAATTACTTAGGCAACTTAAATGTCCCAAAATAGTAGGTGTTATATAAATCAGTAAACATCTGGAATATTATGCAGCAATTTAAAAATTATATTTTGAAGACAATTCAATGATAGGGGAACTCTTCCATAAAATAATTGTAAAGGAAAACTCCAATTCTCCTGTGTGTTTCTCCTTTGCTCTCACACTACTACCATTATAACTCTTATAACACTTATAAGTGTTCTTCTTATAACTTATAAGAAGTTATAAGTATAACTTTAATACTTCTTCTGACACTTCTGGCTACCACATGTCTGGGGTTTTCTCCACAACAAGCAATTTTCTGAGACACCAGCGGGGTGTTCTGCAGTTTAGCTTAATTCTGACACTATTTACCTGCAAATAGTGTCAGATCCCACAGGTTAAGAGCTCAGTTTCACAAGACTGCTCCCACCCACTTGGGATGCCAATCATTTCATTTTTTGTGTGTTTTCAATAATAAACACATATTACGTTTATAATTTAAACCTTTTAAAAAAGATTTTATTTATTTGTTCATGAGAGACACAGAGAGAGAGAGGCAGAGACATAGGCAGAGGGAGAAGCAAGCTCCCTGCGGGGATGTGGGACTTGATTCCAGGACTCTGGGATCAGGACCTGAGCCAAAGGTAGATGCTCAACCACTGAGCAACCCAGGCATCCCTATAATTTAAACATTTTAAAAGCACTTCTTAAAATATATTGTTTCCTAAGACTAACTCAAATAATGAAATAGATGGAGGATGTCTTCCTATCTAAATGTAAAAATGCCCATGAAGATTTTACTTTATTTAATAATTGATATTCAATAAATGGACAGCAGAGGGCATGAGAGAGTTTTCAGAAAAATGTAACTTAAAGAATTCTGGAATTCAGTTTAAGTGAGAGAAGCCCGAGGAATTTGCTAACTTTCTCAATTATAAACTTTTACAATCTATCTTATGACTTTTATTCTTGTTATGAAATCTTAATAAATTCAATAATCTAAACTAGTAACTGGCAGTACTAAGATATCTAATGAATATGTAGGTAGCCTCATTTGAAATCTATCTGCTATTTGTTTCTATGCCCATGAGGTACAAGTAAAAGGTTGTTATATAATGCAATCAAATTTCCCCACTCTAAACACCTTGAGAAGTTGCCTATGATACACATATTTTCGAGTACTTTGTATGTTAAAGCAATATGTATTTGTGTGTCTGTGTGCATCTAAGATAGTACTTTATTGCAACCAAAGTTCATTCATAATAGAAAAATTTTAAAAGCTAACTTTAGACAAGAGTCTTGCTTATGCTAATGTTTAATTCCATTTTGACAAGTAGCAATAGCCTTTCAATCATCCACATAGTAGTAGCATTGAATAGAAATTCCACTTACATTTTCTATATTTTGCGGCTATGCTGCTCGTGATGTATAGGTTCAGAATTAATATTGTTTCCTGATAAATTTCCTTTTTGTCATTAAATATTAATATTTAGTATCATTATCTCTAGTATTGATTTCTGTATTTATTTATATTTTTAATAATATTTTCATCCTTTTACTTCAAACCTATGACATTATATTTGGGACTTGTGTCTTGTAAACAGAATACAGCAGGATATTTTAAAACCCATTTGAGAATCTGTCTCAACAGGTAAATTAATCCACTTACATTTTTGGCTTACTTTTACATTTATATGTATTCTTGCCATCTTGTTTTGTGTTTTCTATTAACCTTGCCTTTTTGCTTTTTGAGGGGAGGGGTCCTCTTTTTCCTCCATTCATTTAGTCTGTAGGTTTTCTTTTTTTTTTTTTTTTTTTAAGATTTTTATTTATTTATTCATGAGACACAGAGAGAGGCAAAAACATGGGCAGAGAGAGAAGCAGGGTCCCCACAGGGAGACAGATGTGGGACTTCATCTCAGGACCCAGGGTCACTCCCTAAGCCAAAAGCAGATACTCAACCACCCAGCCACCCAGGTGCCCCAAGAGAGAATCTTAAGCAAGGTCCATGTTCAGTACAGAGTCCTACACGAGGCTCCATTTCACAGCCCTGAAATCATGACCTGAGGTGAAATCGAGAGTTGGTCACTTAACCGCCTGTGCCCCTGTTATTGTTTTTTATATCTTGTCCTCATTTTAGGTTAGCAACATTTACCCATTTATTTGCTCACCTCTTTCCTTCTAGCTTTGGTTTTGTTTTTACCAAAGTATATCTTTACATATATTCCATGAGTCTCTGAGTTATTTCTTTAGACTTTGCCTGATAATGTCTTTATTTTGCCCTTACTCTTAAGTAATAAGTTAGTTGACTGTTACTGTCTCTCAGTACTTTGAAGGAGTATAGTTTTTGCTAATGAGAAGCCTAGGTCTTCTATCTGTCTAATTTAGTGCATTTGTAGAGAAACTGCCTTTTCTCTTTGGTTGTTTTCAGAATTTTTTTCCTTTGTTTTGATTGTCTACAGTTTTCACACTTTGTGTAAGTTTAGTTCTTTTTGTTTGCTTTGCTTTGTTTTAAAGTTACTGAGGTATAATTTACACACAGTAAAATTCACCCTTTTTGGGAAAACAGTTCTATGAATTCTGGCAAATGTATACAGTAATGTGACCACCATGACAATCAGGATGTAGAACTTTTTCATCGTCGCCAAAAGTTCCCTCATACAACTAGTCATTTATTCTCCCCTAATATCCAGCCTCTAGCAAATACTGATCTATTATCTGTCCCTATATTTTTGTGTTTTCCAGAAACTCATATAAATGGAATCATATAGTACATAGCCTTTTGACTTAATATGATGTATTTGAGATTCACTCACATTATTGTATGTATCAATAGTTTATTTTTTTTAATTTCTGAGTTGAATTCCATTGAATGAATATACCATAATCTGTTTATACATCTATAAGTTGATATTTGAGTTGTTTTCAGTTTGGGGTGAATATTAATAAAGTCAATATAAACATTTGTGTACAGTTTTGGAATAGATATATATCCTCATTTCCTTTGAATAAATACATATGAATGAATGGCTGGGTCATTTGGTAAATGTATGTTTACTTTTTAGGAAGTAAGTAAACTATTTTCCAAAGGAGCTCTACAATTTTACATTCTCACTAGTAATATGTGAGAGTTCCAGTTACTCCACATCCTCACCAACACTTGGTATTGTCACTTTTTTTTAAAATTTTTTTATTTATTTATGATAGTCACAGAGAGAGAGAGAGAGAGAGAGAGGCAGAGACACAGGCAGAGGGAGAAGCAGGCTCCATGCACCGGGAGCCTGACGTGGGATTCGATCCCGGGTCTCCAGGATCGCGCCCTGGGCCAAAGGCAGGCGCCAAACCGCTGCGCCACCCAGGGATCCCCGGTATTGTCACTTTTAATAAAACACTCTAATGTGTGTAGTTGTATCTCATTGTGATTTTTATTTGCATTTCCCTAATTACTGACGAAATGAACATATTTTCACATTCTTATATGGCATTTGTATATCTTAGGTTAAATATAAGTTCAAATCTTTTGCCCATTTTTTAGATTGGTCTGTTTGATATCCTATTTTTAAAAAGAGATTTTATTTATTCTTGAGATACAGAGAGAGAGGCAGAGACATAGGCAGAGGGAGAAGCAGGCTCCCCACAGGGAGCCAGATGTGGGACTCCATCTCAGGACCCCAGATCACTACCTGAGCAAAAGGCAGATGCTCAACCACTGAGCCACCCAGGTGTCCCTGATTTCTTATTAAACCATGAGATTTCTTTATATATTTTCAATACCAGTCTTTTGGCAGATACATTATTTGCACATATTTTCTTCCCATCTGTGACTTTCATTTTCATTTCCCAATACTGTCTTCTAAAAAGCAGATCTTTTAGATTTTGAAAAAGTCCAATTGATCTATTTTTTCCTTTTATGATTTGTGGTTTTGTATCCAATCTAAAAATGAACAAACAATCCAATCATGAAATGGGCAAAAGACCTGAACAGAAATTTCACAGAGGAAGACCTAGACATGGCCAACAAGCACATGAGAAAATGCTCTGCATCACTTGCCATCAGGGAAATACAAATCAAAACCACAATGAGATACCACCTCACACCAGTGAGAGTGGTGAAAATTAACAAGACAGGAAACAACAAATGTTGGAGAGAATGTGGAGAAAGGGGAACCCTCTTGCACTGTTGGTGGGAACGTGAACTGGTGCAGCCACTCTGGAAAACTGTGTGGAGGTTCCTCAAAGAGTTAAAAATAGACCTGCCCTACGACCCAGCAATTGCACTACTGGGGATTTACCCCAAAGATACAGATGCAGTGAAACACCGGGACACCTGCACCCCGATGTTTATAGCAGCAATGTCCACAGTAGCCAAACTGTGGAAGGAGCCTCGGTGTCCATCGAAAGATGGATAGAGAAGCTGTGGTCTATGTATACAATGGAATATTCCTCAGCCATTCCTCAGAAACAACAAATACCCACCATTTGCTTTGACATGGATGGAAATGGAGGGTATTATGCCGAGTGAAATAAGTCAATCAGAGGACAAACATTATATGGTCTCATTCATTTGGGGAGTGTAGGAAATAGTGAGAGGGAGTAAAGGGGAAAGGAGAAAAAATGAGTGGGAAATATCGGAGAGGGAGACAGAACATGAGAGGGGGCACTTGATGGGATGAGCACTGGGTGTTATGCTCTACGTTGGCAAATTGAACTCCAATAAAAAAAATAAAAAGGAAATAAAAAAAAGAAAACCCATCACCCTAGATTTAGACTAAAGGAAATTGGGCAAGATACTTTACCTCTAGCATCACATTCATCTCCTCTATGGGCTACGATATGAATGGGCTGTTCTAAAGATTCAGTGTGTCCCAGATTTAGGAGTCTCTCATAGTTTGTGTCACTCTCTGCTTTTTCCCACTCAATTCAGCTCCTTTCCCTCATAATCCCTTTCACTATTTCTTATATTCCAGGAGAAGGGCATTTGATGGAATGAGGACTGGTTGTTACACTATATGTTGACAATTTGAATTTACATAAAACTAAATAAATAAAAAATTTAAAAAATATATAAAGATTAACAAAAAAATTAACAAAACTTTTTCTAAACCAAGGTTGTGAATATTTTCTCCTATGTTTTCTTCTGAACATTTTTTACTTTTAGATTTTACATTTAAGTATATGCCTCATTTCCAGTTACTTTCTGTAAATGATGTGGGGTATGGTTTGAGGTAAATTCTTCTACATAAGGATGTCTAATTATTCAGCATCATTTGTTGAAAAATATGATCATCTCAATGGATTAAAAAACTGTTTAGCAAAATTCAATACCTAGTCCTGTTAAAAATTCTCTACATACTTGGAATAGGAGGAAACTTCCTTCACCTGGTACAGGCATCTCTAGAAAGTTACACTTGACATCATACTTAACTATAAAAGATTGAATGCTTTCCCCATTAAGATGTGGAACAAAGATAGAATGTTCACTCTTACCACTTTTGTTCTGCATTGTACTGGAGGTTCCACATAGCATAATAAGACAATAAAAAGAATAAAAGGAATCTATATTGGAAAGGAAGAAGTCAGTTTGTGTTTATTTGCAGATAGCATGTTCAGATAAGTAGAAAATTCGAAGGAATATTGTGCAAAGCTACTTAATTAATAAAAATGTTTCACCAGGTGCAAGATGCAGGTCAATAACAAAAACCAATTTTATTTCTAAGGACTAACAATGGCATTTGGAGGTTGAAATTTAAAGATAGTATCATTTATGATAACATACAAAATGTGACATACTTAGGGATAAATTTAAACAAGCATATACAAAGACTTATCTTCTAAAAGCCATAAGATATTGCTGAGAGAAACTGAAGATGACCTAAAAAGCTAGGGAGAAAAATCATATTCATGAAAGATAAAACTCAACATTAAGATGGCATATCACCCCACACTAATGTATTTATTCATTGTTCAGTCAAAATTGCACAGGCTTTTTTAAAAACAGGAATTGATAAATTGCTTCTAATTCTTTTTTATGGAAATAAAAATACATAGTATAGCCAAAACAATTTTGAAAAGTAACTTTGAGGATTTACACTACCTTATTTTAAGACTTACTGCAGAACTATGATAATCAATACAATATTGTATGGTATAAGAATAGACATAAATCAATGGGACAGAATAGAGAACATAGAAATAGACCTACACATATTTGGTTAATTGACTTTTGAATTGATTTTTGAAATATTTGGTTAATTGATTTTTGAAATATTTGGTTAATTGATTTTTGAAATATTTGGTTGATTTTTGAAAAGGTACCATAGTCATTCATTGGGAAGAGGATGCTTTTCCTAACAAATGGTGCTGAACAACTAGATATTAATGTGCCCCTCTTCCCAAAGAATATCAACCCTTATTTCACAGCATACACAAGACTTGAAAGAGATAAAAGATGCAAGTAGAAGAGCTAAAACTCTAAAGTTCTAGAAGAAAACATAAGGGAAAATCTTGTGACCTTGAGTTTGGCAAAGATATCTTAAGATACAAAAAAAGTGAACCATAAAAGAAAAATATGATAAATTGGATTTCCTCAAAATTAAAAAAAAATTGCCATTCAAAAAGACAGTGCTAAGAAAATGAAAAGATTAGGAGAGATTGAGAGAAAATATCTACAAAACAGATTAATAAGGGATTGATATCCCGAATACACAGAGTGCTCACAACATTAATAGGAAGCAAAAGAACCTGATTTTTTTACTGGTCAAACAATAGAAAATAGACACTTCATCTTAGGAGATATATAAGTGACATGTAAGCTCATAAAAATATGTTCAACATTAATAAGTCATTATGGAAATGCAAATTAGAACTACAAATTAAAAATTAAAATTAGATGCCACTATACACCTACCAGGATGGCAAAAAATAAAAATACTGACAGTATCAAGTGTACAAGGATATGGATTAGTGGGAACCTTGGTGTCCACTTGTTCCTGGTGTGAATATAAAAGGGTGCAGCCATTTTGGAAAATAATTTGACGGTTTTTATAGAATTTGACATATACTTATCATATGACCCAGTAATTCCATTCCTAGATATTTACCCAAAAAACAAAACCATACATGAAGTCCTTCACATGAAGACTTATACTCAAATATTTATAGCAAATTTATTCATAATAGCCAAACACGAGTGATGAATCAAATGTCAATCAGCAGGTAAATCTGCAAATAAATTGTGATGTATTTGTACAGTGTGATACTACTCAGCAATAAAAGGAATGAAATATTGATGTCCATGGCAATGTGGATGAACCTCAGAAACCTTATGCTAAATTATAGAAGCCAGAAAAATCTATGATTCTATTTATATAAGTTACTGGAAAAAACAAAACTAGATGTTACCAGGTGCCTGGGCTGGCAGGCAGGGGGATAGCCATGGGCACTGAGTGTAAAGGCACCCAAAGGAAACTTGGAGAACAATGGCTTTGTTTGTGGCAGTGATGACGCAACTGTCAATGTTTGTAAAATCTCATCAAATTCTATTAAGATTGCGAGTTTTATGACACAAATTGTATTTCCATAAAACTGACTAAAGAACCCCACTTAATTCATCTTTTTCTCTCTTCCTCTTAAATGTGACGCCCAAGTGAAGTGTTATTAGGTAGCATTATGGCATCAGGATGGTTGCCCGGCCAGTGGTTGCTGTTTGACCCTGCCGACCTCTCTTGAGATATGCGTTCACCTGGGTCTCACACTTGGCTCTCCTTGTTGGCACCTTCTGAGAATTCTGCATTCCTATCTGGTTCTCTCAGTTGCGTGGGGCACAGAGCTTCCTGAAGCTGTGTCTTTCATCACAACGTCAAGGGCGCCTGGGAGGTAGCACTGTCATCTCTACCTCAGTGTGTCTCCCATGTCACTTTGAAACATCTTGGGCCTTCCCTGCCTACTGCTTCATTGAATGCAAGGGTAGGATCGGTGATGGTATGGAGCCTTGCCACTTGCCCCACCTCTCTCCTGGGAGAAGAGGCACATCCTCTCTCTGAGGTTCCACGATTTCGTTTCCTGAACCTTGTCCTGGGCAGACAGAATGCCACAGGGGCCCATGCCAACTCTCCTTGCTCCCTGGCTCAGAGAGAGGTTATGGGTGGGTTTTTTTGTTTTGTTTTGTTTTGTTTTGTTTTTTAACTTCCTCTTCCAATGTAAAGTAGGAAAATTGGCTCGGTAAATATTCTTCTAACCCTATAATGAATGTAAGAACCTTTTACTTTTAGAGGAAGGAAAGAAATTGAGTAAGGGATGCTGCCCAAGGGAAGGAAGACCGAAGTGGAGATCTGTGTAGGGCCAGGGGAAGCCTGAGAACAGGAAGTAGTTATGCAATGAAAAGAGGAGGCTATGAAATTTCTAGCCATGGCATAAGGAACTTTGCCTACTTATTGTCTAAAGCTGGCCCTGCCCTAAGAGTTGACACATATTCTTTCAAGGACCCAAATACTTTGCAAATACAAATATTTCGCAGCACCCAATATCCTCCAGAGTCTTTCTGTTCCTAGATTAAAACATCTGATAGTGAGCGTTGAAGGTTAGGCTTACCAAGACTCTCACACGAAATCCTAAGGAAATATTCTGGGACAAATTCATGCTAGAGAAGACCCAATCTAGAGATTCCTAAATTATTTGATCCAGTCACAGGCTGACATCTGTTTATTTGATCCCTGTCAAAATCATTTAAGGCATATTACACATGAAAGCAAAAGAACCAGACCGTGGTGGGAGGGAGCTAACATTTATTGAAGACTACATGCTGGGGCTGGGCTGAGATTTTGTTCCATTTAATCTTCATAACAACCCTTAAATCATCTTGCAGTTGAGAAGATAGCCACTTAGAGGTTGAATATCTTGTCCAAGGTCACACAGGAAGGGGAGCAATGAGATTCAAGCCTGAATGGAACTTCAAAGTATTCATTTCCATTACCCCATACTGTCATGCTGGTAGACTAAGTTAAAGCCACTAATCCCAGGCTTAGATGAAATAATGGGAGAAATAAGGGAGATCCGGGGGCTGTTGCAGATGGGAAGCAGCAATAGCTTCATGAAGTTCTTTGCTAAGAAGCCAGACCAATCTAGAATCACAGTTCCTACTGAGTAGCATATGGGGAAGAGGAAAGGAGTAAATTGAAAAGCAGGTTTGCAAGGCAATGGCCTAATTTGACAGGACATTTAAACTAGCATTGTAATGTTATGAATGTGCTTTCAAGTATGTTTTTTAAAATTTAAGCAAAGTTAACAGTAGAATTTGAAAAACATGCACATTTTTGTAGCAAAAGTAAGGAATGGCCTGCAATGTGAAGATTCTAGATTGCACGCAAACATATAGAGTCTCTGCTTCACAGACCTTCTGGAAGACAGCTTCAGACCTACTTGAGCGTTCCAAACCTCCCACAGGATTTGGAACTGTTTCTGCTCACTACAAATTATTTGGTAACCATCAGGGGAACTGATAGGGCCTCTCAGGCATCCTTTGAATTTCTGAAGCCTGACTGGACTTGCAGAATGACTGTAAATTATTGCGGATGTGAGACCAGTGTTTCTTGCCACACTTTGCGTGCAAAAGCTTTCCTTTGGTTTGTAACTATAGCAACAAGTTCTATAGCCCATTGTTTTGCACAGCTCAGTCTAACCACCTCCAGCACTGCCTAATAATCACTGCTCTACAAGAATTAAGTTGTCTTTAATTGATTTACATTGTATTGGCCTGCTCTTTGCTAAAGGGGTTGTAGCTTTGCACCTTTGCCATGACAGAAGTCAAATTCCTTTAGCCTGCTATATCCTTGATTCTGCTTTCCGTTACTGGAGGCTAAGCTCAAATGGCTTTATCAAGGCCATGGCAAGAGTCCTTAGATGGTACATAAGGGTAAGGGATTTGGAGCCAGTGGACGTGAATTAGAATAAGTACTGCCCACTTATTGCTGTGTGATCCTGGGCACATCACTTATATTCTCTGACCTTCCATTTCCTTGTCTGTAATAGAGATAATAATAGTTATGAACATGGCTGTTACAAGAATAAAATGAAATCATATGAAGGAAACTCTGTTTAAACTGTGAAGGGCTATCTATGTGTTGTTATTACTAAGTGCACAGGTGAACCACCACTGGGCAGGAGTTCCCAGCTGCTCATGAGCACAACCAGGAGCCTATGTTAGAGACGAGAATCATGTCTGATTCTCTGAAGTCTTTCACGTGGATGGTCCTTCCCATCATGACCCTATATGTTATACCCACTCAGAAATGAGTAATATGGAGCTTATTTTGACGGTGTGGGTTTCTGAGGAAAAGGAAAAAGAATTAGTTTTAAAGAGAAGGTGAATAACTTTCCTTGGGTCTGTGTTTGGGGTTGTCGGGTAGCATGCAAAGGGAGGCAAAAGGACAGTGAAATGAATTGGGAGAAGGACTAGAGCTCTCTTAGCTCCCTTCCCTCCCAAGGAGGGAGCTTATCCGAGAACACTGGTTCTCTGCGATCATGGGCAGTGAACATTAGTTACACATGCGTATAATTTAAGATTTATTTTATTTATTTATTTATTTATTTATTTATTTATTTATTTATTTATTTTTAAGATTTAACTAATACTGTGAACATTTACTTTAAAGGCTAGATATGCACTTGGAGCTTCCTCTCAAGAGTTTTCTTTTATGTCTATGTATGTATGTATGTATGTAGGTATGTTTTTAACCCACATTTTTACTTTAACACTTCAGTTATGAGGCAAATTTTATCTGTACTTACTGAACTGCAGTGGTTTTATTTTTTTTTTGTCCCAGATTGGGTTGGTTTTTTTTTTTTTGCAGGTTTCTTTTATTTTTTTGAGAGTGTTTTTTTTTTTTTTTCTTTTCTTTCTTTCCTTGTTTTTTTAGGAACAGAAAGAAGTTGTGGTTTGATTTGTTAGGTCTTTGAATGACAAAGCTTATCTACCCCCACTTCTTAAAAACAGGACCTGAAGTCTGCATCCATATCTTTAAAAAAATGTTTCAACTCTAACCCCTAACCGTGTCTTTGTATAATAACAATGGGTATTATGTAATCGTACATTAATTAAAGATCTACACATGAATAAATGCAGTGATTGTATCTGTTGCATTTAGGGCTCTGGAGTTGGTAGTTATCAGGTGATGATGTTGTTGGATGAAGTGGATCTGAGATAACTATAGGTTGCATGTGGGATCCAGTGCCCAATATTCTGAGCCTGTGGTATGTGGACCAGGGGCCTTTTAGGAAGAGCTTTCAATGTTGACTTTTAATCTCATCTCTAAAAAAGAATATGCATATAATCAGAGATACACTGACAGGACCAAAAGACACTTGTCATATAACTCTATATATACCACAATTTTTGTAACCTCATTTTGACATATTTTTTTGGTAAGTACAGGAAACTGAAACAAACAAAATAATTGTCCCAAATGTTTCCCTTCGTCCAACAAGTCCAACTCTGAGTTAACTGGAGACATAGTCTCATAACTCACCTATAGCAATGGGCTGCTGGGGGAGGGAGCATGTGATCATGTTTCCAGGGCAGATAGAGGAGCTAACTTATGATAAAGAATGCTCAGGTTCAGTGTAGGACTATATCATTTTTTACTTTACATCATACCCTGCTAGTCTAAGATGAGCAAAACTTGGGCTAGTTTGGTGGCAAGTAATATCAGGCAGCGTGGTTTCCTGCCACATATTTCTTGAAGCAAGCATAGCCCTTTATCTTCAAAAAAATCACCATCATTTGTGTATTCTGCCCCATTCTCTGGTGCGTGGACTATTTGGTTTTTGCATGTGCTCCTTGTAACTGTCAAGAAAAATTTCCTTAAGAGTACAAAATCAAAACACAAAATGATGATCACTTCTTTGGCTCTAGAGAAAAGGAAGTAGTGGTTTGTCTTACAACACAAGGCATACTCTGCAATGTTTATTGCTTCATTATTCTTTGTGAAGCTTCCTATTTTGGCTTTATCTTTTAAGCCTGAGACAAAGTGTGAATAATAGAGACGCTCAGTGTTCTTATGGAATAGGACTAAAGCTCATATTTACCTGCCTTTCTCCTTCACTAGCCTTTTGCTTTTCTGTGTTAAACCTCAGTACATGTCCTCTCCCTTCTAGAAAGCCTCATAAAACCATGTCCTCTCTTCTTTGGACTCCTACAGCATGGAGTACTGACTCACAGTACTGCCTCTGCTCAGGTTCTCAGTTTCTAACATTCTCATCAAGCTGCTGCACTGCAGCATTTGCCGTGGGAATTGTGCTTACTGGAAATGTGCAGTGCATGGTAACCCTGCCTGTGGTCCATGCTTTCATAGCACCTGTTTCAGTTATATTTATTTTTACATTTATCTCTGTAATTCTCTGATTAATTTCTATCTTGCTTACCAGTCTGTGAGCACCCCTGAGGCCAGACACCTGGTCTGGTTTTGCTCACCAAAGAATCTATCTCCTGTCCCTAGCAGAGGGATCTGACTCACAACCACTAAATTGTCTCCTTGCCTTCGAATTCACACCCTTTCCAAAACATTCCTTTCATTGTCACTAACACCTTTACAAGCTCAGATAACTCCTCAATCCAAAAAACCAAACCAAAACCAAAACCAAAACCAAAACAAAAAAACAAAGCAAAAAAGTAATGGCTTCCAATTCCTATAGATTAAAATCTAAATTCCAGGCTACATGCTGCTTTTAAAGGCTTATCTCAATGTTGGTAGGACAACATTGCTTTTTATTTAGGTTTATTTTACCTTACATTGTATGATATAAAGCTAGTTATTCCCTGCCTTGATTTCTCTTTATATTGTAAATTGCTTGGCTCTTTGTAAATTATTGCTCTTCATAAAACAACTCAGTATATATTTGCTTACTTGATTTAGGTATCATGGAAATACACATCTCTAGAATGACTATACTTGATAGCTGTGTTGTTCCTCCTACACTAGGAATTTAGATGTTTTATAAATATTTCCTTGTTTATATCATGTAGATTGAAACTATATTTTATTCTATTTTTTTTATTTATAGCTGTCAATCATATTACCTGCAGCATGGTGATATTAATAGGCTTTGCAATCTCACATTAATGAATCCTTGAATATGTGTTTAATCTGTTAAATTTTGCTATCTATTTAAGCCCTTTTCAACCCGTTATTTAGATTAGTTAGTGTTCTAGGTTTACATTCACTTGAAACTTTTGTATTTGTCCAATTGTGTTTTCTAACTTTCCTACTCACTCTCCCTTTCTTTTCTAAAGGTCAAAGTTTGTCTGATAATATCTATCAGAACTCTGTTATAGTGTCTTTTTGTTGCTTCCCTCTGGATAATGTTTTACCTGATTTAAAGTATTTGAAATGTTTTCATGATAATACAGACTGAAAACTTCCCCAGACTGAGGAATTTGTACAAATTCAGCATAGTGACCTTCTTTTGTTGCCTAGGTAAGCTGCACTGGGCAAGTGCAGTGCCCTAGGTAAAGTGCAGGGCTTTGAGAAGATTGCCTGAAATTAAGTTTTGAAAGTTAATGTCATCCTGATTATAAAAATTCCAAGAGCCTTGAAAAAGTATTTTTAAAGAAATATATGTACTATACTTTGCAAAACTGTGATAGCAGAAAACTGGAAACATTCCACATGTTTATAATTTGGGGATTGAGTAGCCTGTGGCATAGCCACATAAAGGAGTGTTGTGCAGGTGTGCAATGACATGAGGGTTATCTCTGTACAGTATTATAGAGTTCTTTAGGGTATATTATTAAATCTCCATGTCTGGGTTTTGCTTCAAAATTATATGGAGAGCGGAGGAGTAAGTAGAAAGGTTTAGATAAAACAAAATTGTTCATGAATTATTATTTGTTGAAGCTAGTTGATGGACACTGGAGGATTGACTATACCATTCTGTTATTTTTGTTTATATTTGAAATATTTCTTAAAGGAAAAGCTAAAATTAACAGGTATGATCTAATGTTCTGAAGGATATATTTTGCTGGGATAGTCATTAACATTTTTCACCCATGAAATGGTTGAACCTACATATTTTAGCGTATAAACACAAACAAATGTAGATATGTAATCAAACCTTTTTTAGCTCCTTAAAGATTTAAACAACAAACATGTAATTGGTAAAATTGAAGTATTATGATGCCTTAATAACAACAGATTCTTTTATTTTATTATATATTTTTAAAGATTTTATATATTTATTTGACACAGAGAACGAGAGCACAAGCAGGGGTAGCGGCAGAGGGAGAGAGAGAGAGAGAGAGAAGCAGGCTCCCTGTAGAACAAGGAGCCTGATGTGGGGCTCAATCCCAGGACCCTGGGATAGTGACCTGAGATGTAGGCAGACGCTTAACCCACTGAGCCACCCAGCTACCCCACATAAAACACTGCTTTATGGCACTGAAAAAAATATACACGTATTAAAGGAGTGGGAATCCAAACGATCTCAGTAGCTATTACTATCACAAAAAGAAAGACAACCAAATGAAGCGAAAGGAAAAAAAAAGAAAAAAGACAAAAAAAGAGAAAAAAAAAACAAAGAAAAAGAAAGACAATCAGACATTTAGTGCCTTCTGATGGAAATGAATGCTACCACCTATGAAGTATTTTTGTAGCAAGAATTGGAAAACAAGTGTATGTATAATTTATGTCTGTGGTAGAAAATTAGAGATAGCAGAATAGAAGCCGAAAGTCCACAGGTATTATCATATTTAATTTGTGTATACTTTTTATGAAACAAAAATTAGTTGCTGTGACTCCCATTTTAGAGAGGAAGAAAAGAAACTTAATGAATAAATGGCATGACTATGGCCACCTGACTAATAAATTTAGGAGCCAGAGCCTACCGTGCCTTCCAGATTCATATTACAGATCACGCGTTCCCTATTAAAAGAATGAGGATTCCCATCATCAAGGAGCAGCTAATCTGATGAGATAGACGTGAGAGATGATACATGTTCAACAGAAGATCTGGACCTTAAATTTATGACAGTTGGAGTTATCTTCTCTGGCAAGAGAAAAGTGCAAGTATACTCTTCTGCTAAGTGAAGATTCACATGTGTCAGAAATCAAAGAGCAAATGATTAAATTGGCATTTAAAAAAAAATGCAATGGAGTCTTCTTACTAGCTCTCTTAAAAGAGCAACTATCCCAATGCCACCAAAATGGGCCAGAAGAGACCTTGCAGGCCAAGACAGGTCCTTTTAGAGGTTGCTCTGGATCCACTTGAATATGTGAGCAAATCAATGGGCTGGCTACGTGACTTGTGCAGTCATATAAGGACCTGCTCTCAGAAGGGCTTGAGCTTGGTTTAATGCTAGTCACCATCTTGATATCCTTAATTTTATTCTTGAACCTATGTTTTATAAGTGAAGTCTGATAGGATAACTAAGCATGTACATGGGCAGCAGATATAGGCGAGGGGCAAGGCAGTACATACAAGCATAGGCCTGAGCTGTGGTCATAGCAGGAATACAGGTATGGAGCAATTAAGCAATCGGGCTGGTGCACAGGTGCATGCCTCAGGCAGTGTTCACCACCATAGGGTGTTGATTTTTAGTTTCCCCCCAAATTTTTGAATTAATTTTGTGTTATATTTTAAGAGTGAAAGTTATATTTATTTACCCAATCAATAAATAGTAATTGAAGATAACTATACTGCTCAGTAAACAAAATTAGGTTTCTACTCTCATGGAGCTTACATTCTAGTTACATCACTTTTTTCCAATTAATGCAACAATAGCTTACTTTTTAAAATTAGGGTTATTGGGTCATCTGGGTGGCTCAATCAGTTAAGTGTCTGCCTTTGGTCATGTATATTGTATGATGTGTATATCAGGATCCGGTCATGATCCCAGAATCCTGGAATCGAGCTCCACATTGGGCTCCCTGTTCTTTGGAGAGCCTGCTTCTCCCTCTCCCCATGCCTCCTGTTCCCCCTGCTTATGTGTGCTCTTTCTCTCTCTGTCAAATAAATGAGTAAATAAATAAATACATAAATAAGAATTATTGAGTGTAACAATGGAGAATATCTTTATAACAAAGGAGACTTTATAATAATTTATAGCTAAGTTTACTGATCTGAAATTTCATTGGAGAATAGCTTAATCCAGTTGACTTTTGCTTGCTTTTATTATTTTCTACTAATTTTACTTTATAGTTGAAGATTCCCTAAAGCTGGATATGGTATCATTTTATTTTAGAATTGTGAAAAATGGAAGACAGTACAACAGACACAGAACAAGAAGAGGAAGAGGAGAAAGATGAAAAAGATCAAGAGGACCCCATTTATGCTATAGCACCCACAATTAATATCCAAGATGAGCGGTGTGTTGATTTATCTACGACTCCAGCTTTCATTTGTCTACATGAGGTATGTTTCTCTTTACATATTACTATACTAAGACCTGTCATTATCTACTTAAAAATCAGATGAAGCTAATGTTATTATCAAAATGATTCATTACATGTAACCTGTAGGCAATATACATAGTTTGAAGCATTTTAAAATAAAATAGTCCCCACCTTCTCTTCCAAAGTCTTATACAATCTCGGACTAACACAGTGGTGTAGATTCTGATACTTTTATAGCATAATAAATATTTGCATATATATGGTCAATTAAGTACATTCTATAGGTCAGTAAATGATATAAGAGAGCAAATTTCTTTCATTATTGAATATGCTATATTCACTTCCATAAAATGAAGATAAAAGATCTTGACATATAATGATAGAAAAATGTACATTTACCTAACTAAATGTAGCTAGAGCAGTAGAGCACCGAAATATACTGCTTCTTAACTAGCAGAGAAGAAAAAAGGAAATATGATTTTTGTTCGATTTTTGTCTTATTGTCTAATTTTTTAAAAAGGTGAACATTTAGGAAATGCTCATATATGAGGAGAGTTTCTTTTTAAAATAATAACTGACTACATATGCAACTGTTACCTTATCATGCTTGAGAACTATACTTTAGAAAGTGTTTTAGAGGACATCTGAATTCTAGACTATTTACTTTATGCAAATATAACTGAATAAAATCTCTAAGTTGATAGTCATAATAAAAATAAGCTTAGGAGTGCCTGGGTGGCTCAGTCAGTTGAGCATCTCACTTTTGGTTTTGGCTGAGATCATGATCTCAGGGTCATGGGATCAAGCCCCTCATTGGGTTACTTTCAGCAGGGAGTCTGCTTGGGATTCTCGCCATTTCCCTCTCTCTCTGCCCCTTCCTCTGCTCGCTCTCTCTCAAATAAATAAATCTTTTTTTTTTTTTCAAATAAATAAATCTTTACAAAATAAAAATTAAAATAAGCTTAAAAACTCTTAGAACAAAATCAGAGTTTATTCAAAACCAAGAAGCAAAACCAAATCCCCACCCAAATATTTTGTTGGTGTAAAGATTTGAAATAATTGCTGCCACTACTGTGAATTTTTATTTTATATAGAAACAGGGTATCAGGAACACAAGATGTCCACTTGTCCTGTTACTGTTAATTTTGATCACTTGATTAAAGTGGTGACTTTCACAATGTTTCTCCTTTGTAAAATTGTTATTTTTCTGTTTGAAATTAATCAGCACCTATGGGGATATTCTCTGAGACTGAGATTAAATATCTTATTCCTCCTAAAATTTTCACCTACTAGGTTTACATCTCTTGATGATACTTGCCCAAATCAATTCCTATTATGATGGTTGCCAAATGATGATTGTCTAATTCCATTATTCAATCTTCATTTATTAGTTGGCTTCTGTAAGGCAGAACTTTTTCTTCTTTTATTTCTATCTACCTTTTTCCTATGTATCTATCTAGACCTATAAGTTCTTATTCCATTCAGTGAGTTATAATCCATGACTGTCATTTTTTGTTTTGATGTTTCAATTTTCCCTGATTTTGCCATTGTACACCTCTTCAAGAGGACTCACTTGTTCTTTTGACATGACTCTATGATTCTTTGTGTAATTCTTTAATTTCTGTCATAAGAATGTGTTCCAGACTCATCTTGCATTTTCTTTGCTCCAGCCTTGGAATTCTCAAAATTTCTCAAAGGATCCCTGGTTCCTTTTAGTGGAGAATGATATATTTGCAAACTTAGATCTCAGTGCTGGGTATGCTCATAGCTACTGGTCTGTCATTGCTTCTAAGTCCTCTCAGAAGACAGCTAGGCAACAGATGCATGAATATATTTACCCACAAGTTTATAGCTATTTCTTTATCTATATTTATATCCTTAAAACCATGAATTCACATCTCTAGTCTTAATATTTTTAAGGGCTCTCTGTTTCTGCTAAAATCCATCATATATCTAACTTTTTGCAATAGAATTTCTATTTTTATACCACTACCCTTAACAATTCTATCAAATAAAAAATAAGGCTATACTGGAATTCATTTCTACTAAAGGTTATGCAAATAATAAAAATTATAGTCAAGTTTTTTAAGGCACAGATAATGAAGCATGGAAGGTTTGTCTTATAAAGTCAAAGGAGCTCTTAGGACAACTTCTGCATACTGATGTTCAGTGTAACAATTTATTAAATATCTCAAGAATCTCTCAATATACATGTATGCATAAATTATAGTTATTAAACATTGGGGATGACTGGCCCCTGATAAGGTTGATACCTTAGACTAGCGTCAAAGAACTGTCTTATCTACACTTCTGAGTAGCGTAAAATTACATTACTAATTAAATCAGTAATTTCACTGCATGACAGCTGTTCCTCAAGACAGCAAAACCTTGCAGAATGATTATCAGCATCAAATAACTTTATTTCCATAAGAAACACCACTGAAATTGCTCCTGTTGGCATCTATAGCTTTATTTGCTAATTCTTTCAGCATTTGTCTAAGATTTATGAGTCGTAACAAAATTTTTGACCTACTTTATATAAGCTTCCCTCCTTTGCTTATCTAAACAGAAGCTGTATCTGCAGAATAGCAAGAGTTCAGATGGCAACTGAAAGAAAGCAGTCAGAAATCCACTTTCAAAAGTCCAGATGCTTGGCATCACATTGAAAGAACCAGAAGCTGCTTACAGCATGTATTATTATTAATGCTAGTCACACAATTGGCCCACATTACCAAAATACGAATGGCAAGGTCTCATTTAACATTGCCTGCAGAGGGCAGCCCCAGTGGCGCAGCGGTTTAGCACTGCCTGCACACCGGGGTGTGATCCTGGGGAACCGGGATCGAGTGGAACTGGGATTGAGTCCCACGTCGGGCTCCCTGCATGGAGCCTGCTTCTCCCTCTGCCTGTCTCTCTCTCTGTTTCTCTCTCTCTTTCTGTGTGTGTGTGTGTGTGTCTCTAGGAATAAATAAATAATTAAAAAAAAATAAAAAACATTGCCTGCAGAATATGCTCAGTATGGTATTCATAGCACTGTGTGATTTGGGCCCAAACCACGTGTGCAAGCTAATAATTCACTTAGATTCTTCTGATCTTCTGTTTATGGTGCACTCCATCACAGGGACTCTCCCACACTCAGAAGCCTAGGGAACTGGCACATATTCACAAACCATGTTGCAAGAAATCTGGCTGTCCAGAAATACTTCTAGTCACATTGCCTCCTGAAAGACTGTGCTATTCACACCCAAAGAAATCAAATCAAATACCTGTATAGGCCATACTTTGTAACCCCTGCATCTGTTCCTAATCTTTTAGAGTCTGGCTTAATTCCCATTCCCTTAGAGAAATTTGCCAGTGTTCCCTACAACCTCTCAACTGTTCAAGCATTTGTAGGCTCCACCCGTCACGTGTTACCAGGTCATTAACAGATATTTATGGAATATCTTCTCCTCATATAATATTTTACATGGAAAATTTAGAATTCCCCACTGACACTGGGACTATATAAATCAGTAAGACCTAACAGGGCAGGAACTACACTGTGTTGATTCACACTGGGATGAATGTTCCAAGTGGTACTTAGGAACTAAGCCACATGGCTTCCAGCAATAGACTGTATGGATTAATGCTGCACATCTGCTCCCCAACTCTACCATCACTGTCCACCTGTGAGGCCTGATGCTCCACAGATTTTTATTGTCTTATTGAAAACCTGATGGTGTTCTATTTTATTTTTTTAATTTTTTTGTTATCAAAAAAAATTTTTGTTATCATATAACATATATACAGTGGTGCTTACAAATACTCAGCGTACAGTTGAGTGAATGTTCACGTAGTCCTATAACTCAAAACATTCAGAACAAATTCATCATTCTTCTCCCAATCCTAATTCTTCTCTTTGTCAGTTTGAGAATTAAATATCTTCTTCCAATATCTCTTGAATTTATCTGTTCTCCACTCCTGCCATATATTCCCACTCAGATCAAAATATGTTTCCTGCAACCCGGGGTGTCCCTTGAGACCCTTCCTAGTCATTGCTCCCACCAAAGTTAACCACTATTCTGATTTATCACTACCCATTAGTTTTGCATCTTCTTAGATATCACAGACATGGAATCACATAGTCTGTGCTTTTTTGTGCCTGGCTTCTTTTGCTCCCATTACGTCTTTGAAATTGATCATAGCATTGAGTGTGGCAGTAGTTCATTCTTTTTTACTGCTATATAGTGTTCTTATTTGTAAATATGCCATAATGTGCTTATCCTTCCTATTCTGTTTAGAGATTGGGGTTGTTTCCTGTTTTGGATGATTATGAATAAAGTTCTGTGATCATTCTTATGCATGCCTTATACTTATGAATTCATTTCTTTTGGGTGTATACCTAGGAGTGGGGTTACTAGGTCATAGTCTGGGTTTATATTCAGCTTTAGTAGATAACTTCAAATAGCTTTCCAAAAAGATTATACCAACAACACACTCTATGGGCCATATATAACTCTTGTTGTCCAATACAGTGGCAAGTGTTATTTTATTTGCATTTTATACAGCACCTGGCTCAAGACCTTGCACAGAGACAAGCAGTAAATATTTAGCACAAAAAATCATTTTTTCAACAAATAGTTTGGATATGTCTCTGTTCAAAGCATCATACTAGCTGCTGTTTGTACATCCAAGATTAACATAAGTTATAGCTTTCATGGTATTCCCCAAGTTAGGATTTCTATTTCTGTCTGTACATAGTTATGTAAAGTACCACTGATTTGTAAGTGTGACGTCAGGTGTCAAAAGTCAGTGTGTCAGATGTTGAAGTTTTCCAAGACTTCGAAGCCATAAAGCCATTCTTGTTTTAATGCCAAGAGTCAAAGTCAAAACATGAAATTAAGTTGCCTTTTTGGCTTTTTGTTTTTCAACAAGAACCTTCCTTCTCTTCATTTCCTGAAAATAATTCTTGTGCCAATCATAGCTAAGTCTTTGACCTATAAAGAGAAAAGGTAGCACAAGAGCATTTGGAGGTATGAGGGGCCAATGTGAACACTGGAGGGAAACACTAAGGAAGTAGGAATGTATGTCAATATAGAATACGAAATTCTGTAAAAGCAGTGTGTGGGGGTGTTCGAGTATTGTGGGTGAGTAGATGAAGAGGGATTAAGCTTGCTGATATGTGACCTTTTCACTGAAACAAGTTATATAAGACTATCAACAGTTGGACTTCTTACAAAATGTGTAATAAATATATTCGTGTCCAAGTTTTAGTTGCATGTCAGATTTGGAATCAATTGAGATACCAAGAAGTTTTTGAAGAGTAATGGGAAACTTTAGATCTTAATCCATTTAACAGATATTAATTCAATGCCGACTATGTGCCAAACTCTATGCTAGGAGATATTTATTATAGTTATTATTAAAGTCACTAAAATCAAATTTATCCCGCCAGCTCCTTCTTTGTTTTGAGTGCCTCCTGTATGCTTGCATAGTGCCAGACAGCATAGGTATTCATAGGCATAAAGCATATAAAAAGTTACTATTATATAGAAGCTTAATTTGGGGAAAAGAAACTTGAAATACTAAATATCAACAAAAGGCAACATATAATTGTGGACCTGGAATGTACAATCAAAGTTATCAGAATTGAGTGGAAGGAACAATGACTGGGAATGGGATGATCTGGAAAAAGCTTTTTGGAGGAGTAGGACACAAGAGGGTCTATTTCAGCCATATTCACTATGTCTACTATGAACCTATTTCTCTGTCCTTAAGCTTTGCCCACACCCATACACGCATGTACTGGGAATATTTTTAATAGATGATCCTAAAGTACCTCAAGCTAAACATGATCAGAACTAAATTCATTATTCTTCTCCTAAACTTAGTGTTTGTCCTGTATTCTATCTCTTAAATACCTATTGAATTTGTCTCTGTTCCATTCCTGCCATATTACCAATTAGAATGCCATTTTGGTATCAAGATAAGATGTAAGGAGAGACTGAACCATGGCAGTGGCAATAGGAAAAGGGATAGAATATATATAGGAGAGATATTAAGGAAATAGAAAACACTGGACTTAGCATCTGAATGGACAGGGAGGAGGGGAGTGAGGAAGAGAAAAGGGAGTGAACTGATGGATGGATTTCTGATTTGGGAAAGTGGCCAGATTATGGTATCCTAAGGGACAGAGAATCCAGAAGAAGTATCAGGTCTGAGAGGAATGCCCAATATGTGGATCTTGAGTTTCCCAGGGATGTCCTTGGGCTGGATATATATACATAAAAGGTTCTCACCGGTATTCAGATTGCTTTCTGAAAGGATTGCAAGTTGCTTTTATCTATATTTAACAGCACCTTCTACCACTGTGTGTTTATAAAAAGATGTTGCCATCATTTACGTAATTTCTTACTTTTACTGGGATATCCACATATTCAAAAGATACTTTCTTATTCTTTACACATATCATTCTCCTAAGGATGGTAACAGATTAAATAATTTTAGGAATTTTTAATACAAATTTTTGATTAGTTACTGAAAATATTGGTGATTTTCTGGTGCTACAAAAGCTTCCTTAATTTTCTAGGTTTGACCTCCTCTAGATACTAATAAATTTCTTGGGTTAATCTGTAATGAAACTTAAAATGTTTTTCAAGAATGAAAATTATTTCTATTTCTTTCATACCTGAATTAGTCAAGTAACTGGTTACAAAGATGAACATTTAAGATCCTCATCCTCAAGGATCTTAGTCTATGTCATTTTAAGCCTGTAATTTGATTCCCATAGCAATTCCATAAGGAATAGGAATTTTAAGATACTATTTTTATCTTAAAGTTCTGAAAGGTTGAGACTTGCCCTGAGCTGGGCAGGTGCTGAGCCAGGCAAGGAACCCTGGCTCCTCCCTTAGTGCACATTTCATCTGACATTCTTCACTTGACATTGATACATTTAAACACTACTATTTTAGGATTTTAACAAATTGACTTTATAAGTAAACTGTGTATTAAAAGAAAAGCAATAAAGATAAATATTTAATGTTCTATTAAAATATTTCTCCTTAACTTCCCTATCCTTTTCTTAGTTATCACACTTTATTAATATGCTATATGTAGAGGACATGCATTAAAAAAAAAACTATTAAATCTCTTCTTAAAATCTTTCTACAAGTGTTGCTATTGTTGGTCTATTTTCACTTGTCCTTTTAGACATCAGCCAGCATTGTGGGAATAATTTTTCAGGATATATTTTTGGCTGTCAAGAAACTTTAAACAGACTGATAATTTGTTAAACAATACAGATAGGTTCCATGTTTCCCATTAAGTTATTTATTTTTGGTGTTTTCCTCTTTTTTAACTCTGACAGTAAGGTGGAAATTTAAAAATCTCTCCAGTATGGAGAAAGACTTTGGGACATGCTTGCAATGCACTTAAATATTGGTGGCATTGACATGGCTAATATTTATTTACAAAGATTAAA
Source organism: Canis lupus baileyi (assembly GCF_048164855.1). Classification (NCBI taxonomy): domain Eukaryota; kingdom Metazoa; phylum Chordata; class Mammalia; order Carnivora; family Canidae; genus Canis; species Canis lupus. The sequence continues at coordinate 39,131,999 of NC_132858.1, read as the reverse complement.
GGTTTATATTAGGATTATAAGAATACAAGCCATATTCCACTTTGCAAAGTAGATTAACGCCCCTAAATTCAATCAGTAAAATCATATACTGCAGAGGAGTCCAGGGGAAGAGAAAAGAAAGTTCCATGTTAGGGTATCCTTATATTTGGTACTTTTAAAATGGAAAACATGAAGATTGATTCTGTCCAGGAATCCAGGGTGTTGTCGGAAAAACTCTGCTATCTGAACATGTGATCAGTGGCAAGTGGGAGTCAGAAGGGACTTGAAAATCAAGGACAGAGAGAGTTCCTCTGTTTCTATCTGAGATTATCTTCCTTTACTCATTCTGAAATCTTTACTGAGCATTGAGCACAGGCTAGGCTCAGGGCTAGGAACCAGAAGACAATGCCACAGTGACCCCACCCCCAAGCATCTCATCTGTCCCTTGCTCAGTGTGGTTAATTGTCCTTAATTTCCCTTTCTCCTTTTTGATTCTTTTATAGATATAATGAGGAGCTAGTTTGTGTATATGCATGTGCCTGTATTATTTTTCACTATATGTTTAATAAAATTTTAATTACCCCTGTACTTTTCATTGATTCTTTAGATAAACTGTTATAGCAAGTTGATTAAATATTAAAAATAATAATCTAAAGGGGTGCCTGGGTGGCTCAGTTGGTTAAGCCTCTGCTTCTTGATCTCAGCCCAGGTCTTGATCTCAGGGTTGTGAGTTCAAGCCCCATGTTGAGCTCCACACTGAGCATGGAGCCTACTTAAAAAAAAAAAAAAAAAAATCCTAAATTCAGATACTTTTTTTTTTAATTGTCACTGTGAACAGATGTTGCTCTTAAAAATAAGGATTAGGAAGAAATACTTAATAGTATTATTTTTTCCTTTGAGAAAGTTCTTGAGAGTGAAAGTAAGTTGACTTTTGAAAGCTTGTGGCTCTCAGTAGAGAACATCCATTTTGTGAAACAGTACCTTCAGTAACCCAAGAACTATTTGAATATATATTGACCTTGAGCAACACAGGGCTTATGGGTGCCAATCTCCCTGCACAGTTGAAAGTCCACACATAACTTTTGACCCTTCCCAACAGAACTTAACTACTAATAGCCTACTCTTGGCCATACTAATGATATAAATAGTCGATGAACATATTTCACATGTTATATGTATTATACACTATATTATTACAATATAGTAAGCTAGAGAAAAAGAATGATATTAATAAAATCATAAGGAAGAAAAAATACATTTATAGTACTGTATTGTGTCTATCGGGGAAAAAAATCCATGTATAAGTGGATCCACGCAGTTCAAACTGGTGTTGTTCCTTCCATATTGTATGATGTAACAGGATTTCTTTCCATTTTAAGACTGAATAATATTCCATTGTGTGTATACACCACATTTTGTTCATCCATTCTTCTGTCTATGGACACTTGGGTGATTTCCACCTGTTGGCTATTTTGTATAATGTTGCCATGAACAGAGTATACAAATATCTCTTCAAGATCCTCACTTTCAATTCTTTTGAGTATATACCCATAAGTAGAATAGCCGTATTGTGAATTTGCATATTCTGACATTTCACTGTTATTGCTGAAGTGCTCTCCATAGAGGCTGTAATAATTTATGTTCCCAGGGACAATAAATGAATGTGACTTTACTGTGCGCTGTCTAACTTTTTGACCTTTGTCACTCTGCTGAAAGGAAAATGTTATCTCATCATAGTTTTCTTTTCTTTTTTTAAGTTTTTATTTATTTACTCATGAGAGACACAGAGAGAGAGAGGCAGAGATATAGGCAGAGGGAGAAGCAGGCTCCCTGCGGGGATGTGGGGCTTGATCCCTGAGACTCCAGGATCACTCCCTGGGCCAAAGGCAGGTGCTTACCGCTGGGCCACCCAGGAGTCCCTCATCATAGTTTTCATTTACACTTACCTTCAAATGCATGGAGCAGAGCTTCTTTTCATATGTTTATAGACAAAATGTCCTGTATAGGAAGGCAAACAGATTAAGAGATAGATGTTGAAATGATAGTAGAAATGATAGTCTATTACTCACAGTTCTGAAGGAAAAGGGACATGCCTTGCCATGATGAGCAACCTGAGGAAGCACTGGGAACTCAGGAGGTAGAGGGAGAGGGAGGGACTGGGCAAGAGCCTTTATTGTGACTTTCTTGGGAAGGAATGAGTGAAGCAGGGTAGGGCAGGCTTGGGATTGGTGAGTAGGATTAAGTTCAGTGAGCTCTGGGCCATAGGGACTGTCCCTGGTTATTTGGTACTTGGCTCTGGGGTGATGGGGGTAAGTGTAGTGGCCTGTGACAGCCTAATAAGGAGAGAGTTGAGAGCATGGACTCTGGAATGGTTGGTTTGCATTTGAGAAGTGTACCTCCAGGAGGAAGATTCCTATCAAGGCTGGGAAGGGGGAGGATGAGGGAGGCAGGAGGCTAAGGCGACGTGACTCAGGCACCTTATCAGGTTGTCTAGAATAAGGTGTATCTGGCCAGCCTAGGCATACAGAGCAGACGTTAAAGCATCAGCTTCAGGAAACCCATATGGTTAATACAAAGACCCATTTGTACTTCTTTTTGTACGAGTTCTGTTCACATCCTTTTTTCCATTTTTCTATTGTGTAGTTTTTTTCTTATAGATCTATAGAAATTCCTTATACATTTAGAAAAGTAGGCCTTTGTGTATAATATGCATTGCAAAAGTCTCTCAGTTTGTTGGATTTCTTTTGAGTTTCCTTAAGGTGGTTTTCTTTATGTGGAAATTCGTTTTTTTATTGCGCTTTTCTTTTATGGCTTCAGATTCTGTGTCATACTGTAAGAAGACCTTTGTTACTCTGAGATCATAAATTTGTTTCCTGTATTTTCTCCCAGTACATTGATAGTTCGAGTCATCGTATTTTAACCTTTGTCACATCCGGCACTTATGTTGACGTAAGGGCAAACAGAAAGGAAATGCCAGCAGCAAGCTTAGAACCTAACGCCAAGTCCACTATCTTCTGAGGCAAAAGTTCTTTACTGTATTCCCAGTCCATGCATACCCAACGGGGGGCAAACAGGGACACCAGGGTGCATCTGAGATATGAAATAAGGGGTGCAAGGCTTACCTGCTATCAAGCTTCAGATTAAAAAGACAGATTTTGCTGTCTACAAAAGACTATATCTGAGCATGGACAGGCTCAAAATATCTTAAATCTTAATGGTTTGGTTTGGGAAGAAAATCTCTGATCGGCCAGGGCGGAGTAGTGGTTCAGCACAGATGGGTCTTAGTTCTAGCTCTGCCATGTACAAGCCATAGTGCCTTGAGCATCAATACGGTTCTCTGAAGCTCATTTTACACTAACAGTACATTTCTCAGCTTATTATCCCTTCATTTCACTCTGTTTTTAAACCGCTTTCATCACTTTTTTCCGGTGGAAATCTTATACAGCACCCCAGTCTGTAAACAGATGTGGGTGTGGTGGGTGCAGAGGTGAAGCATACAGAGTGGAAGGTGCCCTCTGCCCTCTCCTTCACATCTCCTGTCTCCATCAGCACACCATGGGGGTGGAGGGAGCCCCATGCTCTGTACAGATAGTTTGTGAGCCCAATAAAACTGAGCTCTCTCTCTCACCTTAAAATCCATCTCAGCACAGCCAAAAGGAAACACAGATCTGCCTCCAGAAAGCCTTGGATAGCAGTTTGATTACATGACTATTCCTTCAGGAACAGAGGATGGAGTTCCACAGCACATCATGCAGCAAAACTCCCTAAAATTCACAGCAGATGCCTCTCCCACACGCCTTTTAGCACCTATTTAAAAACTCTTCCAGAAACTGTTTTCCTGTCCCCGAGCTGTTTTTCCCCCCTCTGTATCTCTACCCATCCTCTCCTTGACATCTTTGGCTTTTTCATTATTTTGTAAGACAGTCTTCAGAGTTCCTTCCAATTTTCCTTCCCACCCAGGATCCCACCATCACCTCACGGACCCGGACACAGAGCTGAGCAATCCGTGAGTAGTTGGCAGGGCAGATAGTAGGTACTTTGACTTGACATTTTCCTTCTCTTAGGTTTTCTTGCTTGAGATTATCACACCTCTTTGACCTAACAGGCAAATCCCTTTATAGTCTCCACCGTTCCTCTCTTTTTGGTACTGTCCCTGGACAGAGACCCCAGGCTCCAGCCAAATTAGACACAATATTGTTTTCCTAACTAGTGCCCCATTTGCCACCTGCCGATGCCTTTGCTCCTCCTATATCCAGCTCAGAAGTGCTCTCCTTCACATTTCTGAGCTTCAGTGGTCTACTCATTGTTTAAAGACAGCTCAAATCCTGCCTTTTTCTTGAAGCATTCCACTTCCTGACAAAGTGAGATCCCTGTTTCTTTTTTTAAAAAATATTTATTGTTGTTGTTTTTTTTAAAAAAGATTTTATTTATTTATTCATTGGAGACACAGAGAGAGACAGAGACATAGGCCAAGGGAGAAGCAGGCTCCATCCAGGGAGCCCGAAGTGAGACTCAATCCAGGACCCCAGGATCACGCCCTGGGCCGAAGGCAGGTGCTCAACCACTGAGCCACCCAGGTGCCCCGAGATCCCTGTTTCTGCTATCAATTCCCTGCATGGTGTTTGTACCTTATGCCATTTACTATTTTCTCTCCTGTTTTTTAAACTAAATTTTGGTAGTTTTAGGAACTTTGAAAGCAGGAAGCCTATGCTATTCGTCTTGATATTCCCTGAAAACTCTTTGTTTAGCTTATCATCGTGTGTGTAGCCATGCCATTTTCAAAAGAATGAACCAACATTGTAATTAGGAAAGCCTTCCACGAAAAAAAAAAAAAAATCACACTCCTGAATCACCATTTTACAAAGCCAACTCAAAGAGGGGGACATTTCTTCCAAGTTTCTGAATGTGTTTAACCACATCAAGTCCACTTAAAAGTCTAAGTTAGAAAGATCATACCAAGTTAGAATGATCGTGCATCTATTATAGTTTCATTTTCGCTGGCTGGGTCCCCGAAGGGATATGCAGTGGGGAGGCAATGATTTTTTTTTCAAATATATATTTGAAAACAAAACCTCTTCTTCAAGTGAAACTTAAGGTGGAGCCCCAAGATATAGAATGAAAGCAGAACTATATTCTAGGTGAACAGCGTTTCATGCATCACACGCTCTCCCGGTTCTTCCGACCCGCTTCCATGGGCATTCACAGAATAGTCTATGGAACCTTCGCCACCCTAGCAGTTCAGCAGGTTAAACGCCAACTCCATGCTCATCAGACAAGCATCAGTCTTCTTGTCTATTTTGCATAGCTACCCGTGGTACCGTGGCCTCTCTAGATGTGCAATCATTGACTTGATCCGATGAAGACAAAATTTTTACCTGAATATAAGAATTAAAAAGTCGCCGTTGCTAACACCATTCATTTATAAGTGATGTTTACATTTTTGAATAATTATTTTATATAACAAACGAAAAATAAAGATTTTGGCATTTACATGATAAATGTTTTGGCTTCTAAAGAACTTACAAAGTGCTTTGCACTTAAGCAGAAGGTTTTCATCATGAATTGTGCCACGTAACCATGGAAGTAAAATAGTGTTTGGAGAGCATAGAACACTTGTTTGGCCTTTTCTGTCAGAGTTGTTATAAATTCTGACTTAGCTGCAGGAAGAAAATAATTTTTAACTACTAGGTTAAGTAGGGACATTAAAACACTTGAAAATGTATTAATCTTAAAAATATCTCTTGTCTGCAGAATATTATGTAATTTGTTTTGCAAAATACAAAAATATAGGCTTCACCTTAAATTGAGATTTTATTGGAATCATTTTCCACTTTAAAAATTCACGCAGAGGGCAGCCCAGGTGGCTCAGCGGTTTAGCTCCGCCTGCAGCCCAGGTCGTGACTCCGGGGTCACGGGATCAAGGCCCACCTCAGGCAGAGCCTGCTTCTCCCTCTGCCTGTGTCTCTGCCTCTCTCTCTCCCTCTCTTTCTCTGTGTCTTTCATGAATAAATAAACAAAATCTTTAAAAAAAAATTCACGCAGAAAACCCATGGAGGGGTAATACTGAGATTTGCTTCTGTGTGCACTTTACCATGGAATCTCATAAACTATCTTTCATGGAAAATTAGCCCATTTCATGAGAAATATACCCAGAAAGCCAGGAAAGCTGAAAGTGGGTAACGGACCACACATCACAAACAATTTGCAGGGAACAGAGGTTTGTATGTTTGTTTTTCAGGGGAGACTTTAGTGAGTGTAAAATATTACCTCCCTATTGCAGCATTAATCACAGCAGAGACAACATTGGAAATGCCCCAAGGGAAGTGTCCAGCACATGACTGGCACTCAGCAAGTGACAGCTGCTTGTCATTATTACTATTCAGAAGCAAGAATCTCTAAATAAAATTAAAACAGGCGACTTAATTAACTGGAAAAAATGTGATACTACCGTTACTGAATGAACATAAATATAAGCAAGTAGTTTTGCGAAACTTTCTTTGATAAACTTTCAAAACGTAAGCACGAACTATTTGATTTGATTCTGACAGAAGATGAGAAAGCCAATTTCCAGAGGCAGAAACTGAACAAATTTTAGATTCTATATGGTCCCAAATAAGCTGAACCTTTGTATGAGGTCTTTTGTAATAGAGAACCAATTCATCTTAAATAGTATCATCCTTACTTCTTAAGAAAACCTTGAATGCTAGAGATTAAACTCAGATTTTGAGAGTTTTTATAGTTATTTGGAAAAGATCATATCCAAAATACTCTGATAAGCATATAGCATCATGCTATACACATATTTGGCAAATGATACATATTCATATCGAAATATAAATATAAGTGTAATATCAGCTATTTTAAAAGACTAAGACAAAAAGGCTATTTATGGCCTTTATTTATGGTCTTATTTAGACAAAAAAGGCTAAATATGATTTTCGGAGGTGGAATTTCAAAAGAAGAGTTTATATCCTCAGAAGTGTAGTGTAAGTTTCCTTCTGAAAATTACTAATAAAATAATATAGATCTTTTTGAGATATTGTGTTGTGTCTAAGAAGATGCTGATCACGAGTTAGCTAGATCATGGTTTTAATTATGGTTTACCTCTGGGACTTTAGGTAAGCAAAATTGCAGAGGCAGAATTAAATATGGACATGGCAACAGTAGGCTGCTGACCTGACAGAGAGGTCGTCAAGAAGAAGAAGGAGCAAAGTAGAAGGAGCCATGCTATGGGGTTGTGGAGGAGAAGAGAGGCAGTGAGGAGGGGACATTTCAAGGAATAACAGCAGCACCAATAGCACAGAGAATTTGTTATCGCGGATTTAAAGAAAGCAGTCTGAAGTTCTTTTATGGCAGCCTGTTTTAAATAACATTATTCAAATAAGCTAGCTATTGGCCCATGTTTATTCTGTTGTATTGACTTTTTTGACTATATGAGCTGCATAGCTATTTTATTTGGATTGGTAGGTTTTCTTGTGTATTACAGCATGTGTTACAGATAGCACACAGAAGCCTGCGTGTGTATCATACGTGTATGCCTGTGTGTTGATGTGTGTGTCTACACCACCAGGGGAACCTGCCCGTATACAGAGGACTATACACATTTCCAGCTGGACCCAACATTAAGTGAAAATTGCCAGTGAGATTCATTTATAGCTATTCTAATGCATTTTCTAGCTATTTTCACTTTGAAGTCTTAGAAATACAAGATTCCGATTACTGCTAACTGGGATAACTTTTGGAAAATTTTTTTTTCTTTTTTTTTATTGGAGTTCAATTTGCCAACATATAGCATAACACCCAGTGCTCATCCCATCAAGTGCCTCCCTCAGTGCCCATCACCCAGGCACCTCAACCCCCCCGCCCACCTCCCTTCCACTACCCCTTGTTCGTTTCCCAGAATTAGGAGTCTCTCATGTGCTGTCACCCTCACTGATATTTCCCACTCATTTTCTCTCTTTTCCCCTTTATTCCCTTTCATTATTTTTTATATTCCTCACATGAATGAGACCATATAATGTTTGTCCTTCTCCAATTGACTTGCATAATACTCATAGTGCAGATCTATTTTTAACTCTTTGAGGAACCTCCACACAGTTTTCCAGAGTGGCTGCACCAGTTCACATTCCCACCAACAGTGCAAGAGGGTTCCGCTTTCTCTACATCCCCTCCAACATTTGATGTTTCCTATCTTGTTAGTTTTCCCCATTCTCACTGGTGTGAGGTGGGATCTCATTGTGGTTTCCATTTTGAGTTTATTTTTGTGTCTGGTGTAAGAGAGTGGTCTAGTTTCATTCTTCTGCACGTGACTGTCCAATTTTCCCAGCACCATTTATTGAAGAGACTGTCCTTTTTCCAGTGGATAATCTTTCCTGCTTTGTCAAATATTAGTTGACCATAGAGTTGAAGGCCCATTTCTGGATTCTCTATTCTGTTCCATTGATCTATGTGTCTGTTTTTGTGCCAGTACCACACTGTCTTGATGACCACAGCTTTGTAGTACAACCTGAAATCCGGCATTGTGATGCCCCCGGCTCTGGTTTTCTTTTTCAATATTCCCCTGGCTATTCGGGATCTTTTCTGATTCCACACAAATCTTAAGATGATTTGTTCCAACTCTCTGAAGAAAATCCATGGGATTTTGATAGGGATTGCATTGAATGTGTAAATTGCCCTGGGTAGCTTTGACATTTTCACAATATTAATTCTTCCACTCCATGAGCATGGAATATTTTTCCATCTCTTTGTGTCTTCCTTGATTTCTTTCAGAAGTGTTCTGTAGTTTTTAGGGTATAGATCCTTTACCTCTTTAGTTAGGTTTATTCCTAGGTATCTTATACTTTTGGATGCAATCGTAAATGGGATTGACTCCTTAATTTCTCTTTCCTTAGTTTCATTGTTAGTGTATAGAAATGCCACTGACTTCTGGGCATTGATTTTGTATCCTGCCACACTGCCGAATTGCTGTATGAGTTCTAGCAATCTTGGGGTGGAGACTTTTGGGTCCTTCCAAACTTCTTGTTGTGATTTAGTTCTAATTTCAAGGCATTATGGTCTGAGAATATGCAGGGGACGATCCCAATCTTTTGGTATCAGTTAAGATCTGTTTTGTGATGCAGTATGTGGTCTATTCTGGAGAAAGTTCCACGTGCACTTGAGAAGAATGTGTATTCAGCTGCGTTTGGATGGAAAGTTCAGGAAATATCTGTGAAATCCATCTGGTCCAGTGTATCATTTAAAGCTCTTGTTTCTTTGGAGATGTTGTGCTTAAAATATCTGTCATTTGCAGAAAGTGCCATGTTGAAGTCTCCTAGTATAAGTGTATTATTATCTAAGTATGTCTTTACTTAGGTTATTAATTGATATACTCGGCAGCTCCCACATTAGGGGCATAAATATTCATGATTGTAGGTCCTCTTGTTGGATAGATCCTTTAAGTATGATATAGTGTCTCTCTTCATCTCTTACTACAGTCTTTGGGATAAACTTTACTTTATCTGATATGAGGATTGCTACCCCTGCTCTCTTTTGAGGACCATTTGAATGGTAAATGGTTCTTCAACCTTTCATTTTCAGGCTGTAGGTGTCCTTAGGTATAAAATGAATCTCCTGTAGACAGCAAATAGATGGGTCTTGCTTTTTTATCCAGTCTGAAACCCTGCGTCATTTGATGGGATCATTAAGCTCATTCACGTTCAGAGTTACTATTGAAAGATATTAATTTAGTGTCATCATAATACCTATTCAGTCCCTGGTTTTGTGGCTATTTCTTTGGGCGTCCTCTTTCTTTTACAGAGTCCCCCTTAATATTTCTTGCAGAGCTGGTTTGGTGGTCACATATTCTTTCAGTTTCTGCCTACCTTGGAAGCTCTTTATCTCTCCTATTCTGAATGAGAGCCTTGCTGGATAGAGTATCTTGGCTGCATGTACTTCTCATTTAAGACCCTGAATATATCCTGCCAGCCCTTTCTGGCCTGCCAGGTCTCTGTGGAGACATCTGCTGCTAATATTTCTCCCCATATAAGTTAGGGATCTCTTGTCTCTTGCTGCTTTAAGGATTTTTTTCTTTCTCTTTGGAATTTGCAAGTTTCACTGTCGGGGTGTTGAATGGTTTTTATTGATTTTGGCGGGGGGGAACCTCTGTATCTCCTGGATCTGAATGCCTGTTTCCCTTCCCAAGTTAGGGAAGTTCTCAGTTATGATTTGTTCAAATATGCTTTCTGGTCCTCTGTCCCTTTCGGTGTCCTCTGGAACCCCAATTAAACATAGATTTTTCCTTCTGAGACTGTCACTTATTTCCCTTAACCTTTCCTCATGATCTTTTAATTGTTTTCTCTTTTTCCTCAGCTTCCTTCCTTGCCATCACCTTGTCTTCTATGTCACTCACTCTTTCTTCTACCTCATTATCGTTAGGACTTCCAGGTTGGATTGCATCTCATTTAATTGATTTTTAATTTCGGCCTGATTAGATCTAAATTCTGCAGTCATGAAGTCTCTTGAATCCTTTATGCTTTTTTCCAGAGCCACCAGTAGCTTTATACTTGTGCTTCTGAATTGGCTTTCTGACATCGAATTATAATCCAAATTCTGTAACTCTGTGGCAGAGAGTACTGTTTCTGATTCCTTCTTTTGTGGTGAGTTCTTCCTTCTAGTCATTTTGCTCAGTGCAGAGTGGCTAAAAACGAGTTGTACTAGAAAAAGGAAGAAAAAGAGAAAAACAAACAAAAACAACCAACCAACCAACCAAACAAACAAACAAACAAAACCAAGGCGGGTTATCCTCTGGTTCTATAGACTGTAAATCCCTCAACTTCCCCTGGAGCTTTCTAGTGCTGCTCGGTCTAGAACTTGCTCTTCCCCTGTCCTTGCAGCTGGTCTCTGGGGGAGGGGCTGCTGTGCTGAATCTCACGTTTGTGCACCTGGGGGAGCTGTCCCGCCCCCTGCCAGGTGCTGGGCTCAGTGGAGCTGATTACCCTGTGAGGCCCCGTTCCCTGGCCGCCCCGCTCCGTCCCAGGCACAGGGTGACACCAGGAGGGACAACCCCACTGGCGGCGGCCAGCTCCCCAGCCCTGGAGTCCGCTCCGGCAGCAAGCACCGCAGCCTCCAGTCCGCAGGGGTCTGGATGCTCCGGGGGCGGGAGGCGCCTGGTGGCAGGAACATCCCGGCTGTCCTGGGCCCTCCCGGCCTCCGCCTGTCCCTGGGGGAGCGCAGGATCCTGGGCTGTGGCCCCCGGCGCCCTGGGCTCCCGGGCCTGCAGCACTGGGATCGCTCCCGGGATCGCAGCTCCCTCCGCCGAGCCACTCCCGCCACTCCCGGGGCCCCAGCCCCCCCCCCCCCCCCCAGAGACCAGCTTTAAAAAAGATTTTATTTATTTATTCATGAGAGAGAGAGAGGCAGGGAAAGAAGCAGGCCCCATGCAGGGAGCCCGACGGGACTCGATCTGGGTCTCCAGGATCACACCCTGGGCCAAAGGCAAGTGCCAAACCCCTGAGCCACCCGGGCTGCCGCTGCTCCAGCCCTTTACTGCTCTCCCCCGGCGCACTTCCCGTTAGCCTCGGGAACCCGGGAATCCGGGGGCCCCACTGCCCCTCCTGGGGTCCTGCCCGAGTTCCCTGCGAGCGCCGTTCCCTCCGGGAAGGACCCAGAGCGGATTTTAAAGTTCCCGCTTCTCCGGGACTGGGCTCTCCTGTCCCCAGGCCCCCCGCCCCGCTCAGCCCGGCTCCTCCTCGCGCCGGGGGGGGGGGGGGGCTCCCCCACTGGATTGATTGATGGATTGATTGATTGATTGATTTTCTGTCTTCCTACCTTGTTAGAAGCGCAAACCCTTGTCTCTGTTGCATTCCAGCTGTTCTCTCTTTAAATCTCAGGCCAAGGGGATCCCTGGGTGGCTCAGTGGTTTAGCGCCTGCCTTCAGCCCAGGGCCTGATCCTGGAGTCCCGGGATCGAGCCCCGCCTTGGGCTCCCTGCGTGGAGCCTGCTTCTCCCTCTGCCTGTGTCTCTGGCCCCCCCTCCCCCGTCTATCGTGAATAAATATGTAAGATCTTTAAAAAAAAAAAAAAAAAAACAAATCTCAGGCCGAATTCGCAGGTTTTCAGGATGATTTGAAAGTTCTCTAGGTAAGTCAGTGGAGACAGGTGACTGGGGACCCTACTCCTCCACCAGCTTGCCCCGCCCCCGAAAAATGTTTTTGAAAGATCATTGTCTCCAAAAAAAGGCTCGGTCACCTTTGGGAATTCAGGGGACTGAGTTCTCCAAGCACACCCAGACTCCCTCATTTCTATTCTCACTTCCAGCTCTTCCCAATAAATAAGCAAAAGAAACCTGGCCTAGGTATGACTCAGTAGACATTGCATTTTGGCAAGACACAGAATAAAATTAGTTTTAATTCAGCCGACTCTGCTTGTTGCCGTGGGAGAGGGAGGAGATTGGAATTGAGAGTGGTTTGCAAAGGGGTCTCTAGTCTAATAGTAGTTTTCTTCAGTCAAAGCATTCATGGATTTTGTATGATCAAAATTAATTTCAAAATTACAATATGGTATAAGAAGTATGGGGAAAAAAGTCTTTTTTCTTTAGGAACACAGTCAAGGAGAACAATCACTGTGTGTTCTGGTATTGCCATACCCCTCTGCATGACATGTATCCAGAGGCCTGTTCCCAGAACTCCTTCTAAAGGCTTGCCAGTGTATGTACCCAATCTATATATACTCATCCTCTTGTCATATTTCCCCGACTTCAACCACTTCTCACCTATATTCACCTGTATTCACTGCCTCCCAAGTCCTCAGATTTGATTGTATCTGCTCCTTCCCCAGTTATAACTCCAGCTTCTTACACTACAGCTCTTTATCTGTGGTAACATACTCGACATTTTGAATAACAACACTGTCGTTTGAGACCGTCGTTTGTCTATATCCTAGCCAAACAGATTGATTTCAAGGTAGAACCCTTGTTGAATAATGTAATGTATAATAAGGAATATGTAGGATGGCAGGACCAAAGAAGAGAGGTGCCAACCCCCTCCTAATGTTATCAGAATAGACTGGCCAAAAGAGAGAACTATTTAGGATAATGATGCTGATGATGGCATGTATATGTGTGTGTGTGTGTGTGTGTGTGTATTCTAGGTGTTTCATATGTTGTCTCATTTAATGCTCTCAATAACTGTCAGATTCTACTGTTACCCATTTTATAACTGAAAGAACCAAGGGACAGTGAGATTAAGTGACTTGGCTGGTGATCACATAGCTTACAAAGGGTGGAGCTGAAATTCAAATCTAGCAAGTCCAGTTCCTGAGTCCCTGCCCTTAATCATGAGCGATAAGACAAAACTCAGCAGGGGCTGAGGATGGCATTCTATCTGGACCAAGGGAACATAGCGAAAATAGCGAAAAACTCAGAGAACACGGAGATTGTTGGAGAACAACAAAGTATTCGGTATGGCAGGAGTATATGTAGTGGCAGATAAGGACACTGAAAGGAGAGGCAGAGACCAATTCATGAAGGGGTTTATTTGCTGGATTTTTATCCTATAGGAAATGAGGGGTTGATGGAATAATATGTTGTATTTCTGAACAGCCTGTCTGACAGTGAAATATGGAGGGTGGGTTGGAACAGATCAAAACAGAAGGCGTGGGTTTCTGAGAAAGCATTTGCATTTCCAAAGGAGTTCATAAGGGCTGAGGCAGGCAGCAACATCAATGATGGAAAAAAGATGGAGCTGAATGCTGCAAAAGGAAACTGAAACTTTTGTATTTCATATGTGTCAACAATATTCTGCAGAGAAATAAGATAATGTTCCTGTATTTGCCTCTGTCTTCCTGTTAACCAAATAGAACTCATTAAAGTCTTTTTGGATCAAAGGTAAAGTCTAATTAGGTAAACACTAGGCAAATTTTCAAACAAAAGTAAATATATAAATATTATTTTACAAACAATGATACATAATTTTTCCACATTGCAGAAATAGAGGTGAAGATTAAATCTTTTATTTTACAGAGTTGCTAAAAGACGTGAGACATAAACCAACTTATACATAAAAGAAAATAAGAATTTTAAACAAAAGCTTATGACTACCCATCACTTTTACTTTTAAAACCTTTCTTGGATAGACATTTAAAAATAAGGACCAGCTAATTTTGTTACTAGGATATCCTTTATACTTTGTATATTTAAGCTCTTTATTTTACTGGACAGATGTGTCATTAGTTCATTTGAAATATTACTGCTTATAAGAAGAATTTGATTTTTCTTCTCAGCAATGAGTGAATTCGTTTCACTTGGAATTTCTAAGGACTAATTTTAGTCAACATTTTCAAAGAATGATAAAGCTTAGAAATAAAGTCTTAATTTAGATAACAAATAGTAGCCTTTAAAATGGAACCAAGACTCTGAAATATCTGATATCAATCAACATTTATGAACATTAGCATATATTAGTGAATAGCTATGTTAAGGCAAAAAACTGAGATATCATCTATTTCCATCAACATGTTAAAGATGATCAAAGTATAAAACATATTTTATAAATGACATGAAATGATTTCAAAAAGGAATTCCTATGTCACAGAACTTTTTATTAGAAAAGTGCCATAAAAGTATAATTGAAAATAAAATTTGATCCTTCAAAATAAGGTGGAAAGATAGAAAGACAAGCTTTTGAGTATTTATGTGGAATTGTTTGCCAAATCTCCTGAAATGATACCTCGTTCCCATTAAGTCAGTAGACACTCACTATATAGGCTATTTTTCTTTAGAACTGTATTTTGTGAAGAGTCTATTTTTTTTTCTTTTCTTTGTTGTGAGGATTAGAAGTTTGAGAGGATAACATCCTGCCTCACAAGTCCATTTTTGATAACAGAAAATTACTTAAACTTATGCATATATTAATAATTACATACAGTAAATGAAAATCCTCTCTGAAATAAATATATTGTAATATCAAAATCTTCATAATCTTTTTTTTAAAGAGAAGAGAGAAATAAAGAGTAAATCAGTTACATTTACATTTATTAAACTATGGAGTAGATATGAAGCCTTTGAAATCTACAATGATATTTTACATTTTGGTCATCACAATTCTATCTGCATTGCTCTTGCTTTAACCTTTTGATAGTGTTCACAGTAACCTAATTTTCATCATGTGTACCTGAAAACTTTGTATGTCATATATATATTTTAAAGAATATCTTGCTTCTTTTTTGGGTTAGAATTTTCTATAAAGGGTAATATTTGAAAAAGTTAATTTGTTACCTAAAGCAACTATCCTCTTTAATCATTTTCAAATGAGTAAAGTTGCATCTTTATGAGTTTATTTTGAAAATTTGGTTACTATGATAGAAACTAACTGGAAATTAAAAGCTAAGTATATTTCTATGACTCACATACAATATAGTGTATTATTTCAAATTTTATTCTAAAATATTTTTAAATGTTCAACAGAATACTACTGTTCTCTCTGAAATGATCTCTTTATACAGTGATGAAATTTAACACACTATTTTTTATAATCTTTTTTAAAATGATACCTACATGCCAGAATTAGTGAATTATAAAAGTTTCAGATATTTTAGTTTGGTTAAAAAAATAAACACTTATATTTAAATCTTTTAAAAAATAAGCAATACACCAGCTAAGAATTGAAATACATACTATTGAACTACTATTCTATATAGTTCAAAATTCATATGTCCTATAAAACACCTTTCTATGAAGTGAATCACTTAATGAAATTATTGCTTTGGATATAAATGCTTTGGCCTTCAGAGTATGCTAGTCTATAAATAAATGCTTCATTCCCCACCCATAACTGCCCTTCTAAAAGAAAGCCTACCAGTAGTCATGCACAGTAGTGAGCAAACTTAAATTAAAAACTATTGTGCATACAGAGCAAAGGAAGCTAATTTTTATGTTAAAGCAGTTTTTACCATCCAACATCTAAAGAGTTATTGTGAATTACCTTTAAACCACAGTCTTTAAGATTGAATTAATTTTCTGAATGCTTTTAGAAGTGACATTATGCTACCGCTTTCAAAATCTCTTAAATGACAAATATTTTACATTTCACAAATAGTACCTAAATAGGTCTAATTATATAGATTTCCCTTCATCTGGGAACTAAAATGCTATAGGGGTCTTCCTGAACCACAGTAAATGCCATCAGTTGAGAGAGTTTATCTCAGAATGAGGATTAGGATATTTAGAGATGAAGAAATACTCAATAACTGAGAATAGTTTGAAAAGAGTGATCTACCTTGAATTGTGTTTAAGTCACAATCAAAATACAGATTACTTGTGTAAAAATCCAGGCTGCTAAATAAACAATGATTTCATAATTATAGTAATACAAGTAAGTAGAAAACCTTTCAATTAATGGAAATTAAGAAAATCATAAATCTAATGTATAATTCTCAATACTCCCAATCGTTTTGCAAGTACTCATTTGGATAACAATACAACAGCAACAAAGAGCTCCTTTGAAATGTACATTTTTTCAGTTTATTTCAAATGCTGTGTAGCATAAGAACCTACTCCTTAGAGATAAATTTTTAGTCACAGAAAAGTAGTATGAAACATATTCCAAAGTGCTGAAGGAATTAACTGCCCTATTAGGTAATGAATACCCAGAAGAATAAGCATTAGTGATTTATGGCTTAAAGTGCTTGGGTCTAATCATCATTTTGGCCTCTTTAAGGGAGGACTTGTAGCCACCAGGGTGTGCCTCACTTATACCAGGCCAGGTACCCCAGAAAATCCCATTACGGACACCTCTGTATTTTTGGTGATAATATCTGCCATTTAAGTTTGCAGAAAGACATGCATCAAACCACCAGCCTGAACTGTAATAGAGTCCACAGTTCCCAGAGGGATATCGATCATTGTCTCTATCTGGGGTGGTAAAAAACTTCAGATCATGGTTATAATGTTTACTGAAATGTAAGGCATCTCCCGCTGTGCCATTATAGTTACCGATGTGTAATCGGTATTTGAGAAACTCATTGGCCACATAAAACTGATCATACAAGGCATAGAGTTTGACACCATTAAAGTCTTCAAGATCTATCCTTAGAATCATATCCTTACTCTTGGTCAAAAGATGAATTTTATCATTCCCCAACCAAAATTCTCTTCTGAGGTTTCCAAAGCCCACTTTATAGTCTTGCCATGTTCTGGTGAAGTTGGTGCTTCCATCAAGACGTGCCTGCAGCACTGTCCAGCCTCCCCCCATGGTCTCCATGTCGCAGAAAACTTCGAAGCTACTGTTTTTGGGATCCGGTGTAACTCTGTAGGTCTCACTGCTTCTTTTGCCTATTGTGTAGTAGTCAGAGCAATCTTTATATATTAGATGTTGCACTAAAGGGGGAAGAAGACAAAGGCATTGGATTTTGTTAATAAAAAATATGCATCTGAAGAATTCTTTACATTTACAAAAGCAGTCTGATAACTCAATGATGTTAATGAAACCTTGCTCTGCAAAACTTACTTGAACATGTTTAGCAAATGTTTATTAAGGCCTCGGAATCAGAACTTGATGCTATAAAGCAGACACGGCTCTTCCACATACTCTTGGTAATAGTAGTGACAATGTTCACAAGAGCTCAGTAAAGTAGTTTCAGTAATTTAGTTACTATTTAGTGAGTGCTACTTATGTGTTCCAGGCATTCTATATAGACTTCACGTTTTCACACTTAACTCTGCACATTGACCTTATGATGTAGGTATTATTTCCGATCTGTAGGTGAGGATGTTTAATAGGCTCAAAGAGAAATCAGTGGCTTGCCCAAGTTCACAGAAGCATTAAGTGGCAGAGCCAGGACACACTGAGGTCTAGCTGGCTGTAAAGCTTGTTCTTGTAACTACTTCATTCCTTGGTGCTAAAGGTCAGATGCCTCCAACTCTCCTAGAACTGCATTCCATGTGTACAAAAAAAGCACAGGTTTCTTTCTGTTTCCTTTCACCCAAAGGGGCCAATACCTTCCTCTGTCATCATTTGGTTATGTCCAAATGATGTATTAAAATTTTAAGGTACAGAACTGATCATAAATTCGCATTTGTTTTACTTGTGTGACAATGAAAGATCAAGTAAAAAAAGGAATTTTTAAAATAATATATCAATATTCTTGTTCTGAATTTATTTATTTTTCTTGTTCTGAATTTATTATCTGGAAAGTATTTAGCCAGTGTTTCATATGCTTGGTTTCTAGAAAGAAATAACAGGTGGTTATGTCCAGGATAAATATAATAATCAGTTGACATAGCTCTGTAGGAGTCAAATACAGATATTACTCTCAAAGAATTTCTATAAAGATTTGGACCAGATAAGGTAAATTTAATATGAGCTACTCAGAGGCACACTCATGTGTGTTTAGAACTCAGAGTACCCCAATATTTCCTCCAAACTTTTAGCACAGAAATGAATAGTAGAATCTTGATATCATTCCAAGTTGCTACGCAGCTAATGTGTGCCCAGAGATGTCACCAAGATGTGAACCTCTGCCTCGCAGTTCAGGGTACATTCAGATCCAGACTACCAGTGGTCCTTGAAAGCCCTGCCTACCTCCGGATCCTTGGCAGATTCCCTAGGGATGGTGCACACATGAGGTGCTTGGCCCAACGGAATATGATCTGTGTCCCACATGCCATATCCCTTCAACCTTACACTCATGGTAAACGGTCGCCCTCATGCAGAGATGGCTTTCCAAAGTGCAGCCAGACCATCAGCAGCAGTGTCCCAGGAACTCAGATGGAAAGCCAGCATTTGGAGGAACCAGTGCCACAGTTAGAAGTTTGTGGGCATAGCAGGAGTAGTTAAGCAGTAGTAGTTAGGTTTGTGGTCCTCCGGCCTGCCAAAACTCTCCCTTTAAAATGTTTTTGTGCCCCTCAAAGCGAAAAGTTCTGCGCACACATGAAGCCATACAGCTGCTTTTACTCTATCTATAAAATCTCCTATTGTCATTAGATATTTGGGATTATAAGCGGCAGAAAGTTAAAATCTTTCAAAGACTTCTTGTGACCACACGAGAAGGAACAGTCAGCGAACCACAAGAGACTGATTTCCAATGAACAAAAAGCATAGCTAGAAATACAGCCTTTTCTCTCTGTTGTTCTCAAACCTTTCAGTGAAAAGATAAGTTAAATGCACTGAAACATTATATCAAAACAACATCTCTCCACTTCCATTTGTGTGTAGCTCTAGCATTAGCACATCAGATCTTTGAAATTGGAAGTGCTCTCGCAAGGTACAGAATCAAGCACGATTTTTAGAATTCTTATATTATCTCTATGGTCACATTTGCAAAGATAGTAGTTTCTCCTCTACTACCTTGGTGAATACAGGGCTTAATTTTTATCTCATCTGCCATTTGTCGAACTTGTTTGCTGAAGTTAATGTTTACAGATAGTTACAGATAGCTATATAAAAGTCAGGAACAAGCGATGAGAAAGCGTCGTACATACCCGGACGCGACTGTGTGTGTTCCTGGCTGGGGCACTTGGATGAACACTTGCCATCCAAACTGTTGACCACCGACGTTAGATTCGCCACTTTGCTGTCGACATAATTTTCTATGTTGTTCATATTTACAAGACTGAGCTCCTCCAGGCGACCGTGAAGCACGTCGATCTCCTCCTTGGCGTCCTTGAGGTCGGCGGACAGCTTGTTAACCTCGCTCTCTAGCTCTCGAACCCGCCCGTCCTCGGCTTCCCCCGGGGCTCCCGGGCTGGGCGACAGCTGTCCGCCTCGGCCCGGGGCCCGGCTGTCGTCAGCCTGCAGTTTGCAGTCCTGGCAGGACTTCTTCAGGCTGTTCACCGTTTCCTTGAGGTTCTGGACTTCCTTGAACACCTCCTCGAGCCTGCCCCACTGCGCGGGCAGCTGGACGGTGAGCGCGGGCAGGCGCACCTCGTAGGCGCACTCGCCGCCCGCCGCGCACCTGCCGGTGCTGCGCAGCGTGGCCGGGCAGGCGGCCTCCGCGCCCGCGCCCGCGCCCCCGCCTGCCTCCGCCGCGCCGTCCGCCACCGCCAGCAGGCCGCACGCCGCCAGGACCGGGCCCAGCCAGCACCAGCCGGCCGGCGGCATCTTCGCGGGCGCTCACCCCGGGGCGCCGGCCGGCCCGCGCGGCTTTAAGGGGCGCGCAGCTGGCGGCCGGGGCGGCGCTGGGCGTGCTCGGAAACGGGCGGGGGCGCTTGCATCACAGCGCCCGGGCCGCGGGGGAGCGGGAGGGGGGCGGGGAGGGGAGCGGGGGGGGGAGAGCAGGGGGGAGCGGGGGGAGCAGGGGGAGCAAGGGAGAAGGGGAGATGGGGAGCAGAGGAGTGGGGGGGACACGGGGGAGCGGGGGGAGCAGGGGAGAAGGGGAGATGGGGAGAAGGGGAGTGGGGGGGAGCGGGGGAGCAGGGGGAGCAAGGGAGAAGGGGAGATGGGGAGCAGAGGAGTGGGGGGGAGCGGGGGAGCAGGGGGAGCAAGGGAGAAGGGGAGATGGGGAGCAGAGGAGTGGGGGGGACACGGGGAGCGGGGGGAGCAGGGGAGAAGGGGAGATGGGGAGAAGGGGAGTGGGGGGGAGCGGGGGAGCAGGGGGAGCAAGGGAGAAGGGGAGATGGGGAGCAGAGGAGTGGGGGGGAGCGGGGGAGCAGGGGGAGCAAGGGAGAAGGGGAGATGGGGAGCAGAGGAGTGGGGGGGACACGGGGGAGCGGGGGGAGCAGGGGAGAAGGGGAGATGGGGAGCAGAGGAGTGGGGGGAGCGGGGGAGCAGGGGGAGCAAGGGAGAAGGGGAGATGGGGAGCAGGGGAGTGGGGGAGAGCAGGGGGAGGGGGGAGCAGGGGGAGCGGGGAAGCGGGGGGGGGGAGCAGGGGGCAGCAGAGGGGAGCGGGGGAGCAGGGGGGGCGGGGGCGAGCGGGAGCGGGGGAGCAGGGGGGAGCGGGGGGAGTGCGGGAGCGAGAGAGAGGGGGAGCGGGGAGGCGGGGGCCGTGCCCTCCCCGCAGCCGCCGCACAGCCCTCGGTGGCTCCCAGGACGGCGGGCGCAGAACCCCGGTGGCTGACTGCTTGCACTCGTTCCTCCTGTTGCGCTTGTACGTGTAGTTTCTGCAGCCCTGGGGAAAAAAATCTCGGATTTCACCATAATTATCCTTGAAACAAATCGTACTTAATGCCACTGGGGAAACCAGCTGTTAAAAATGAAGCTTAAGGTGCCGGTTATCCGGCCTGAAGAAGGGGGAGTTTACATAAACGGGAGATGGGCTTTTATTTCCTTTTCAGGTTGGGGTCGTTGAGGATTCTGTGTATTTTTCGTGTTGGGCTCTCGGGTGAAATCTTAAGCATTTGAAAATTTTTAGAACTATGACCACGAGTGCAGCTTTCTGACTCCTGCCATGCACTTTTGTTTCACCTGTTTGAAAAGGAGAAGAAAACTGGTCGAGAAGAAGGGGTTGCTTTCTACCGCTTTGGCCCCAGCACAGTTGGTGGAAATGTCTCTACGACAAAAACGCATTTAAAAGTGCATCATCGCCCTTCCTCAGAGCCTTCTCCTTCGCCCTCACCAGCTCAGTCATATTCTGACACTGTCTTCGAACTTCTGGCTCTATTCTGATTCTCCTGTCCCCAGCCTCCCTGCTTTCCTTCCCACTGGCAGCCAGGCGTCAGGGCTCTCTGCGCCCACAGGGGGTCCCTCCACCCGCCTCTCTGCCACTTGCTCTGTCACTGTGTTGCCCAGACACATATCAGCACTCATGCCTCTTCAGACTTGTCTTGGTTTAAACCTTTTTTCGCAGTTTTCAACCTTTTCTCCTCAAAGGCTGAGGGGCAGAAAGGGGGAACACTCCAATTGGAGAAACCACCTCCTTTTACCTTGTTTTACATCTTGGCATCTCATATAAGTTTTCTTGGTTCTTTTTTTTTTTTAAGATTTTATTTATTTATTCATGAGAAACACACAGAGGGAGGCAGAGACCTAGGCAGAGGGAGAAGCAGGCTCCATGTGGGACTTGATCCCAGGACTCCGGTATCACGACCTGAGGCACCCAGGTGTCCCAGTTTCTTATTTTAAAAAGTATTTTTTGGCTTTAAAAATAATTTCAAAATAACTGATATGGATTAAAATCCAAACTCTTTATTGTATTACTTTAACATACTCTATAATCTATCTCATATTTATTTAACTTGATGTCCTGTGACTTTTCTTTATACACCTTTCATTCCAGCCAGATACTCTATTCACCCTAACATGTTCTCTAAATACATCAGGCTCACTTTACACCTTGGCAATTGTATTTACTCCTGAATACTTGGAAGACCTGGATTCCACTCCTGGATCTACCTCTTATCGTATGTATTATCATTAACTTTACCGAGCCTTGGTTCCTGTAGCTGTGAAGGAGGTATTTGGCTGTCCTTCCCTCATACAAGAACGATAATTACAAAAAATTTGAGTGAAGTGTATAGCAAATGTGGTGTATAAGCGTAACATTCTTTCCAAACAAATTTATCAAACGCATTCTGTACACCTTATGCCTCGTTTTCCTTCCTCATCTTCCAGCTTTTTAAAAAAATTAAGTTTGTTTCCTCTTCATTCCTTTCAGTGTGGTCAAACCAATATACACAGTTTCTTAACTTTTGACTAGAAATATTTAGATAATCTCTTAATTTCATCTTTTCTCACAAGTGAGTGATACTCTTCTATTGTAAGGAGAGAAATACATGAATAATTTTAAAAGAGAGTGATGATAACATAGATAATACATAAAAATATTGTATAAAGTAGAAATATGTAGGAATAACATTTAGTTTAGAATACATTACTGAATGCCCTTAACTAGCTAGAATACAATCTATATATTTAACCAGTCCGGTATTAATTAATGACCTTCTATATATCCAGCACTATGCTAGATCATATGTAAAATGCATGCCATGGCCTCATTCATTCACTCATCCATCATCCATCCATCCATCCATCCATCCATCCATCTATCCATCCCTCTATCCATCATATATTAACTGAGCATCCTCTATAGGCAAGACACTATTTCAGGTACTTAGGCTACACTAGGGAACAAATCAAACAAAATCTCATTTTCCTTCTTAGGCAGGATTTTCTTCACATTGGACTTTGAAGTAAGTCATAAGCACTTTAAAAAGTTTCTGAATCTAATGAAGGTGCAGCTTTCTGACTCTTGTATTGGGCTGTTGTCTCATCGTTTGAATCAGGGATTGACTTTCCAGCACTGCTGCTGATTCTTGGGCCCTGCACCCCCACCTGGCCAAGAGCTATGGCATAGTTCCACATAAAAAGCTTGGATGTGCTGTGGGAATTGGCTCTCCTGTCCCTTTGGGATCTATAAAAAATTCCCCTAAAAAGGAGGTAGAGAACTGCTTTGTTAATCAGTTCTCATTGACATTGGCAAGTGATCCTCTGGGTTCTTAATTTAAAAAAATCACTGGTCACTTATGCAGGCAGACATTATGTGACTACAACATGAAAGTGGTTCAACCTGACTAATGAGTTTATAACCCACGAGGCCAGAGAGTGTGTGCTACAATCATTTGAGAAGCTTTCACTAATACTATCTCACTACATTGTTCCATCTCTACAGTTACTATGTGTACTTTCAGATGAGCAAAGAAGGGGCTCAGAACATTAAATACTTGCCCATTTTACAGTTTTCAAGAGACAGAGTTGAAATTTGAACCTGGATCTCACTCCAAAGTTCTTATCTCTTCTCCCATGCCACACTGCCACATAGGGGGAAAGATAATACTGGAGAGGTATATTGGTACCATGTTATGGAGAACCACTGCTTAGACCAATGGGGAGCCACAAAAGGGTTTTGAGCAAGAGAATAATATTATCAGTTAAGCATTTTAGAGAAATTAATCTGTCAATGAATACTTGATGCACTAGAAAGGGAAAGATTAGGTGAGGAAAGCAGTGTAGAGGCCAGTTAAATACAAGTCATTGTTTCCCAAAGTACGTTTCCTGGAACATGAGTAACTAAATGCTGATGAGTAGAGTTTCAGGACAAGCAGATCTGAGGAAGATCAGTCATGTGCTAAAGTGTGTTATGGTTGGCCAAGAGGGAAGTGATGTATACGACATTTTTCAAATGTCAGTTAACAACAGGAACCTTACCCTGCCAACCCCATGACCATTTTTAGGAATGGATCTTCTACTACAAACGAATAGGAAATGGGAGTTGTAGGTGAGAGGTATTAGTGTGATGGCAGGAGGGGAACTGGCTCTTCTGTCCCTTTGGGATCTATAAAAAATTCCCCTAAAAAGGTAGAGAACTGCTTTGTTAATCAGTTCTCATTGACATTGGCAGGTGATCCTCTGGGTTCTTACCCAGAGGGGGTTGCATACATTATTGCATACATTAATGCATACATTATTACCGAGAACTGACAGAAGCCATGAGATCTGAAAACTGATCAGAAATGGAGGGAAATGGAGAACTATGAAATATGACTCTAGTTGAAGTTAAGTAATGTAATGAGTAGGGAGGGAGCTGCAGGTTGGGTAGAGTGTGGAAGTATTATTTCTGTCTTGAAAAAACTGACAAGCCATTAAGTAGAAATATCTGCCAAACAGCTGGACATCTAGATATGAAATCATCACAGAATACATGTGGATATCAACTTGAAACCACAGGAACCAAAAAGATGGTCAAAGAAATAGGACGAGAACTAGAAGAATGCGGTGTTGTGAAGACTGGGAGAGAGGTTTTTAAGCAGGCAGCTATCAGATAATCAAAAGTTTGAAGATCTGTCTTCAATGCCTATGGAATTCTCATCATCTGACCTTCACCTTTTGCCTCCTGCTTTTTGCTGGAAAGTCTTCTGGATTTTCTCATGCCCATTCTGCCCTGATTTGAGTATTATCCTCTGATTCTTCAAGATTTTCATTTATTTATTAGAGAGACACAGAGAGAGAGTGAGCATGAGAGTCAGCGGGGAGGAGCAGAGGCGGAGGGAGAAGCAGACTCCCCGCTGAGCAGGGACTGGATCCCAGGACCCTGGGCTCCTGAGCTGACCTGAAGGCAGAGAATGGATGGAGCCATTGGGCGTGATTCTTCATAACAGTGTCAGAATCTTCCCTTCTTCCCCACATCTGCCTTCAGCTCAGAACTGACACATTATGCCCATTTACAGATTTGTTTTTCAGATCTAAACAAATTATATAGCACCATATGATAGAATTTCTATAAGCCACATATGAAAATTAATTTCATCCGCCTATATTCACAACATATTCGGACTTCTTTGTTGTTTTCTTATTCAAAGTACATTCAAGGGAGGATCTGCATTTACTGCATTTTTCAGATTTCAAAAGTAAATTTCCATGTCCTCTAATGCAGCTTTTTTTTTTAAAGGAAACACTTTATGTCTCCATTTGTACCAAAGGAAATTGATATGACAATCATTATTTATAGCACTGAAATATTTTCACTGATATTATGTACATGTATTAATATATTTTAGTTTCTAATTTTTAAATTCAAGAGTATTTGATTATACTTTAGGGAATACATGCTTTTAGGATAATAAAGAATTTAAATCGTTCACTTTTTTTTTTTTTTTTTTTTTTTAGTATTACAAGCTCTCATAGCCAGGCCATTTTATTCTTTTGTTGGACATAAACAGTCTTACAGAACACCAACCTCAGATAAACTTACTCTGAACCATGATAAAGTGAAACAAAACAAGGTCACTGCATAATTTTGTCTCTGCAAAGACAAAAACAAGGTCACTGTGCCACCCATAAAACCCAATCATAGAATTGCCCTTGTTCTCTGGTGGTTTCCAATCTACAGCAAATTCTTGATTTCTTAGATCCTCCCCAAATCACCAAACCAAAATCCACATCTTATAATAAGTTCTGTGTAACACTGTTACGGAGATGCCCCCATGGAGGCATCTCCTACCTTGTTTCATTGCTGGCAGGTTCATGGTAGTCTTGGCTGAAGAGCACAACTGTACTCAATAAGCATGTGTGGGTGAATGACTGAGTATACAGGAGAGCCTTCATAGAGGAGGTGACCTTTGAGCTGATTCTTAAAGGATGGTTGGGCTTTTCCAGGCAAGTAGAATCAGAAAGAAGTCTTTCCAGGCAAAGGAAGTAGCATGTGCGAAAGTTGTAACACAAAAATGAGGACAATGAGTCCATGTGGGTGGCCTACGGGGTGAACTGGGAGGATGCTGGGACCAAATGTGCAGGTCCTTGAATGTCCATTTAATCCTGTAAACAGAGAGGACAGAGAAATTGTGGGTAAAGAGCTCAAAATTTGAAAACTGTGAAAGGAGAATTACCTGAGTAGCCATAAACAATTTTTTCCCTAACCTTTCCTCTTGCCCCCAGCTTTTTTAAAAATATGGAATGGGGTGAGGAGAGAGGGAAAGGTACTTGCTTTTGTTAAATCAAAATTACATATTTTGAGTTTTTCCAGTTTTCGTAATCTTTTTTTTTAATTTATTTTTTATTGGTGTTCAATTTACTAACATACAGAATAACCCCCAGTGCCCGTCACCCATTCACTCCCACCCCCCCGCCCTCCTCCCCTTCTATCACCCCTAGTTCGTTTCCCAGAGTTAGCAGTCTTTACGTTCTGTCTCCCTTTCTGAATCGTTCACTTTTTAAACTACTTGATTTGAAATGTCAATAGTAAATAGTAAATAATAATAGTAAATAAATATAGTAAATAAATTATTTATTATTTACTATTTTACTATTTATTTTAATTTAAATATTAAATTTACTATTAAATTTAATATTTAATAATATTAAAACAATATTATTGTTTTAATATTCCTTAGGGATCTTAGTCCTTGTTTGTTATAAATTTCATAGAAAGAACTTTAAACAATATCCTGATTTCAGCAACCCATACAGACATCAAGAATTGCCTGGTTTTGGTTAAAACTAGAATAATAGTTGATAGATTCTTTGGTCTGTTTTGCAACTACTTCACTAGCATAGATGCAGACTAGAAATCCCTCTAGTGTGGACCTACTATGAAAGATCTGTTATATGAATCCTTAAAGATTCTGGTTCAAAAGAAGTATAGGACAGAAACACCCAAGGGTCCACTCTTTATGAGACTACAGAATATATAATTATCAGACATGCTAATGGCCTGGGTCTTCAGTGGGGGTACTTAGGGCTCTTCAGCTGGAATTTATGAAACTGGAATATCCCATGGGAGTCTTGAGATGTCCATCAGTCATTATCTATCAACAAAATCTCTTTTTACCATGTATCCCACACCAAGCACGGGGATCGTGAAGGATCCAAGAGGTCCATGGGACATGACATCTAATTTTGCTATCATCTAATTTCCAGAGACTTAGAAAACTTCATATAACCAATGTTGGAGAAACAATGTATTTATTTTTATTTCTTTATTGAAAATTGATCTTAAGTTTCCTTTTTATATTCCTGAAACAAAGCAAACAATTAAAACATAGTAAAAAAAATCATGAAAATCTAATTGTGTCTTTCTTTTTTTTTTGTTTCAAAGCCATGATTTGGCTTTCCGCACTTTCTCTTTGTTGCTCACTATTTCTGGTAGTTATTTCCTATAAAATCATTGCAAGCACTGCATTAACAAATACTGAACCATCGGTCCTAGGGGACATACTGGGTTAGGTTTTTGTGAGCCTCTGATTATAACATGTATGTCAACTGGTCAATACCTAACCTTGTTTTAAATGTGTTTCTGTGTAAAAATATCTTATTTTAGATTGTTGATTCATTCACATGGAACTCATGACCAACAGAACTATAATTCATGTGATCTTATCGAACACATGTATTTTCTCCATAATGTGCATGGTAACCTTCTTGTACTTAGCAACACAAGGCAGCACTTCAACACAAAACTCAGGGGCCCTTTTCAACAGCAAAATCGCCCACAAAAAGGTACAAAAATGCACAAAACATGACACTTAGACCATAGAAAGGATACTGTTTACAGGATGAGAGTTGAAGCAAGACAGCAGAGTGTTGCCTTCTTTGAGCTCAGCTGAATGTTGGGCAACTCTAAATATTCACCATTCTAGGGATGTCTACAAATGATCCCCAAAGTCTGCAAGTATTATCTTGGGGTTACAAACAAATTTTAGTGAGTAGGTGAATTTCAAAAACACATTCCATGAATAATGAGGACTGAATGTATATTGCTACAAAATCCATAGCTTTAAATTCTGGGAAATGTCTGTTCATTCATTCTAAGCTGAAATGGATAATTTGGTTTTACCTGTTTCAACACTTGCTTTCCTTAGGGTAGTGCTTTATTTGGCATTTAAAAAGAATATATAAATTATGTATAACATATACATTAAATCCATATGATCCATATCCTATATATCATATGTGTTATATAATGTGTACAAAATAAGTCGAGGGATGCCTGTGTGGCTCAGCAGTTGACCGTCTGCCTTCGGCTCAGGGCGTGATCCTGGAGTCCCAGGATCAAGTCCCATATTGGGCTCCCTGCGTGGAGCCTGCTTCTCCCCCTGCCTGTGTCTCTGCCTCTCTTTTTGTGTGTCTCTCATGAATAAGTAAATAAAATCTTAAAAAAATAAGTTGAAAAATTAAAAAAATAAGTTGAATCATAAAATTTAGCTAAAGGATTTATTTTTTAATTCATCAGAATAGTGTGCATTTTGAATTAAATAATTATGGAAAAATGAAAATATTAGACTAATTCCATGCTAATTGGATAATTTCATCCTGAATGCATGTCTTTTAAATACCTGTCTTTACTCTGAGACTCATTTTTAAAAGACTCAAGTTTATCTTATGAAAAACATGACAAAATGTGAACTCTCAATAAAGGTTGATTTCCCCTATGCTGGTGAGTAGAGAAAATAATAAAAAGGATTAAATGTTGTAAATAGTAGGGCACCTGGGTGGCTCAGGGGTTGAGCGTCTGCCTTCGGCTCAAGCCATGATCCCGGGGTCCTGGGATCGAGTCCCTCATCGGGCTCCCCACAGGGAGCCTGCTTCTCCCTCTGCCTGTGTCTCTGCCCCTCTCTCTGTGTCTCTCATGAATAAATAAATAAATAATTTTTTAAATGTTGTAAATAGTAAACACTAAAACACACTGATAGGTCTCCCAGGTTCGTAGGAAATCTTTTTAAGCATTTACAGTTTAGTATTCTGAGGTGCAGTATGATCTTATTTAGTTTATTTCCTTTTCTGCTTCTCATTTGATGTTATCTATGATTTGGGTCATTTCCTGTTCTTTTCAGTGAAAATCTTTCAGGGTAGAAGAAACTACTTTATGATCATTATCAACAGATGTAAAATTGCTTTATTGTTTATTTTGTTTATTTTTAAGTATGAACTATTATTAATCACAGCTTTCCTCTGCTTGTGTATTTAATACAAAGTCATTTTGATTATGTTTGCATGTACCAATGATTTGGCTTGTGTTATGACAAGTGATACAAAGTTTAGCTGCAACAATTGGTACTGCACCAAAAGAAGACAAAACAGACACAAAAGTTTTGTCAGTCATATGTAAATGTAAATTTAAACTAAATCTTTGTTCATTACTGGGATCATCTAAAAAATAGCTTGACGTGGGCAGCCTGGGTGGCTCAGTGATTTAGCGCTTGCCTTCAGCCCAGGGCGTGATCCTGGGGCCCCGGGATCAAGTCCCACGTCAGGCTCTTGGCATGGAGCCTGCTTCTCCCTCTGCCTGTGTCTCTGCCTGTCTCCCTCTGTGTCTCTCATGAATAAATAAATAAAAATCTTTAAAAATAAACAAATAAATAAACAAACAAACAAATAAATAAATAAATAGCTTGACATGATACAGTGAAAAGAGCTTTAGGGTGGTAGTCTTAGAACTCATGTTCCTATGAGGTAACTCTTGCCACTTAAAGTAGGCTTTAATTTCCATATCTGTAATATGAGAAAGTCAAGTTAGAGATTGCTAAGGCTCTTTTCAGCTGTGACAGTTTATGATTCTAAATGTTATTCATTAGAAGCTATAGAATAGCAAAGCAAAGCATCAAAATGTAGAACAAAAAAAAGTACAGACAATTCTTTAATTAAAATTATTAATTCCAATGAAAAACTATAAAGATCTACTTTGTCTTATTTATCCAGTCAATGAATATTTATTTTATATTTATTGAACCATGCTCCGTACTGGCCCTGGAGATCACAAGGGTGAAAAAACAGGTGCTTCCCTCACTTGGTGGAGCTTTAAGCTGTAGAGGAACCTATTCCAAGCCAGAGCGAGCCTTGGGCAGAGGTGGTATGTTTGGCCTAGAGCACACCAGGGCATTTCCTGAACCCTTCAATTCCCTGCCTCTATACCATGGCATTGGCCTGTCCTTTTGCTACTCCTGAAATGGCCACTTTTCAAGTCATTTTTTTTCAAATTAGACCACGAAGGTTGTATAGTGTCTGTAAATAATCACTGCTACCGTGGATATATGCTGTCTGGGTTGAGAAGACAGCTTCCTGTTTGTCTCCCTTATTAGGCTTCTTTCTTTGCGTCTCAACCCATCTCCCTAACCACCACTGCTCCAAAATCTTTCATTTACAAAGCAGAAGAAATAAGTGTTTAGAACAAAAGGGATTTTAAAAAGAAAACCTTATTCCATACAAATGGCATATGTAGCTTCCCTAAGTCTAAAACTTATTTAATGAGTATAGGATTTATCAATTCAGTAAATTATAAATTCTTCAGAATGCACAGAATAAAGACATAGCTGTAGTATTGAAAATATAAAAACACAAGAGGTAAATATATTAAAACTTTCTGCTTTTTACATTTGCCCCTTTCCTACTTTTCCCCCTCCTTTTTATACCTTTGCTTCAGTAGTGTGAACCAGTGAGGAGTAAGGAGGGAGAAGCAGCATATGGATTGGGGGATTTTATTTTTCTCTTTATAAGGCAGGCACCAGAAGAGGAGCCTGGCCTGACTTGGAGAATCTAGGCCAAATTTAAGCTGCTCTTCCTCACTGCTCTACAAATAGCTAACATCTGCTGCTTATTATGTGCCCATCTTCTATAATTTTTCCCTGTAATTCCCACCCAAACATAGAAGACAGAAATACAGTGGAATGAAGTGGAGCCCTGAGAGATGGAGGTGGTGGGGGAAAGACAACAAAGAAAAAAGACCAGACTTGGGGGTGGAGGGAAAAGAGAGCAAAATGGAATCATGGTGGGAACTGTACCACCATCTTTTGTGGGTTGTGTGTGTGTTTTCTTAAAGGTTTTATTTATTCATTTGTGTGTGTGTGTGTGTGTGTGTGTGTGTGTGTGTGTGAGAGAGAGAGAGGGGGGGGGAGCACAAACAAGGGGAGAGGTAGAGGGAAAGGGAGCAGCAGACTCCCTGTTGAGGTGGGAGCCCGATGATGTGGGGCCCGATCCCAGGACCCCGGGATCATGACCTGATCATGAGGTTGAGGGAGAGAGGCAGACACTTAACTGATTGAGCCACCCAGGTGCCCCTCATCTTTTATTTAATGAAGATATTAAATCCATATGTAAAGCTAATTTTATGGGATTTTTTTTTTCCTGGAATGGATACTAAGAGAACAAAGTTATAGGATAAGGTTGGAATCAGAGCATTAGGGCATCAAAAATAAATGCCTTCTCCATGATTTTGACAGTGGCTAGTTGTGTCCCTAGTTGCTTCGGATTATATTATTATATTGCCCATCAGCAAAGTTAAATAAACTTGTAGGACATACAAATTCTAAACAGCTTAACTTCACAAACAGTGCGAAACTTTTAGCCAGCATATCCAATTTCCAAATATTTAAAGGAGTTTTGTTGTGGAACTATTCACTTTCATAACAACTTAATTCCCTGTAATTCCTTGAGTTTTCACATTTTGAAACACAAATACGACATCAAATAGCAAAATAATATTGTTAGATAGAAGGTGAATATACTAAACCAGTAACTGATAAAAAATATTTAGAACAAATAGTGCTTAGATTTTACTGAAGGGACTTTAATACTAAAGAGCTGTTTAATATTAAACAGCTATCGCAAGCTTTTCATGGTGCCATAAACTCTCAGGAAATGATATTTCATGCTTTCAAGACCAACCCATTCATTTTACAGATGAATGAACAGGTCTAGGTAGAGCTAAATGATCTGTCCAACCCTGATGAAGGCTGCTCAGGTCTTCCAATTTCCAGACTAGCTTTTCTAGCTAATTCTGGATTGATCTGTATAGTACTCTTAATTTGTTGCTAGACTATAGAAAAATGCAACCAAAATATAGTTTACCCATATTAAAACTTTCCTAATACAATGCTTCTGGGATTTTAGAAAGCAAGACAGTTTCTTCAGATCTTTCAAAATGATTAGGAATTCCCAAACATGCTGTATTCACATGCTTTGCTTTACATGAAAATGATTTAGACAGTTTCTCCAATATGTGCTCATCTGTATTCATAATTTTTTCCCATTTGTCTGTCTATGATTGATTGTATTGTCTGGCTTAGAGTATAAATTCTTAAAATAATTATTTTATAAAAAACGTCTTGTGTCCCACCCTGCCCAGAGCTGCATTCTAGGAGGCATGTGACCAAGTTTTTAAATCCCTTTCCTGGAAACTTTTTTTTCTCATTATAAATGAAATACTTGCTCATTGTAAAAAAGACTAGAAAATACAGAAATGCATATGAAAACTAATCCTACTTCTTTTTTATTATCATGGTAAAATATCCATAACATTAAATTCACCATTTCAATCATTCTTAAGTGTACATTCAGCGGCGTTAACTATATTCATGTTGTTGTGCAACCATCACCACCATCTGTCTCCAAAACTTTTTCAGCACCCCCTACTGAAATTTGGTTCCCATGAAACAATAAATCCCCATTCCCCGCTATCCCCCTCCTGGTAATCGTTCCTCTACTTTCTGTCTCTGTGGATATGATTAATCTAGATAACCTCATATAAGTGGAATCAAACAATATCTGTACTTTTGTATCTGGATTATTTCGTTTAGAATAATGTTGGCAAGGTCCGTTCATGTTGTAGCATGGATGGGATAGCATACCATTTCTTTTTAAGGCTGACTGATATTCCGTTGTCTGTATACATCACATTTTGTTTATCTACTCCTCCACTGATAAACATTTGAGTTGTTTCCACCTTTGGCTTTAATGAATAGTACTGCTATTAAAATGGGTACAATATCTGTTCAATAATAGATAGCCATCTTAATGAGTGTGAAGTGGTATCTCATAGTGATTTTGATTTGCATTTCTTAATGATTAGTAATGTTGAGCACCTTATAATGTGCTTTTTTATCATTTATATTCTTCTTTGGAGAAATGTCTATTCGAGTCCTTTGTTCATTTTTTAATTGGGTTGTTTGGGGTTTTTTGTTAAGTGTAATAATACTTTAACATTTTGTTATATTTCAAGTCATTTTTCTGAATGTGGCATTTCTAAAAAATAGACCATTTTCTACATCTTTTTTAATCTTTTAAAAATTTGAAGTATAATACACATATGTTAAAGTGTCCAAAATATAAAGTACAATTCAAGTCAGATAGTCAACCACTACCCAAATCAAAACATGAAATGTTGTCAACTCCCAGAAAGTCCCTTTATACCCTGTCACTCAACCTGTAGTAGCTACTGTTCTGACTTTTGTAATCCTTTTTTTATTGTTCATAGTTTTATTGCTTAAGCGTGAATCCATAAACACCATACTTTTTTTATTTTATGTATATTTTTAATTTGATGTAAATAGAATCATACAAAATGTATTTTTTGTTTGGCTTCTTTCCATCTATGTTATATTTGTGAGAACCACTCATACTTTTCTAATTGTTCTGTACAATTTTCTTTATTATTATGCAGTTATGTGCCAATTTGATATATAGTTACATTCAATCAATTTATTTTGTTTTCAATTTTTAGAGTTGCTTATGAATTTAATATTATACTTAAGGTACTATTCGACATCATTCTCCAAAACAAAGTATGTTAAAAAATCCTAACTTCTATCCCCAGCCCCTCCACCCTGTTCCCTCCCTCTTCCTGTAGTATAATTCTATTTCAAGGTTTAACCCTCCTTTATATTTATATATGTCTTTATTATAGCACAGCTTCTGGAATTTAGGAAGATTTGTGTTTTTGTTATAATGGTTACCTGTATATTCATAGCATTATATAATTCATTTCATCATATTACTTTTGGCTACTGTCTTTTGGTTTCACACTGTAAGTGATATAAGAATTAATTACATGTCTTCTTCACGCATCCTTCCTCACAGCATCAATTTGATAAAGTATCCTTTCATGAATATCATCCACCTCTGCATGGTCTTTCACGTTTGCCAACCTATGTTACCTTAAGTTCTTTAAATGTTTCACACTGTCTCCATGCTATCAGAAAGACTATGCTACTCATTTCCGAGTTTCTTTCTTTCTTTCGTTCTTTCTTTCTTTCTTTCTTTCTTTTTTTGTTTCTTTAATTCACGAAAATAAGTAACAGAATAGGATTATGGCCAAATCCCTGCAAAGCCTCTCACCAGCCTTATGATGTTGCTCAAGTTTTTCAACCATCTTGAGTTTTGTTGCTGTTGTTAAAAGTTTTATTTTTTATAAGTTTTACTTTAAAAAATTTTGGATTGTAATACTTATTTATAGGATGATTGTGAGGACTAAATGAGATATAATATACACAAACTACAACACAATCTCTCAATAAGTAAATAAATGTTAAGCATTACTTTCAATAAGAAATAAGAGTCATTAATTTTACTCATGTGTTCATTCATTTGGTAAATATTTATTGAATAAATTCATTTTAGGAATTATTTATTTAGTAAATATTTATTGAAAGACTGCTTACGTCACATGTACTCTTTCTTCCACTTACTCAAGTCTTTGTGAGTTCCACATGGGACAGACCTTAGGCTATAGTGATGAGAGTCCCTACCTTAATGGAACTTCCAGTCTTCCATCTTATGGCAAGTCATAAATTATGCTTTTTTTTTTAAGATTTTATGTATTTGTTGAGAGTAAGAAAGCACACAAGCAGGGGGAGAGGTTGAGGGAGAGAGAAACTCAAGCAGACTCCCTTCTGAGTACGGAGCCTGACTTGGGGATTAATCACACGACCCCAAGATCAAGACCTGAGCCAAAACCAAGAGTTGGATGCCCAACTAACTGAGCTACTCAGATGACCTGAAATATGCTACTTCTAAATAAGTTCTTTTTGTCCCTGTAACTCCCCTCTCAGAATCCCTACTGTGCCGGTGCCTGATTTGCATGGAAATAATTTTCTCATTTGACTACTTTACTGGATGCTCACTTCCTATATGGTGCAGACTTCTAAAATGATAACTACTGGAGTAAGTTGTTAAGAATTTTTCTGCACTTCCCTTACAAGTTACAGGCTTTTTTCTTTATTTTTTTCTTTTTGTCAAATCTCGTAAAGTACATAACCAAAAGTATAGTTAACTGCAAGGATAATGTTTATAGACTTTTTTTAAAGTGCCTTTATGTTAACTGAATATTTCCTGTTTTTCAGCCCTAGCAAAATTTAGCTGACACAATTTTTCACAGTATATTCATGATCTTTTTAGCTTATTTTTTGTTCCATAGTGTTTTATTAAAATGAAAATTCATTTCAACATCCAAATAATAAAATATTTAAATTCAAATAATTGTTAAATATGTCAATTAGTCAAAAAACTATCAGATTCTTGTTTATTTGATAAAATTATCAGGAGCTAAAATGGAAAAACAGTAAGAAAATCTCAAATTTTAAACTGTTAGGTTCTTTTTTTAAAAGACTTTATTTATTTATTTATTTGAGAGAGAGCAAGAGACAGAGAGCACAGAGGTAGAGGGTGAAGTAGGCTCCCCACTGAGCAAGGAGCCCGATGTGGGCCTCGATCCCAGGACCCTGGGATCATGACTTGAGCTGAAGGCAGAGGCTTAACTATGCCACCCAGGTACCCCTAAACTGCCAAGTTCTAAACCCCAGATGATGCAGTCATATACCCTTGTGGTCTGGTAGGTACATGGATAGGCAAAAGAGGCAGATACAACCCCAAGGAAAGGACACTCCAAAAAGTTTGTGCAGGAGTTTTATGAATGGAGCTACTCTCTTAATCAATTGGTTATTTTCTACCTTTAGATATAGATGTTATATACATATCATAAAATATGTACAGCATCCCAATCTCAAATGCCTAGAAGATCCATTAAAGTAACGTAAATAAGTGAAACAGCCTAGGTGTTAGTACATGGGCCATACATGGAATGGGTGGGACAGACTGTGCTCCTTTTAAAAGGGGTAGCCTCTTAAGTATCTCTGAAAGTCAGCCTCTGCTAAATGCCAATTGATTGTTGTAATGTTGGAATATGAATCTGGTGTCATAAAATCTGGTAATTTATCAAGAGAAGCTGAAAATTCCATTTTTATTTAAAGTCTACCAATTTTTAAATGCTGCCGGCTAATTTTCTAATTTTATTTGTATATTGTGCATATTAAAAGCATTTGCAGAGTGTATTTATGCTATTGACTACTAGTTTGCAGTTGTGAAATACGCTCTTATGACATGGATTAAGGTCTTTCTTGTATGTGTTTAAAGATTAGATAGTGTCTTACCTTCTATTCCTGATATGGAAATATGTAGAAATGAAAAAAAGAAAGGAAGAAGGAAGGAAGGAAGACAGGGCATCTGTAAAAATGGTTGCATATCCTTAAACTGTTACAAGCTATCAGGAATAACTGGAAGCATGGTATTTCCATGAAATGATGTTATTTGTGTTTTGCCAGAAGGCACATTAGAATATTTTGTAATAGTTGACTTAGTGAACTAGAAACAGCTGTGTTTGGTGAAATGTTTGCTACAATCTATTTTTTAACTTTTTCCCCCTCATTTCTTTTTATTTTGCTTTGCTTGGTATCAAAGTTGGTATCAAGTGAAGAGAGTTAAAAGTATACTTGGTGGTATTACATAGTTTTCTTTCCTTTTAACAAAACCAAGACAAGCTAACAAACTATGTCTCCAAATATCATAGAAACCAGATTTCTTGGAAAACTATGTTAATTTCTGAACATTCCACCCTTTTCTGAGGAAATTTCAAGATAATTTGTTATGTAATTGCCATGGGTAATAGCTATCCATCTGTTACCATTCAACTGCAGGATTTCAAGAAATTTATAAGGTGACTAAATGGTTCAAATTAGTACACAAACTAGGAAGATTCTTAGGATCTAACCTTATGTTTAAATGTAATACTTTATGATACCCATTTAGTTTTGAAAAATTATACTATCTTGCCCTTAAAAGAGTTTTTGTTAGGATTCAAATATTCAGATATTTGATTTTCTACTTTATTTATGGATTTAAATCTCCCTGGTACTTAAATTTGGCCCATCAATCTACTGAAGTTATTAACTATGGGCTGAGTAATGCATCCCCACACATAGATCATGTTGAGTTGAGGACTGGGTGGCGGGGTATCAGGAGAAAATGTTTGACCAATTTTCTATTCAAAGGTGTTTAATACTCCATTCCAAACTGTATAGGCAATGAATATTCCACATATAGTCAACCAATCCATAAATCTCGCACAATCAGTATAAAGTTAATATCACCTTACTTTTTTACACACATGTGCACATACACGCAAACACTCTTCAGGCTGCTGGTGTTCCTTCTAGACTGACTTCTTTAGATTCTCTTGTTGATGTCCTTACTGATCATTTTGGCCCAATTCACGTGTGTATGTGGAGAGGGAAAGCCATATATTGAAATTTCCTTTTGTGATATGTTTGATCATTTACATCACACTCCTGCTCTGCTAGATACTGTTCGGTTCTTCAGACATGTGCTGAGCACCTGCCACATGCCATGTACTATGCAAGGTTTTGGGGGCACTAGACTGATCCTTGCCTCCAGAGAGCTTTTCACCTGGTAGACAGACATGGGAGCAAGACTTCAACACTGACAAGATATGTACTTTGTGGAATATGTGAGATATAGTGGCCTCATTCATTAAATATTTTTGTGTACCTTAGTGTCAGATAGTTTATTCTAGATGCTCAGGATACATCAAGATAACAAGAGGCTCAAAGAAACATTTGTAGAACATATAAAAAAGGCTGACACCAAAGTGAAGACGACTATTTTATGGTTAATTTTTATGGTTTATTTTATGGTTCTATTTTCATGGTTAAAAATTTTAGTGAACAACATTAAATGCCTTCTGCACACTAGCAATAAGCAATCTAAAGATGAATTTATGAAAACAATTCCATTTACAATAGAAACAAAAAGAATAAAATACTTGGATTAAATTTAGCAAAAATTAAATGGCTCATCCAAATATGCTGCCAGAATTTAAAGCCCCATTACCAGTGAATTAACAAGAGTAGAACTCACCTACTTAGAAGAGACTCATTTTAGCTCAAAAGACACCTTCAGATTGAAAGCGAGGGGGCAGAGAGACATTAGTAGTGCAAATGGATGTCAAAAGAAAGCTGGAGTAGCAATACTTGTATCAGACCAACTAGACTTTCTGTTCTTGTTTTAATGCTGTTTTGATATGAGGGTAATACTGGCCTCACAGAATGATTTTGAATGCATTCTCTCTACTCCACTATTTGTAAGATTTTGATTCAGATTGTCATTAATTATTTTTTTGAATGTTTGGTAGAATTCACCAATGAAACTGTGTGGTCTTGGGTTTTTCTGTGCTGAGAGATTTTTGAGTCCAAATTCAACTTTCATTCTTGTTACTGGTCTAAAAAGATGTTCTATTTCTTGGATTCAAGATTCATGACTCAATCTGGGTAACTTATGTGTTTTTGGAAATTATCTGGTTTTTTTCCTGTTATCTGATTTGTTAGTATATAATTGTTTACAATAATCTTGTTATCACACTGTGTTTCTATGGCATCTGTTGTACTGTTTTCCAGTTCTCTTTTTGGTTTTTGAGTCTTCTCTCTTTTTTTCCTAGTTAATGTAGTTAAAGCATTGCCAATTTTGTTTGTTATTTTGGAAAAACTGGCCATTACTTTCAATGTTATATAATTGTTTATTCTGGTCTCTATTTTATTTATTTCTGATTTTTCTTTGTTATTTCTTTCCTCTACTAAATTTCAGCTAAGTTTCTTCTTTTTCTTGTTCCTTGTGGTATCGTGTTAAGTTGTTTATCTGAACTTTTTTTTTTCTTCATATAGACATTTATAGCATAAATTTTGTTCTAACATCTGCTTTTGCTGCATTCCATAATTTTGGAATATTGTGTTTTCTTTTGTTTTGAAATATATTGTGATTTGTTGTTTGATTTATTATTTGGCCCATTGCTTGTACAGTAGTGTATTGTTTAGTATTTACATAGTAACTATTTAATATGTACACTGTACATTTTCCAGCTTTGTTTTATTGCTAATCTTTAGTTTTGTACCCTTATGGTTAGAAAATATACTCAGTATGATTTCAGTCTTCTTAAATTTGTAATGTTTGTTATGTCTCTTTTTATATGATTTAACCAGGGAATTCTGTGTGTACTTGAGGAAAATGTGTAATTCTATCTTTCTTGGGTGAAATGTTTCATTTATGTATATATATCTTTTTAAATATTTTATTTATTTATTCATAGAAACACAGAGAGAATGAGAGGCAGAGACACAGGCAGAGGGAGAAGCAGGCTCCATGCAGAGAGCCTGACGTGGGACTCTATCCAGGGACTCCATCCATGGTCTCCAGGATCACGCCCTGGGCTGCAGGCAGCACTAAACCGCTGCACCACCGGGGCTGCCCTGTATATATATCTTTTAGAACCATGTACTCCGAAGTATGCATCAAGTAAAAAATGTTCTTGTTGAAAAAAAAGAAAGAAAGAAAAGAACAAGAGTGGAACTCAAACATCCCCATATTCTGCTCCCAAGTTTCCATTTTATAGTATCAATGGGGAAATTCAAGCTGCAACTTTGGGTTTTTGTTCTTTTTTAAAGCACACTTCTTCAATCAGCAGTCAAAGACTTCATTGTCCCTCACAATCTGCCTGCTAGAAGGGGAAGTGGAGGGTGATGCTGGTGCCGGTGGCTTCCTGGATGCCTCTATGCTAAATAAATTATGACTTGTGAATACTGGCAAGAGCACTGTGGGCAGAAGCATCTTCAAAACAGGAAGGTGGGCACTAGACGTCTTGAGTTTCTTTGTTGTGGGGAGAGGTTATATCCCTTCCCTCCAACCTCAAGGCCCAGAGCTGGGGGACCTCTGCTGGCATCCAGCTGAGTGGCGGTGCTGGTGGCACACCAAAGGAGGCCCAAAAGGTGGGTGCCCACACCTACTCCGCAGCAGAGAGAGCAGCCAGGTCTGGAGAGTCAGCCCACATTCACAATAACAGCTCCTGAGGACAGGGTCAGAGCAGGGGCTTTGGTCTGTGAGCTATTATAAAGTGAGATGAACAATTAATTGACTAGCTGTGGACATGACCCTCATACATTTATAATCCTTGTGTGAGAAATGCCCTGGCCATGAAGGGCCCCAGCTTTGTTTCAGGGTTTTCACTGCCTAAACCCACTCAAGATCTTTAAAGGTGCACTAGAGGTGGCACCTCTGCATGCGATTGGTGACAGCCAGCTGGGCAACACCATCCTCCCTGGAGCCCATAGCATCCCTCTCCCCTGCCCCCGCCCCCTACTCTTCTGTGTACTATTTCCTGACGTTAGTCACTCACTGGCTTTAACCTGGCTCTGTTTCCTGACTCCAGTTCTGTTGGGACCCTATGTGACTGGCCCTTATATCTTTGGCCCAGTCAAGTTCTTTGCTCTCAATCATTGGTTCGCCCTTTGAAGCTCTTGAAGAAGCAGCTGGGTTTCAGTCTGGCTCATTTCCTGCCTCCCAGGCTTACAGCCACTCCATCCTGCTACCATTTCTCCTCATGATTTTTTGGGGAAAAGGGGGAAAAATCTTAAACAAGAGATAAATGATTGATAAAGTTCCAAGCAATTGCAGTTTCCAGGGGACAAATGTGAGTGTTTTAAAGGAATGCCACCCTTTAGCATGTACATGCTTAGGCATGCTTTTTATTTATTTGGCTGCACACATTATCTTAAAATGATTATAACTTAACTTTGAAGCTTACATACAGCTAAGCAATTGCATTACACGATGTCCACTGCACTTGAAACCTAAACTCTTGGGAGGCCCTGTTTGCCACTTGGAGCCTCCCCCTCGAATTCCTGTGGCAGGCCACCAGAAGAGGAACAAGACGGCTGGCTGCAGGGACTCTTTGCTCGTCCTGTGCACCCTGCCGCCCACACAGAAAGGAGAAGAGAATCTGTGGGTGAGGCGGCTAGTTTTGTACAGCACATTCTCTGCTTTTTTGAGTCTATGCTCAGGCCAAGTTACCTTGCCTGAATCTATTCCTCTTTCTCTGACAAGTGAATGAACAAGAGTTCTTCCAACTGCATCATTCGTTTTAAGATAAGCTCAAATCAGTAACTGGTTAGTGAACATTATTGAGTACTTACAAGATACCAAGCCATGCACTGGGGCTCAAAGATGAATAAGGTAGGGCTTCCATCATCAAAGAATGTGCAGTGTAGTGGGATAAAGATATTTAAACATATTTTGGTAATAGGGCACCATGTGTACAATAATAGATGCATCTAGAAATACAGAAGAAGAAGTAATTCTCCCTGGAGGTGTCTCAGGTGGTTACCACAGAGATGTTTTAAAGGGAGAATAAGAGTTCCCCAAGTGGACAGGAGAAAGAAGAAATTGAAGGTAGGAGAACAGAACATGTAAGGTGTGGTACGGTTGGGCACTGTACTCATTTTCTACTGCTTTCCTAACCAATTACAAACTTGGTGGCTTAAACAATATAAATTTATGATCTTATAATTCTGTAGGTCAGAAGTCCAATATGGGTCTCACTGGGCTAAAACTGAGGTGTAGGCAGGACTATATTCTTTTCTGCAGGCCCTACCAAAGTATTTGGTTCTTTTCCTTTTCTAGAGGTTACACACTTTCCTTGTCCCATGACCCCCTTCCTCTGGTGGGTCAAGTCCTTCTCACACTTCCAATCTTTCTCCTTCTTCCATTTCATCCCTCTCAACATGGCCAGGAAGGTCCTCTGCTAACCTATGATTAGATTGGGC
The DNA here is from genome assembly GCF_048164855.1 of Canis lupus baileyi. Lineage (NCBI taxonomy): Eukaryota > Metazoa > Chordata > Mammalia > Carnivora > Canidae > Canis > Canis lupus. Next base: position 39,089,909 of record NC_132858.1, on the reverse strand, counting down.
CCAGCCAGGTAATCCACAGTGATCTCCACTTCTCGGGGTACACACTCTTTTTTTCTTTTTTTAAGATTTTTTAAAATTTATTTATGATAGAGAGAGAAAGAGAGGCAGAGACACAGGCAGAGGGAGAAGCAGGCTCCATGCCGGGAGCCCGATGTGGGACTCGAACCCGGGACTCCAGGACTGCGCCCTGGGCCAAAGGCAAGCACTAAACCACTGAGCCACCCAGGGATCCCTAGGGTCCACACTCTTAATCACATCTGCAAAGTGTCTTTTGCCCTGTAAAGTAACATATTTCTAGATATATCACAGTGATTAGGATGTGGACATCTTAGGGGACAGGGGCAAAGGCATCATTCTGCAGGACACAACATAGAACTGAAATGGCCATGGGAGGTTTAGAAAGGGAGGAGACAGGTTTGGAGAGAGTGGCAGCTGCCAGGTAATGAAAGCCCTTATAAACCATGTTAAGGGACCTATAATCAATCCTGAAGATGATGGAATCCTTTGAAGGGTTTAAAGCAAGGTGAAGATTGTGTTTTGCTGGCAGCACGGAGGACACATTCAAGGGAGACAGACTTAGAGTCAGGGAAAGTGGTTAGTTATCTATTGCCACACGCTCAGTAAAGAATTGTAGATTTTGTTTATTCTATAAAAGGATAAAATGATACATAATCCTAAATTTCTCTCTAAAAAATGATCACAATACCTGAACATTGATATTGTATTAAGTAAACAATTTCATGTATTCCAGGTGTTGGACAAAGATGTTTATTACTCTCTAATTGTAACTTCCATAGTCCTAAAAGGCCCTTGCCCAAATAAAGTTCTAGCTTGTCCAATGACAGGCTGCAGACCCCTCTGTTTGGGGGTCCTCAGCAGGTAGTGGTATCTCAGACTATGGAAGTAAATAAGACGCCCTGGGGAAAGCAAATAATTTAAAAAGAGGAAAAAGATAAGGACCAAATCCTGGATGACACCAACTTTTAAAGGGAGGACTATAGAAGAAAACAGAAAATTAAGAGAGAGAACTGTGAGACTATATGTTACAGGACCTGGAAAAGGAGAGATTTCCAGGAATGATGAACCATAAAATAAGCCAATAGTAATAAATGTCATAAAATTATCAAGTAACCTAAGGACAGAGAAATGTCATTTGAATATAATAATTAAGAGGTCACTGGGGCTCCACTTCCAACTCAGATGGAGTAACAGGAACCAGATTTACTCTACTGCCTTAAACAACTCAAATCAAATCAAATTAGATGAAGTAATGTTTTTCAGACTTTGGACAACAGATTGCACAGGACATTAATCTCTGGGGGTACGTAATAAGTTGAGACCTATAATTGTGCCATCTTACAACTCAGAGTTTCCAAGTGATAGCATGGGGAGGGGGGAACCCAAACAGAACCAAGTGGTCTTGCTGATTTGTGATGACAGGTTTTGGGATTCAGGGAGGCCACGTTGGCTAAAATACATAGGTAAGGAGAGGGAAGAGTGTAGAAGAAAAGCTCCAGAGATCATGCATGCTTGTGAAGATATGCTGAGGCTGGAGAAAGAACTCCCAGAGAGGAGAGCATGGAATGATACCTGGAACCCACACAGAACCAATCGTTCATGTCACCACCAACCAAAATAGAAAGACCTCCTAATCTATGTAGAAGGGTATTGACTTAGTTGTGGGGCCAAATTAGCCTTAGACAAAAGATCATTCTGGACTTCCTTAACAATGATTACAAGCAAGCCTTGAAAAGATCAAACTGTTTCCAAGTAACTTAACTGTGACTCACAATGCCCAAAAATATTTAAAGGAATATAAAAAAAAAATAATCAACTGTAAAATTCACAATGTCTGGCATGCAAAGAAGCAGGAAAATATGACCTATAATGAGGAGAAAAGTCAAACAATGGAGTGGAACAGAAGTAGAATTAATTGACAAGGACATCAGAACAGATATTAAAATGTATTTTGAATGTTGAAAAAAAGGTGGAAGGAAGCATAAATAAAATGAGAAAAGGGAAAGCTAGAAAAAGGCTCAAATCAAACTTCTAAAGGTGAAAAAGACAGTGAGATTTAAAAAAAGTTCACTGGATGGGATTAACAGCAGATTAAACACTAAAGAAAAAGATTCATGGTCTTTAAGATGTAACAATAGATATTATTAAAAATGAAGGATGCTTGGGTGGCTCAGTGGTTGAGCATCTGCCTTTGGCTGAGGTCATGATCCCTGGGTCCTGGGATCGAGTCCCACATCGGGTCCCCGCAGGGAGCCTGCTTCTCCCTCTGCCTGTTTCTCTGCCTCTTTCTCTGTGTCTCTCATGAATAAAATATTTTTTAATTTAAAAAATAAAAATGAAACGAAGAAGGAGTGTAAAATAAAAATGAAGAGAACTTCAGTGGTCTGTGGACATCAGGTGGCCAAACATGAATCACACTTGCAGAAGGAGAGGAGAGGGGGACAGAAAAAATATTTGAGAAACCAACATCTAAAATTTTTCTAAATTTGATGAAAACGATAAACTTATGGATCCAACATTGTGAACAAATTTCAGGCCAGAGAAAACCACATCAAGATATATCATAAAAAAATTACTGGAAAACAGTGGTTTAGAGGAAAAATATCAAAATCAGCCAGAGAAATGAGAAATTCATTGCTCAATTTGTCAGTTTGGTGAAGTGCTGGCAGGCCAGTGACTATGAATTGGTGAGTGACCTGAAGGTCAGGGAGGGGAGATACAGAGCAGAGACTACTCTTTTCAGAAAAGCTGATATGAGAGTGAAGGAGAGGAAGGATAGGAGCATAGCACCCAGGGGTGGATTTTTTGCTTGCTTTTTAAATGAGAAAGACTTGAGCAAATTTACAGGTTGAGGATAATGTCAATGATGACAATAGTAAAATAAGTGTCACTGATTAAGCTCTTATTTGTGTACTAGACACTATACCAAATACCTTATATATAATTATTTAGTTTTCACTACAGACTTATGAAATTGGGACTACTTTTGTCTTTTACAGCTGAAGAAACTGAGGCACAGATTGATTAAATATTACTCCAAGTTACAAGGTTGAGAAGCTGTAGAGCTGAATAAAACAATGGGACACCTGGGTGGCTTTGTGGTTGAGCGTCAGCCTTTGGCTCAGGGTGTGATCCTCGGGTCTGGGTATCGAGTTCCATGTAGGGCTCCCTGCATGGGGCCTGCTTCTCCCTCCGCCTATGTCTCTGCCTCTCTCTCTGTGTCTCTCATGAATAAATGAATAAAATCTTTAAAAAATAACAACAACAAAGAAAAAAAGAGACAAAAAACAGAGTCAGATACAGAGAACTGGTGGTTACCAGAGGCGGGAGATGGGGGAAATGGTGAAGGAGATTAGGAGGACACTTATCGTGATGAGCACTGAGTAATGCATAGGATTGCTGAGTCACTATATTGTACACTTGAAACTGATATAACACTGTACATTAATTATACTGGAATTTGAAAAAAATAGCAGAGCTGGAATTCACATTGAAGTCTGCTTTGATATATTTGTATTTGATTACAATACCACACTGAACCAGTTATGAGGGAGAAATAGAGATCATAAAGAAAAGGAAGGTATAACTGATGCTTTAATGCCTAGGACGAGGCAGGAGAGTATATATTTGAAAACACAGGTGGACAGGCTTGCCTTCATTTTTGAGATCTGGGGAAAGAACTTAAAGGTGAGTGTGGCTGTAGATAAAGGGATCTGTTGATGTAGATGATGAGTTCAGGTGGCTTAATTTTGTTTGGTCAATGAGTTAGGTATACAGGAAAGCTAAAGCTTAATATAACAACCAAGGAGAAAGGTCAGACAAAAGTAGTGATGAAGCATTGTTGAGAGCTCAATTGCATTTGGAAACTGCTACAAATGGCCATGTTGTTTATATCTAGCAGAGATAGGGAAAGCATGAGTGGGAGACAAGATGGTAAGGATTTATGCTTTCAAGTTTATGTTATCCCCCAAAGCCAATGATTTATTGGGATAAGACCAAAGCACTAGGTAATGTCAAAGAGGCAATGAGAATAGAATAGGTTAATAACCATGGTCATTGTGGTTCCCCTCAGACACCCCCACAAACACTTAATTGTTTCCTCATGCTGACCCCCTTGCAGATAAGTTCACTTGGTGAAAGTTCTTACTTTCCTTGGAATGTCCTAGAATTTCCATTTTTGAAATTTTTTCCGTATCATTACATGCTATCCATGAATCATGAACTCCTGTTAAACTTTCAGCTCTAGAGTAAATGTTTCCTTCCAGACTCAATTACCAACAAGGCAATTCAGTAACACAATTATCTATTGTGAAATCATATTTATGAACCTAATGACATTATATCTAACCTTTCGTTATGTATACTCTTTGACAGTTTGAGTTGGGCCTTATGCTCTGTTCTTTAGATCCTGCATTTTTAAAACATGACAAACTTGGTTTCTGTGCCTATTTGTATCATGCAGTGGGAAAATGCAGCTATTTTATGTTTATGAGTGAAGCATTTCATCCACCAGAATGGAGTCTGAAGTTCCCAACCAGAGATAGACCTGCTTAAAGAGATAGTTTGCAATTTCACAGAAAAGTCACCGGTGGAAGAATATTACATCCAGATTATGCATTTTATTTTTAGGGAGGTTAGAATCCATTCTTCGCAGTTTGATCTTTTCCTTTTTTTTGAAAAAAATATTTTATTTATTTATTCATGATAAATATAGAGGGAGAAAGAGAGGCAGAGACACAGGCAGAGGGAGAAGCAGGCTCCATGCCGGGAGCCCGACGCGGGACTCAATCCCCGGTCTCCAGGATCACGCCCTGGGCCAAAGGCAGACGCTCAACCACTGAGCCACCCAGAGATCCCATGAGCCACCCAGGGATCCTGATCTTTTCCTTTTTTAAGAGAGACTTGTTTTTAGGAGAGTAGATCGAATAAAAGGTAGCTTATCAATCTTCTTTCTAAACGTCTATGACTTAAATTTTTTCAATTTATGTAGAAATGACAAAGACATACCAGATGTTTAACCCTGTCAGCTTTCTTCATAGGTTTGTAGGCATCAAAGGCAAGTATGGCTATGGGAGTGATGGAAACAGCAAATAAGAAAAGAAGCTTGTAGAGAGGCTAGAGCCTTCCTGCTTTTTCTGTAGTCATAAAACCTGCCAACATGCACCCCTGGCCCAACTGCCATCAGGCTTCGATTAACTAGTATTTTAGAAAAGACTGCACTAATACAGCTGAGTTTTCGTTAAGTCCGAGCTAGAATCTGGCTGTATCTGCCAGTAGGATCTGATCACAGCATTCTCCAGTTTGAAATTTTGCTGAATCCCTATTGTTTACAGCAAAGTTTTCAAGCATATTTTAATAGACTTTTATTATTAAAACAATACATATGTGTTGGAGAAAATTATAAAATACAGATAAGGAAACATAAATATACGAAAACCATACATTCTTACTACCCAAAGAATACCATTTTAACATCTTAGTTCTTATCCTTCTAGATCAATACCTTATCGATATTCACTATTTGATGAATTGTCATCATAATCTCCTTTAATACTTTATTTTTTCCTTTAATCCTTTAAATATGATTTCATTTCATTATCTGAATATATTTATAATAGCTGCTTTGAAGTCTGTTAAAGTCCACATCTGCACCCCCCCCCAAAGAGTTTTTGCCCTTCACCCCCTTTGAATAACTCCTAATTTTTTGCTGATGATTGGACATTTTAGATAATATTATTGTAACAACTCTGGTTTCGGATTCTCCCTTGGCTTCGTGTTGTTGCTGTTGGGTTTGTGTTATTGTTCATTATTTATTTGTTTAGTGACTTGGCTGGACTAATTCTGCAAAGTGTATCTCCCCTCTCCCCCCTATAGTGTGCAGCCTCTGATGTCTCTGTGTAGATATTCTTTCCTTGCTTTTATTTTTAACCTTGCCCCACCCACCTGAATAGGTCTTTAGCAATAGGAAGGTGGGGAAGATGAGCTCTTCCCTGGCTGCTAAGCCTGCCCAGAATACTTCTTCCACAACATGGAACTGAGGATAATGGATGCAGTTCATGTTTCAAATGTCACAGTCTCCTATTTTTCTGAGTTTCAGATTTTTTAAAAAAGATTTTATTTATTTATTCGTGAGAGACACACACCCAGAGATATATAGAGAGAGGCAGAGACACAGGCAGAGGGAGACGCAGGCTCCATGCAGGGAGCCTGATGTGGGACTCGATCCTGGGACTCCAGGATCATGCCCTGAGCCGAAGGCAGATGCTCAACCACTAAGCCACTCAGGTGTCCCGAGTTTCATATTTTGTAAATAAATACATCTCATTATTTTGGAAGCCCTTAGATCAATTTCCAGAGACTTTAAAGGTTGAGTTAGATAATCTTGACAAGTTGAATCAATGTTTCTTTGAGGGAGAGCTCTTCATCAAGGTCTTCATCAAACTCTTCACATACCATTCTAGAAGTTCCACCTCCTGGAAATGGTCTGTAATTTATCATTTTATCATTTGCTATAACTTAGAATATAGAGAAAATACTTGCATAATGCCCAATATGGTTATTTACTAACAATAAAACTACTGAGTGTAAGCATTTTGTAATTTCTATCTTCTCAAACTGTGAGCTGCTTTAGGGGAGGACCTATGTCACATTTACTTCTGCTTTCAACATGCACAGCACTAGGTGAGAGGTAATGTCTTTTCAGCCTGATAACGAAACTATAAATACTATATTTGTTTTTTAACATTAGAGTCCATAATTACCTTACCCAATGGATTACCTAGAGTGGTTAACTTGTTGCCTAATTATAAGGCTGGTCACCGCATGATCTTTGTATTACACGCACAGACATACAAACACACATTCTTACCCTTGCCTTTTCATGATTTTTTCCCAGTAATTTTTCTCCTTTAAGAGGGCCCATGTGCAAAGCTTTTTCTTTTTAACATATTAAATCTTAAGGGCACAGAGCCTATGTCCTACACCATTTTTAAGAACCAATGAAAATGTTTGAGATCTGAAGTAAATTACATAATAGTTCAAAAATGCAGAAAGAAAATGGAAGAAACAAAATAAACGTGTTTAATTAAATATCTATAAAGTGTAACATTAAGTCAACCTACCAGTAGCAACTCAACACTTTAAAAATTACATGTAAAATAAATTATATTTAGATGGCACATGAATACATTTTAAGTTATTTGATATAGTGAGAAGTAGAACTTCCTCAAAGGGCTTAAGAATCTTATTTACCCAGTATTCAGGTTTCTCAAAAAGTTAAAAACAGGACTACCCTAAGATCCAGCAGTTGTACTACTAGGTATTTACCCAAAGAATACAAGATTACTGATTCAAAGGGATACATGCAGCCTAATGCATAGCAGCACCATCAACAATAGCCAAATGATGGGAAGAACCAAATGTCCATTGATTGGTGAATGGATAAAGGAGTGGTATATCTACTAAATGGTATATTATTCAGCCATAAACAAGAATTAAATCTTGCCATTTGCAGTGACATGAATGGAACTAGAGAGCATTATGCTAAGCAAAAAAAGTCAGAGGAAGACAAATACCATATGATTTTGCTCCTATGTGGAATTTAAGAAACAAAACAATCATGAGGAGGGGGAAAGAGTGAGGAAAACCAGGAAATAGACTCTTTAGTATAGAGAACAAACTGCGGGTGGGTACCAGAGGGGAGGTGGGTGGAGATATGGGTGAAATAGATGATGGGGATTAAGGAGGGCAGAGGGCACTTGGTGTGATAAGCACTGGGTGTTGTATGTGTTGAATCACTACATTGTACACCTGCAATTAATATTATACTGTGTGTTAACTATCTGGAATGTAAATAAAAAAAATAAAAAAAAGCCTTGTTTACCATACATAGAAAGTGAAGGTTGGAGGATTGGAATCCAGGTCTGGCACTAGCTTGTAAGTCCCTCACAGGAGACCCCACACACTTTCACAAAGGTGAGAGGGCTTCATAGTGCATTTTACAATGTGATTGCCACCCTTATTTGGGTAGAGAGACCACGAAAGCCCACTGTGGAGACTCTGACCGTCATATTTTATCAGTTGCATTCATGCATTTGCTCACGCGGCACATGTGTGCCAAGTACTTGCTTTGTGCCTGGGCTTCTACTGGCTGAGGACACCGTGAAGAACAAGGTGATCCAGGCCCTTTCCTCGTGGCACTTAAACAACCATGATAGTTGGGGAGTAACGTTGTTTTAGTCACATATTTATTACTGCAGATCATATAATATATGTTATGAAGTGCAGTGTTCTTTTGGGGTCAGTGGTGTGTGGGGGTATCTATCTTAATTTAGAAGTCAGAGGAAGGCCTGATTATGGATTGATATTGAAAGTGAGGTATGAAGAAAGAATCTGGCCTGGGGATAAGTGAGGAATGGCCAACACAAAGGCCTGGGGGAATGAAATAAAAGGCAGCCAGTGTGGCTGGAGCACTAAAAGCTTGATGAGAGGGTTCTAGAAGGAGACTGGGAGGTAGCAGGGTCATCCAGGACCTCAGGGGTCATACCCAGGCTCTTGAATTCTATTCCACTTGAGTTTTGAACACCCAGCATAGCAAAACCTTTGATTTTTTTTTTTTTTTTAATCTCTCTGGGGATGCCTGCATGGCTCAGTTGGTTGAGCATCTGCCTTTGGCTCAGGTTGTGATCCCAGGGTCCTGGGATTGAGTCCTGTGTCAGGCTCCTTCTGCCCCTTGCTTTTCCCTCTGCCCCTGCTCACTTTCTCTCTTTCTCACTCACTCACTCTCCCTCTCAAATAAATAAATAACATCTTTTTAAAAATTTCAAAAAAATCTCCCTGGAAAGTAGATAGACAGGGGCCCTGAGTGGACACAGGGATGGAGAGGGGGACAAGGGGAGGTTTTGCAGTAGTCCCACTGAGCTGGGATGTGACTTGGACTAGTGAGTCCCTTCTCCCTCCCCAGGGAAGGGAGAAGAAAACAGATGGATTCAAGAAATACTTTAGAGGTAAGAACAACATGGCATTGATAAACAGATCTTTCCTTTAGTTCCATCCAAATGTTAAAACTTTAGTGTTTCATATTGTGCTGTGATGTCTATTACTATTTATCATCTAACTCCGAGAGTAAATCCAAAAGTTCTTTTACCAGAAATGAGAAAGGAACAAATAATATCACTTTTGTACGAAATAAACTTTCATGTTTCTTTGACTGTAGAGGCAGAGAGAGTGTGGTAAAATGGAATGATCATGGGTTTTTGGAGCTGGGCCACTTGGGTTTACATTCTGACACTGCCTTTAACTAGCTCAGTAGCTTTGAAACAAATCACTTAACTTTCTGAACTTTAGTAAAATGGAGATGATCCCTACTTCACAAAAACATTTTTAACAATGAAATAATTGTTGTCCAACGCTTGCTCGTAAAAGACGTTCGATAATTATTAGTTCTCTCAACTTAAAAATAGCCATCCTAGTCATCTATACTATCCAGGTTGTTGGCTAAACCTAGAAATATGTTTTTTTTTCAATTGGAAGAATTTGACTCCATTCCTTACTTCAATTTACAGGTGAAGATATCATAATCTAGAGAGGTAAGAGTCTTGCCCAGGGACATAGAGATCACCGGAGGCAGAAGAGAAATATTTTCTCCAAACACCTAGCATCGTTGTAGTACACCACATTGCCTAATATGTTTCCTCTCTAATGTTGAATAGGAAGATTTTATAAAATATCCCTATATCCATATTATCTCTCATAGTGATCCTGTGTTCTCTTTGCTAGTTACACAGTCTCGGGAAACTTCCTGGAACCAGAATGGCAGAGTTAAAAGCCAAGTACACCTTGCTGCATGATACCGTGGTAAGGTAGGCTATTTGCTCGTGTGGAGACATCTTTATCATATATTTCTTTTTTGTGTGATGGGATCTGTATTGTTTTTGTAGCCTCCCAAAAGCAGACCTTGAGGCAAAGGTTTGAGTTCAAGTAGTTTGAGAAGTGATACCAGATATTATCATGGGAGGATGGGGAAGTGAGATGGAGAAGGGAAGGATCGGGGGCGGGGGGTGCCTATCTGCAGCTTTATCCTGTGGCCAACTGGTGCTCAGTCGCACTGAGGACCCTCTGCGTGTGTGGAACACACCTCAGAACTCTCCCATCAAAAGGTGAGGAAACTGGGATATTTGTCCACTCTTTTCCATCCTTTGTTGAATGATTGCTCCTAGGGAGAGGGGCTCCTGACACTTCTAGCATGCCCTCTGAGAAGCCAAGCAAGTTCCTATGGCCAGAGAAAGCCCTCAGGCAGAGGCGCGCTGGTAACCGTCCACCAAAGCTACAGGTGACCCAAGAGCAGACCGAGATGGGGGGAATCTGGTGGAAGACTGACATTATCTGCCCCAGGATGCTTTTGTAGGATTCTTTGCTCTTCACCTCTCTTTACCACTCGGAGGTGTAGGTTCAAGCACAACCCCAGCCTACATCTGCTGAGCCTTTGGTCTTCTCACCTCTTCCACCTACCCTAGGCTACCCTCCTTAGTCTAGTCCCAACCAGCAACAGGTGAGAATAGGCTTCCATAGGATGACTCCACAAAGTTTTCCAAGCATCTGCTATGAGCCTCTGGGAATCAAGGGAGGAGAGTGAAGAAAGAAGGGAAATCCTGTTCTGCTGCTACTCCTCACTACTCCCCATCCTTCTTTCTCTTTCCCATTACCTTCTGCCTCATATGTCTTCCCCAAAAGCCAAGGAGGGACAGCAATGTAGAGAAGCTCCATCCTTTCATTCCCCATCCATCTTCTCCCCCAGTCTTCAAACATTAGCCCAGAGTTCTTTTCCTGGGCTACTTCTTTTCCTGTCCAGAGTCGATTTGGCTACTTTGAGGATGGGAGCACGTGGGAAGAGTGAATCACCGGAAGAGCAGAGCTGCATTCCTATGCACCCTTCATTTTCACTCCACGCCTTACTTACTCAGCTCCATCCAAGTTCCTGGTAACTGCCCAGCTCTGGCTCCTCCTCCTCTTCCTCTATGCCAGCCTCAAGCTGACTCCTCATCCCCATCCCTCACGGAGACTCCATTTCCCCACAATTGGCCTGACTACCAAAGTGTACACACAGTTCTCAAGACTCAGGAACTTGGAGACTTTAGATAGGAAGTCTGGGGTAATCTTTTCCAACATATTTCACACTGCTTAAATGGGAAGAACAAATCCATGCAGCTCTCAGGGCATCTCTCCAAGTCCCTTTGCAGATACAAAGAATCCTGCAACATTTCTCACCCTCCCGATAGCTCTAATCTAGAGCTCAGCAGAGCTTTGTGGGGGGCTGATTTAGCTTCCTCCTTCCCTGGCCCACAATTCAGTTCCCTGGGCCCCAGTGATGGACAATAATGTAGGACCAAAGCTATGGCGTTATCTCTTCCTACTTCCAGGTTGTGTTGCAGAACCATTACTTCCCTTCTGCTACCCACATTTTACCTCCTCTTGACCCTTTACTTCCCTCTCTTGTCATTACAAACATCCACCACCCTCTCCCACTGCCCCTGCCTGGTGGGTGAGAACAGCATGAAGATACAGGCTCCCCACTCCTGCTGCTGGGGTTTCAGCAGGGCAGAGAGAGCCTGGAAATGCTGAACTGAAACTGAATGGGTTTTACATAGGAACCGCGTTATAGAAGTTGTTAAATCCTCTTCTGCTGACACTATATTTCAAGTCCATGTGGGTAAATCAGCATTTGCCTTCTGGCTAGAACCCTAACTGCTTTGTCCGTTTTCTTTCTGGGGAAATCAGGCACAAGCCAACACTTCACAGTTCCGCAGCTGAAGACCCTCATGAAGGAGCTCAGGCAACTTTAGATTTACAAAGTATATTAACATGCAAGGAAAATGAATTGTAAGAAACCACTCCAGCGTTCATTATTAGAAGTTATATGTGTTAGCACTGTAGCTGCTTTTGCTATTTGGTACCCAACCTAGTGCCTGGAACATACTCTGTCCCAGTTAATGTTTCGCTGGATGTTATTGAGCCAAATGACGTATGAACGCCAGAGGAAATGGGTGGAGCAGGTAACTTCAGTTGAGACAGCCTTCATCAGGTCATTGGGCATCTCTGCACATGAGGAGACCCCTGACGGTTTCTCCTGGGGAGGGAACTTGGTGGGGTGTGCGCCAAGGAGGAGTGCTGGCTTTAACGCAGGAGATGGCACCAGTCTTGCTTCCGTGTGGGAGAGGTAGCTAACATGAGGCAGCTGAATCAGGGCTGCTGGTCAGCCTGCAGCTGATGCCAGCATGCAGAACAGGTGGGGGAGCTTTAGAAGATTTCACCAAGTCCAGTTCCTGTGTCCACTCAAATCTGCTTCTTGCCAGATATTGAACCCTTTTTCCTAGACAGGAACAAGACCTAGATAGGGAGTCCCCCTCAACTGTGACATTCAAGTCCAGCTCCAGCCAGACATTAAAGATAGGATCAGAAATCTGTAAGGTGGTTTATGTCCATAATTTTACAGAAGAGTTTTTCATCCTAGTTTCCTAGTAAAGTCATTAGAAAACTTTGTTGTTTCTTAGTTCCCCAAGAAGGAAAAGATTTTCTCACAGTCAGGAGGAGGATTCAGGAATTAGAGAAAGCCAGCATTGCCGGGAAAGTTGAAGGGAGGACCCACTCTCCCCCTTTTTATCTCCCAGTTTGGGAAGTCATGGTTGTTCTTCAAAGTCAAGTACAAATATCACATTCCCATCCAACTCAATGCTCCTCTCTCTCCCACCATGTTGGTCTTGACACCAGTGGTAGTGCTTGTCACCTGGTACTCCGGCTACCTATTCCATCTGTTCCCCTTGCTAGACTGTGAGCTCCATTCGCTTCCAGTACCTAGAAGTACCTAGTACAATATTTGACACAAAAATATCACTGAACTGAATTGAACCCAGGAATGGAAAGAACCAGGAGCTGTCCTTGCTAGACCCCCTATGTGAGCCACTACAGGTGTTAAAACTGTGCCCCTCTCATTATTTGAATCTCTGTTTCATGGAACCCAGCACACAAGAGTCAGAGGTCCAACTGCTCCAGGATGCCAAACGTTTCACCGAGCAAATACAGCAGCAGCAATTTCACCTGCAGCGAGCTGATGATTTCCCTGAGGCATCCACCACCGAGGTCTCTAAAATGCGAGAACAACTCCTCAAGTATCAAAATGAATACAACGCAGTGAAGGAAAGAGAGTCCCACACTCAGTACAGGTTAAATAGGTAAGCACACAATTCTCTCAAACACACCGAAGACAGAGTTGAACAAAGCTCCTTCCACATGAACAAAAACAGAAAAATTAGACTCGGGAAGGAATTTTGGGCACAATGAGTATGAGATGGCAATGTGTAAGATGACTATAAGCCTAGCTCTTTCCTTCATTTCCTAGAACGGGCCATCCCTGAACGAGAAGGTCACACAGCTTCTAGAAAAAAAAATCTCAGGTGACAGGGAGACACCCGCAGGAGGAGACGCCTGCTCTTGTTTTCCCTGAGTCAGAACAAAGCCATAAGCATTGGCCATAGCCAGAGAACACCCTGCATAGAACAAGGACTTGGCACAGTCTCCACTTCACCCCGACGGTGGCCCTGTGTCCCTTCAGCAGCAGCAGACCATATGCTGCATGGCAGGCGCCCCTCACGCACTTTGCAGACAGACCTATGTGAGTTGAGGGTCACATGTGGCTCCCTCTGTTTTTCTAATACAGGAACATGGACCATAGAGTCAACCTTATTCTCCTAAACTATTCCTCAGCATCAAGAGAGAAAGCAATATCCTTTTGGAGGACACATTCACTTATGCAGATCTAGAGGATGTCATCCAGTGAGCGAAAGGAGAGATGTATTGCTGGAAGGCAAATGTTCTTTCCAAAATCTCTAGCATTCCTCCTGTGGAGTAGCAAGTCAGTGGAAGAGTCTGACTTGTGTTCAGCAAATCACACTATTTAGATGGAATTTCAAAATGATTACCATCCAAGTTTTGTGCTGTGGTGTGCTGGGTGCCCTGCCTGGGTACCGAAGAGAAGGCCAAACAATCGCTCCTAGGATTTGCTACCTTTTAAGGTGGAAGAACTTTCCCTGGCTATTTTTAAGAGTCGGTAGAGCGAATGTAATTCATTCCCGCTGAGAGATAAGCAAATGACTTGAGCGATTTTTCTGAGGACTCTGCAAGCCCTGGGTTTTGAATCCTCTCTTTGGGGCCTATCGTTTCAACTGGGGGATGAAGAAGGCTAGCCTACCCAGAAGAGTTAGACTGGGGGGGGGGGGGGGAATCTGAGTTCTCTTTTGTCTTTCAATCTAAACTCGTTTCAGGCTCACAGTGAGATCTATAAAAAGAAAGCTTAGCTATTTCTGTGCTCTGTAAGCACTCTTTCAGTTGAGAAAATAATGAAATTAAAACAATTGGTGGTTGTTCATTAGTATTGAAAATATGAATGCTTGACATTTCCACGAAAGGGTAAGAGGAACATAAGTCAGTTGATATTTAAATTGTTTAAAATTTCCAAGTGTTCCTGCCAAAGGAAAAAACCCAGCAACAACCAGAACTCTTGCCTTTTAGGTATAGACAGGCAAATTGTTCGCTGAGTTACTTGGGGTAGGAAGGGGACTGTGCATAGTGCCCAACAGCGAACGAGAACATTCAGGACACACATTTGCAGAACTGTTTAGTGTGTATTGTTTTTGGATTTGTAACACATCATATTCTAGCTTGAGCAGACTCCCTCACATTCTCAAATATTAGCAGCTCAAGAGTGAACAAACTTAGTTCCATAAAAATAATGGTGATTCCAAAAGGAATACCAGGGAAGAATTATAGGCTGTATTTCATTGGGATTAACATATTTCATATTATATGGTACTGAAACGAATACACTCAACACCCCTTCCCCAGGAAAAAAGTAGATAGGTCCATCCCCACCTAAAAATAAAGAAACTAAGCCAGTGAGAGAAAACCATTCATCTGAATATACAGATGCTATTTTTCGATCAGCACAACAAACTCATTTTATTCAGCATCTAAATAACAGAAGCCCTAATAACTAGCACCCCTCCACCCCAATATCTTTGGGAACTTCTGAATCATTGGCAACTATGAAGAATAGTATGTTGTTCAAATGCTCTAGAGAAAAAAACTCCACTCTGTAATTTGGTTGATTTTTCTCACGGTTTCACATAATATAAATCTTTAAGAAATGTAATGGTGCATATAATTACGTTGTCCGGTTAATAATTAAATCTGTCGCCATAGTTTTAGCTTTGAGATTAATATTTGTTGACCTCTTGAATATGCAGTTTAGGAAAGAATATATAACCTTCTTAAGTAAAAGAAATAGTACACATAAATAATGAAGTAATAAATACTATTGAGAACTTATTTTCGAAATAAAGTCAAAGTCATTATCTTTCTAAAGACATTCTCTGAAAAGATTTTCCAATACCTTTCTTTTAAAAGATTTTATTTATTGGAGGGAGAGAAAGAGAGCCCGAGCCTGAGCAGGGGGCAGGCAGCAGAGGGAGACGGAGCCCGACGGAGGGCTCAACCCCAGGCCCCGGGATCAGGACCCGAGCCCAAGGCGGGCGCCCAACCGACTGAGCCACCCAGGCGCCCCTCCAATACTCTTTTCAACCTTTCCCTTGCCTTCACTTTGTTATCTTTTGGAGCTTGTCTGCTTTCTGGTAGTTCTCGGATTTGGAGGGCAGATAAATCAGTGCTCAGCCTGACGCACTGTGCCGAGTCAGCCGGGCCTTGGTAGTCCGGCAGTGACAGCCAGGTCGGGCAGAGAAACCAGCAGACCCGGGGAGAAAGGAAGAGCTAGGTCATTTTAGCAATGCCTCGGGGACCCCGGGGTATTAGGTATGACAGGGGGCACACAGGTCACGAGGGCTAGTTAGTAAGAACTCACAGCTGCAACGGGTTGCACTTTCTGAACACTTGTGAAGTCTTTCCTGCTCGGCCTGTGGAAGCCAAGAGCACCATGAGCTTAGACCAGGCTCTGCAGGGTGCAGTCTGCATGACCGAAAGAGAGAGAAGCACCTGAGAGGCTTGTTTGAAAGGTAGACCCAACTCCTAAAGCAAGATTCCAGTTTCTGCCCAGGCCTCCCCACCCAAGGCAGCGTCGAGTGCTTTACAAGCTCCCCCTGTGATTCGGCCACATGTCCAGTTGAAGAATTGCTCCCCACCCTCATGGTTCTCAGCTCTGACTACACGTTAGGGACCCCTGAACCTTCTCTGTGACCTCCAGCCTGCTTTCCCCGCTCCCAACAGAAGCCCACGGCGGCCCCCAGCAGCCCCTTCCAGCTCTGGACGGCCTGACTCTTAGATTCTACTGCTTGCACTGGTTCAAAAATCTACCGGCGGCAATTTCCACTCGTTCAGGCTGTTTCTACCACTGGTGAAAGAATGCCTCTTGCACAGAACAACATGCAG
This sequence comes from Canis lupus baileyi, assembly GCF_048164855.1. Classification (NCBI taxonomy): domain Eukaryota; kingdom Metazoa; phylum Chordata; class Mammalia; order Carnivora; family Canidae; genus Canis; species Canis lupus. The sequence goes on along the minus strand of NC_132858.1, from coordinate 39,073,460 downwards.
GCCTCCTGCACTGTCTGTTTACTCACGAGTCCTTAAAACCAAGAGTCTTTGATGACATGGTCTCAGGAAAGAAATGGATCCTGAAGACCTTTGACACCGAAGCACCCCTTAGCCAGGAAAGCGAAAGGTGGCAGGCAGATTTCAATATTAATGTCATTTTAAAAGATTAGGTGTTAAGAGGTATCAAGAGGCACAAAAGTGTTTTTTCTTTATTTCAGCAATGCCATGCAAAAAGGAGAATCTAAAAGGAGGGAAAAAAAAAGACATAATACATGTCTTTAGGGATGTAGGATATTTACTAGGATACTTACTATACTTTGCTTTTAAAAGTGAAAAACTGGGACGCCTGGGTGGCCCAGTGGTTGAGCATCTGTCTTCGGCTCAGGACATGATCCTGGGTGGGGATCAGGTCCCTCACTGGGCTCCCTGCGAGGAGACCGATTCTCCTCTGTCTATGTCTCTGTCTCTCTCATGAATAAATAAAATCTTTAAAAAAATAAATAAAAGTGAAAAACTGAAAGCAACCTAAATTCTAAAGAAAAATGGAATATTTAAATAATAATGTATTCCAGAGGGGGCAGCTTGGTATTGAGTCAGAGCTCAGTTTCTAGGTTTGAATGTCAGTTCAGCCTTGACTATGTGACTTTGGAAAAGGTACTTAACTCCTGTGTCTTCATTTGACAACGAAGAAAACAATACCTACCTGGCAAGTTCTGAAGTTTAGAAACGATGCATGTAAATTACTATGCAGTGAAATTACTATTTCACTGATCCTATTGACATAGGATCAGTGAAAGATGATATTACGATTATTTTATTATGTGACATCTACCCACTAGGGAACTTTGAAACTATTATATTATTATGAAGTCTAAAAATATTTTTAATTGGGAAGATTTTTTTATCTATAAGAGATACAAAGAGAAAGGTACAGACACAGGCAGAGGGAGAAGCACGCTCCCTGTGGGGAGCCTGATGTAGGACTCGATCCCTGGACCCCAGGATTATGACCTGAGCCAAAGGCAGATGCTCAACCACTGAGCCACCCAGGTGCCCCTGGGAAGATATCTTTAATTACATGTTGGGTAAAAATGAATTCAATCATAGGTACACATTTTGTATAATATTATTGAAAGATAGAAGGAAAATAAAAATGATCAACTGTGGTGTGATGGGATGGGATTATGAATGATATATTTCTCTGTAAATTGAAAAATATGCATTTTTTTCTTTAAATATTTTATGTATTTATTGGACACACAGAGAGAGAGCATGAGCAGGGGAGAGGAGCAAGGAGAAAGGGGGAAGCAGGCTCCACCCTGAGCAGGGAGTCTGATGTGGGGCTCTATCCCAGGACCCCAGGTTCATGATCTGAGCCGAATGCAGACACTTAACCGAATGCAGACACTTAACCGACTGAGCCACCCAGGAGCCTGAAAAATATGCATCTTTTAAAGGGAAAACATCAATCAGTTTTTCTTAATAAAAAACACATGATAGAAATGCAACTAGTTTAAGGTGTCCTAAGGAATTAGCCATTTTATGTTTGTTTAAGGAAAAGGTCATTTTACATTTATTTAAAGGAAAGGCTGTGAGTCTTGTCTTGCAGGAGAGCTTCGTGTCACCATTTTTCCAACTCAGGGGCATAAAGGTGTCCTTTACAACCAAAATATGGCAGCACACTACCACCCCCTGGTGGCAGCCTGGGTGAGGTGTAGGATCAATAGGTGGGAAGGAGACTATTATCAATTTGTATGCAAGCTCTAAGAGCAAAGGCCTACATATTCAAAATTCTGAAAGTTCAACTTCAGCTTGTGTCCCAGACAGCTGACCTATATTAAATTCCATGTGGCACACACTTGCAACATTAACCTTAATTTACATGATTGCAAATAAAAACTCACAAAAATAAACCCTAAAGATGTGAATGCATCTTTAGCTCCAAGTTCCCAGGCCTACTGGCTGGCGAGACCTGCTTGTTTGATGGAGTGAGTGGGAGGTATTGCAGCAATCCAGACAGGCACTGGTTCATTGCAAATAGTAGAAAAAAAGAAAAGGCCCAGAGCCTGCCTGGAAGGGGTCCGAGTCTCGCGGGGAGGTCATGCTACCAAGTAGCTGTATTGTGGTAAGACAGCTGTTCCCATGGGCGGGTGTACACAGTGTTGTGTGAGGACTGGGGAGGAAGCACCTAGTTGGGAGTCACTGAAGCCATCAGGTTACCTGGCAAACAAACATGGGAAGCACATTCTAAGAGAAAGTAGAAAGTTATTACTGTAGAAATAGCTTATTACTCCTTTGTACGTTGTCAGAAATAGCTTATTACTCCTTTGTACGTTGTCAAACTTGTTTTTTTTTTTCTTTTCACAGCTTAACAGAAGAAAAAAATCTCATAATAAAGGAATTTGAGAAGATACCTAAGCCAGGAGTAAGTCTTACTTAGATGGTTTACAGTTTGTTAAATACAGCTGTATTAAACATCCCTTTTGATAAATATTGGTGTTTATCATAACAACCACACCCTGAGACATAATGAAAGATCCAAGAGTCTTAAGTATGGATAATGCTGGAAGGAATCACTTCTGGAATACACACAGTGATGCCTATTACAGGCTTAGCTATTTGGCATCTAATTTAGGCTGTGTTTGGTTGGACAATTATCTGCTTTGTTTTCAGAAAAAAAAAGGGATCTGTGGCTGGCACATAAAAACATTATTTTTGCATAGTTATTACTCTCAGGGCTTCCTGAACATCTCAAGCTTATTATAGGAAATTTTCATGGAGGAGATGTATCACTTATCTATTCCTGCATAACAAAGTGCCCCAAAACTTAGTGGCTTCAAACAACCAACATTTCTTATTTTCCACAGTTCTGAGTTCTTCTGGTCTGAGCTGGTTCATTTGGGTGTGGGTGGTCTAGGATGGCTTCATCATGTGTTGGCCACTTGGCAGGCTAGTTGGTCTAAGATCACATGTCACCAGTTAGTCCTATAATGATGGAAGGGTTTCCAGACTCAAGAAAGAGACAAACAGCCTCAGGTAATGGCAAACCCCAAGACCCAAGACTTTTCAAGCCTCTGCTTTTAGAATATTTTATTGGTCAAAGCAAGTCATATGGCTAAGTCTGAATTCAAGGGGTAGAGAAATAGGCTCTACCTCTTAATGAGAAGAATAACTACAGGAACAGGAGGAATTTGAGTCTGTTTTTCATGATCTATCACATAAAGTAAATAGAAATGTCATTACACTTTGCACTGTTGCCCTCTTCCGAACAGTTATATGTCAAAAGTGTGTTGTTGGTGTTTTAACTCCAAGGCACAAAAACCTGTTTAGCATGGAGTAAAATAGTACTTTTTATGTGTGTGTGTGTGGCATACACTCACATATATGGCATATAAAATATGCACTATTCTAGAAGTACACCTAACTATCATTTACTAAACAGATTTTATGGGAAAAAGCATTTTGAATTTTAGTTCCAGATCATAGGATCACCAATTTTATCCTCTCCCAGCAGCAGTGGAGTAGGGAGATGTGCAGAAAGCCCAGAGCAGCTAAATGGATCCATTCACTCAGTCATTAATAATGTGTAGGTTTTCTTTTTTTTTTTTTTTTTAAGATTTTACTTATTTATTTATTTATTTATTTATTTATTTATTTATTTATTTGACAGAGAGAGCACAAGCAGGGGGAGCAGGAGAGGGAGAAGCAGGCTCCCCGCTAAGCAGGGACCCCAATGTGGGGCTCCATCCCAGGATCCTACAATCATGACCTGAGCCGAAGACATTCAACCGACTGAGTCACCTAGGCACCCCATGTGTAGATATTTTGAGTGTAAGGCTTCTCTCCCCTAAGTCAAACACTCCCCAAATAATCACTCAAGGGAACAAAGATGTGTTATGAATCTGGGATGGAGGACCTTTGGGGAGAATCTGAATGAGTTAGAGAAGTAATACCAATAAGAAAGTGGGGGATTAAGGAGCACAAAGGGTTGGATTTTCCAAATATTACCTCCCTAGTGTTTAATTCTCGTGTGGGACTCAGGTTAACCACAAGCCCAATAATCAAAGATTATTTGCATCTGATGTCAAATCACAAACCTAGAAAATAGGCTAGAAATTTCCACTAATGTTTTTTGGGTATGAAATAGAAATAAACTCAAAAAGGACACATTTCAAATATAGGATAGAAAGGAGCACCAGTTAAAAAAAAAAAAAAGTATGAATATAATGTAAAATGTGTAATACATGCCGTACAACTGTCATACCTTTATCAAAGATGTCAGAAGTTATTATTGTATTTAACTTTGTAAAAAATCATTTGCAAAGCTCAAATATAATAAAAATGGTGAGTAAAATTATTTTTAATTTTATTTTTTGGTAGACAGATGCTTGCTCAGGCTCTATATAACCTGATAAATTTTCATGACTTTTAAAGGAAATGGAGAAGAAGATGAGACAATTGAGAGAAAGCACTGAAGAATTACGTAAAGAAATAATGCAGAGGAAATTGGAAATCAAAAATTTACGGGAAGATTTGGCATCTAAGCAAAAGCAATTACTAAAGGAACAGAAGGAACTAGAAGAATTGTTGGAATGTCAGGTCACCCTAAAGGTGTGCTACTTACAGTTCATAAATACTTAAGCATTGTGCCTGCGTGGATGTAGAGATGCCTGGTTACCAAGACTAGCTGCGCGGGTTTGGCACAGAGGACTAGCATCACACCGACAGAAACGTTCAGCCTTGTGACAGATCCCATCAAACTAAACCTGAGCTCTGGGAATTCACCCAAAACTCGAGAGTGTTTGGTGCTGCCGCCCTAGTTTGGCCCAGGGAAAAGACCTCTCTAGACCTCACCAGGCATTTTCAGCATGAGGATTGAATGTCACAAACACAATCACTTCTTTGGAGAGCAACCAAATGTCCTAACCTCTTGTGTATCTTTGTATGACTTTATCCTTGTCTGTTTGATTCCACACTACTTCCTTCCTCCCATGAAAGGATGAAGACTTTGTGCATTTATATTTTAGGAGATAGTTAAAGTTCATTGTACTTTGAAAAATACGTAACTCTCAAAACGGTTTAAATAACCTGGAGTTATTTTAAAAGCAACAATATCTGAGGCTCGTTGGCTTAAAGGACAATTATGATTCACTTTAATGTCTTTTTCCTTAAGGGGTTAGAGCAGTCAAATAAGACATACCCAGCTGCTACCTGGAACATAAGACCTGAGCAGAGACAGATTTACGAGGAGCCCAACAAAGCTAGAGCCTTAGGCCCTCACGTGCACGAACCTCTTCCAAGGCCCTGTGCTTATTTAGCATTTGTCATTTTGTACTCTTTCTTCCTAAAGAGGACCCCCAATAAATCTTAAGAGTCTTAGCCTTACCAAACTTGGATCGACCCCAGGACTGAGCCAGATCCCTGGGAGAAATGCATTTCACCCCCATGATGTGTGCAACCTCCGTGCACATGTGTTACTCCAGGCACCAAAGTCCAGTGCAATCCTCAAGTCAACCAATCCTGGTTCAGGCTGTTCCAGAACCCCTGCCGTGTACATAAGCCGCTTGAGGTTAAAACTAATCCTTCTGTGAATCCACAGGATGTAGGAGAAAGTGGTCCTAGGCAAAGTTGGCTTCTGATCTTGGCCTTACCACTCACTAGCCATCTGACTTTGGGAAAATTACTTAAATTCTCTTAGTGGGAGGGCAGCCCCGGTGGCGCAGTGGTTTAGGGCCGCCTGCAGCCTGGGGTGTGATCCTGGAGACCCGGGATCGAGTCCCACGTCGGGCTCCCTGCATGGAGCCTGCTTCTCCTTCTGCCTGTGTCTCTGCCTTTCTCTCTCTCTCTGTGTCTCTATGAATAAAATTAAAAAAAAAAAGAGTCTGCATATCTGAGAGGGCTATGAAGTCCAAACTCTGGCCTTCTTCATGCGTCTCTTAAAATAATAATAATAATAATAATAATAATAATAATAATAATAATAATAAATTCTCTTAGTGGGAGTCTTAGGCGGAGTTCTCTAGAAGCAGAGCTTCTAGTCTTCGGACAAGGACCTGTTGAGGGAGAGCACTAAGGAGAATCTGATAGGAGGGTGAGAGAAGCAGCACAGAGTTGGGGAAGTGGCTGGGCCAAAATGTGTTTTCAGGAGCACTCTAGTCTCAACCTGACCCCAGGGGGAACTCTAGACCATGATTTCCGTCCAGAGGTGGAGGGTATGGGCCTTATACCACTGGTCACAGAGGATGCCCTCTTCCCTCGACTCCTTATCCCTTGGTAAGGCAGCTCTTGTGGGCCAGGAGCAGTCCCCCAGAGGAGACCAAGCGTGGGCTGTTAGCAGCCATCCCACCGCCCCCGAAGGCTGGGCATACATTCCTATAGGGAGCAAACAGCATTAGTTACACTCAGCTGCCTCCTCTTTTTTTTTTTTTTTCTGCCTCCTCTTTAAACCGCTAAAAACCGTAGCTGTCTTCTAAGGTCACTGTGAGTATTAAATGAAATAATTAAAGCACCCTGCACAGTACAGGACAGGCAGCAAGAATTCTATACATCATAATTCTTTTCTATTTAATTTGTCTTAACTGCTTTCTGGCCTAACACTACATAATGTAACACGGGCCTGTTTCTTTACTAGGACGAGGTGGTCCATCATCAAGCTGTTCCTGTACAAATTGGAAAAGAGATAGAAAAAACGACACGCAAAAAAGTGTATGATTTAGTATTATCCTTAATCCCTCCCATCCTACTCTCCCCCAAGTTATGTGTGCATGCTAAAACAAGAATATTAACCACTGAACACATCGAATTACTCTTAAGACCTTCGAATTATCTGCATTTGGCCTTGTTGAGGTTGCGTGTGTGTGTCAAGTTCATTAAAAGAAAGTAATGCAGCATATTACTATCATGCCTAACAGTTATGTCTTAATTTGGGGTCAATATTGTCTTTCGAGTTTACAAATTAAATGTGTATGGAGAATTCCAACTGGCTTTCATAGAGCTCTGCAAGAGATAAGTGATTTGAACTGTGTTGAATTTCCGTGTTCTAGAAGTGTGTCAGCCAGCCAGAAGCCTAATGCCCAGATGACAGCAATTCTTCACTTCACCAACTGTTCACATGGGGGAACACCCTCAAACATTCAGAGTAGATTTGGAGGCAGAAATCATGGAGAAATTTCTCAAGGTTTAGAGGACCCCCAAAGATAAAAATAAGTGAAGATACAAGAATTCTGGAGAAACAGTATGCTTGCTCTGGTGCAAAGGGAAAAAAGCAGGTGTTCGTAACAGTTCTGAAGGCCACGCCACCACCACCAAAGTTGAGAGATTCAGGGAGGCTGGTCAGGATGAGGGTAGATCCCAGGAGATGCTACACTGGGGATCTGGGAAGAAAGTGAGGAAGCAGAACAAATCACTGCCCTCACTGGCCCTCAGTGGAGATACACCCCAAGCCTCGCCCACCCGTCATCCTCACCCCACTTCTGAATTCATCACTAGCTCCTCTGTTGCCCTCTCAGAAAATAAAAATAGGTAAAGATAGCATGGACTCAGACGTGTGTGTGTGTGTGTGTGCGTGTACACATATATGTGTGTATGTATCTGTACATGTATGTATGTATCCCCCACAGAGAAATGGAAAAGAAAAAAATTGTCTTGGAATATGAACTCAAAGAACTAAATGACTCACTAAAGAAAGTTGAAACCAAAATTAATTCTATAATGGAAGAGAAGGAAGATGTAATAAAGGAAGTTGAAGGTAAACGAGCCTTACTTGAAATCAAAGAACGAGAATATAACCAATTGGTCAAGCTCCTGGAATTAACCAGGGTGAGTGAAGCAACTTCACTAACTGAAAGGTTAGTAATATCTCTGGGATCTGTCATCAAAATTTTTCTTCAATTTATATTTGAGGATCATTACATAATCTCAAATAGATTAATGTTGATTCAATTAAGTATTTTATAGATTTTTACCATTTAAAAAATATTACATAGAGTATTTCCAAATATCTTCCCCACCTTTTACTCATCATTTTCTTCAATTTCTTATGACCAAAACTTAAGGAACAATGTATTGTATTTTGGTAGGTTTTTGAAATGTGCCTCTGAAAAGTGTATCACTGGAGTATGCTATAGGTGAGGGATTTTTCAACAGATGAATGGTATTTCTGGGGTAATCATGAGTTTTTCTTAATGGGAATACCTCTGTGGTGCAGTTCCTTGGGAAGGTGTTATTTCCTATTTTTAAATAAAATTTCAGCCTCTGAGCCTCTGTTTCTGCTGAGCTGCTATTCCATTTGCATTTTTTATAAGACTGTGACTCAATTATATGTCAACCTCCAAAGTTGCTTTTGGCATGATTTAAAAGTTGATTCTAATATGAGGATAGTTCTGTATGAATATGCTGAGCATGCTGCCTTGAAAAACATGAAGGGCAGTTGATGACAAATCACCTTCATTTTCCCTCTTTACCTGGAACAGAGGGATCTTGGATCTCAATTTACGAAACTGTCTCATTGACAAGCAGAACTACCATGATGAACTTTCTCGTAAGCAAAGAGAAAAAGAACGAGATTTTCGAAATTTAAAAAAGATGGAGCTACTCTTGAAAGTGTCCTGGGATGCACTCACTCAAACTCAAGCACTACATCAAAGGCTTCTATTAGAGGTGAGTGCTATACACTACGTTTTGATTTTTCAAGATCAGTGCCATCTTTTTGAAGTAAAAATATTTTAAGAAATTGTTGTTGCTATTGATAAAGAAAAGGAAATCAGAGAATGCTAATTTTAAAATGCATCCAACTGGGCAGCCCGGGTGGCTCAGTGGTTTAGCACCACCTTCCCCCCAGAGGCTGATCCTGGAGACCCGGGATCCAGTCCCACGTCGGGCTCCCTGCATGGAGCCTGCTTCTCCCTCTGCTAGTTCTCTGTCTCTCTCTCTGCATCTATCTGTGTCTGTCATGGATAAATAAATAAAACATTTTTAAAAAGAAAAAAATAAATAAAAGTAAAATAAAATGCATCCAACCCATCATAGAGGCTCAGATGAATTGTCCTATTTCTATTTCCAGTTGTTCTATTTTCCCCATTTTAGATATGCTTTAGTTAGTTTTGCATTCTCTTTCCATGCTTTAGCCTAAAGTGGTTAAAGGGTCCAACACTCATCCTTGACTTTAATTAGAGTCCATATAAATTAGTAATTTACTACCTCTCAGGGCTAGAACCTTTGAAGACTTTAACTCTGTTTACCTTTGCAACTCTTAAGCCTTCAAACACATCTTTTGATCGAACTTTTCAAGTTATTCTCGTTAGGAGCATTGGTTTACTACAAACTAATCCATCTTAGCCCAGGTCCTAGCACACTACGATGTTTAAGTAGAAACTTTGGGCTAATTTACAGGCCCTGTGGCTATCTCTTCATAATTAAGAGTGGGATGCTATAAAGCTAGTTGGGAGCTGTTTCTGATGATGAGGGTCGCCACTATACATTGACCTGCCTGAACACAAATACGTAACGAATGACCTTGACCCAAGGGGAGATTGCAGTAGAAGGCTCACAAGTTGTTCAGATTTTAATAAATAGAAGCTATTTATGTTAGGACACTTCTAGCTATTCAATTTACAAAAGAGCACCCGATGAATATAAAACTAACAGAAATTAAAACATATTAAAATCCTCTTCCTGGGATCCCTGGGTGGCGCAGTGGTTTGGCGCCTGCCTTTGGCCCAGGGCGCGATCCTGGAGACCCGGGATTGAATCCCACATCGGGCTCCCGGTGCATGGAGTCTGCTTCTCCCTCTGACTATGTCTCTGCCTCTCTCTCTCTTTCTCTGTGACTATCATAAATAAATAAAAATTTAAAAAAATAAAATAAAATAAAATCCTCTTCCTTCACTGGGTTTGCAAACAATCTAGGTTTTTGCCCTAGTGCAGTTTGTTTCAGGGAGAGACTATCTTCCTCTTTGACCTTATGGCTTATTATTAGCCCGGCCAAGTCCTACGCTGGCTGGCAGTACTTGAAAATAGTCACTCCCAGCATGAGTGAACATTTCAGCCTTGCACGCGGTCCAAAAAGGAAAGAGATAAAAGGTAAAGCATGAAGGGTTCCAGCTACTCCTCAGACCTCGTTTCCCCCTGGAGACAGTGGTTTGATTCTCCTGTGGCTTTTGACTGTAGAGACTCCAGAAATTCAAGCCACAAACCTCATGAAAGTTTGAAATATTTTAGGAAAATATCAAAGCCTTAAAGAAACTGAGGTTCTTTTGATATCAAATAATTAGGATGCTTACTGTAACAGAATCATGTCTAACTTCTTAACTTTTATGGAAGTTACTGATGTTGGTTCGTGCATTAAAAATGTCTGGAAGAGCAGACACCAGACAATTAACAGTGACTCCTGGGAAGTAGTATTTGAAGTAAAGGTGGGAGCAGATGTTTAATTTCTTACCTTACACACTTTTTTTGGTTGGTTCTCTAAGAATGAAATGTAAATAAAAAACCCAAACAAAGAACTAAAATAAATAGGCTTACAAAACCTACTGATAGATGCAATTTGGGGCTTAAATGTAACAGTAAATATCTCAAGCCACCCCAGCATTAGAACATAACTAAAATAACTAGACTCGATTTGGCCAGAAGTAACAGAAATTCGATTACAGTGGCTTAACTAGGGGATTGTTTTATTCACGTCATAAAAAGTCCAGAGGCAGGCTCAGGATGCTCTTGGCTCTTTTTTTTCTGTCATCCTTAATGTGTATATTTTGTTTCGAAGGCCACAAGACCTTCCACGTTTAGGCATAAGACTGAACAAAGTTGAGAGGGAAGAAAATAAAAGCCATATGGTAGCTGACTTGACTGACTCTGTCTTTTTTTTTTTTTTTTTTTAAAGATTTAAATTTTTTTTTTTAATTTTTATTTATTTATGATAGTCACAGAGAGAGAGAGAGAGAGGCAGAGACACAGGCAGAGGGAGAAGCAGGCTCCATGCACCGGGAGCCTGATGTGGGATTCGATCCTGGGTCTCCAGGATCGCGCCCTGGGCCAAAGGCAGGCGCCAAACCGCTGCGCCACCCAGGGATCCCTGACTCTGTCTTTTTTTTTTTTTTTTTTTTAAAGATTTTATTTTTATTTATTCATGATAGTCACAGAGAGAGAGAGAGAGAGGCAGAGACATAGGCAGAGGGAGAAGCAGGCTCCATGCACCGGGAGCCCGACGTGGGATTCGATCCCGGGTCTCCAGGATCACGCCCCGGGCCAAAGGCAGGCGCCAAACCGCTGCGCCACCCAGGGATCCCTGACTCTGTCTTTTTAACAGGAAAGCAGTCGCCCTCTCAGGGGTGTTCTCCAGCAGACTTCCATTTACATTTCACTGGCCTGTCCTGGTTCAGCTGGTCACTCCCAGCTGCAAAAGAGTCTGAGGAATCCTGGATACATTGCAGCTATGAACAAAACTGGGGTTTTATTAGTAAAGTCAAAGTAGAAGGTGGATGTAGGTTAGGCAACCAGCAGGCTCGCTACCAATGGGCCACCTTCTTACCCCTTCCACAAACCAAGCATCCCTAATTCTCTCTTTTTTTTTTTTTTTTTTTTTGCATCCTAATTCTCATCTGAAACTTGAGGATTGAGTTTATGGAGAATTAAAAATGGTATCAGCTAGCCAGGATTCAGAAATAAATATAATTTGTTGCAGGATTGCTTGTAATTCCAAACACTGGACCTAAATGTCTGAGACCTGAAACCAGGAAGATTTCTTAGGAGCCTTTAATTGACAGAGTAGCTAGTGAGTGTGCCCTCATCACATCTTCTGTAAAAAACCCTGGAAGCTTCCCTGGTCCCAGTTAGCATTCCTATACAGATTTGCCTACACTTGGGGAGCAAAGCATTTGGAGTAGCCCACTCCTGGGCCCCTGTGGCAGAGAAGTAGCCAGGAACTGGGATGCTTGCTGGACTTCCTCTGGAAGAATCGACTCCACTCTCCAGAAGGAGAAATCAAACTCTTTCTTGCTCTTAAACTCTTCCAAAAAATCTTCCCTGATTATTTAAGTCTACTTTTAGCTGTTCCTTCTCTGATCTGCACTTGCATTTATCTGCTCATCAAAATCACAAATTCTGGGGCAGCCCGGGTGGCTCAGCTGTTTAGTGCCGCCTTCGGCCCAGGGCGTGATCCTGGAGACCCGGGATCGAGTCCCACGTCCTGCTCCCTGCGTGGAGCCTGCTTCTCCCTCTGCCTGTGTCTTTGCCTCTCTCTCTCTGTCTCTCTCTGTGTGTTTCTCATGAATAAATAAAAAAAATCTATTTTAAAAAATCACAAATTCTGTATATCGTTACATGGATTTCACAAGACCATGTCTCATCTTTCTAATCCAGTGTGTACTTCTTAACAGCTAGCTCCCCAGGTGGGATGGAAGCTGGGCATCTTGGGCATCTGAGGGTACAGAAGGTGCTACTGAAGAGGCACAGGCTCGTGGATGTTGGGACATCCAAAGACCTACTTTAGCTACTTATTTTTAAAGGTGTTTAAAACATATTTTTTGAGAGATAGAGAGAGAGAGCATGAGCTGGGGAAAGAGCAAAGGTTAAGGGAGAAGCAGACTCCCCACTGAGCAGGGAGCCTGACACTGGGCTCTACCCTGTGACTCCGGGATCATGACCTGAGCTGAAGGGGGACGCTTAACCGACTGAGCCACCCAGGTGCCCCTACTTTAGCTACTTTTAAAAAGCAACATAAATCTCAGAAAGAGTCTGTTAGGTGACCTTTACATCACTAAACAGTATGAGCTTTCCTTCTTGAGACAAATTTTAGCCACTCTTCCATTTTGTTGCCGTCGCAGTAGGAAATAAACCATATCAGGTTGGAGTCCTGTGCTTTTGGTACAACGATCAACTCTAAATCTGCTCTAAGTCAAGTGTGCTGTCAGCACCCAGGATAACCCCTCCTGCGTTTGGATAGTGTTTCCCCGGAAGCTGCCATGTGTCCTCCTCCTCCCTGTTCTCTCCTCCATCATAAAGAATCTAGCAAGACAGCAAAGACTGATAGAATGAAAGGTACTTTCTCCCGAAGTACTTTAGCAGAGGACAAAAGCACAAGCCAATGCAATAGAAATGTAAGGGTAGAATGTCAGGTTTCAACAAAACAGTTAAGAGACTTCTCTTTTGGGTAAGAACTTTCCAGCTATTCCTTGAATGACATAAGAGTAGCCAAGTAGGGATGCCTGAACGGCTCAGTGGTTGAGCGTCTACCCTTGGTCATGATCCCAGTGTCCTGGGATCGAGTCCCACATCGGGCTCCCTGCATGGAGCCTGCTTCTCCCTCTGCCTTTGTCTCTGCCTCTCTCTCTCTCTGTGTCTGTCATGAATAAATAAATAAAATCTTAAAAATAAAGAGTAGCCAAGTATTCTTACTATTATTAATAAATAGTTCCTATTTTTTAATCTATAGGATTTAGTATGTGAATTCACATTTTATAAGTATAATAAATATCACTCGAACATGCATGTTTCCAAAGTACTGAGTCATGAGTTAGAGAACCAATCGAATACAGTGTTAGGATCGTGGACTCTGAGTCTAACTACCTGAGTTTGCACCTGTATCACTGAGGCAAGTTGCTTAAACGTTCTTCCTTCCCTTCATCTGTACAACTGGAGATAATAATATTACCTATCACATAGGGTTATTGTGAGGATTAAATATGACCATACATATAAGCACTTAGAACCTTTCTCGACACATTGTCAATGCTCTATAATTATTAGCAGCTATTATTAGTAAAATATATTTTATTTCCAAATGAAGCAGAAATAGAATATTTGCAATTGGTGAATTATAGATGTGGGGCAGATTTTTATGTTTTCGTTTACCAGGATTTTATAAAAAATATTCAGCATAAAAGGCAGTTCCTGTGAGACTGAGAATCATAATTTGTCCGCCTTTTGCAAAAGGTACATCATGGGTTTGACTACGTGACACTGAATATTTTGTTCTTGTGGAAATGCCAGTTTAAAATTTTTATTTCCAGATTGAAGCTATCCCTAAAGATGACTCTACGTTATCTGAGAGAAGGAGAGAACTCCACAAGGAAGTGGAAGTGGCTAAAAGGAATTTGGCCCAACAGGTTAATGTCAACTCTTATTTAAGCTTCTATCTGAGAATGATTAATAAAGAGTTGTGTTGTAACTATGCTTCACAAAAGCTCATCAATACTGATCCTTCCTCATGTGGGTCTGTTTCTTCATCTCAGAGACCAAACCCCACATTGAATTTGGGAAAAAAGGATGTGTTTGAACCAGCAAAAATTAAAATAAAAGGGCTATTGTGTATATAATCAGTTTTAAAATAATATATGCTTTATTTCACCAATGTCTAATTCTAGATTTTCAAATTTTATTTATTCAAGCACTGTCAAAAACATGTTTTATGTCTCTTCTTTTTCTTTTTTAAAGATTTAATTTATTTATTCATGAGAGACAAAGAGAGAGACAGAGAGAGAGGCAGAGGGAGAAGCAGGCTCTATGCAGGGAGCCCGACGCGGGACTCGATCCCGGGTCTCCAGGGTCACGCCCTGGGCCGAAGGCGCTAAACCTCTGGGCCACCCAAGCTGCCCTGTCTCTTCTTTTTCTTAAAGTTACTTGAAAATACAGTCTGATTAAGAAAAACTACATGTTATCATATTTGTACATTCTTTTATAAGATAAATTACTTGGAGCTAAGGCAGTCATTACTTTGTTTTACATCCTAGTAAAATAAATTCTACAAAGGAAATAAAAAAATTAAGGTACTGGCCCTAGTATGTTTCTTCAAAGAAAAAAGTTATAATATGTTGTGCTTTTCAAAAGAAAATCCTATCAGAAGCTGAGACCAAGTTAGTGGAACAACAACTTGCAGAAGAAAACAAGCTTTTAAAGGAGCAAGAAAACATGCGAGACGTTGTCTTCAACCTTGTCCGTATGACTCAAATCAAAATTGATGAGAAGGACCAAAAATCCAAGGATTTCCTGAAAGCTCAGGTAACTGCATTTTTGTAACCATCCATTACTTACCGTAAGAGTTCAGGAGATCCTCAGCTGTACACCGTGTTCGTTAGGAAGCTGTAATTGTATCCTTCAAGTTTGACTACACAGCTTCCCCAAACAAAACTCAATCATACTGTGTGAAAAAGGCTTTCAGGATTCAACTAGCGATAGTCAGCAATCTAGAGGGAAAATGAACTGGGTCAATGACAATGAGCAGAGGATTCAAGCACATGACAACTTCAGTAAGAATAAGGTAGGGACCTTCCAGGGCAGAGCGGACAGTGCACAGGTGGCGGGTCTCTGATTCCCCAGCCGCTCACAAGCCACCAGGGCTTGTCCGAGAACAAATCAAGAGCAGTGGCCTTCGCCTGCTGTCCCTCCCAAGGCCATCAGGCCAGCATTGTTTAGCCCGATGCTAGGATGCCCTTAGTTACTGCTCCAAATCCCTGACTTTACTGGGCTCCCAACAAAGTACCGGAGTTGACCCAGGGCAACATCCCAAACCAAAAGAACAATGAAACCAATGGCAAAAAAAATGACTGCTGTCATGCCAGCTAAAATCATTTATTCCACGAAAGGATTATGTTCAGAGGTTTCCTGTTGAAAATGAATGTAATGTATTACTAAAAGAGAATTCCTGAATTTAGCATGGGACCCAGATGTTGGCTGTTTCCGAGGGCAAACTTTGTTTTTTTTTTTTTTTTTTTTAAGATTTTATTTATTTATTCATGAGAGACACAGAGAGGGAGAGAGAGAGAGAGGCAGAGACACAGGCAGAGGGAGAAGCAGGCTCCATGCAGGAAGCCTGATGCGGGATTTGATTCTGGGACTCCAGGATCAGGCCCTGGGCTGAAGGCAGGTGCTAAACCACTGAGCCACCCAGGGATCCCGCAAACTTTGTTCTGAGCCAAGCATTTACACGGGGTAGCATTTCTTCTTGGAAAAGCACCTTAAAATCATGGCCTTGGGGGTGCTGGGTGGCTCAGTGGTTGATCACCTGCCTTTGTCTCAGGTCGTGATCCCAGGGTCCTGGGATCGAGTCCCACATCGGGCTTCCTGCAGGGAGCCTATTTCTCCCCCTGTCTGTGTTCCTGCCTCTCTCTCTCTGTGTCTCATGAATAAATAAATAAATAAATTCTTTTTTTTTTTTAATCACGCCTTCGGCCTCTCACAAAATATCACAATAGCATCTGTCAAAACTAACTACAAATCCCCTCTCCTCAGCTATCCTCCACAGACTCCTCACTTACCCAGCCCGTCTGTGCCATCCACACTCATTCCTAGGCTCTCTCAAAAGTTCCCCAAACTTTTCCTCAAAGCCAACCTGTAGAGGCTCTTTTCTTTCCCTTTTTCTTGTTCTTTCTTGTCCTTAATTCAGTTCAGCTGGGCAGACAGCTTCCAGATCTCTCCCTTACAGTTTCCCCTCAACTGTACAACTCAGCTGGCTAAGACTGACTTCTCCTCCTTACTGGACAGGAATGAGCTAGGGTGAAGCTGGAGTGTCCATATGTTGATGGTGGTGGGCTTTTCTTTCTTTTTTAATTTCACACTTAATTTTCATATTTCAGCAAAGATATACCAACATTGTTAAGGAGATCAAAACAAAGGATCTTGAAATCAGGATACACAAGAAGAAAAAACGTGAAATTCATCGCAGGTAAAAGAATTACATGATGATCTATCTTGTTAGGTGGGGAAAAAATGGATTTTATTTCACAAGTTTCAAAAAAAAAAAAACCCTCATGTTTCCACAGACTCAAAGAGTTTGCTAAATTGTATGACACTATTCGAAATGAAAGAAACAAATTTGTTAACTTACTTCACAAAGCTCACCAGAAAGTAAATGAGATAAAAGAAAGGCATAAAATGTTGTTAAACGAACTGGAAATTTTAAGAAATAGTGCAGTTACTCAAGAAAGGTAAGTGTAATAATAACTATTGTCTTTTCAAAAGTTTCTCTTCTGATTCATTGAACTCTAAAATACCTGGGAATAGTAAAGTAGAAGATATTCATATAACAAAGCTGGAAGAGCCCTTGCTCAAAGATGCTTTACAAATGACGCTCTAAGCATCTGAATGCGATTCTGTATGCTTCCACGTTGGATAGCCATATTTTTAAGTGAATAAAAAACCATGTTTGTATACTGTTTTAATTTACTGAATTAGAAAGAAAAGCACAAATCTGATCACTTTGCATTTAAAGTTGGAAGACAATCAAATATTTATTAACCAGCACCCCCTGGATATAGATTTGAAGCATCTACTGTGCTTGTAGGAGGCCGTACAGCAGAGTGGTTAAGAGAGATAGCTTTCTAGACTCAAATCCCAGCCCCGCAGCTGACTGGCTGCATGCCCTTGGGCAAGCTAACTTACCTCTCTGGGCTCGCTTTTCTTATCAATAAACATAGTCCTTATTTGGGGCATCTGGGTGGCTCAGTCCGTTAAAAGTCTAACTTTGGCTCAGGTCGTGACCTCAGGATTCTGAGCCCTGCATGGGACTCCAAGCTCTGCACTCGGCAGGGAGTCTGCTTGACCCTCTCCCTCTCCCCTTGCTCGTGCTCTCTCTCTCAAATAAATTACTGCAGTAGCCCCTCTTATCTACGAGGGATACATTCAAGACCCCCAGTGGCTGCCTGAAGCCACAGATACTACTGAACCCTAAATATTCTATGGGGTTTTCCCCCTACACATACATACCTATGATAAAATTTAACCTATAAATCAGGCATAGTAAGAGGTTAATAATAACTACTAATAAAGTAGAACAATTATAGCAATATACAGTTAACTCTTGAACAACACACGGGTCACAGGGGGCCAATCCCTGTAGAGCACTTAACTACTAATAACCTACTGCTGACCAGGCACCAGTTGATTAGCAAATATTTGGCGTATTATATGTATTATATGCTGTATTCTTACAATAAAGTAGGCTAGAGAAGAGAAAATGTTAAGATGATCATAAAAAAAGAGAAATACGTTTACAGCACTGTGCCGTATTTGTCCCAAAAAATCACATTATAGGTGGACCCACGCAGTTCAAACCTGCGTCGCTCAAGGGTCAGCCGTACTGGAATTCGTTATGTCAATGTGGTCTCTCTTCCTGTCCCTCAAAGTATCTTCACGTACTGTACTCACCCTTCTTGGGGTGCTGGGAGGTGACAAACGCCCAGGTCCCCGCGTGGACTACGTACTACTCCTGTCGTTCCGAGGGACAGACTACAGCCCCAGAGACTTTGATACTTTCTGAAGTCTTCATTATTTTTAAAGTAATCAAAGGAAACGATCATCTTCCCCGTTTTCCCATTATTTTTAAAGGAAGCTCCAAAATTCCATGCTGAAACATGCCAACAATGTTACCATCCGTGAAAGCATGCAAAATGATGTGCACAAAATTGTAGCAAAACTCCAGGAAATGAAAGAGAAGAAGGAAGCCCAGCTGAATAACATCGACAGGCTGGCCAGTATGATCACCACCGTCGAAGAGGAGATGGTGCAGCTGCGCAAGAAGTATGAAAAAGCTGTTCAGCGTCGAAATGAAAGGTAAAAGCCAGGAATCTGGGGGATCCCTGGGTGGCTCAGCGGTTTAGCGCCTGCCTTTGGCCCAGGGCATCATCCTGGAGTCCTGGGATCGAGTCCCACGTCGGGCTCCCGGTAGGAAGCCTGCTACTCCCTCCTCCTGTATCTCTGCCTCTCTGCCTCTCTCTCTATCATGAATAAATAAATCTTAAAAAAAACAAAAAAAAAACAAAAAAAAAAAAAACAGGAACATCATGTGAGCAATGAAACCCAGAGATCCCATTTAGGCAGGTTGCCTGCCCCTTTTCCTCTCTAGACTTGATGGTGGGTAGTGGGGGGCATTTGACGTTTTGGGTTCACTCGCCTCTTGTGGGGGTGCAGGGGGGGGTGAGCTGCGTGTGTGGCCTGAAAATAAGAAGTTGTTCTTTTAAGAGAGAGACAGGCAAGAGTAGGCTTTAGGTGGGTGTAGGTGGCTCACTCAAAGATCAGGGGTCTTCCCCAAGCTACCTTCAGGCTGCCCCTGATACCAGCAAGTTATTTCAGTATAATCGACATAAATAAGTCTTCGGATCTTGTAACCACCTTTGTGACAGGTTTGGTCCTAGTATGATATTTGTCAAGTCATTCTCCCAACTCGCTTTCTCAGCAGGTAAGACTCTTCGAAGAGCATTATTTTTTGCAGGCTACGGTTATGTTACTCACAGTGACTGCTGTAGCGGGGTTCCCAAGCTGCCTGAGCTATGGGGAGCTCTAAGTGAGATTGTAGGGATTGCTTCTGGCCTCATCGTGGCTTGACTGTGGGCTGCTCCACGTGAAGCCACATTCTAAGCATTGGACCCTACAAGCACAGAAAGGTGGTAAATCATTGCTGCTGGCTTCTGTTGTCAGGAGAAATGAGAGGATCCCCAGAAGAGCCACTAAAATGGCAGATGAAATATAATAATCTTAACATTAAGATTAAGCAAATCCAATTATGTGTCCACACACTATAAAGGAAGAGAGAGAGAAAGAGATAAAAGCAACTAAAGATGAATTCTGGGATAATGGCTATGCAGAGTGTGGGAAGAGCTTCAGGGTGCGAAGGACACTACTTTTTCAAACTACTGGCAGGTGTTTTCTCTGAGAGAGAGGGGAAAAAAGTGCTCTTATTTGGCTCTCGGCACAAAACAAATTATTTAGGCAGTATGTTTCCCAGGCCCTGGTCAGACCTGTAGGGCTGGAATTGGAAAATTCTTACTTTGTTTCTTTCCCACATTCTCCTCACATGGAGGGGTCTTTCCCCTGGCGTGATTACAAAGGACAGAGCTTTGCCTGTTTAGGGGGAAATCTGCATCAAAAATATTCAACTTAAAAAAAAAAAAAAAAAAAAAACCCTAATAGGCCTGGCAAGTTCCATAGAATCACTGCAGAAACACATTCCCTGGCCCCCTGCCTGGGTACTTCTGGCCAGACCTCGGTTGGCAAGCCTGGCCCAAGAAGCGGGTCTGCAGAAAATCAGATTATGGGGTCACTTCATTCATGCATGGGGAATGACATTTTTTTCCCACCCTCAGAAAGCCTTTGGGACTTGCAGAGATACTGTGACCAGCCAACTGCATGATCAGCTCAGAGCAGAGACACTAAACAACCCTCCCTCTCGTATCCCCAGGAAAACTTAAAGTGTTTAACTAGAGAGCAGACAGTAAATATCTATTGTCTTCTGGAATTCCGTAATGTTGATGTTTTGTGCCCAAATCCAGAGGGAATTACCATAAGTCTCAACTTCCTCTTAGCCTCTGCCTCTCCTTTTGGCCATAGTGGTGTTCAGCTGATACAGCGAGAAGAGGAGGTGTGCATCTTTTATGAAAAAATAAATATCCAAGAGAAGATGAAACTAAATGGAGAAATTGAAATACATGTCCTGGAAGAAAAGATCCGATTCCTGAAACTGAAGATTGCTGAGAAACAAAGACAAATTCACGTGACCCAGAAATTATTGCCAACCAAGAGGGCCCTGGATGCTGACTTAGCAGTGCTGCAAATTCAGGTGGGGGAAACATTCATCAGACGCTTCCTGGGGCCATTTGCCTCCCCTCACTTTATTGGTTTGAAGATCATATCAAGTTCTTACATGTAAACTGAGCCAGGCCCTTCCTGGTACCTGTACAAACCCATGAGTTACGTGTCTTCTTTAAAACTGCCTCTGCTCCAGGGCACCTGGGTGACTCAGTCGGTTGAGCGTCATACTCTTGATTTGGGCTCAAGTTATGATTTCAAGGTCATGAGGTCAAGCCCCACTAGGGCTCTGTGCTCAGTGGGGAGTCTACCTGAGATTCTTTCTCTCCCTCTGCCCCTCCCCCCCAGCTTGCTCTCTCTAAAATAGATAAATTAAAAAAAAAATTCTGCTGCTCCAGGTGGAATTTATGTTTCAGGAATGCAGGCTACAGATGGTTCCCCATGAAGCATTTTCTGCCTTCCTTGGAATTTAAGCCCTCCCGAATCTCAGCACTAGCTTCCTTATACCTCAAAACTTAATGAGTCCAGGCCTTCACTGCCACCAGCATAACTATGTTTTTCATGCTTGCTAGAAAGATCTTGGAGACCATCTCATTCTCTCATTTTTAGAACTCCTAACCTTAGAAGCCGAGATTGCTATTTGTTAATTAGCAATCACATATAATTACACTCCTTATTAATCCCTGTAGTTTCCCTGCCATTGAATAGCCCGGTCTCTGACACAGTCTTTTTAAATGTAGAATAAAGCCAAACAATTTAAACATGAAATAATAATATATAATAATATACATACACATATACATAAAAAATTATGAACATAAAACTACTTTCTTCACATGTAATTGTTTTTTTCTTAATGAAAATAGAAGAAAAAAATTAAATAAAGATTTGTGTCTTACACTTTTTTCCATTGACTCAACGTAGCAGGAACAAATTTTAACCTAGTGTGTTTTCTAAAATGTCAGATTTGTTTTCAGTTTTTTTTCCTGATGATAAAATTAAAACATGTTCAGTTAATGAAGTTTTGAAAAAATACAAGCATTTAAAAAAATAAAATTCTATTCCTGTGATACAATCACTATTAAAATTATCAAAAATCTGGCAGAGATCCTTCTGGTCTTTTTCAAGATATATAAGTAAACGGTTTTCATTAGCTCATGTGTAGACAGTTTTGAGTCCTGGTTTTGTTTTTTGGGGTTTTTTTTTTTTCCATTTAATCTGTCATGGGATTTACATGACTATGGAACCAGATAACGGGTCCACTTTCATATTTTTATGCCATTTGAGTGTGTAAATGCTTTATCAGTGATGGGATCTTTCATTGTGCATAAATGTACCAAGGTTCTAATTCCAGTGTGTGTTTGTTTTTTAAGATTTTATTTACCTATTCATGAGAGACACACAAAGAGAGAGAGAGAGAGGTAGAGACACAGGCAGAGGGAGAAGCAGGCCCCATGCATGGAGCCTGATGTGGGACTCGATCCTGGGGCTCCAGGATTAGGCCCTGGGCTGAAGGCTACACTAAACCGCTGAGCCACCCGGGCTGCCCCATGTATGTTTGTTTTTAGTCATAAGTTCTCCTAATCACTTCTTTCATAAGTGTAGCCTGATGTGGATGGGTTGGCTGGCACTCCCAGGAGTCCCTCAGGTCTCCAAGGTCACCTCCCCAGGATTCCTGTGGGTCTGACTCCTACTACCAATGAGTGGTTCATATGAAGGATAGCCCCCCCCCCCCCCGCCACTGGCACACACACTTTCTGGTTCACTTCTATGCCCCATCAATGCAGATTCAGGACCAGCTCCTTCTTCAGCCTACCTGCACAGAACCATTCATGCAAGACCTTAGTGAACTGATTGACGATTTGGGGCAACAGCATGATGGGGTACATTATAGAAATGTGAAGAACCTCAAATTCAGTATCAGATACCCATACCCGCAGAGCCCTACGGGCAGCCACCCCATCACTGCTAACAGTGTCCACGTGTGTTGGCCCATGCAGCACCCTAGCCTGGCTCCATTTCACCTGCTTGCCTTTCCACCTTTCATCCTCTTCTCTCCGCAGCCCCACCACCCCACAGTGTCCCCCAGGCACTCCACACTTGTCTCGATTTTATAGAATAATTTGTCTCTCTCCAGCTCCTTCCCAAAACAGAGCCTCAGGGCCATCTGTGCCCATACTACACTATCAAGATGCCCAGCAGATCAAAAGGACTCTAAATTCATTAAGATCCACAAGAGAAAACTTCTCTCCCTGTTGTACAGGCACTTTGTGTGTGTTCATTGCAAATCAGGGCTTCCAGTCAATGGATAAAATTCATTGTTCTTAAAACATATGCACTTGGCATTTCATTATACAAAACCAGGTATCTGGTGTGAAATATGAGCTTAGTTGACCCAAGAGGAAACTACTGAAGCGTTTATGTCTGATCTGAGCCTTTTCCATTCTCACTGCGTACGAATTGAGACATATGGACTAGGGATTAGCATCAGTTACCTGTCCTGCCAGAGTCAGTTCTAAGCTTAAGAACTGTTGAAATTTCCTATCAGGGCACCTGGCTGGCTCCGTGGTTGAGCATCTGCCTTCAGCCCAGGGCGTGATCCCAGGGTCCTGGGATCAAGTCCCACATCGGTCTCCCCGCAGGGAGCCTGCTTCCCCCTCTGCCTATGAACTGCTTCTCTCTGTGTCTGTCATGAATAAATAAATAAATAAATCTCAAAAAAAAAAAAAGAAAAAGAAAAAAAAGTTTCCTATTAGTCTTCAAGCTGCACTTACTTGTCTACTCAGCACAAATCACATGGGCCCTTTGAAGGACATGATGTAAAATTTGCCTTAGGCAAATCATTTTTGTACCCTGCCTTGCCGTGTTGGAGCCCTGTCACATCCTGTTATTTGTTACAGCTGCAGTGTCTTGTGTTTTTTTCCCCAAAGTCTTCCCAGTTTTTGCATCATTTCCAGAATTCCCTTAAGGTTTGCATTTCCTCAGTTGTTTGAAACAATTTTTAATTGTCTCACAATGTAATCCAAGGATGATCATGAGTCACATTTTCCTGGTGCCTATAATAATAGCTCCTTTTTAGGGATCTTGGAAATTACGTGAACTATTTTAGGACACCGCACTATTTTATATAGAAAAAGTAAACATGAGGATTAAGGAGGGCACTTGTTCAACTGAGTGGTGTATGTAAGTGTTGAATCACCAAATTCTACACCTGAAACTAATATTGCACTGTGCGTTAACTAACTGGAATTTAAATAAAATTAAAAAAAAAAAAAGAAAAAGTATATAGTTTTTCCTCAACGACCCATAGGGAAATAAGGCCAATCAAGGTACTATTTTGATAAGCAAGCACCATATTTTTGTTCCTTATTTTATTTCCTAATTAAGAAACGAAAATGTGAAGCATTGTTAATAATAAATGGCATAATTATGTATTTACGCTTGGTTATGTATATATGTATACTTTAACTCCATATTGAGGGCAACTAAGGAATGTTGAGAGAGAGGGATAAAAGAGGAAAAAAATAATTATATCACCATTTAAAATTCTTTTTGTGAGGGGGAGGAGGTGAATACATGAATTAAAAATTAAATTCTACTCCCATCACCCTAGAATATGTTGTAAAGTACTCAAGATGCGTTATCTCATTTAGTGAATCAACTGCATTAGATTAGGCCTTATCTTCTCATTTGACAGTTGAAGCGACTAAGGTTTGTTTTTTTTCTTTTAAGATTTTATATATTTCTTTGAGAGAGGAGCATGTGCATGAGCAGGAGGAGGGGCAGAGGGAGAGGCACAGGCTCCCTGCTGAGTAGGAAGCCCCATGTGGACCTGTGACCATGACCTGAGCTGAAGGCAGGACCCTGTGACCATGACCTGAGCTGAAGGCAGACACTTAACCGACTGAGCCACCTATGACAACTAAGGTTTAGAGATGATAAATGATTTGCCTAAGATTCTACAGGTTTTCTGTAAAAAAGTTGAAAGTGATGACTCTTGGTTTTCACTGCATTCCACATCTCTCCCCATGAAGTGAGGCTGAGTGTGACTGCCCCTCCTGCTTGGGAGTTAGCGTATTTCTTCACCTACCGCCAAAGTCTCATTGATTCAACCAATATAGTTGATCTGTGAAACACTACCTTGGTTGGTTAGCAAAAAAATATAAATAGTTCAGCAGTTCCTTGCAGACCGTACACCAGATTGACCCAATAATTGAGAACTTTGTTCTTCTGGAAGCCATTAAACCTATTCCAACAAAGAGTTTTAAGCTGGAGTCTAGTGTGTCACCGGCCTTGTACGTTGTCTACTTTGGCCTCCGTAACAACCTAAAATAAAGAGGTCAGGTCAGTACAGTCTGAGCGCTGCAACCACACAGCATCCCACCGGCAGAACACGGAGGGCTGGTGGTAAAATCAGCTTTTTCTCTGATGACCCAGATCTCGGCCTTGCTGCGGAGAGCAGTCCCGGGCATCATCTTCACGGGACACGGCGCTCGACCCCGGGTCCCCGCGGCTGGGATGGTGACAGTCCTCCTCTTTCACCTTGCCCCAGACTGATCCTACCGAAAGATTTTAAAGACCTTGGGCTATGTAATTTTAAAATTTACTGAGCAGGAGAGTTGGTTTTGAAGTTAATGTTTCTTGTTTAAATAGTTTTCACAGTGCACAGAGAGAATAAAGGACCTGGAGAAACAATTTATAAATCCTGACGGTGAGAACAGAATCCGCTTCATTCCAGGGAAGGATATGACCCAAGAAGAAATGATAAAAAAACTAGATTCGGTAAGTGGTCTTCCTCAGAATGGTGTCCGTCAGCGCCCAGCTACGTGTGGTGCTGTGCCAGCTTCTGCAGACAGACTTGTCCCTCATCCCTCACTGTCCTAGCCACTAATCCAGTCCTTTCCTTGTAATTCTGTAGCTAAACCTAAGCTTGTTTCTAGTGTTTGCTAAAAAGAAGTAAAACCTGAGTGGTTTCAAGATGCCCAGTTTTGTCTCAGAGCCCAAAGGACAGTTTTGGCATCTTCAGTGGATGAAATTTGAGGAGTGGCAACATGGAAGCTGGCTGGCCCTGAGAGGGACATCCTCTACCAGGGGAGGAAGACCTCCCAAAGCTATCCGGAGGTGGGGGGGGGGGGGTGGGCAAGGGAAGTCTTGACCTAGGCCAGTGCTAAAGACTTTCCTGGAGCCATCTTGGCAACTGTATAAAAGCAATCTGTCCCCATTAAGGGGGAGAAACAGTGCTCTAATTAAGAGAGATTTTGACTTGCATGACTTTTTTCCTTTTTATTGAAATTGTTTTCAACTGTAGCTGGAACTACAGCTGGCCCAGAAGGAGGAGAAGTTACTGGAGAAGGACTTTATCTATGAACAGGTGTCTCGGCTCACAGACAGGCTCTGCAGCAAAACTCAGGCCTACAAGCAGGACACGCTGCTCTTAGCCAAAAAGGTCTGCCCTGCCTTGTCCCTTATCCTATACCCCTCTCATTTCCCGCCGACTGCGTTATTCATTGACAGAAGCACTGGAGAGATTAGACTTTACGACTAGAGAAACAAAGATGTAAAATTTAAAATGTAAAGGTGAATCTTAAAAAATTGTCCAGAGTCAGTTTCAATCTTGCTCCCTGAGTGGATTCACTTTTTACTGGGCAGACTTAAGCTTTTCGATGACAGTTTACAAGTTT
Source organism: Canis lupus baileyi (assembly GCF_048164855.1). NCBI lineage: Eukaryota > Metazoa > Chordata > Mammalia > Carnivora > Canidae > Canis > Canis lupus. Next base: position 39,047,265 of record NC_132858.1, on the reverse strand, counting down.
CACATATTCAAAATATGGAAATTGTCACCCTTATATTTCATGTGCCAAGTTGAATCCTCTCTAGTTCCTTGTGATCGGAAGGCCTCACTTAGCCAGCAGGTGGCATGGAAGGGGCCCCAATCCAGAACCCAGCCAGAACTCAGAAACGGCCAGGGACCATGACAAGAGAACAGCAATCACACGACACCCATGCCTAATAGTCTTGGGGGGCAGCCACTGCCGGGGCCCCACTAGCAAGGCGACACCTTGAATGTGGAGCTTCCCAATTTCAGACGTTTAAAATCTGAGGCCTGCTACTTTAGAGCGACCCGTCAGGCTGGTGCTAGAGCGGGGCAGTCGGCAGGAGGGAGCTCGGGGAGGCAGGGGAGGCAGGGGAGGCAGGGCCTCCGCACAGGGCCGTCCGGGTCCCCTGCTCGCTGGGCCTCCTGGCCCCTTGGAGCATCCCGCCGTGACGGCATGGGGATTTTAATTTCCCTAAAGCTGGTGTGCACTAAGCTCAAGAAAAAAAACAATCTGTTGAATGAATGAACAGTCAGTCCCATTCCAGAAACACTTGGGTGCACTAAAGAAACAAAATCATTATAAATCTCAAGGCTCCTTTGCCGTTTTCCCTTGGCTTTTACCCGGCTGCTCTGAGGACTTCCACTAGCACACTGAGCCCCCAGTCCCACGGCTCCTGCACAGGTCACAACTTTACTCCAGAAATAGGAGATGTTAAGACTTCTTTAGTCTCATGAACTTGCCTGAATCAGCATTTCTCTAATTTTCTCTAAATGTTGTTTCTCTAAATGTTGCCTTCCTTCCTTTTGCAAAATGAACTTCCCTCTCTTTAGGGGAAGTCCTTCGTTTTCACCCAGGGCTGGCTGGTCAACAGAGTCTGGAAGTCAACCGAAAGGCTAGAGAAATGTGAATGGTGGCGACTGCTACCTGGGAGGCTTCCGTCAGAGGAGTCCTAGCCTAGTGGTTGATCTCCCCTGCCTTTCCCCACCTTTGGTGTTCTCTCCCTGTTTTGTTTTTGTTTTTTCATTCAACATTATGACCTCTTCACAGTAGGCAGAACTAGGGGTAGAATGGTTCAGATCCCAGGTCCGGGACGTAGCAATACTAGCGAGTGACCTTGAGAAGGACACAGAGAGGATTTTAATGACCAAGTCTTCTAATCTGTGACAGGGATGTGACATTAGCTTAAGTTGTTTTAAGCATTCACTAGGTAAGAAGTGGCCTAGCCCCTTGTGGGGACTCAACAAGAATGCAGATCTCCAGGCTCTCATCTTTCCTAGAAGCAAATGGCTTCTCAGTGTACCCTGGCTCAAAAGGCTGGAGGATTAAGATAGAATTCGTTAATTCCTTCATTCAACAAATATTGTTTTAATCGTGCTATGTTCTACTTAGCCTGATCTTTTAAGTCTTTGATGATAACCACCTGATGTGAAATGGTAAACATACGTGTAGAACAAGGAACATTTCATTTCAAATGACTGACCAGATTTTCCCCGGTTCAGTTCATGCTTGCTCATGACCTAATAAAGATACATCCCAGGAATTATGATCAATAGTGCAACCACAATGAGGTACGATATTTTCCATTAAAAATCACTTCAGATGCGGGACCTCTGCATAGGTGATGAGTTTTTTTTTTTTTTTAAGATTTTATTTATTTATTCATGAGACACAGAGAGAGAGGCAGGGACACAGGCAGAGGGAGAAGCAGGCTCCACACAGGAAGCCCTATGTGGGACTCAATCCCGGGTCTCCAGGACCAGGCCCTGGGCCGAAGGTGGTGCTAAACCACTGAGCCACCTGGGCTGCCCAATGATGATGAGTATTTTTTAAGTATAGTTTTTGTTCTACCAGATTTTTTTCCGCTGGATAAGTGACAAATTAAAAACATGGCAATCTTAGGCCAGAACTTAGACATCAAAAATATCCTGTCCTTTTCTTCTTCTCACCTCTTAAAAATAAAGGGACTATTCCCCTCAATGTTACCTATCCACTTGGAACTCCATAGCTCAATGAACAGATGTGTTTTTCTCCTTACTTACACAGCCAGGGAATTGGGCTCAATCTCTGAGATCTCTCCTAGTTCTTATTTTCTCTGAATTCCCACTTAGGCTCTCCCTCCTTCAGGCAAGAATGCCCCCCCCCCCCCCACACCTCACCATTCTAGACAGCTCTCAGCCTGCCATTTTCTTGACTCTTCATGGAATATATATAGTCTAAGCTTTGGGCTCTTTCATTCTAGATGAATGGCTACCGGAAGAAGATCAAAGATGCTACGGAACAGATGATGGCTCTTGTTGCTGAGCTGTCCATGAAGCAAGCTCTGGCCATTGAACTCCAAAAGGAAGTCAGGGAGAAAGAAGACTTCATTTTCTCTTGCAATTCCAGGATAGAAAAGGGCCTGCCACTCAATAAAGACATCGAGACAGAATGGTTGAAGATATTCCGAGATGAAGAAATGTATGCCTTGGCCGTCGCTGAGAAGTCTCGGGTAAGCTTGGTCTTCTGTGTTGCATTTGTAAAGTGTGCTAGGAAGGGCTGTGTTCTGGGATTTGGGTCCTCCCAAAATGTATGAAAAATGTCCCACTCTACCACACACTTAGTTCTGACGATCATTAGAAAGGAGTTCTAAGAGAGGATGTAGACAGGGCAAAATAATACTCCAAAGTGCATGATATTCTCCAGAAAACGCTCACCGAGCGCCAAGTCCCAGCGCACAGCCCTTCATCGTGGCCTGTGTGGCTGAACACCATGGACTCCCGTTGGCAGGACAGCGGCCAGGCTGGCACTGGTTCTGTCCAACGGTCTTCAGTCTCTGTCCTTGCTTGCGTCCCTCCTCAGCCCACATCTGGCTACTGGGGCCACTGGAGCACATTGTGAGGCCTCCAGCCTCTTCTGCTTCGTGTGCGTCATAGGCCTCAAGGTCACAGCTTCTTCTCCTGCCACGGGCCCCCGTGTAGGCCTAACACAGACTGCCCCTGCCCTTCAGGGGCCCAGTCCTGCCCACCCCATGACATTCTTACAATGGAATTAGGCATCTTCCTAAGAAGACCACATCCTGGGAACCTACGGCTCACTCTCAGACCGTCAAGTAGATACCCCCCCAAAGGATCGCTCTTCACCCCTAACCCAAGAAAACATGCTTTCCAAATATGTGCTAGGAATACCTGAAAGTAGGGTCGGGTTTATAATTTCCACAGTGCCTGAGGCTGTGTTTTTGAGGGCATTCCGATTTTACCTGTCCCCACTGTCATTTACCTGTCTCCATTGCTTAGAGTGCTTTTTAACGCTAGAAGAAATTCCTCTATTCTCCAGAAGCACAGGCACAATTCTGAGGACCTGGAGGTTCAAAGCAAGCTGCTCACCACTTCTCTCCTCTGGTTCTACTTTATCCTTATTTCCTCCTTTGTAACATTTGCTCACCGATGACTTACTCCAGCCTTTTTCAAAAATATGGAAATAATTAGTGCTTGATGAAAGATATTGAAGTTGAAATACAGTGAATTTAGGACCCACCAGCCAGTCTATGATAAACCCAATTCCAGGAACAGAGTGATGCATGAGCAACAAGGGTCATGCCGATGAGACACAGTGTGTGGTGTGTGTGTGTGTGTGTGTGTGTGTGTTTAGTGACTCCACCCTCATACCCTCCCATCCCTGGGGGAAAATACCAGCCAGCACAGCCTAAGGCTGCTCAGATGCAGCTGTGTCTGCTGGGCCCTAAGGATGAAGGGATTTCATTACTGTTTTCAGGAAACTAAAAAGGAAAAATCATTCTTTGCAGGAGTTCTTGGTATCAGACAACCGCCAACTCCCCAACGGTGTTTACACAACTGCAGAGCCACGTCCAAATGCCTACATCCCAGAGGCAGAGGCCGCTCTTCCTTTGCCAAAACCGTATGGCGCTTTGGCTCCTTTCAAGCCCAGTGAACAAGGGGCCAATATGAGGCACATAAGGAAACCTGTTCCAAAGCCGATTGAAATCTGAGCATGTGAACCAATCTGGGCTTCCAAAGGAAACACTTCAGCCACGCTTCCTCAGATGCACAGCTGGAAAGTATCAGCAGAATAGCTCTAAATTACAGACAAATATGGCATCCCAGTCAACCAACAATGGCAAACAGCATGGGTTCCTTTTACACTCATCAGCTACTATATTTTACACGATATTAAGTAAGACATAGAATTTTCCTACAACTATGTCAAAGCATATATCTGTATTGTTCATTTTTTCTTTTTTCACTCTATATATTGACTTTCAAAACTATATAGTAGTCCAAGTGCTATAAAAATGCAAGAAAAATAAATCAATTTTTACTGAATTGGCAGAGTGGTTTTTGTTTATTGAAGAAAAAAAGCAAACACTATTCAATATACTCCCTTGAAAGAGAAAGATAAAATGTTTGAAAAGGAATGTATCCCAAGTATCACGGGGGTTATAATTCACTTTGTTAAATAGATGCATTTGAAGTTCATGTTGGTAATGTAAATCAAATAAAAAGCCGTGTGGAAGCTTGTCCTTTTTACAGTTACATCGTGATAATTCTTTTTACAAGAATCCTTTAGCTGCAAAAATAATTATGCCCTAATTTATCTTTCTTCTAAATCTAGATTTTTCACATTATATACAAACAAGCCTGTGATTAAGTTCTGATTCCAGATTTTTAAAAATTGCAATGAAAACACAGCTTTGCATGTGGCAGAGCTGAAAATGAGGCCAGTTCCACTTATTTCATTACTCTGGTTTTATTGCATTTCACCCAAGTACATTTTCCTAATTCTGTTTTTATATTTTCTCATCTATGAAAATACACAAGATTTGAAAACTGATTTTACTTCATTAATATTTCAAACCATACTTCAAACTGGTGTCAGGTATGGATTTTGTGTCATAATTCTGGAAATGAAAAATACTACATTCCTTATTTTTCTTCTTTCTCTAAATGGAAACAAAATCTTTTCCAAGCCCCCATCCTACCAGAATGGAATTTAATCTCATTCTCAGCCTACAAATCAGTCCTGAATCTAATCTAATTTGGTGGTTTTATATAAGGCTTTATAAAGCAAAGTGCCTATGATAATACTGTGTGGTCAACACAAAGAAATACTGCACACTTAGAGCTCCTATGTTGTAGGAATTATTAATTGCATTAGTAATCAAAAAAATATACCTGTAGGAACAACTTAAGAATGGAAATACAATTTTTTGACACAAAGGGATGGACGTTTAAATATTATAGCATGTGCTACTGGTTCAGAAGGGGAAGCTGTCACTGTGTGTGGGAATAGCCAGGGATCACGGTCAGAGATGGACTTATCTGGCCCTTAAACATAAATAAGATTTTAATAAGTGGGGAGGGGATTCCAGGTGAGGGAAGTAGCCTAAAGCAAGGCTTGGAAGAAAAAGGTGCTCAGGGCCCAGAGAACTGGCCTGGCTGAAACAGCGTGTTCATGTTGGGGGAGTGTGTAAGGCTGGGATTTAGGAAACACTGAGTGTCAAGGAGTTGGCATCTTATCCGGAAATGAATGGCTATGAGCAGAGTGGTGGCAGGACCAGTATCAACGTGAGTCCGATGACTCAGACTTCAGAAAGACACCGAAACAACTCCAAGTATGAAAGGGTAGGGAGGGGAAAATAATGATCTTCCAAGAGAAAGAGTCTAACATGCTGACAGGACTTCAGGATTTGGGGTCTCTGTGACGACTAAATATTTGACCAAAAAGGGAAATTCATAGGAGAGGGCAATTTTTGGAACACAAGTATGATTTTAGAAAAGAAGCTGAATTATTTTACCAGCTAGTGATATTTATAATCATTACAATTTCACAAGTTCACTGTAAGAAACAGTGTAAAGATAGAAAAGCAAAGGGCCTGGCTGACCCCAGGCAAGCAACTATTGTTATTGGTCAGAATTAAGTCATTATAAAAGAGAGAGAAAGGGCACCTGGGTGGCTCAGTGGGATAAGCATCTGCCTTCAGCTCAGGTCATGATCCCGGGGTCCTGGGATGGAGCCCCATCAGGCTCCCTGCTCAGCGGGGAGTCTGCTTCTCCTTCTCCCTCTGCCCCTCCCCCCTGCTTGTGTGCTCTTTCTCTTCTCTCTCAAATAAATAAAATCTTTAAAAAAGAGAGAAAAAAAGAGAAGAAAAAAAAAAAAAAACTAGGAGAATTAGTTAGATGTCCTGGGGGCCTCTGAGGGAACATGCTCATGAACTCATGATTTCTGGCTGGAATAAAAAGGCAAGGTTCATAAACCAAGAGTCAGGCTAGAACCTTCAGTGTTCTTTTTTTTTTTTTTTTTTTTTTAATGACAAGATATTACCGAATCAAACTTTTATAAATACAAAAAACTTTAACATATTAAATAAAGTTCCATCTGAACCATCACAAAGACAAAGCCCACTCTCAGAACTGTATGTACACGCTGCTGTATGTTACAAAGCATTCCACACTGGAAATAGCAGAGTTGACCTGGTCCAAATTCAGTTCTTTAGAAAGCATCCTCTTTCCAAATACAGTTCTTATGTAACATTTCATTTTTCTACTTGTCGTACGTTATCTTCTGCGACACATCTCGTTTTTGTTTTTCTAAGCACTGTTCCCTGCATTTTTTAAAGCACATTTTATTTCAGAGTGCAATACAAACTAGCTGTTGGCCTATGAAATCATTAGGAAGATAAGCCACTGGGTCCTCACTGAGACAGTCCATGCTTCTTAGACTGTTTTGTCACTCCTCTACACTTGACTGCTTGTCTGCTCTTCTAAACTGGGATGAGGTACAGCAGTTTAGTTCTCTCTGAACAAGTACCAAACTGAAATTCAGATGGTTCAACAATGTATTCTGATTTTGGTTACCAATTTTAAATATTGGTAAAGGAGTCTCAACAGAAGTCAAGGTGATGAGCAAGATTAAAATACTGGAAGCTGATATAATTGCATTTTCTCTTTTATAAGCCTAAAAGCATTGTGGTGTGTTTCAGAGCTGCTTCCTCCACAAATTTTGCATCCACGTTGTCATGTCCTTCAAAAGCATACAGAGCTGGAAGAAATAAGGAGAAAAGAGTTACTATGTAGCCATGGTAAAACATTGGGCCTACAGCTCATTGAAATCGTAATTATTTTATATTTGAGTAAAACACATGACTCTGAAATGTGTTGTTAAAATTTATTATACGTAAGCCCCAAGAAAGGTCATTCACATCAACCAAATGGCTTTTGAGCCTCTTCAACCCTCTTCAACCCTTCAACCCTAATCACCCCTCATGGGTGATTATTCCTTTGGTAATTTACTCCAGGAACTAAACTGTATGTTACTGATTAAAACCCGCTGCAGTAAGGGCTACTTATGAGTAAGGCGTATTCTGGAAAGAAAGGGGTACGCAGAAGCGAATCGGGACTGATGTGTCAAGAGAAAAGCAGGAGAGCCCTGAGGACAGATGAGTGCAATTACCTTGATTGGAAGATTCTATATCTGTCAGTATTTCAATGAAGTAGTTCAGAGGCAGAAACTCCACACTGCCTGGTGACTTGTCAATCATAGAACTCTGAGGCTAAAAGGGAAACCACTTCTGGTATTAGCGGACTCTCCAAAACAAGCACAAACTTTAAAAAGGGGTGGTGGTGGTGGTGGTAAGCACTACAATTGCTGACTGTGGCTATGTTGAAATGGGCAAATAGGATCCATACAACATCTGGTGGGCTGTGCTTGCCCACAGACTCACCTGTTTCTTATAGTTCAGCAGCAGTTGCTTCACATGGTTCCGCGAAATGATGTTAGAACTCATAGGATGATCCCAAAGTCGACAGATCTTCTGACCAATATGCTGTTAAGCAAATTGAAAAATACGTAGAGGGGGATTTTTAGGGCAGTGAAAATACTCTGTGTGATAATATAATGATGGACCCACTCACTGCATTATACGTTTGTCCAAATTCATAGAATGAACACCACCGGGAGTGAACCCTAATGTTAACTGCGGACTTTGGGTGATTGTGATGCGTCAGCGCAGGTTTATCAGTTGTAACAAATGGACCGCTCTGGTGGGGGATGTTGGTAACGGGGGAGGCTATGCATGTGTAGGGGCAGAGGGTGTACTGGGAATCTCTGGACCTTGCACTCAATTTTCCTGTGTATCTAAAACTAAAAAAACTAAGTCAAGAATAACAATAAAAGAATGGAAAAAATATAGAGAGGAGAATGTAGCTTATACTGGCATCAAGTATGTGTACCTTTATCTACTTATAATTTTAAAAGGATTATTCCAAAGTAGCTAGTTAGTCTAAAGAGAGGCCCTTGGGGTGCCTGGGTGGCTCAGTGGGTTAAGCATCTGCCTTGGGCTCAGGTCATGATTCTGGGGTCCTAGGATGGACCCCATCCCTGCTCAGCAGGGAGCCTGCTTCTTCCTCTCCTGTCTGCCGCTCCTCCTGCTTGTGTTGGCTCACACATGCTCTCTCATTCTGTCAAATAAACAAATAAAATCTTAAAAAAAAAAAAAAAACTAAAAAATAAAAGAGAGGCCCTTTGAAGAAAGGCCATTTCCTAGGAGGTGTGCTTCTGAATTTTGAATAAATACTCCAATTCAACCCCAAGGAAAGTAGTTTATACACTGATCTTGCCAAATTTCTTTTTCTGAAATGGAGTTCATCTGCTATTCTTCAAAACTGGGTACCTGCAACTCTAAGCAGTATCTTGCTGGGAAACAAAAGGTTGTAGGCATGTTCTCGCCAACGTCTTGCCCAGAAAAATGTAACTCCCTACGAGATTGAGGCAAAAAAAAAAAAAAAAAAAAAAAAAAAATCAAATTTAGAGACCAAACTAAATGTTCAGAGATTTTCCCCAGAGAGATCTAGCCATGGAAAATATGCCTTGTTTTCTGCCCTTGCCTGGGCTTCAGTGAGCTGCGAGGAGGAGGGGGTGTTACAAAGGAAACCGAGGAGGCCCAGAAGGACATCCCTGCGTGGGAGGACTGAGCCGGAGGTACAGGCGCTCCAGGTATGTCAACAGCAGGGCCAGCTGAGCTCTCGGGTCAGCAAGTCTGCGAAGTCTGGGGCTCTAGGACCTTGCTGTGGAATTCTGTATTTTCACAGTAGTTCTGACTTGGAGAGCTAACATCCCCCATAAAAACAAGGAGTGTCTGGACAAGCCTTTCTCTCATGTTTCTCATTCTTCCTTCAACCTGGGAATGTTTTCCTGCTGTGGTAGAAATGGCAGTGGGGGGAAATGCAGTTCCAGAACCTTCTGACCTCACCTGTATTTAAATTTCTTATCAGTTTAAAGGTCTGAAGCACATGTTTCCCCTCTCCCTCCCCACAGGCTCACAGATGTAAATATTAGTGTGGTTTCCTAAGAGGGAGAAACTGGCTAAATGTTCTAGGCAGGCCGTGCCAGGCACTCCAGGCCAGGGGCAGTACAAGCACTTTCTGGGCGCAGCAGGGAACGGCCGGCGGGGCGGAGATGCATGGGATTTCTTGGAAAGGACCGAAAAGTGAAACAATTCAATTGACTTTAGCCCAAAACAAGTAAATGCTCCCTTTGCAAGAAGAAACTAAGGAGGTTTACACCAAGGCTTATGGAGAGAATAAGAGAGAAGTCAGGATTACCGGGGGAAGCCGCACAATGATGCTGAATTTTAGTTTTTCATTGTTCTCGGAATTGTCCAGATCTACAAAAAAGTTAGATTGGCAAAAAGAACAAATCTCCATTTTGATATCTGAGCAAGCGAATAATACTTCGATGGTTCATTCTGATAACACACGTTCCCCACCCTGAATTCTCAGGCTAAGTCTAACAATAGCTTGAAATTTTTAGTTTGTGTCTCTGAATTAAAGGGCTTTCCTCTACTGACGTGCTTTTTATGTGGGACAGGGTTCTGAGGCTGCCGGTCACAAAACAATTGTACTAAAACAGAAGGCACCTTGGGCAACAGCAAATACTTTAAAGTATGTTACCCCAACACATCTGTAAGCTACCCAGTGAGTAATTTCAGCAAGTGATTAGACTCGAGACCTTCGAGTCCAAACTCACATGAGTGCTAACTCTCTCAATTTTTCTTGCATTTCCAGTCTGAGATGACGGAGTTAATCAGCTGAAAGTAAGCCATTCCATGACATTTTCTGGAGAAACAAGCCTTTGGAGGCTCCTATCCTCAAGTGCCCTCATGTACAGAAAAGGAATGCAATAGCTGTGTGTGGATCAAGGAGCCCGTTGGGGCCTCTTGAAAGTCTACTTTAAATTAGCCGAAGGCTGGTTACCGGAAATGAACTGTACTCAGCAGGACAGGCTGCGTAATTTTTGGGGTCCATTGCAGAAGACAAATGAGGACACCCCCCCGACCTGTTCCAATATTACAAATTTTAAGATGTAATGCCAAGCATGCAGCTGAACGTGGGGCATCCCCGAGGGCAGCAGGGCCCTGTGTGATTGCACGGGGTGCACACCCGGGAAGCCAGCCGGGAAGGGGCTTGGACTGGCGCTGGCCCTGTGGCGAACTCAGAGCCTCTTACCTTTCATGAGCCGTATGACAGCTGTTTCAGTGAGCAGCAACACCCCACTGTCAATGTAATGCAGCAGGTTATGCAAAGGGAGACAGTGGACGCCAAGGATCGTGTGCAGAGTATGAAAACCTAGATGAGAGACCGGGGGTGGGGGTGGGGGGGTAGTACGCATGGTCAGCCAGCCTTCTATAGGGAGTGAATTCAAGGATAGTAATAAAGCCCTCAGCTCAGTGCCTTGACACCTAGAATCTAATAAATGCTGCTTCTTTTGATTTTTTTAAAAGATTTTATTTATTTATTCATGAGAGACACAGAGAGAGAGAGAGACATAGGCAGAGGGAGAAGCAGGATCCCTGTGGGGAGCCCGATGTGGGACTCGATCCCAGGACCCCAGGACCACACCCTGAGCCAAAGGTAGATGCTCAACCACTGAGCCACCCAGGTGTTCCTAATAAATGCTTTTTTTTTTTAAAGATGTTATTTATTTATTCATGAGAGACACAGAGAGAGGCAGAGACACAGGCAGAGGGAGAAGCAGGCTCCATGCAGGGAGCCTAATGTGGGACTCAATCCCGGGTCTCTAGGATCATGACCTGGGCCGAAGGCAGATGCTCAACCACTGAGCCACCCAGGCGTCCCTAATAAATGCTTCTTGAAGACAAGGTCCAAGTCTCCTTCTTTGTGTTATCGTGACTAAGTACTGTGCTGGGTCTATGGTAAGTTCCCAACAAGCAGGCATGTCCTTCACTTTGTGTCCCTTCTTTGGCAAAAAGAGTGCAAGGCCTGCTCGATGAAAAACAGTTGTACAGTGTGACAGGTTTGCAATTCTACAGTAAGATGGCAAAAGAGAACAATTAACAGAAGACCTTCAAACTCTATGCCCAGGCTAAAAGGCTGATTAACAGGGACCACACTTTGCTGAAGTGGAAAAATTTTGAACCAGTCGGGGACAGTCTATATGCTTGATCTCTGGGTATGCCCTAAAGAAAGGCTTTTGGGGTCTACTTGAACTAAATTATAAACAAGAAAAATCTAAATAATATGGTCAGATAGCAAATCTATAGGAATTCAAGAGAGGAAGGCAACTCCCTCAAACCTAAGTCTTATGGGGAGGGCTATTCAAACGCTCAGAAATCCAGAGTTCTAAGCACACTATTAATAATAAACAATAAAAACCATATCAATGGGAGAAGATATGGGTCCAGGAAACAATCAGAAAAGCCCTCTCAGAAAAGATAGCACATGAGGGGAGCTTTGTAGGGTAAATGCAATTCCTGGGGGTGGAAATGAGGCCAGAGAACATACAAAGTGGAGGCAGTTGAAAAAACCACTTTGCCCTGAGCAGATCTGCACTAGAATCCTGCTGTTGCTTACCAGCTAAAACTTTGTGAGCCTCCATTTCCTCATCCCTAAAATGGAGCCACCAGTATCTTTTCCACAGGACTGCCTGGAGAACCAGCCCTCGGTCTATGAAAAGTCTAGCACAAAAAAAAAAAAAAAAAAAAAAAGAGTCTAGCAATGGGGTAGCACAATGGTGACCAAGAGCAAACATGTAGCAAGGCCTTCAATCTCTGCACTGGCTAACCTGATCCTCATACAACACTATGATGTGGGAACTGCCTGATTCCCACTTTATAAATGGGGAAACCAAGATTCACAGGAGCTAAGAAAGGCCTGGGATCATATAATTAGTAAGTGGCAGAGCTAAATTTGAATGCAGGCTATGGGACTTTAGCCTAGGCTCTTAGCCATGACATTATCTTGCCCCCAAAAATTGGTAGCTGGGTTAATGGGACAATATGGACAGAGGCCCAAAGGTGAGGAAGTATGGAACATATTCAGAAAGTATCGAATGACCCAGCTGAGTTGGAATCAGGTATATAAGAGGGATGGTAGGAGGTAGGTTGGAATGGCTAATTTATTTAACAAATCCCTTCCAGACACCAGACAAGCAGCTGGGTGTACAATAATGAGCAAAACAGACACCACTACTGCTCCCATCCACCTCCCAGGCTGCTGGGAAGACAATCAAAGATTTACAAACATATATGTTTTTAAAAATGTGACCAGTTTGGGGCACCTGGGTGGCTCAGTTGGTTAAGCATCTGACTCTGGATTTCGGCTCAGGTCATGATCTCAGGGTTGTGGGACTGAGCCCTGCATGGGGCTCCAAGCTCAATGTGGAGTGTGTTTGAGGCTCTCTCTCCCTCTGCCCTTCCCCCTTCTTTCTTCCAACAATGAATAAAATCTTTAAAAGTGACCAGTTTTATGAAAGAAAAGTGCAGGGTGCTCTGAGTGTGCATGACAGGGATTGAATGCTGAATGACAGAAAGGAATCTCTTATTTAGAAGACTTTGGGGAGGTACACTGAAAGCTTTTGAGCAAGATGGAAAAAGGGTCTGAGTTTTGCTCTTGGAATATTAAAACGGCAACAGGCAAAGAATGGACTGGAGTATCAACAGATTGCTGCAAGAGGTGTGTAAGCTGTCGGTGTTGGCAGGCCACTGCATGAACCTGCACCAGGGGTGATGGGGGCATTGACAGTGAAGGAGAAGGAAAGGGATTAGAAGCATGTGGCAATGGGTCCAGACATGGAAACTGATGGGGTGTGGGTAGGGAATGACAATGGATCACAGCCTAATCTTAGGAGCTTACATGACAAAGACATGATGCCCAAAGAGCTGGAATTTGAGTTCAGAACAATCGTGGAGTTTTCTCTGTCTCTCTGAACACATGAATCATGAGCAGTGAGAGACTGAGTCCTAAGTCCTAAGTCCTTGGCCACATCAAGGGTCAGATAAAGTGCAGGCTCTGCCCACAAGCAGATGTTAAGGGGCTGACAACAGGATGACTCCACTCTGGCCTCCCTGAATCAAAAAAAAAAAAAAAAGAAAAAAAAATAGTGATTTTACTCAGTAACCAATAACATGAGATTTTTCAAGTGGATTTGGACATTCTTCCCAAGATTAGAAAAAGTTATGAAATCTGTTCTGAAGAAAAGTTCATTAGGTTCCTATAGATTTCTTGGATTCAGAATTCCTTCTCTAGACCTGTGTCCATGTCCTAAAGATCCCTGATGATCCTTCATCCTTTATCCCTAGGGCACAGCTCCACATCCAACAGTCCGTTCTTGGCTTTGGGTCAGCTCCAAGCAACAGAGCAAATTGGCTAACAGAGAGAGAGAGAGAGAGAGAGCGCACGCATAAGCAGGCATCAGCTTCAAAACAGAGCTTTTCCAGCCAACTCTAGTTCTCATCTCCGCCAGGGCTCCTGACCTCCTCTAGCCCATGGGGGGAACACAGGTCCCATTTAAACTACAAATGCTCCACCTTGAAACCATGACTTTTTCATGGTCCGCATTCTCCTTATTTCTTAAACAACTGGGTTACAAGTTTCCAGCTCTTGGAACTCAAACAGTTCTCACAAGTCCAGCAGGCTTGGAGAGCAAGCCTATATACACAAGTACATGAAAAAAACACCCTGTATTTACACACACACATGTACACCCATGTGATCCAGTGTCACTTCACCTCTCTTTCCAGGTCACATGAAGGAAACAAACATTTAAGAGAAAAGGAGAGATACTGCTCTTCCTTACCTGACACATGGAAACAAACCATAAAGTCTACTCATAATAATTCTTAATCACTATGGATAACACTTTTCCATGTTTTCCCTCCTTACATGTCCCTGATGTTCCATAGAAAGTAAAGTTTTATGATCTCCCAGATATAATATTGTCCCCACTAAGTCACTTTCATTTATTTACAAAAGAGGCTTGAACATCCATGGTGAACAAATCTCAAAGCATGAATCCATGCCCCTACCAACTCTTTTGTGTTAATGACAAATAATTAAGAGTTGAAGCCAGAAAACCATACATAGTTTTTCATGAAATCCCTTAACTCTTTCTAGAGGGCACCTTGAAATTCCTATTCTATTGGGATAATTTAAAGTCATCCATTCTTCTCATGAATGGTCACTTTCGGATCCCTAAAAAATCAAAGGAAACCCTTTTTGTACCTCCAATATCAGCAGATCTTATAAGATAAGGCATATGTTGGATAGAGAAAGCATGAAGAATTCCAAACTGAATCAGATGTATCATAAATGCAGACAGGCTGAAACATGCTGTGGGGATTTCTGGGCCAATAAACTGTCAATGTTTTAGCATCAACCAATTCAAATGAAATATAAAATTCAAGAGGCAAGCACAGAATAGTAGTAAAAGCACAGATTCTGGAGCTCAACTTCCTGGATTTGAACACTGGCTCTGTTGCTTAATAGCTGTGTGTCTATTAGGCAAGTTACTTAACCTTCCTATGCCTCAATTTCTATAAAGTGGGAATAATATTAAGTGGAACTATATGAAAGTGCCTTTTTTGTTGGTCAAAAACTGGTTGGGTATTGGCAATTTAATGTGGTCCAATTTAAGCTCCTACTTAGGACTGTTATGAAAATGGAATGGGCTCATTTATGTAAAGTACTTAGTATAGTAACTGGCACAAAATGGGCACCATCTACATGTTGACTTAAAAATGAGTAAAGGAATGAATTACTGATAGATGATGGGATAAATGTATATGAGTAAGTTAAATTAAGTTGGCTGATAAACATTATGTAGTGATAGTTATCATAAAGTTTAGCACTCATCAGAATATGTACATAATGGGGGCATCTGGGTGGCTCAGTCCATTAAGCATCTGCCTTTGGCTCAGGTCATGATCCCAGTGATGGGCTCTCTGCTCAGCAGGAAGCCTTCTTCTCCCTCTCCCTCTTCCTGCTGTTCCACCTGCTTATGCATTCTTTCTCTGTAAATAAATAAATAAAATCTTAAAAAAAAAAAGAATATATATGTAATGAACACAAGGCAGACAGGAGCTTATTGTTTCTTAAAATGAATACATGTTACCAACTAGATTTCTGTTACTTTTGTAACTGCTCTACTTTCTAGCACAGTATATGGAATGTAATAAAAAAAAATCAACCAATGTTTGTTTATTGAGTGAACAAATGACCAATCAAATAAATGACTACATACATGTGCCAAGGGTGTTTTGAGGCCTGACTTGGTCCTGTTTCAAAATCCTAAGGGTGATTTTTAGCTTCTTAGCACATAAAAATCAGCTATTTTCTAACAGCCAGACCCACTTCCTCCTGAGTGTTAACTTTCTCAATCAGATAAACTAAGCCTGCAGACATCAGGGAAAGATCTCCCTGAATCAGCTCCACTGGTTCAAAATATCCTTGCAAGCTGCATAGAGACCAGCTTCAGCTCCCTGAAGTTAGTGACAAGTCACAGTATAATTTAATAATGAGGGGTGATTTGGTCTGCAGAGACCAACGTCAGGCCCATCTCTCACACTGACACCAGACACACAATTTCTCAAACACAGAAAGTCTCATCCTTAAATCAGTAATGTTGCCAAAATCTGGGGACCATGGTGAAGAAGAAAGAACACATTTCTTACAACAAAGGACAAAAGAGCCAAGACTTACCAGGAGGCAGAGGTAAAAACAAACTCATGGTAGCTTCCAGAATCCTGGTCATGATGTGAAAGACTGTAAATTCAGCAGCACTGGCCCGCCTGCTGACAGGTAAAAACAACAGAATCGCCATCAGCCAAGGGGTTCATCTCTAAAACTCCGTTTGTCTAAGCAGTGGCTCTGAATAGCACATAGAGATGGAATTCATGCTAATTATGAAAGGCTAGGCCCTGCTGAAAGCTTCATGAGTATGATGGCAACCATCAGCCTAATGCCTAGAATCTAACCAGACAGTAGGCGCATAAATGATAAATTGTATTAACCTAAATTCCCCTTCCCTGCAGTCCTGAGATCACGTGCCCCTCCTCCCCATCAACCATATGCCAGGGAAAGAGGACCTGTAAAGTAACTGGGCCACTCCTTTAAATGATGAGTACAGAACTAAGACAGTGTCAGGGCTGGTGACAACTGTTTTCAGTTGTTAACTTCTGAAAAAGCTTTGCCAAAATGGGCAGCAATTAGAGTTGTTTTAGCCCTTTGTACACCTTGATAAAAGAGAATGAGAAATACTTGCGTACAAGTGGAGAACCCAGGGGTGAAGATGATGTGTCCTCCAGCTGGTTTCTAGTATTTGGCAAATGAGATCCAGCTGGAGGATAAAGACAGTCTGTTAACCTTTGCCCGTTCCCTCTCCCTCCGGGGTCCCTACAGCGAGCCCTCCACAGGCCTGACAGGCATGTTCAGGGTGGCTGGCATTCAGCTTGCGCCTGGACACAGAACCAGCCTTTCTGCAGCCAATTCAGAGGTTGTGGAATCCAAAATGGAAAGACTGAAAATGTGCACCAGAGCCTAACAGAGTCCCTTCTGTCTATGCAGGCAGTGCCCCAGCTGAGCTTCCCCAGCCTGGTCAACAGGCCCTCGGTCACAGGCCCTCTGCCAGCAGTGAAGGCCAAGTACAACTGGATTTGCTCTTGGACTGTTCCATGACACAGGCCCACAGCTGACAATGAGGAGAAAGGAGACACAGAACAGAATGGAGGTCCCGAGCATCAACTATGGAGTGCGACCAGTTTCAAGTCTGGGTCATGCATTTGACTAGTTTGTCAGCAACAGAGCAGTCTCCCTGGGGCTGTCACCAGCCATGGATCCCATGTCCTGCAAGTGTAGCCAAGGCCAGGGGGCAAATCAGAAAGGATCTCCATATAGGCACAGATAAAAATAATTAGTTCTCAACGACACAGATTCTCTGTGTCTCTTTGGCTGAAGTCTCGTGCTGCAGCAACTTCTTGCATTTGTTTCAGAAAGCCTGTCGGGCCACTCTCCTGTGAGGACCAGGGGACATGGCTGCTTGCTGCTGGGCAGGAGCACGCACATCTGGCCTCCATCAGTCACTGCTAAGTCAGGAAATCAGGGTACTGAGTTTTCTGGGGCTACATCTCTACCACTTCTGGTCGCATTGCTTCTAGTGGTTAATACAGACTAGTGTTAAAACTTTTATGGGTTTAGCTACAGGGAAGAATGATGCGTGAACAAAAATCTTTAACACTTTGCAAAGTGAAATTTAAAGTCAACAGAAAGAAAGGTGGTGGACATGTTAAATACTTGTGTTATTAAGGGACAGGGAAAGCAAGTTAATACCAGCATGGAGAAGATAAAGGCCACATTCATAAGGTGAGCTCCTCGGTACGGTTCTACTACGAAGAATTATTATTTAGGGAAGTTTCAATGCCTCACTTGTAAACATCAATTTGTGAGAATACCAACCTCTCCTAATGTATTAAAAATTGTGAAATTCTAAACATATTGTTTAAAAACAGACACTAATGACTGTAATAAAGGCAGAAAACTTTAAAATTAAACATGAAATCCAGCCAGGGCCATATCTAATACATTTAATCTTCCAGAGTTTAATGCAAAAACGTATGTTCACACATTGGTCATTTGCATACTGGTCTTACCCCAAATGGGAGGAATGGAGTGTTCTTTCTCTTTCTATGAATTTAAATACTTTAGGAAATTGTCTAGCATATTATTTCTAGCTTCTAAGTAGGGTCAGGCCTCAGCTCCATATGCTTTCTGAGAGACTCAAGACCACCTCAAAATCGGTCTAGCCATAGCATTTCTGTTTATACATGGACTGGTGCTATTAATTGGGATCACACAATTCCAACAGGTGGCTACCTGGTGGATGAGCTACCAATCTCACCAGCAGACTCTAATGTGGTAGTATTTACACAATTAAGCAAGAATCTGGCCTAATTGGGCTGTTGGCACTCATTAAGAATTTCAGTTCAAGTTCTCTCATGTCTTCACCAGCCTCCATGTATAGAAATCATTACTGATAGTTTAATAAGGAGCTGAAAGTTGCTAAGAGGCACGTGAGCATTTGGCAACCATGCTGAGCTCATCACAGCTCCATGCTTCCGTGAACATATAGATCACTATTTGAAGGGAGTGTAATAAACCACTTTCATAACCAAGTCCCCCTTGTTTTTTGGTTCTTTTTTCCCTTTGTTCAATCTATAGCACCAAACACAGTGGTTTGAGGACAGAAAATCTGCAAAAACCTAATCTGAAAAACATACTGAGCCAAAAACTGGGAGCTACATACTAGGGGGGCTGGGGCAATGCAGGACAGAGAACAAAAAGCAAAACCAACCAGTTTTGAAATGTAGTCCAGAACCATCTGTTCAATTTTCTTCTTTTCTATACCCTGTAGGTGTCTCAGGAGATGCTCTCTTAGCTCAGACACCATCTGAAAACAGGATACGGATTAGATACATCACAAACTACCCACTCACACCTGCTACTGTTTTAAACTAGATCTATTTATTAACAGTTTACCAATATGAAAAATACTGGACCTGAAGAGCCCATTGGTAGAAATGTATAACCCACAGTGTTACTTTAATGGGCATACATCAGGGACAACAACATTCCTCAAGAGGAACCGCTGATTCACCCAGAGCCCAGTGAGCAGCCGAGAGGCAGATTCCCAGCCCTGATGAGGATTCTCCAAAGAAGCCAAGGGAAGCCACTAACTTAGAAGTCAAGGGCTTTGGGATCTACCAAAGGGTTGAAGTCTACTGCTCCCAGCCCTGGAGCACTAACAGGAACAACCTGAATGATGAACTATGTTGATGCAGGTGTAGTGGGGAGAGGCATGCTTTGAGGCATTGGAAAGATAGAGGCAGGAGTAAAAATGAAATGCATCAGGTACCCCTCTGTGCAGGGGCTCTAGGCATTCGGCATAGCCCCCCGACATACAAAAGTAATGAAATTATTGATTCCATCACCTCTAAACAGGCTTGTATACCTACTCTGTTTTTTGTTTTTTTTTTAAGATTTTATTTATTTACTCATAGAGACAGAGAGAGAGAGGCAGAGACACAGGCAGAGGGAGAAGCAGGCTCCATGCAGAGAGCCTGATGTGGGACTCCATCCAGGGTCTCCAGGATCATGCCCTGGGCTGCAGGCGGCGCTAAACTGCTGCGCCACCGGGGCTACCCTACCTACTCTGTTCTGATCTTTCTTGGAGCTCACCCATCAGTGTAGCATCCCAGCCCTCCTCACCTTTTGCTGTTTTGTCTCCTTTTTTCCTCCTCCCTTTTGCCTAAATGCCCTCCTCAGCTGGAGGCTCTCCTGGGTGGAACGATCTTTGCACCAATAAACTCCATGGAAATTATACAACTGACCTCATGTGTGCACATATCTTCTATTTTGGCAGATTTACACATATGACACCCGGAGCAAAACTTAGCCCATGGCATTCTGGGCCATGTGTTAGTTAGGTATAAAACTTTAAAAATTTTTAAAGATTATTGCATGCTTTGTCATGCTTTTCAATTTTTCTGTAACAACCATAAAGATGAAATTTTAAATCACTCATAATCCTATCATCTGTGGTAACATTTTGGATTTTTTATTCCCCTTTTTTCCCAGTGTGCACACTTATTTCAATGTTTTCTAATTTGCTTTTTTTCATAAAAAAATGACATAGTTTATGTCATTAAATTTCTTTACCACACTGGTTGTAAGGGCTACACAGTATTCAGATTTTATGAAAGTACTAAAATTGAATTGGATATTCTTATTCTCATATGGAATACTTCTTATACTATTGTAAACAGTACTAAAAAAAACCTCTTGTATATGATTTGTTTGCCATATCCCCAATTATTTTCTCAAGCTAAATTCCTAGAAATGGAACTTGTTGGGTCACGTATGTAAGGTTTTAGAGATACTTCCGAAATGCCTCCTGCTGTGGTTATACTAGTTTTCAACTGCATTGCATGGGGCTGCCGAATTCCCTGTACAATGAACTTTGCTAGCGTGAGTTTTAAATTTTTGACAATCTGATATGCAAGCACACACGCATATAATTTTTTTATTAGATTCCTTAATCCATCTGGTATTTCTGTTGGTTTGTGGTATAAGGTGGTGGTATTTGGAATAGGAGGACTCCAACTGTCTTCCAAATAGCCAGCCATTGATTGATTAAAAATTATTTCTTTCCAGTAATTTTTAAATGCCTAACTTATCATACACTAAAGATTCAAATTTAAACTAGAGACTCCTGATTCTGTATTTTGTACAAGCACCATATTGTTTCAATTACTGTAGGTCAATAACACACTTGGCCATCTGATAATGTTAGTTCCACTCCTCTGGTCAACCATCAGAGAAATTTCATTGGCTTTTTGGTTGTGATTTTATTAAGCCTAGATGCTAAGGATTTGGAAATGGAATAGTTTTTCATTAACTTTTCTAACTAGTTAATCCTAATAAAAAATAAATTTAGAATCAGCAGCTTATTTACTAATTGCTTAATATTTTCCATTTCCCCAGGTGATTATTTTGTTTATTGCATTGGACAATCATAGCATCTTATTTTACTTTTGCTTCTTATCACACTGTATAGAATTTCCAGACAATGTAAAATTTTAGTGAAAATAGCAAGAATCTTTGACTTCTTTTTTTTTTTTTTGAGAGAGAGAGTGTGTGTGGGCAGGAGTGGGGGAAAGGGAGAGAATCTTAAGCAGGCTCCATCCATGCCCAGTATAGAGCTCAAGATGGGGCTTAATCTCAGAACCCTGAGAACATGACCTGGGCCAAAATCAAGAGTTGGACATTTAACCAACTAAGCCACCCAGGTACCCCTCGAGATAATATTTGATATATTTTTAAATTATTTTATGGTTATTGTATTTTCAAGGATTTCTACTTCTTCTTGGCTCAAGTTTGGTATTTCTATTTATCAAGGAAACTTTAACTGGAATTTTCAAATGTGTGAATATGTATTTATACATATTTTAAAAATTTCTATATTTAAGGTAATAGATTATCCCATTCCTAAGCCTGCACAGTATTAAAAATATTTTATTACACTTTCCATATGTCTCTTGAATCAGTGTTTTAAAAAATAGATTTTGGATTTATTTACCAATTCTGCTCTCCCATTCATTTATTTTGATTTATCTCTCTTTGGTCTTCCTTGTAGTAGGACTTCTTGAGAAAGAATACTTTATTCTGTTGTATTTTAAACCCCAAACACAAATGCCACAGAGACATTGTTCTTGTCTTTCCTTGTTTTAAACACTCAGTGCTGTGCATTTCCTTATGATGTTTTGTAATTATATATTCTGGGTGGTGACTGATTCATCTACATCTCTCCCACCAGACTATAACTTGTAAATGTGCAGAAATCATATCAGTGTTGCTTAACACTGAACACACAGGGCCTACAGTGGCTGGTAATGGCTATGCATTAAAAGAGTGAATGAAAAATAAGATCAATGTGAGAAGCACAATCTAGCCCTTTCCCCTTCTCTTGAATCCTGTTGTTTCCCAGCACCCAAGTGGCCCACAGACCACTTACCAGCCCTATAAGCAGCCTCTGGTGATAGTCTTCCTCCTGGAAGAGGGGTGTTAATCTTGGCTCTGAAATTAAACAAAACAAGAGTCAAGCAGAGTGATTTTTGGAAAATGGGCTAGAAGAAGAGAAATAAGCCTGGGTTTCCCTTCTCTGAGTTATTGGGAAAATAGACCATTTTGCTGATGGGATGAAATTTTTCATTAAATGTGTGGCCTATTCCTACAAGCCAAACTTATCAGTCAGATGATACACAGAAAGCTCTACTCTAACAGACTAAGAGAGAAAGAAAACAAGGAACCCATTTCCCAACACCAACAGGCTCTGGCTTTGAATTCTCTTTAACACGAAAGCTCACCACTGTCTAAGAATCTGTTTCACTGGAGTCAGAGACACTTGGGCCTTCTTTTAACCCCACAGGGGCCATAAACACAGGGACAGGGACTTAGTGGAAGGATTACATCACTGCCTTCTTTGGGACCCCCTGATAGTTTAATGACTTTGGGAGTCATTGAACTGAGGGGGATCTGTCAATTACTGTAGCAAATAATATTAATTGACACAGGTTTTCCAACTAAAAAGGTAACCAGATCAAGAGGAAAAGTGACATGGAAGGTGAAATCCGATGATTTGCACTACACCAGCAGACTGGAGGGGCAGGCAAACACAGTCTTGTTGGCAGATGTGCCCTAACACTCACTCTAACAGCACCTTCGTGCCCTGCTCCTCCTCTCCTGGAGCACCTGAGGCACACAGCCATCAAGAGAGCAGAACTGCCCTGGTCAGTAGGCTGACCACCCTGGATAGGCCAGCACAGATGCCTCTCGACTCCTCAGGATAAATCCAACCTGGATCCTAAACAACCTTCTTGATTAAGATGAAGCAATTCAAAACTTGATGCCAGCAGCCCTGAATTTCACACAGATTGTTCTGTTTCTGTTAATGATGACGTTCTTCCTAGGACACAGTGCAAGCAAAGCATGTGAGAGGAAGGGACAAGTTCCCAAAGTACACCCAGAGAGAGTGACTGGCCACAGGATGCAAACAGGCTGGGAGTACAGGAGCAAGAGCTCCAACAGGGACAGGAGTGACGGATACAACAAAAGCTTCAACAAACAGCAACATTTCCCATGTTGCAAAATTCCTAGCGGAGCAAGAAGGGCGAGCCTGAATCAGGCACATCCACAGCCTGGCTGCCAGGCAGGACTCCTGCCTGCTGCTCCTGCCGGTGGTGGAACCCCTGGCTTCAGGCACGGATGGTCTGCTAACACAGGCAGAGGCTGCTTCCCTCTGGGCTGTGCAGTGAGCACAGGCTCTGGCGGCCTGGGCTGGATCACAAGGTCACTGTCAGGGTTCACGTGAGCTGTGTGCACAGCTGCAGGATGCACCACAATGCACTGTATAAAATAATTTCCGTTAGGATCGCCCAACATATACCTAAACATCCAAGCCTATAAAACAAAAGTGGGATATCAAACTAACAGCTTTTTAAGTGGAGGCTGACCTTTATGAAGCATGAAAGAGTTCCAGTGACAAAAACCACAAAAAAAAGCTGTACCTAGATACGCTTAAAATTCTCTTCCCCCAGTTGCACCTGGCAGGGTGTTTATCAAGACTTACCTCGGATGTCACTCCTTCTGGAAAGCCTCTTCTAACCTTGCTCTCTTCCCCAACCATCCCCACTCCTGACCCAATCCCTCCCCCATTGTGGTTCTATAACACCTGTCACCTGGTTTAGAAATGGTGCGTTTGCATTTCTTCCTCACACATTAATGACAAAGCAGCCACCTCAGGCATCTCTTGTGCCAAACACTGTAACAGGCACTATAAACATTACCCCATTTGCTCTCATTTTCCCCCTCACCTTGCCCTGAAAAGGATAATACACAAAATGAATACATGGCTCACCCACGAGTACACTGTCAGCATGTGGCTAGAACTGGATCTGAAGCCAAGTTCTGTCTGGCTCCAAGCCCATGCTCTTCCCCCAAAACCACAAAGCTTATCCAGAGACTCCTATCTTTGTACTCCTATGATCTAGCCCAGTGAGTGCCCAAACATTAACCAAAATCAAAGACCCTTGTGTGATTAGATGGCTGGAAAGAAAGCAGCACTAAGCTAGGGGAACTGCAGAAGGGCATCCTGTGGGTATAGCTACAGGGCATGGTAATTAGATCAAGCCTATGAAGAAAAATAACGAAAACCAAACAGCCAACACTCAGGGACTCTTCCAGCAAAAGCACATTCAGCAGCTGTCCCTAAAGGTCCTGGTACCAAGACAGAC
This sequence comes from Canis lupus baileyi, assembly GCF_048164855.1. Lineage (NCBI taxonomy): Eukaryota > Metazoa > Chordata > Mammalia > Carnivora > Canidae > Canis > Canis lupus. Next base: position 39,023,129 of record NC_132858.1, on the reverse strand, counting down.
ATGGAAAAAGCTGGTTGGATAGATAGTAAAGGGTGCTGTCTTCATTACACTATCGGGCGTGATTTTCTTGCCAACACGGGGGTAGGAAACACAGTGTTACAAACCAAACACTGACTGAAATCCAGAAGGCTTTATTACAGGTCTTTTCTTACCCAAATTCCTTGCTTCTAGGTTAGAAATCACCCTACAAAGAAATTAGCCAACGTTATTCACATAGGAAGATTTTTTTTTTAAAAGCCACAATACCATACAAAGATATCCTCCATAAAACCACTGCAGAAACTGTTTTCAGGTGGCTGAAAACCTCAAACACTTTAATCAACTTGACAAAAGCCACATTAGGCAATTATAAAATCTCAAAACCCTTTAGCACAAACAATGACAACAATTTAGAACAATCGTAGCTCTCAGTTATTGGAAATAATGGGAACAGAAAATAGAACAAGGTTGGAATGGGGCCTGTACTTGTAGCACTCCGAGATGACTCATCTGTCCTGAAAATGGGCTTTCAAAATAAGAGCCAGCTCATCAGCCCACTAACGCTTTTTAAATGAACCTATTGTCTCTACCCTCCAAAGTGCTCACTTAGTAAGAGCTCTCTTTGCCACTTATCGCTTATATTTCATCCACCCTCAGGATGCAAGTCTATGGCGTTTAACATATACAATTTTCCCACTAGAAACTCTAGCACCAAACTCAAGAATAGGGCCCAGGTGGCTGCATTCATTAAGCTGATGGCATCATTTTATTGAGGATACTCAACAAAAGTAAACTACTTCCATGAAAGGTATCCAAAAAAGTAACTGCAAAAAATAGCCATCTTGTAGGTACTAATCCCTAATTTTACTTACTTCATTGCATTATCAAAAATATTCCTCACATATACCATGGACCTTCTTCTTCCGGTTTTCTAGAAGAGAGAACATGTCAGAGGTGTAGAAGATAGAGGTTTTGTGGGTGACATTTTTCATACCAAGGACATAATACAATATAGTAAAGAATTTTGGAAAAAAGAAATATACTTTCCAAGTAATCAAAATACATAAGGTTCTTAAAAATTAGTTAAAAAACATTTTATTCTGAAATTATTATGGATTTATATAGGAAGTAGCAAATCAACTATACAGTGTTGTGTTACATACATTAACACTACTACCGAGAGATCTCATGGACTCTTCACCTAATCTCCCCCCATGTTTATATCTTATATAAATGATGATAGTACAACATCAAAAATTAGAAGATAGATATTGCTGGAATGAGTGTAGAGCCCTATGTCATTTCATCATGTACATAGATTCATGTGCCACAATATACCACAACAATCAAGATATAGAACTGTTTCATCCTCCCAAAGATCTCCCTTGTGCTGCCCTCTTTGTAGTCAGTCCCAGCCACTCTTCTTTCAATCAGCCCTAACCCCTGGCAACCACTAATTTGGGAAGACTGGGTTTATTTAAACCAATTTTTAACTATACAAATAATGCAAGAACACAGATAAGACCTGGATGTTAGTCTCACTTCTACTATGAACATGCTGTGTGTGTCCCTTAACTTCTGTGCACTTGATTCTCCTCAAGAGAAGAGAGATCAGAGAAGCACTGTGGTCTTCTTGCAACAGTGCAAAAGAGTCTGGCAATTAGGGAGAGTGCTGCAAATTTAAGCCACCCTTAGAACTTAAGGGCATCACCTCATCTAACGCTCTGTACTTTTGCTTCTTGCTTTATTCTCATGAATCCACACAAACCTCTTCTGAGATCAGGCTGTGCCATTCTCTCTTGACCATGCTGTTGTTATAGAGCAAGCATGGTTTGGAGCACTTAACATATTCCAGGTTGGAGTTCAGTTTTTCCCAGTAGCCCTTAAAGCTGTGGACCTGCAGAAGACAAAAAAAACATTGGTGAGCTTGACAAGCAGGGCCTGTGGCCCCAACCAACCAGCGAGAACCACTCAGCCTTGCTGCAAAGCCAGGCTCGCCTTACTTCCTCAGCTCATATAGGGTAGCATTTCTGAGTGAATTCTTCCCGCAAAAGATGGCATTCTCCTCCTGCAGGAATTCTAAAATAGTAAGACTTATGGAGTCTTGCTTTCCCCATTTCCTTTTCTTCTCCTTTAATAGAGAACTACTGCTCACTTTCCAAAACCTGTATGAATCACCTAGGTTAAGGCTATGTTGGGAAGCCTGCTTTAAACTCCGTGTTGTACTAAACACATAAAATTGTTTCCTCTCCAGACACCCACTTTTCTGACTTAGGTTGTACTAACAATGCTATATTCAGAGAAAGTTCATAAGACTTACAGCACAGGAATAGCCTTACTTACTGCTAAGCTTATCTACTACCAAAAGATGTCTTTCTGAACCGAGGAATCAGAAAGGTGGAGTGAACTAGTTTCACATTTAGTCATAAAATATTCCAAAACTCCAAAACAGAATTTGCTGGCGTTCTATCTAGGTCCTTGACATATTGCTATAATTGAAGCAATAAAGTATCCATTACATTTGTTTTTAAATAAAAGGCAATTCTAATGCTTTTTTTTTAATATTGAAGAATGGGTTGACACAAATAGTTTTAATTTTTTAATATAAGATTTATTTATTTAAGAGAAAGAATGCATGAGAGTGGAAAGAGGGGCAGAGGGAGAGGGAGAGAGTGGATCTCAAGCAGACTCCCTGCTAGCACGAAGCCTGATGCTGGGCTCGAGCCCATGACCCTCAGATCATTACCTGAGCTGAAACCAAGAGTCAGATGCTTAATCAACTGAGCCACCTGGGTGCCCCTATTTTTTAATTTTTAAAATTTAAATTGAAGTATACTTAACATACAATCCTGTATTGCAAGGGTACAATACGATGACTCAAGAATTCTATATATTATTCAATGCTCACAATACTGTAGTCACCATCTGTCACCAAAAAACATTATTACGATCTTATTAACTATATTCTCTCTGCTGTACTGTTCATCTCTAATAATTATTTTATAACTGGAAGTTAGTACCACTTAATACCCTTCATCTACTTCACCCATTCCTCCCCCCCACCCCCCACCAACACTCAGTTTGCCTCTGGCAACCACTAGTTTGTTCTCTGTAATTAAGAGTTTGGTTTGTCTCTTTTTAATTTATTTGTTTTGTTGCTTAAATTTTACACATAAGTGAAACCATATGGTCTTTGCCTTTCTCTGACTTATTTCACTTAGTACTATGCCTATAGGTCTTCCCATGTTGTAGCACATGCCAAGATCTCATTCTTTTTAATGACTGTGTAATATTCCTTTATATACATATACCGCCACTTCTTTATCCATTCATCTATGGATGGACACTTGGGTTGCTTCCATATCTTGGCTATTGTAAATAATGCTGCAATAAACATAAGGGTCCATATATCTTTTCAAATTAGTATTTTCTTTTTCTTCAAGTAAATAAATACCAAGTAGTAGAATTACTGGGTCATATGGTAATTCTAGTTTTAACTTTTTGAGGAACTTCCATACTGCTTTCTGAAATGGTCGTACCAATTTGCATTCTCACCAACAAAGCATGAAGATTCCTTTTTCTCTCATCCTCACCAACACTTGTTATTTTTTGTCTTTTTGATTCTAGCCACTCTGATAGGAGTGAGGTGAAATCTCACTGTGGTTTTGATTTGCATTTCCCTCATGGTTAGTACTGTTAAGCATCTTTCCATGTGTCTATTGGCCATCTGTACATCTTTTTTGGAGAAATGTCTATTCAGGTCCTCTGCCCATTTCTTAATCGGATCATTTGTTTTTTGGGTGTTGAGCTGTATAATTTTTTTATATATATTTTGGATGCTAACCTCTTATTGGATATATTATTTGCAAATATCTTCTCTCATTCCGTAGGTTGCCTTTTCATTTTGTTGGTGGTTTTCTTTGCTGTGCAAGAGCTTATTTTGATGTAGTCCCAGTAGTTCATTTTTGCTTTTGTTTCCCTTGCCTAAGGAGACATATCTAGAAAAAGGTTTCTATGGCTGATGTCAAAGGATATACTGACAAAAGTTGTTTTCTTAAATCAGTGAAGATAGATTTATGATATACTTTCTTGCCAAAATATACATATTTATAAAAGATTTGACTAGGGCCAGAAGTGCAATGTGTAGCCATAAAACAAAGTGAGCTAATGCCTAGTGTGGTAACAGATTTAGCTACATTGCAAAAAAAAAAAAAAAAAAAAAATTAAAAATATTTTATTTTAAATAAAATATGCCTCAATCGAGAAAAATGCCCTTATGTTAAATAATAGCACATTACCCAAACTGTTATAGAAAGGACAGTCCCCACTGGTTCAAAATGAATTTTGGAGTATCCGTAAATTACATAATATTAGCTTACATAATATTAGCTTGCTGTTTTAGAAGCCTGAAAGGCCCATCCAGCCAACATCCCTTCCACAGAGACAAGAAAAACTATTTCCAAGAAAAGGTCACTTCTAGGGGAAACTGGAACACTTGTGTCACATCACGGTCCCTGACTGACCTACCTCACTCACCTTTTCTTCCTCTTTTAACTTATTTATAATTAATGTACCTTTGTCCACCCTTTGGTCTTCCTTCTATTGAAAAAAATAATAATGAAAGCAAATTCTGCCAACATTTGGCAGTATTAAGTCCCTGACTGGAAGTCACTGCAGCTTTCTTGCTCTTCTACTCCTGGGTTAGGCACACTAACACAAAGCCTCGAAACTAATCAGTGTTGTGGTGACATCTAGTGGTTGGCTAAGATACCCGCTCGGCCTGCTTGGACAGCAGTCCCACGCTATGGTCGGTGACATCTTGTGAGGCCCAGGACATCTTGTGAGGGCACACTGGTTTCTGTCAGGGCGCCTCTTCCCCTCAGGCCAAATGTCACTGTACTGTCAGAAGATCCCATGTGTTCATGGGATCTTCTGCAGCTCCTAAGAAAAGATCTCTCCCAAGCTACCTTCTTCCTTCCCCTTCCACCCTATTAAAAAAAATTCCTTTTCTCAGTTGAGAATAAACAGATAAAACAAGTCCATGGCTGGGCTTCAAAGGGGCTTATGAACCCACTGACTGTATGTAAAATGGAGTGAGCTGTGGGACATTTCTGGGGACAAGGTCTACAGCTTGCACCAGTGTTTAAAGGAATTCATAACCTAAAACACCCCAAACACCTGAGTTAGAAGAAAAGGCTCTGAGTTTAAAGAATAAACAAAAACCACTTATATTTAAATAAGAAGCACTGTTAACCAAAAGTCCTGGAATTATTTTACTATAAACCTGTAGGTCTTTCAAGGTCACTGGGCCGGATGTTATAACACAGATGAAAACAATTAGTGGCATATGTCACTACATGGAAATCTATGAGGTGAGTGATATAATTTTTTTCAGTTATGAAAATTCTCGGAGGTCACTGTAAATTGGAAGGCCTCTTTGGAAGCCTGAGTAATAGATAAGACCCAGGGTTCGAAAGTGGACTTGAGTAAGTGAAAGACATGGAGAGGATGTTTCAGATGGGTCACTTAGGGGAGTGAGCAAAGTGACAAGAATGCAGATCGTGGATTTAGATCAGCGACAGAGCATTGGAGAAAGCAACACGAGAACTTCATGCTCTGCCTCTAGCACGTGACTCCCAAGCTCAGCAAACACCTGGGTGGCATCCCCTGGACACTGGGCTGCGGTGGGTTGAGCAGCCCTAGCGCTCAGTCGGGGCAGAGGACGCTGCTGGAGCATGCCCAGGTGATCTCCCTCGCCCACCCACCCCCACAGGTTTCCTTCATCTACCGCCTCGCCTCCGGTTCACAGGCTGATGGAGAACTAGCTGTCTGAAAACCTGTGATTGTGATTGTGTTGCTAATTAACAGGAGGCAGGGTTAAGGAGGAGGTCGGAGCCGATCTAGGATGATCTCCAGCATCAGAGTAACACGGGCATGCTCGTTAACCCAGGGAATTAAAGCAGCTCCAAGATAAAATTTTAGATGCTTTGACATAGAATGCGGGGAAGGGGGGATCCCTGGGTGGCGCAGCGGTTTGGCGCCTGCCTTTGGCCCAGGGCGCGATCCTGGAGACCCGGGATCGAATCCCACGTCAGGCTCCCGGTGCATGGAGCCTGCTTCTCCCTCTGTGTCTGTCTCTCTCTCTCTCTCTCTCTCTCTCTATCATAAATAAAAAAAATAGAATGGGGGGAAGAGGGAGTAAAAGCTGCACAATCACATGTGAACAGTCACCCTGGGAGAATAGAAAAACACTCCTTCCATCTGTTGGTACTGATGATAAAACTAGTTGTGAACTGAACATTGGGGACAGCACCATGGACACAAAGGAAAAGCCACAACAGCCCACAGGGCACATTGCAGGCTACTGCAGAAGAGTTCATAAAGCTTTAAAGTACACAAACATGTTTTATAAGAAAAATACTTGGGCAACCCTGGTGGTGCAGCGGTTTAGTGCTGCCTTCAGCCCAGGGTGTGATCCTATGTCGGGCTCCCTGCATGGAGCCTGCTTCTCCCTCTGCCTGTGTCTCTGTCTCTGTGTGTGTGTGTGTGTCTCTCATGAATAAATAAATAAAATTAAAAAAAAAAAAAGAAAAGAAAAATACTCATAAATTTAGCTACTTCTGGGAGATCCTGGTGTTAGAAGCCATCAGATTTTCAAGGAAGCCCCAGAAGTATTTTCCTGCATGAGGAGGAGTTAAAAAGCTTGATTTTGAAAGAAGGGAAATTATCCCAAGTCTCTTCTTGAAAAATAGGGGCGCCTGGCTGGGTCAGTTGGTGGAGCCTGCAACTCTTGATCTCAGGGTAGTGAGTTCGAGCCCCATGTTGGGGTGTGGAGATTACTTTCAAAAAAAAAATCTCATTTTGTCTCTAAGGAAGACATGAAAATAATTACCAAACAAAACCCATAAAAACTATTAATTGAAGAAAAGGACTAGAGGGTTACATTAAGGGATTGTTCCCCATTTATGATTTGGATTGCTAGTTGATTTGGGGAGATTTAAAAAAAAAAAAAAAAAAAAAGCCCTGTGGTACTGGCTCATCTGCAAATTCCTGCCAGGAAAAAAAAGACATCTGCCTTTCATTTCTAAAAAGCCCTCTGGCTTTGGTCCTGCATCTGCTGATTAATCCTCATCTTCTTAGAGGAGAAGAGGCCAACTCAGAAAACCTTGACTCTCCACACCAGGGCTCAACTAGCAAAACTAGAGCATCACTTCATTTGGCTGTCCAACGGATTCCATCTCAGTATCAACTTTTATTTGCAGCCCAGAGAAACACAGTGACCCACTAACCTTGAGCATAGATAGAATAAAATAGAAACCCTTGTGTGTCCATAAACTAGCAAAGCACCATACTAAGCCAAAATGCTCTGAACAGACCATCAGATCCATACAGAGGACCAGTGACTGGAACTCCTGAGACTTCCTGCAAAGGGGACTGCATGTTGTGAGTGCCAGTTCTCCTATTTATAAATTAACTTCCTCTTTCTTTCCCACATCTAGAAAAATGCAGTTCTCTTCTTTGCCCAGCTGAGTAGTTCTCTCAGCCATTTTTAATGGGCTGCATTTTTAATGTAATCACTAAGTATGACTCTAAACTATTTCATAACCAGCACATGCCCTAAGAAAGCCAGGAGGAACATATTTCTCTCCTTTCAACCTTAAGCATTAAACAGTATATCTGCAACCAAACCTATGAAGAACAGCAGCACAGCCTAGTGGCTGGCTCTGTTCCTCAATTTCATCATCTGAGATGTAAACTGAAGGCGCACCCCCCATCTCTGTAGATATGACAGAAATAAAAACACCAGCCTGATGCTCTGTTTCTAAGCAGTAATATTTCTTTGTAGCATTGTAAAATTATGTTTGACAATATTAATTGAACTTGCTATACCTCACCGTTCCAGGAGATATTTTGCATAGGAAAAAACTCTTCTTTTTCTTCTACAACAATCTACTCACTGAAGACTCCACTTCTGGTCACCAATTGTGTGAGTTTCCTCCCCTACATCCATCACTTCTCCAACACCACTTGGGTGTCTTACAATTTAACTCAATTCTGACACTACCTACCAAGAAGCAGCACTGGATCCCAAAAGCTGCCTATAAATTAGAGGTTCCCAAGACCTCCTCCTCGGGTTTGATAATTCACTGGAGTAGCTCACAGAACTCAAGAAAACAGTTTACTTATTATATATTGGTTTATCGTAAAAGGATACAACTAAGGAACCGCCAGATGAAGAGATGGATAGGAGCAGGCATGGGGGAAAGGGCTGTTTCCAAGGGCTCCTCAGGCATAGCACCCTCCCACACCTTCACTGGTCATCCATCTCAGGAGCTATCCAAACTCCTTCAGTAAGAGTTCTTTATGGAGGCTCCATTACACAAGCAGAATAAATTAAATCATTGGCCACTGGTCACTGAACTCAATCTCTAGCCACTCTCCCTTACCTCTGGAGGTGAGAGGAGGGCAGGCAGTGAAAGTTCCAACCTTCTACAGGGTTGGTTCTTTATGCAACCAGCCCACAGCCTAGGTGCTTTCCAAAAAACCATCTCATTAACATAACTCAGGTGTAACTGAAAGGGGCTTGATATGAATAACAAAAGACATTCTTTTCACCGGTTTGCTCCGGAGCTATTTCAGAAACTGGGAACAAACACTAAATATAACAAAATATATCCCTATAGCTCTTATCACTTAGGAAATGACCAGGATTTTAGGAACTCTGTCCTAGGAATCACGGATGGAGACCAAATGTCTAGTATTTCTAGTTATATCACAGTATCACCTATGTACAAACTGAACTTTGCAAAATCAATTTCCCACATAACCAATTGACATTATCTGGGACACACAGTTATCAAAGCGACACCCATCACTTTTAAAAATTGTAAGCTATTACATTGTAATTTTGTTGATACTCTGGATCCCCAACCTTTAGATGATGGTGGTTGTCTGTATTGGGAGGGTCAAGGAAAAAAGTTGTTTCTATTTCCTTAAGCAATTAATTATACTCTTGTCCAATTAAAATAGTATTCTTAAGACACTTTTTAAGTGAAGAAGCATAATTAAATAAACAAGTCTCTGAATGGAGAAGAGCCCAGGTGCCCATGATCGTTTTCCCAATTGCTCAGGGGGCACTGAGAGCCCTCCCCATAGATACTTGCAGTAACACGATCGAGTTTGAGTGGACAGAACTGGGAAGGGCATAGAAGTCTTTCTGGTCTTCCCAGTCTCTGAGTCAGTTAATCTAAACAAATGACGAAAAGGTTTCCTTATTTTATAAAAAGAAACTAAGGATGTCTGGGTTAAAAAATACTTTGGTAAAAATACTCCATTTCTCCATTTGTGGTATGCTCATTCACCTATATCTTTATGTTCAAATAGGTTATTGTCTCTATATACTTTTCAATCTTTTTGTGCTTCCTGTGGTTGGACAGTTTTAATAGTTTCTCTTCTCACCATAACATCAAGGGTAATTTTAAGCCTTTAATGAAAATTGCCACCTCCCTGGAGAAAACCATGTTTTATGAAGGGTTAAAATCATTGGTAGGGGATACCTGGGTGGCTCAGCGGTTGAGCATCTGCCTTTGGCACAGGTCATGATCCTGGGGTCCTGGGATCAAGTCCCACATTGGGCTCCTTGCATGGAGCCTGCTTCTCCCTCTGCCTGTGTCTCGCTCTCTCTCTGGGTCTCTCATGAATAAATAAATAACATCTTTAAAAAATAAAATCATTTGTAGGAAGGTCACTCTTGATAACACTGCTTTTAGGGCAAGGACCTTGTTTCAATATACTATTCAGGTAATTGTTTAAAGCTCTCTGGGAAACAATTTTATAATGTAAGGAAGCCTCTTGCATTTCAGGTGATAAAACTTCTAATTTAACTGGTTTATGCACGTTAAATGACATAGTCCTAGTTAAGTCCTATGTAAAGTACTGCACAGGAGAATTACTTGCAGAGAGAGCCGGAAGAAAATGCTTATCTAGTTTCACTTTGCCCTTCCCTCTCCGGACTCCTTATCACGTTAGTCATCTACCAAGGAGAATGGAAGCAAGTGTGGTGAGAGTAAATAGAGGTCCCTTGGGCCTCGTGGAAAGTCTGGCAGCAAGCACACATTCATTTGAAAGGTAACTTGTGATTCAGGTCATAGGTAGTCAGAGCCAACTCCTGTAGCTGAATAAGCATGTTGAGAACAGTCCTATAACTGGGGCTGGGGGCGGGGGGGGGGAGCAGAGGGTGGCATGTGCCACTGCAAGCAGGTCCATCGCAATATAATTAAGCTGGGACTTGGGGCAGAAGAAGTAGGTCAAAGGCAGCAGCTTCTAGTGAGGGCTATTGTGCAAACAGAAGTGGGGAAACAAACGAGAAAGATCAGAGCCAGGTGTCCTGTGTCCCCCGTGCTGAGTGACCAGGGCTGGGCTGGGGACTGGCCTAACCAAATCTAGTACCATTTCCTCCAAAGCCCAAGGCCCATCCCAGCAGGACCTTTGCTCCCCTGCCTGTCCATCGTATGTGCGTGGACAGGGTTGTGAAGAGATCTACGGCTCGAACTTGCGCTACGTAACCCTTCCTACCAGCATGTAGGCACATGTGGAGCAGAGAGCGATCTCCAAAGCAGGTTTGGGGATGGTTAATGGGAAACATCTGTCTGCAGGGCCAGATGCTAAGGATAATTAGGGGAGAGGAGAAAAAAGTGAGGAGATGGCAGGGTGACTATCAAAGAAAAAAACATGAATATAAAAACAACATTTTACACACAGAAATAGAAAAAAGAAAAGTGCAAAAATAAGCTACTTTGTTCTGAAGGAAAGCCAAGTCATATTCTTAGAATAAGCCAATGGGTAAAAAATTAAGAGAACCTTCACATCACTCCTTTACGCTTTTTTTTAAAAAAAGATTTTATTTATTTATTCACGAGAGACACAGAGAGAGAGAGAGAGAGAGAGAGAGAGGCAGAGACACAGGCAGAGGGAGAAGCAGGCTCCATGCAGGGAGCCCGACGTGGGACTCAATCTCCAGACCTGGGATCACACCCTGAGCCAAAGGCAGACGCTCACCTGCTGAGCCACCCAGCTGTCCCAATTTTTAAATGAAAATATACAATGGTGAAAAGGTTATAGTAAAACTGAAACTCATAAAAACCTTGTAAGTTAATCACAACTTTTTTTTTGAATACCAATTTGGCAATAACAATCAAAAGTTTTAAAATTGTCATAGTCTTCGCCCAGTAAAACTCCTGGACATTTAACCTTGGAGGAATAAACCAAATATAGACATTACATAGACATCACATATATCTATGTAAAAATATTCACTGCAACATTATTTTTAATAGCAATTTTTTTAATGCGGGCTGGAGACAGAGTAAATGTCTCGAAACAGAAAAATGATTAATTAGGACACAATAACCCAGCAGAATCTTATGGAGCCATGAGAGGTCATAACTACAAAGTTCACATAGTAGCAGCACGAAAAATGATATAATTGGCAATCTTTACTAAATATCTCTGGATGGTTGTCATTACTAGGTAAAATATTACAAAGGCCAGGAGGAAACGGGGGTGGGTTGGGGAGCTGAAAGTTGATCTGTCAGGAACTGTAGAATTATGGGTGACATTACTTTCTCTTTAAAATTTTCTTCACTGGCTTATTGTGTGTCCATCAAACATATTATGGGTTTGGTAGGGCTAGTGATAAGAGCAGAAACCATACAATGAAAAGATGGAGGCTCTTAAGAACTTTTTCAGCTTTTTTTTTTTTTTTAAGATTTTATTTATTTGAGAGAGAGCAGGAGCAGGAAGGAAAGGAAGAAGCAGGCTCCCTGCTGAGCAAGGAGCTCCATATGGAGCTCAATCCCAGGACCCTGAGATCATGACCTGAGCAGAAGGCAGACGCTTAACCGGCTGAGTCACCCAGGTGCCCTAGAATTTTTTCAGCTATTAATCAAACCTTTCTTTTCCCTTCATCCTCCTCCCTTTGGAGAGCTCCACAGTGGTCTCAGGCTGGGGCCTAGAACCATCACTTGTCAGCCTCCTTGCAGGACGCTTCTTAGGCCTGAAAGCCAGAACTGCTAAACCTACCCCAGTTGGCCCTCTCTCATTGCCCATGCACCACCATGACCTCAGCCTTACGGGTTTCAGCTTTTCCCCAGCTGCCCAGGCCTCACCTGCCCTTCATGGATCCAAAAGCATCAAATGTAAATAAAAGAGCGGCAGTGCAGCGAGCTGCCTGCTGCCAAAAGTTGAGATTTCCCACTACACACCAAGCTATAATTAACAGGAGGTGATGCCAAAAACAACAAAGGAGCTTCAAGGAAACTGCTAAAACACTCTCCAGTTTTTAACTACATACACATTCTTTTCTACTCACCCACCCTTTTCTATTCTCCCTATTGTACTAAGAAACTCTTCTGAAACCACCAGATTACAGAAAGACACTAATCGCTACTGCTTAGTGGCAGGAAGGAGGTGTGCAGAAGCTTCACAGAGACCACATACAGAGAGACAACATAGGTCACTTTTGAAAAACAGAAAAGTTGTTCTTAGAACCAGAAGGAAATTAGATAATCCCAGCCCAGGTTACTTAATGGGTTTCAGACTGTGTATTTGTGCGTGCGTGCGTGCATGTTGAGAGGATACAAATGAAGTAAGAAGCAGCTACCAGGTCCTCTAAGGACAATCTACAAGAACCCCTCCAGTGTGAACTGGTTTGAGGCGGCATGGAAAAGACGAGTTCTGTACGGTTTCGGTTGATCCCCATCATTCTCTATCTTCAGAAAACTTCCCTCTCCAAAGAGTATTCCTTTTTTTTTTTTTTTTCCAAAGAGTATTCCTAAAAAATTGCCATAATATCATCCTCAGTTACTACTCAACCCCCGAGGAAGGATTTTTTAGAGAACTAACCCTGTCCCTTACCCCCCATCCTCCCTTGACCGTTTGCAAGCCCTTTGGGAACCACCATGATACTCGAGGCAGCAGAGCTGGAACTCCAGTCAGGTGTGGAAGCCAGCAAGGAAGCCATATGCACGGTGTGCTTTTGTCCTTCTCTGTAAGGACTTACCTTCATGAAAGGCAATGTGATCTCTTCTGTCACAAGGGTTATTCCAGGAATTTCCTATGGTGGGGGAAAAACACACACACATGACTGCTAAATGTATCAAGCACCACAAGCTTGAGCCTCCAGGAAGTGTTTTCTGCACAGACAGAAGCTGAGGGCAGCTCCCAGTTTGCTAACCTCTACTTTAAATAAACTTTGGGGTTTATAAATAACAGGGAACACAACCCATCTCTTGCGTTGGGAAGGGAAATATTCTTTAAAGTTATGATTACAATAGAGGACAGTGTCTCTGAAGGAAAGGGGAAGCCTATTAGGAATACAGAGCAAATAATATATTATTTACACATTTCCATTTAAAAACAAATGAGGCAAACTACATTTGCACCATCAAATAAGGGATACATGTTCCTTCCTTATTTTATTGCTTCTTCCTCCCTCTTCTTTTTTTGCTTAAATGTATTATGTTATAGTTGGCCCCTGCCTTGCTAGAAGGAACCAAAATTGTCCTTCATTCAGTTATTTTGGAAGTGTACTTCTATATCAGTTGTGTAGACTAGCCTCTCAACTAGTGAAAAAAAAGAAGATATATGAGAAAATAATTCAGAAGGTGTTATGTAGAAATAAAATCTAGTGACATCAGAGAGGGAGAAAAACCATGACAGATGCTTAACTACAGGAAAGAATCTGAGGGCCACTAAAGGGGAGTTTGGTGGGTGGATAGGGTAACTGGCTGATGGGAATTAGGAGGGCACATGATGTAATGAGCTCTGTGTATTATACACAACTGATGAATTACTGAACACTACATCTGAAACTAATGATGTACTATGTGTTGGTTAATTGAATTTAGATTTAAAAAAGGAAAATCTGGTATTTGTTTAGAACTTAAATGTACTAGATTTTTACTGATACACAATGTTCCTGTGGAAAGGAGCACCACAGCAATGGAGAAATAAATTTCCAGAATATTAAAAAAAACTGAGTTGTCCACTGTGATCACAGAAAGCCTGTGTTGAGAATGCATTTTGTGTTTCACTTATCACTACTTGGTAAGAGAAGATAATTCAAAAAAGTATTAAAATTTCACTACAGCTTTAGGTTATAAAGGGCATCTTAAGATAGGTATAACAAGGGACACCCGGGTGGCTCAGTAGTTGTGTGCTTGCCTTTGGCTCAGGGAGTGAGCCCAGGTCCCGGGATTGAGTTCTGCATCGGGCTCCCTGCATGGAGCCTGCTTCTCCCTCTGCCTGGGTCTGTGTCTATGTCTCTGCCTCTCTCTCTCTCTCTCTCTGTCTCCTGAATAAATAAACTCATCAAAAAAAAAAAAAAAAAAAAAAAGCAACCTACTCCAACCACTTGAAGTTTAGAGCAACATGGTTAACCCTAAAATAAGCTCAGTATAACCCTAAAATAAGCTCAGTATATGGTGGTTATAACTGTGGGTTGTTTCTATTACACTCTCACAGGACTTCCTGACATCACTCTCTCTGTCTATAATAGCTCCTCCGCCCCAGTCATGAGAAATGCGAAAGTGAGGAATTGCCTGTCAAGATGAGCCTCTCACAGGACATCCAGTTAACATGTGCTCCATCTTTAAACACAACTCTGGGAACTAGGGGGGTTCCCAGTTCTCACCTCCCAGACACAGACATGGAGGATGATAGGGTTGGGTGGTGAGGGAAGGACACAGAGAAGAGCATTTCCTGACTCCTCGTGGCTTAACCTGCAAACTTCCTGCCACATCACCATAGAGGCTGCATGTATATTCACATGAGTTTTCAAAGCAAAGAGTGAGGGCTCAGAGAAAAACCAGCTCACCTTTCCCTTGTTATTCTACAGTGAGGCAAGAAAACTTCATAACTCATAACAGTTAAAGGCAGAAGGGCTTTTAGGAAAACACTACCCTTGTGCATACCGAACATTCAGAAACAAATCAGACATATCTGACTATTTAGATAGTCTAAATACAAAATGGGCAAGTGTCACAATTTATCCCAGTACGTACTCTCCCATGTCTGTGTTACTAGAATTCAATTTATTTTTCTAAATGCCTTTTTGATACAAATCTCTGCCTTGAGACTAAGCATATAGTTCTAACATTTAAATAGGAAAGAAGAAACCTTTTTCAGGGACAGCTGGTACATGATTTTCACTTTCTGATCCAACAAATATCAGTTTACTATACCACGCTCAAGAGAAAATAAACAATATGTTAGCTCAGCACTCTCAACTGAAAAATAGGAAGGACGGACCAGAAGGAGGAAAAGATTGAGGGCAGTGAATTTGCTTGAGATTACTAACTTTCACTGATCTTGCAGCTCTACCATTATTACAGATTTTCCTTATGAGGCTCGGAAAAGGGGTCAATCTACTTAGTAAATAGAACAGCTTACAATGACAGCAGTGGTCTGGCCATTTCTCATTTATAAAAACCTAAGGAATATTTTAATCTACTCCAGTAGCTAAAAAAAAATTAAAATGCCATTTGAAGATGACTTATTAAATCAGAGGCTTATTTCTGCTTAGCAGTAAGAAGAGTAACACATATTCAGTACTTTCTCCTTTGATTCTTCTATTTTATATAAATACCTTTGGCTAACAGCAAAGATTCACTATTGTTTTGCTGCCAGAAAACTCCAACTCAGATCCTTATCAGTCAACACAAATCAAATCACAGCCATGGGTACTGTGACTGGGATGTCCTACAACTTACCCATGACTGTGAATCAATTTTAGTTACATAAAGAATACAAAGTGTTAACTTACTGTATTCCAAGTGAGCACTGAGGAATACGGCAAAAGTTTATCTATGTTACTTGTCTCTGGATATATGCTCCAATATGAAGAAGCTGGTAGATATTTGAAAGAAAAAAAAAGACATGGTTTAATAAGAAGAATAAGGCAGTAGACACTGCAATTCATCAAAAACAATCAACCCCCCAAAAAGGTTTTATTGCCTTATCCTCCTTTTGAACATATTCAAAAGGCTAACTTTATGGTTCTACCTTATGAAATGTTCAGGTTCTGATCTTTACAATGAGAATAATTTTTAAAAAATTACTTGGCATTTCTGCCTAACCCAAAGTGACATTATACCATTATACACAGAACTAGCCAACACAAGAAGTTTTTATATCTTGCCAGGGGGGAAGAAAATCACTAATAAGGTTAGCGAATCAAGATCATATTGAATCTCATCAGTCTCTGAACTGTCGTAGCTTCTCACAAGACCACGAGAGAATGAAATTTAATTAGCTGCTGACTGAAATAGAGTAGGGAAAAAAAAGCTTCTAACCAACATTTTGACAGATTGAGGCATTATCAATTTGCTGTTTTCCTTCCCGCAAAAGGGTCAAGGACTCAACTTAATATGCACCATCAGCAACACCTACCAATTATAAATTCCTGAATGAGGTCAAATGAATGGCAGGTGGATATGTTCTCAGAAATCCACTGAATAATCTTTAAAAAGAAATAAGAGATTCTGTTGGTATTTACATCTGCACCCGGCCCCCACCATCAAAGAAGTACAAAATACACGTGAATCTTTTAAAATTCTGTATCTATTTTGGAACCATCGAAGAATACACTCACTTCTCTTCGAGACACGTAATGCAAGACTGTGGCTTACGCAGTATTATAAATCGGGTCCATTTTACGTATCTTTTTTCATAAATGCCTTTGGTCGAAATCCAAATAAGCCTTCCACCCCTTGTTTATTTTTGCTAGGGTAGGTCATGTTATATAGCAAAGTACCAATATGAAGAGCTGTGGGATACAGAAGAAAGCCAAACCAAACCAAATCACAGCACAAAGCCTGAAGGCAGCAGGTCTGGGTTTGAATCCAGCTTAGACAACAGTGTGAACACTGTCACACCACTTAACCTTTGTGAACATCACTATGCAGTCCTCCCAAAGGCAAGCTGTAACAATTCTATCTCCACAACCATCCTCACCTGCTGGTGTACCGAAATTCCTTGTTCCCACTATAGAAATGAAGGATACTGCTACCAGTAAGTTGTTTTTATTTCAAAACCTATTCATGCTGGTTGTACTTATCTTCACAATTAGGTAATTTAATAAAATATCATCATAAGGGAGTGAAATATGGATGCAAAAAGAGTGTTGTTTGCTCAATAAAAGTTTAATGCTTTGGAAAGACTCAAAAGCATGTCTAAAACACTAAAAAAACTTCGTGTGAGACAACTGTAAAGATTAGAAAAAATTGCCCAATATATATGGATTATTTTGAAGGGATCTTTAAAAATATGGCTCTCAGGTTAAAAGAAGAAAGTAGTAGGGTTAAGAAAAAAAGGAAGAAGAAACTAACAGGAACTAAGAGACAACACATTACTAGTAGTTTTATGTAAGAAAAATGATTTTGAACTCCAACCAGGTAATACACAAAGGAAGGGTCTTAATCTACGTCAAAAGAGATGTGAATAAATGTACTTTTTTTGTTTTAGGTTAAAATAAAATGTTTAAGGTATCTTTTCTTCAATTACCCAACCACCCATTGGTCCCAATCAATTCTAATGGGGGGGTTTCTCCAACTTCACAGGATAGCTGTAAAATTAAATGACAAAACATGTAAAAGTGCTTCATAAATTAAATCATGCGATATAAATATATTTACAAATATATTTATTAATAAATGAAATAAAATTTATCAATAAAATATTTAATATTTACTTATTACAATGTAATATACATTGTGATGTATATTACAATAAATTAATATTTATAATAAATATATGCCAGTAAATTTTAGTTCTTCTGATACTATACACCAAATATAGACCAGGAAAAATGTAGGTATTTGAGAAGCTATTCAGTATTTACTGAACACTTTCTTGGAATGTTACTGATGTACCTAATGTTTAGCACAGTATGGAAAAGAAGAGTCAGAAGAACAGACATGCTCATAGTCTGAGGTCTGATTGGGGTCCATATAAAAGAATCACAAGAAGAGAATACATTCAAATCAGGACACAAACCATAAACTTCAATTAATTATTACCAAATAAAAGTGACTTCTATTCATTTCAACCACAGATATATACAGTTGGTGTCTATTTGCCAATTTTCAAACTGAAGCTACATCACCACCTTGGCTTCCAGGAACCGGGGGTCTCGGCCACAGGAGAGCACACAGTGCAACACGGCCATCTTCTCACAGTCTAGCTGAGTGTTCCATAGGAACTGTAATAAATAGGACTGGTTGAGGAGTGCCCTATAGAGCTTTCCAGAACACCAATCCAGTACCAGGGACCCTGAGAGTGACTGTAAAGGACTATGAGGTAGCATATCAACCACTTCATTGTTTCCTGGCAAAAAAACAAAAAACAAAAAACAAAAAAAAACAAAAACAAAAAAGAGGTCAGCAAATAAAAGAAACCTCTCTCACCCAAACATAAACATGGCCAAGATAAACCCAAATGGACAACGTTCATGAGGGAAAAACTATAGCCATACCTGTCAGAAACAAACTGTGGCAGATCAGGTCTGGATGCTGAATGTTGAGCAGATGAAAGAAATGACCAGGTAAGTAAACAGCCACATAATAGTCTAGAAGAGAGAGCTATAAGTTATCTGCATGTAGCAAGAGCTGCACAGGCAAATGTAAAGCCCAGAATGTCACAGTATCCCTATTTTTCTTTGAACCATTTAAACACAAAAGTTTTAATCAACGTAATAATAAACCATCTGATGTCGGTACATTTCATCTTACTAGCCAGATCTCATTTATTTCTATCTGTGGCTAATTTTCTTCATACGTTTAGCCAGGGTTATCTTAACTGATATCTGTAATTTTGTTTCTAAGTGAAGTGTGGCTTCATACGAACCTACATGGCCTGAGAAAGCAAATTAGAAAAAAAAAAATACCAAGCAATATGAATTATTCCTTTTTCTGGTAGGCTGGGAATAGCTTAGAAGGGGATTTCCGTCCTAGTTTCTGCCATTTGGGGGAAGCTCTAAAATTTTGTTTCCTATGTTTGCCCATTCATCAGCATCATCACTATCATCATCATCGTTTCACTTAGAGAACCCTTAAATCAATAATCATCAGAACAATCTCTGCAGTCATTCTAACACATTGTGAGGTACTAGTGTATTTCCTTGCATAGTGAGCTGCCGAGAATTCACACCTTCACGGTCCCCGTATCAGATAATTTTGTACCGAGAACACTTGTACACAGATTGAGACAAGGTGTAAAAATAGATTTCTGGAGAATGGTAAGGTGGAAGTAGCCCTTGCCAATAATGTTTCACACGCAATAGCAGTGAATTTCATATAGATGACACATTTAGATTATAAGTGAGCCAGCTGGACTCTTTTTTCTTAAGAAGCAAAGAAATATATGCTAATCATTTGCATTGAAGGCATTCGGAGGAAAGGAAAGAGGATGTAAAACTCGGATCCATTGGGGCAGCCCCGGTGGCTCAGCGGTTTAGCACCACCTTCAGCCCAGGTTGTGATCCTGGAGACCCGGGATCAAGTCTCACATCAGGCTCCCTGCATGGAGCCTGCTTCTCCCTCTGCCTGTGTCTCTGCCTCTCTCTCTCTCTCTCTCTCTCTCTCAATCTCAATCTCTGTCATGAATAAATAAATAAATATCTAAAAAAAAAAAAAGCCCTCAGATCCATTGACTTAAGTAAGTGTCCTCTTGATCACTGTGGATTAAGTGATGTTAAAATGAATAGCTCAAATGGCTGCGATAATGTTCTTCTTATGGCAACATTTAAGTAGAAAACCATAAATAATGATATAGTAAGGTACAGTCAAAACGGTTGGTATCAAATGACCTAAATTAACTTCTAGCCCTATCATTTAACCAGCTAATTAGGGTGATAACTATGTCCCTGGAAGAGGAGGCATTTGGAAATATAAGAGGGTGTTTCAAGTTGTCACGATCATTGGAGTGGAAGGAGGAGTCCTACTGCTTTTTTTGGTGGAGGTTGTTAAATCCCTCAACGCGCAGGACACTCTCACACAAAAAGTATCATCTCATAAAAAATGTCAACAGTACCTGTGGTAGGCCAAATGATGACCCTCAAAGATGTACATGTGCGAATCTCAGAGCTTGTGAATATGTTACCCGAAGTGATAAAAGACACCTTGGCAGATGGGATCAAGGATCTTGAGATTCGAAGAGTACCATTATCCAAGTGGACCCAAGTAACTCCAATTATGTTTATAGGAGGCAGACAGAGGGAGATTGGGCTACAGAGAAGATCATGTGGGGATGAAAGGGATGGGAGTGATGTGGTCACAAGCAAAGAAACGCTAGTCTCGAGATGCTGGAGGAGGCCAAGGATGAATTCCTCCCCAGAGTCTCCCCAGAAGGAACCATTTCTACCCATACTTTCACTTTAATCCCTCAAAACTCATTTCAGAACTCTGATATCCAGAACCAGAAGACAATGTTTATGTTGCTTTAAGCCCTAAATGTGTCATAATCTGTTATGGCAGCAGTAAGAAACTAACACAGGGCCCCTGACAAGAGACACTCAAAAGAGCCTGGGTACACATCTCAGTCTTTCTGAGCTTCAGTTTCATTATCTGTAAAATGAGGATAACATCACCAGCAGAATTGTAAGGATCAAGATAATTGAAATAACATGCTTAACATATAGTATTCATTTTTAAAACGGTAGCTTTTTATTTACAAACATATCTTATATAGAGGTATTTGGGTTCATGGAAAACTTCCCCCAACTCTATTCTTCAATATTTTTTTAAGATTTATTTATTTATTTATGATAGACAGAGAGAGAGAGAGAGAGAGAGGCAGAGACACAGGAGGAGGGAGAAGCAGGCTCCATGCCGGGAGCCCGATGTGGGACTTGATCCTGGACCCCAGGATCATGCTCTGAGCCGAAGGCAGCACTCAACTGCTGAGCCACCCAGGCGCCCCTATGCTTTTATATTTTAATTAATATAAGTCCCTTTTAATAGGGTGACAATTCAGGACAACTGCATATAATTCATAAGAAAAAAACTACATCACTCAAAAAGCAATACTGTTGTCATAAAAATTACCTCTGGAATAGTTTTAATCTTGGATATAATTTTGTGCCGAGAAGATGAAATGCTTTTAAGAAGGAAAGATAACTTATGTAAGAACCTATTTTTACAAAGCTCTAGTATTTCTGCTGGCTCCACAGTCCGAAGACCATAGATTAAATCATGCCTGCCCTTTTCTAGAGTCATTCTCAAGGGGAAAAAAAGGAAGGCTACCTTTGACCTCACGAAATGCTGGAGTTTTTTTAGTGGAAAGTTTCCCACATCACTCTTGAGATGGGATGTTGATGTAGCATTCTCTGATAAGAATCAAGTCTCAGACCCAGGAAACCTTATATTTATCTCTCTTACCACAGGAAGCAGTAGAATCAGGCCTCTCTAAGGCAATTTCCCACAGGTTCAAAGCTCATGTTAACATTTACCACATACTGGCCCACTCAGTGTTCATTATCTTACCTCATCTACAGTATTGTTCAAAAGAAAAATCTTTTTTATAAACTTTAGCATTTTCATTCTCATCTTGCCAACTCCCCTCCCATCACAGCTTCCTAAACCTTTGTCATAATAGTCGACAGACTGGGGAACAGGAAGAGGGGAATGTTATCAAAGAATCACGTGCTCTACACCTGAAGCTTTTCTTTTCTGAATACTGTGCCATGTCCTGTAGGTGGGCAAGTAATAGGCTTGTTATTCAGTCTTGTGCTAACTTCTTTGTGCCCCTCATCCCAACTGACATGGAAAAGCCACTTTCCGTAGGTTGGTACAATAAACCCCCTCTTGATTTTCTTCATTATAGTCTCCATAATATGTTCAAACCTAACACTCAAGTTCCCTTACCATATTTACTCAGGGAAAATCAACACATTCGAGCTGATCCGTGAATCATTTATAGGACTTGGAAGCTCTTAGCAATTAGCAACGGGGAATGGACAATGTCTCAAAGACCTTTGTCCTCTCTAGAATCAAGGGACAAGATGTATTATTTCTCATAGGCTTTTAGGGAAAGCCCCACTCACTGTCATCACTTTTTTTTAAAGATAGATAGATAGATAGACAGACAGACAGATAAATCTACCTGAGAGAGTGAGAGAGAGCGAGTGCGTACAAGTGGTGGGAAGAGGAAGAGGGAAAAGCAGACTCCCCACTGAGCAGGGAGCCTGGCACGGGGCTCGATTCCGGGACCCCAATATCATGACCTGAGCTAAAGGCAGACACTTAACCAACTGAGCCCCCCAGGTGCCCTGTTATCATTTTTTATACTAACAAATGGCTTTTTTAGTATTACTACTAAAAACATAGGAAAGCTCACAGCCTAGGTTCTCTATAAAGGGAGATGCATCCCTTTCCAAAAGGCTGACCTGAATGGGGGACACAAACATATCCATTAGGATTGGTCTATAGGTCTAGAAAAAGATATAGGTCAGGAAAAATATATTATAAAAATATTAACTAACTTAATACAGTTGACCCTTGAATAACAGAGAAATCAGGAGTGCTAAGGTTTCCAGAAAAAAACCTTCCCCTATCAGGCTTCATAAAGGCCAGTGGTTATCATCACAATCCAAGTCCTAAAGAGGCAGGAGAAAATGGGGCACACAGGCAGCAAATGAGATATAGAAGGCTGAGTATCACATGTACTAGAAAGGAGAGTCAGAGCAGAGAGATGCACCTCTCTCTCACTCACCAAGGTTGAGAAAAGTAAGGCCCTTAGTCACAAGTGAGTCAACACTCCCAAGAGCAGCAGTGAAGGTCTTGCTGTGCCCTGTGGAGAGAGAACAGGAAACCAAGGAAAGAATGGTAAGAAACAAATAGCCGGAATTCCACCCAAGGCTACTATTCTATGTGATACTCTTAATATTCAGGAGCTGTGAAATTGACAAACCAAGAGTCTGATTTCTGGATTTCACGGTTCTCCATCATTCTCTAAAAGCCAGCTCGGAAGGTAGATCACACTGCAATCAGGACCCAGTAATTGTTCTGGGCTTAGCATATAATATTAGATCCTATAAGGTGGGCTGTGTGGGGACAGAAGGATCTAAAGGAATCTACCTCAGGATCCAAGAGATGGAGGAGACCAGGTGGCTCAGTGGCCCTCACGGTTTACTGTACCTTCTTACCATCATTAAGATCCTCTGAGACTTCTCTCAATCACTTAGGGTAGTAGACTCTCTCTTCACTCTCCATTTTTCTAACTCTTCATCAGAATTAGTAACTCTTAATAAAACTTTCATGGAAGTTTTATTTATGGTTTTAACCATTATATTAATCATTAGAAAAATCTATGAAAACTTTCCACAAAAGAAAAATCCAACTTATGCTATTAAAGCATGTCTACTTCTGAAGTTGCTTTAACACCTTCATTATTAAGGTGTTAAACTTTTTTTACCTAGATTTTTAACTTCTGAAGATACTGTTAGATAGTCCTGCAAAATAAACTCTAATATGGCCTGGCATAGTTATTTTAGTTTTAAAAATTTCAAATTAAAAAAAAATTAATTCTATCCACAGTATGTACTACATGAACTAATTTTAAAGAACTAAACAAGTAAAATAAATATGCCTTAGCATGATTCAGACTAAAACTATTACAGGTACACTGGCCAACTATAGAACTGAAAAGGCTTGGATATTTACTCCTCCCCCCAGGCTGACTGCTGACAAATCAGTTTCCTGGGCTGCAGATATGTGAAACAAAATAAAGGTATCTTAGGTCTAAGACCTGTTGAGGTCAGAGATGATGGAAGCTTTTAACTAAAACTCTGTGTAACCCTATAAGTTAAATATATTGATGTTTTCCAACTAGTAATAATAAAAAAGCAAGCAAACACATTTTGGACAAATATTTCCATAAGTATTGGTCTAACTATAAGCCTAGAAAAAACATAGGTCAGGAAAAAATATATAAAAATATTAGCTAACTCAATATAGTTGACCCTTGAACAATAAAGAGATTTGGGATGCCAATCCCTGAACAGTCAAAAATCCATGTATAAGTTTTTAGGGAGTCAAAAGTTAACTACTAATAGCCTACTGCTGACCAGAAGCCTTTCTGATAACATAAACTGTCAATTAACACATATTTTATATGTTACTTATATTGTATACTGTATTATCATAGTAAAGAAAAATGTTATTAAGAAAAATCATACAGAAGAGAAAATACATTCACAGTACTATACTGTATTTTTGGGGAAAAAAAAAAACCCGTATATAAGTGAATCTGCACAGTTCAAGTTCATGTGGTTCAAGGGTTAACTGTATTCTTCATTAGTGAATTTCTCCAGGAAACATGTATTATAGAAGTATAGAATGTACTGATAAACTTATTACAAGGTAATAAGACTTCTAACTTGCTACTATGTGGAAGAGTGATTATGTAAAAATAAAAAATCAAGAATAAATGACATGTACCTTTATGAAAGTAAAACACTGAATACGTGATTTTTTCCCAAGAGTCAAACTTCGGACTGTAACATACACACAAACTTCCTAGAAGTAAGAAGGTGTTTATTAGAGGTGAAAAGAACCATAGACAAATAAAAAGTTTCCTAAGCCACTTAACCTTACTTCTATTCCTTTAGATGTTTCTACTTCAACTTACCTCATAGATTATTCCCAAATTCTAGAACTGGTTTATTAACAAGCTGCTAAGAAATTTTAATTCAACAGTTACTTGGCACACACATATGTATTGTGGTGAACTATGGAAGGAGAGGAAAATGAATAGAGATACACTCCTGCATATAAAATCATGGGGGGGGGGATCCCTGGGGGGCTCAGAGGTTTGGCACCTGCCTTCGGCCCAGGGCGTAATCCTGGAGTCCCAGGATCAAGTCCCATGTCAGGCTCCCCACATGGAGCCTGCTTCTCCCTCTGCCTGTCTCTCTCTCTCTCTCTCTCTCTCATGAATAAATGAATAGAATCTTTAAAAATAAAAATTAAAAAAATAAAAATAAATTAAATCATGGGAATCTAGAGAAGTTTACAAAGGAGATTCTCCTAATATACATATATTGCCCTGCTCTCTCATTTAGGTTGTCTTCTGGCCATTACTAATCATTATAGACCTGGGTTTATCAAAATGCATCTCCTCTTTAAAGAGAGTCTCCAGCCTTATTTTTATCTGGAATTGGAAGGCAAACTGGGGTAGTAAGAGCAAGTGTGTGTTGGCCCATACCCACCCGTATTTGGGTCACGAGAGCCTTGGCTGAAGTGCAAAGGACAGTGCTCCTGGCACAGTAGTCTTTCCAGATGAGCCCTGACACCTTCCCTTACCCCATCACTCCAGAACACCCTCAGGCTTCACACTCTCTGGAATATGAGGAATATTCCAATGTGGAATATGTCCATCATCTCTAGCAGCTGTTGCCAGATATGTAGGCTAGATAAACTCAACAAAGACCTACCAAAGAGGGCATTATGCTGAAGCTGAGAATTTTAGTGCTAACATTTATGTGATTATGTGAAACAGGAGATTTCCAGGGTGGAAAGGAACTTGACTGGGTCTAGAGTGCTGGGTTCTACTTCCAGAGCTAAGTTTAACTAGCTGTGTAAATTCAATCATTACCTCAGTGAACAGCAATATTTCCTGTTATACTTTACTAGGTCCTTAATCAAAGAATCATGGTGGCAAAAAAAAAAAAAGGCCAATCTTCTCTAAGAAGGCTATTAAGGACATTAATGAGCACTCTGTTATAATGGTTATCATTTGTGACCATTTTTAATGACATTTAAAACCAAACCATAGGGACGCCTGGGTGGCTCAGTGGTTGAGCATCTGCCTTCAGCTCAGGACGTGATCCCAGGGTCCTGGAATCGAGTCCCACATCGGGCTCCCCATGGGGAGCCTGCTTCTCCCTCTGCCTATGTCTCTGCCCCTCTCTCTGTATCTCTCATGAATGAATAAATAAAATCTTTAAAAAAACCCATAACATATTGTTAGAAGTATATTTTATTGCAATATCATTTTTTAAGTTTTCTTTTAGTTATTTAAGAGAGAGAGAGAGAGATAGCAAGAGAGAGCATGAGCAGGGAGGAGAGGGAAAAGCAGGCTCTCCATGAGCAGGGAGCCTGACCCAGGGCTCCATCCCAGGACTCCAGGATCATCACCTGAGCCAAAGGCAGACGCTTAACCCACTGAACCACCCAGGCGCCCCTATTGCAATATCTTAAATGCAAAGTAACAAAAAAGAAACATTTTCTCAGGTAAAAAATAGTTAATTCTGTTAGATGTAAAATTACTGTTATGGTTACTGAGTACACAGTAATAACTTCTCTTTAAAATTACAGCAGACTCACTAAGAATCAAAGTAACACTATACTAAAGCACAAACAAAAAATAGTAATTATAACAGTTAAAAAAAGTTCCATGTACCACTCTACTTTCATAAAGTAAACATACTACCAGCAAAAAACTACTGGTTTAACTTGTCCTTTTATGTTCTATGATCACAAGGAGGAAGAAATTTTTAGCAAACATAGTTAAAAACTTTAGCCTGTTAATCACAAAATAAAAAAATGTTTAAAGGCACCATATTTTTCCTTTCAAATTAGCAAAAGTTTTAAAATGATAATCAATTCTGTCAAGGGAGCAGTAGGAAGAACATTCTCAAATAATAAAAAAGAGAACTAGTACAACCCCTCGGAAATACAGTTTTGTAGAGGATTAAATATATTCATACTATTGACCCAAATTCTTCTTGTAGGACTCTATCCTGAGGCATGAACATGAAATGTCAACAATATAAAGAAGATTATATCCTCTATTTTAGCCAAATCCTCCATACACGATCCTTTAGAGAATGGAGGTCATCATTTTTCTTGTTTTGAAGAAAATTACAGTGAGGTGTAGAATAGATGTACCTGATTACATACACCAAGAGCCATCTTCAGATCTCATAAGCAAATATTTCCAAGTTAGGTTGTGACTTAGTTCCCTTTCCTAAGCCCAAAGGGGGAAGAATAATATTAAAGACACAGCAAGGTGACATGGGATGTGATGGGACTCTGCAAACCTGTCCCATTGATAGAATTTTCTTTGATAATTGAAATATTTTATATCTGTGCTGGCTAAATTGGTACTAGCCACATGTGACTATTGAAGCACTTAAAATGTAGCTATTATGACTGGGGAACTTTTTTTTTTTAACTTTAATTAACTTAAATAGCCACATGTGGCTACCACGTTGGACCATCCAGCAATGGAGCACTGGTTCTCAACCTTGAGAGTACACTGAACTCACCTGAGAGTCACAGATTCTCAAGCTCCCCATTACATCAACTTAACCAGAATCTCTGAAGGTAAGACTCAGGCATCAGTATGTATGTATGTATGTATGTATGTATGTATTTATTTATTTATTTTAGGGAGAGAGTACGAGTACTGGGGGAGTGGCAGAGGGAGAGAGAGAATCCAAAACAGGCTCCATGCCCAGGGAGCAGACCCTATGCGGGGCTCTCTCTCACGGCCCTGAGATCGTGACCTGAGCCAAAAACAAGAGTTAGATGCTCAACTGACTGAGCCATCCAAGCACCACAGGCATCACTATTTTTAAAATGTGCCTGGGGTAGCACGCTTGGCTGGTTCAGTTGGTGGAGTGTGCGACTCTTGATCTCAGGGTCATGGGTTCAAGTCCCATGTTCGGTGTAGAGATGACTTAAATAAGTAAACAAACTCAAAAAAATAAATGAAATAAAATGTCACTGGAGCAGATTAATTAAATTTTCCAAACCTCAGTTTTCTTGTCTCTAAATACAGAAAACACAGAACCTACCTCATACAGTTCTTAGATAAGAATTAAATGAGATAATATGTATAAAGCTCTTCTGAAGAAGTGTTATCTAGCTATAAAGGTTAGCTGTGATTATTAGTATTCCAGAATGATTTTGCTGCTATTTGCAAGTTAGGGGAAGTCGCAGTTTGAAAAAACAAAGCATGCTCTTAATGGCGTATCCAGAAAGAGATGTTTAATAAATATTCATCAATGATGAAGATAAAATCTCAAAGTTGGCGAGCCTTTGGGAAACTATTTGGACAATGAAAGCTATTATGGACAAAGTTTTCCAAGGGAAATTATCTCATTGTAAAAGGCTCTATAAAATGCTAAAACACAAGGCTAATTCTGGGAACTTGTGAAGGGCAACTCTTGCAGTTATACGAACGGGAAAGAGAATGTACACTTTTCACCCCTCACTACGTCCCAGTAGGTTGTGCACAAGAAAGAATGATGGCCACTGACTCAGCATAGCTGCACGGTTGGACTATTAGATGGGACAGGAATAAGAATATTTTCTTTCCTTCACTACTTTAGGAAGTCTCTGATTTACCCTCCTGCTAGAACTAGTTTGACAAATCTACATAAACTCAATCTTAATACAGAAGTGGCCTGGGGCACCTGGGTGGCTCAGCTGGTCAAGCATCTGCTTTCAGCTTAGCATGATCCTGGGGCCTGGGATTGAGCTCCGCATCCAGCTCCCTGTTCAGTGGGGAGCCCGCTTCTCCCTCTCCGTCTGCCCACCTCGCTTGTGCTCACTCCCTCACTCTCTCTCTCAAATAAACAAATAAAATCTTAAAAAAAAAAAGAAATAAAAATAAAATCTTAAAAAAAAAGGAAGTGGCCTGACAACAGCAACAGCTCTTCTGCCCCCTCATCACCTCTCATGAGCACCCCCATCATCCAGATTTCACCCTCTAATTCATTGGAAGGTAGTGGATTTCATTTCTTAGGGCAGGAAAATTCAGGTCAAAGATGCTTTCAAGAATGTAACAAGTAGGGGATCCCTGGGTGGCGCAGCGGTCTGGCGCCTGCCTTTGGCCCAGGGCGCGATCCTGGAGATCCGGGATCGAATCCCACGTCGGGCTCCCGGTGCATGGAGCCTGCTTCTCCCTCTGCCTCTCTCTCTTTCTCTCTCTGTGTGACTATCATAAATAAATAAAAATTAAAAAAAAAAAAGAATGAAACAAGTAGTGGTGAAAGGACAAAGTAGCTCCCAATGACCAATATAGGATAAAGGAATATCAAATATTCTTTTTTTGTTTTTATGATAGTCACACAGAGAGAGAGAGAGGCAGAGACACAGGCAGAAGGAGAAGCAGGCTCCATGCACCGGGAGCCCGACGTGGGATTCGATCCCGGGTCTCCAGGATCGCGCCCTGGGCCAAAGGCAGGCGCCAGACCGCCGCGCCACCCAGGGATCCCGGAATATCAAATATTCTTATAGCATCATCACGGATGCAAAATTGAGTTTGTTGAAGACCCTGATCTGTCAGCATTCATTTCATGAACCACGTTCTCTGGTCTCCACGCCCTCGGGAAACGAAGCTCCGTAGTATAGAGAGAGCCATATAGGGATGACTATTTGTTCCCTTCTTCATTCCTACTTCATTGAAGTAGGGTTTTTTATTTTTTAAGATTTTATTTACTTATTTGACACAGAGACAGAGAGCTCCAGTAGGCAGAGTGGCAGGCAGAGGGAGAGGGAGAAGCAGGCTCCCGCTGAGCAGAGAGCCCAATGCAGGGCTTGATGCAGGGGGCGTGATCCCAGGACCCTGTGATCATGACCTGAGCTAAAGGCAGATGCTTAACTGACTGGGCCACCCAGGCGCCCCTGAAGTAGGTTTTTGTTTGTTTAATCACAAAGGTGAAAAATCATTTGTAAAAAGCAGTTTGGGGAAATACATGTGCTGACAGTTTATTAGTTAAAAATCAAAAGGTTGCTTCTCTGGTTTGTTGCATCTTAACTTGGGAAGCATCTCATTTGAAACAGGCTTATTTCTATTGCAAAGCTGCCTGTGGAGAGCAAGGCTCATTTTCTACTTTCCTATATGTTGCCGAGAAAGGAAAGAACAGACTCTTCTACTTCTCATGCAGATAAACCTAACATTTCATGTCACAGATCGCCCATTTATAAGTTACAGCTGCTACTGTTCAGGAGACATTCCTAGGGGCATTAGAATGAAAAGGAATACTAGCTTCAAAGAATGAGAGCTTCAAATGATTGTTTATAGTCAACTGATTTAAAGACAAAGTACTAGGGAAGAGCCTACCCCGTGCCCTCCGTGGGAGCTGGATCCCATTACTGCCCACCTTCCAAGCAGACTAACTCTACCAGTTAGTTGTTCCCCTCTGCTGTGTTCTCTTGCCACTAAACAGCTTGTGAGCATTCAAGCATACGGGAGTCTCTATCACCTTCAAAAATAATATTCCCTACATCTTACTAGCCCTTCCAGCTGCTGTCTCTCTCATGTCTACACCTGCTGTGATATTTTTCAACTCCCACACGCCTTTTCACCCAACACAACCAAAATTTCACCTCAGTCACCCAACACAACCCACTTACAGTGACCTCCGTGCCACCAGACCCAGTGGACTCCACCCCCCACTACCTATTAACGGCTAGTCACTTCGTCCTTTGTGAGACCGCCTCTGCCTTTGGCTGCTGTACTAAAACACTTGGTTTTCCCCTCCCTCCCTCTCTCCTTCCACCTAACCTTTATGTATTTTGCTTCTTAGATCCTATTCCTAAATTTCCTCCCTTTTGACCCTATAAACTCCTCCCATGGCTTCAAATGCCAAACTACAGTCTTAAAAACTTCCACATTTATTCATGTCCAGTCCCAACCTTTCTTCTAAGTCCCAGATCTCTTAGTTAACATGTCCAAAAAACCCCTCACAATCTCCATTCCAAAGACCCACCCAAGCCTCTATACCTTAGTACATGGCACCACTATTCACCCAGTTGCTTATGCCAGAAGCCTGAGAACCGTTCCTTTCCAGCTAAACAACAGCAAGTCTTCTCAGTTCTATCTCCAAATGCATCTCAAACCCATCTAGTTACCACCTCTGCCACCTGTCCCAGTTCAGGCCATCCTCCACCCAAATGTATGACAACTTCATCCTATCCGCTCACCTCCCCACTTTTTCTCTTGCCTCTTCCAATCCATTCTTCACACAGCAGCCAGTAATCTTCTAAAAATACACATCTAATCACATCACTGCCTGCTTAAAACACTTCAGTGAAGGGGCATCAAGGAGTGCCACGTGAAAAGTTGTTGCGGAAAGGGCAGTCATGTGATGCCAAAGCAATAATTCACAGATCACTCACGCAGAGATTAAAATGTACCTTTTCAAGAGAGATTGACGGTGGTTACCATGTAACTAAATGACCAAACTTAGCATCATAAATAGTTAAGACATCCTGACATCCTGACATTACGTGCCTCCGGATCTGGTGCAAATAAATTTCACAATATCACCCATGACATATTCTGATGAAAAAATTTTAACCTATGTGTAATGGTGCCTTTCAGCCTAACTACCAATATACAGAGAATGTGGAGGAGAGAGGAAGAAGTTAAATACTTTCACAGGGAAACAATCAGACAAATCCAGAATGCAGGACATTCCACAAGGTAATTGGCTTGGACTCTTCAAAATATCATTGCTGTGAAAGAAAAACAAAGTGGGTAGGGAGTAGGGGTAGGGAAGTGATCTACATTAAAACAGATGACAAAGACATAATAACCAGATACAATACATGAGTTTTGATGGGATCCTGACTTGAGAAGTTATACACATGCATACATTTATCATTTATATACAAATACACGTAGAGACATATATAGCACATATGCATACATATATACACATATAGAAATCTATACATATAGAGGAATTTTTTGAAATAATTATGGAAATTTGAATATGAAATAATTACTGATTAGTGTGATTAATAATGGAACTGAGGTTATGTAAAAGAGTGCCCTTGACCTAAGGAGATACATGCTAAATTATTTAGCCGTAAAGTGTCAAGATGTCTGCAACTTACTTTTGAATGATGTAGTCAAAAGGAAGAATATGGACCTATGTGTGGAGAATATGATCAAGCAGATAGTGTAAATTATATGGTTAAGTAAAAGGTACATGAATGTTCATTCTGTTCTTGAACTTTTCTGTAATGCTTGAGCATTCTCAAAATTTTAAAACAACAACAACAACAAAAGAAAGCCCTTTTAATGACTTTAGGATTCTGATGATGAAATATAAACTCTTTCATGATCTGCAAGGCCCTATGTAACCTGACACACGCCTACTTTTCAGCTCTCCCCCAATCCTGGTCTTCTCCTGCTTGCTCACTCTAGTTCAATCACACTGTTCTTAGTTCATATACACCCTCCAAGTCTCAAGTGAAACATCACTTCCTTCCCTAAACTCCCCAAAACTGGTTTATGGAGGAACTTTGGCCTGAGAGAGAATGGAAACAATATGTTGGATTATGAAGTGAGGTGGGAAAGGGGACAATTTTTAGGACTAAGACTGAATGGGATACAATAAGAACAACAGGGACACACTGGCTGAACTAGAACATATTTGAAGATACTATCATTTTCCATTAAACCTTCATTACATATATGCTCATGACTTCCCAACTCCTACAATTTCTCAAGATTCTATTGAAACATATGTGTGCATTTATTTAATGTCTAAACTCCAAACAGTAACCTTTGTACTAATAAAAATTAGGTCAGTTTTGCTCATCATTGTTATCTCCAATACTTAGCACACAGTAAATCTCCATAAACATTGGCTTAGTGAATACCACAGAATTTGGCTTTAAAGGGATACAGCTTTATTCCAAGTGCTACTTAACTCCGTGGTAAGTGTCCACTCAAGCTAGTGTATTTAAAAAGGCTATTAGATGTAGTAATTAGAATTGACTGTTTAGATGATTACAGTATACTAATAACTTTATGTCAAGCTTTGACTGTCAGCTCATAAGTTATAGAATGGTTCTTAGCGCAGCTAGGTACATAGGTTTAGAACTCAAATACATCAGTAAGCCTGACACAAAAAGCATCCCCATAATTGTACACCATTTGTTAAAAGATGGAGCAGGTGAGAAAATGTAGATCAATTACATATGAATCTATCCCCTCTTATCAAAAAACACAAATAACTATTAGAACAATAACCCTGCTGACTGTGGCTTCTCTCATACAGACAGCGTATATATAAAATTGCAGTGGAGAAGATAATTTGGTATATAAACAGTCATCTGATCATTTATGTAAGATTGTGGCTCTATTACATTTTAAGATATATATAAGATATAGCTAAACAATGACTAAATTTTTCATAGAACTCAAGTACAATTGAATAAATTGATAAATACAATCCTGGTTTTACCTGTATGGTTGGTAAAAACGCACAGGGTCAGGTGTTTGGATAGGTTCCCTTGGTCTTGAAGATCATCACATCCAAAGTTTACAAGTCTAAGAACATAAAGGACAAGACACTGAATGCATTTAAAAATTAGTTCCCTCTTTCACTTAATGCAGTGAGCAATGCATAATTGACCATGTTGTACACTTGAAACTAATTTAACATTGTATGTCAACCACAGTTTAATAAGAATTTTTTTAAATGAAAAATAAAGTTCCCTCATAAAGGACAGTAACCACTATAACATACCCAACAGAAGTAGAGACTGGTCCCTGAGAAATTTAAGTAGATAATGTGTTTGTTTGTCTGTTTAAAAGTTCTATAAAACGATAATAAAAAAAATACATCAATGGCATGGCTGTGGCAATAGAGAAAAAATATATAACAACAAGTTGAAGGTAATAAAATTTTTTCTGTATATATGATTTCAAAATATGCACAACTGAGTGTTTATATACGATGAAATAAAGCTACTGAAATGTAGAATAATTTTGGATTATTATTACTCTAATTCAAGAAGACTTTCGTTTCTTCTGTGCACTAGTGGGCTTGTGTCTATTATTTTTCAAAAATGTTCATTTTTTTTACTATACATAAAACAGTCTGGGAGAAGAAAAGCTTACTTTTGTAAAGGTGTAAAAAGGAAAACAAACAATAAGGCAACAGACACAGCTGAGCTACAAGTGGATTGACTGCAACATCCTCTTTGTGGCAACAAGAGAAGGATTTTGATGTTTGATTCTAAATGTAGTCCTAATTCATCAACTCCTTTTGTTGAAGCAAAGGGAGAAGAACATTTCCACAGATCAAAATAAATGGAAACATCCTACAGAAATAAATGACTACGAAAATCAATATGATTGACTTTACATGAAAAATCCTGTGTTTGTGCTTGATAAAGTTGTTTACATTCCCTATTGAGGACAGGAATATAAAAGGTCACAAACACACACGGAATATCAAATTGTCCTTATATCTGCATGCCATAGATTAGGTATAAATATAATCATTCTGCCCATAAGTATGTATACAAATTAACAATAATCTATGAGTAACTTACTCAAATCCCGAGGCACTTAATGTTATATCCAAGGGTGCTTCAAACTGTCAAAAAATCATGAGAACACAAACCAAAAAAAAAAATAACATTAATTTAGTGACGATAGTTCTGAAACTCAGAGCAAGCCTGACCACGCTGTGCTTGCCTATTGATGAAAAAGAATCCTTTTAACCATCATTATTTTTAGACATTATCCCCTAAATCCACAGCACAGGAAGTCCATTGAGAATATTCTAGAGTTTACATATTATCATAAGCTTGGTGTAGATTTATTTCTTAAAGAGCTAATACTTGACAAACTGCCTCAGATGTGAATATCATAAATGGTTGTATAACAAGCCAATCAGTAGGGGTACACTTTTACAAGACACAAATGACCATGTACAGAGAGAAGGACTGGGTGTCTTTAGAATAAGTTATTAAAAAAAAAAAAAGGGCGGGAGGAGTAAATGAAATTCTTGTAATAGTATGATATCAATGTATATTAGACATCAATATTAATCCTAGTGAAGAATAATATTTTCTTCACCATAGGTAAAGACATTTATGATTCCTCACAAGACTAGCATCCCAAATGGCTTTGCCAAGAGTGATGCTAGATATTTACTAATTAAACTATACACTCTCATTGATGTTTTATCCTACACTCAAATCCACCATCCTCGCAAGTCTTTTGGGGTCAAATGACTTGTAACCACTTAAAGCTATCTACCATAGGCCATACCTATTACTTCTACAGGTCCTCACTCATGCATGGTTTTTTCTAATGAGAGGCATTCAGTTAGCAGAAATTTCCTCTGTGCTCTTCTACCTACATGTTAATTGTGTGTGTTATAGAGTTAAAGCCTTGAGACGATAAGAACTATGTTACTTGCTCATACAAGTGACTAATGTAACAAGAATGCTAAAATGCTGTTTCTGATAACAGCTCTCTTTAAAAGGAGGCCATGTGTTATAAAATTTCCTACAGCCCAACATTCTCTGGACTTACCATTAAGTTAAACTTCTCGTTAGCAGAAAACTGGATGCATTTTAAGATACTCCTTGATTTCTAAAAGAGAAAACAGAGTAAGTGAAAATTACAAAAAAGAAAAAA
Organism: Canis lupus baileyi; assembly: GCF_048164855.1. Classification (NCBI taxonomy): domain Eukaryota; kingdom Metazoa; phylum Chordata; class Mammalia; order Carnivora; family Canidae; genus Canis; species Canis lupus. Next base: position 38,987,690 of record NC_132858.1, on the reverse strand, counting down.
AATTACAAAGGGGCACTTGGCTGTCTCAGGTGATAGAACATGCAACTCTTGATCTTGTCAGTTTGAACCTCACATTGGGTTTAGAGATTACTTAAAGAAATAAAATCTTTAAAAGAAAGATCAACTGGGTAGCCTGGGTGGCTCAGTTGGTTGAGCATCCGAATCTTGGTTTTGGCTCAGGTCATGCTCTCCAGGTCATGGGATCAAGCCCCACGTTGGGCTCTGTGCTCAGTGCAGAGTCTGCTGGAGATTATCCCTCTCCCTGTCCCTCTGCCCCTTCCCTGCCCATGTGCATGCACGTACATGCTCTCTAAATAAATAAATAACATCTTTTAAAAACAATAAAAATAAAAGAACAAAAACATTAGTATAAAAAAAGAAATAAAATAAAAAAAGAAAAGGAAGCAACTAAGAGGCAAACAGTAATGAAAACCTTTCATATTTTTAATAAACCTTCATTGACTGTCCCCATCAATGAAAATGCAGTATTTAATAAATTGTAATAATGGTAATGTCAAAATTAAACTGTAAAGGAGGCCAGTGGACTAGTTTTTACCTTCAGGACAATGTAGTATAATCTCTGCTCTGACATATCCCATTGAGCCCAAACAAAATCCTCAGCTACTCTCTCTCTTGGGAGATGGCCAGAGTCTCTAAGTACCTAGAGAGGCAAAGAGATGTTAGTGATAAGCCACTATTTCAAAGGAGAATATATCTGGATTCATTATTTTACATATTATATCTTTATAATACATACAAATATTTCTACAGTTTATTTTTGGCAGTCCCCTGCCCCCAACACATGCACATGGAAAGTCTTCCCAGAAAAGATTTAAGGCATTATTTAATCACTTGCTCTTCCCAAAGACTCTATGATGAACTATATTATTCTTGTCCCTGTTAGCCAGGCAGGCTAGAGCTGTTGAAGGCAAGGCCACACCAACTACAAATCAACACCAAGGCCAAAGAGAAGATTCATTCTTCCCATTCTGTACATAACCCACTCAGGTATCTGCAGACAGAAAGGCTTTACCACCAAAGACAGCAGCTGTAATGATGAGGAAAAACTAGGCCTGAGGCTGGGGCTGGGGAGCACTGGGCAATGAGCCCAGATCTGCCATAGCTATTCGTGTGTCTTTGGTCATGCTTCTTACCCCTATGTCTTCCACAATGAGTATGGTGATACTGTCCATCCTTCAAGACTCAACTTAGGCACTGTCTCCTGCACAAAGCCTCCCTCACCTCCTTCCAAGGCAAAGCTCCCCACCTCTGTATTCCTATGGTACTTTGGCATACTTCTATTACAGTTACATTTAACTAAAGCCATAGGTCTACCCCAATGAGTATGCCTTCTCCTACAATACCTTTATATTCTCAACTTAAATTCTCAACAAGAGTCTAAACTTTGGGCAACACATGTTTCCATTTTTCTGAAGTTTGTTAAATTAGAATAGATTTGGGGACTCTCAGATAAAGGTATATACATGATCATCAGAATGTGGCAACCCAGATTCACATCTCAGTTTTGTCCGTCTCTAGAGTTCTGTCACCCCTGTGAGCCTTGCTTGTTGTACTCTCAGTAAACAGGAGGATAATTATAATTCTGCCTACCTACCCTACCACAGATGTCATGAATGCATGGGATGGAAGGGAATGGACAGGGCCAGTAGTCAGAAAAGTCAGGCCAGAAAGGAAGGCCTTAAGAAGCTATCATCTAAGCCCTTAAGAATAAGGCCAGTGGGGGCACCTGGGGGGCTCAGTCGATTAGGCACCTGACTCTTGGTTTCAGCTCAGGTCATGATCTCAGGGTCCTGGGATCAACTCCCACACCTGCTCTGCACTCAGTGGGGAGTCTGCTTGAGGATTTCTCTCCCTCTCCTTCTGTTCCTCCCCTGCATGTGTGCGCACTCTCTCTCAAGTAAATAAATAAGTCTTAAAAAAAAAAAAGAAGAAGAAAGGCGATGATGCTTCAGAGAAGGGCAAACTAGGATGAAGGCGTGTGAGGTTACACTGTGTTGGCTGCTGGCAGATGCTCCCTGCCCTCCCTCTGCAGGGTATCCCAGGGCTTCCAGGCCCCTCTTCTAACCACTATCTACCCATTCGTGGTCTTGTTTAGTTCACTGACCTTGAATTGTTTAGGAGACTCTCTCCTCTAAATGCGCATTGCTGGCTCTGAGATTCTGACTTCATTCTTCCTTCCTGTCCTGACTCTTTGCTGACCACTTGTTCTGTCCATGCCCTGCCATTGTGGCACCATGCCCCTGGTGGCTCGAAGCTCTGGCCACACACTTTCTAGTCACACTTTTCCAGCCAGGCCTCTTGATTTGAGTCTTTCAATCAGAGATATAAAACTAATAAATGCATTTTTCCATTTCAATGTTGCTCACTTAAATTTAAAATTAAAATCTTCAGAGAAGGATTATTTTGATGCAAACTAAATATTGAAGGAAATGATTTTTAATATCAATAATAGATTATGATCTTACACAAGTTGTCAAGAAAAAAAGATAACACAATAGAAAAATAGACAAGGATGTAACTAAGCAATTTTCAGAAAAACAAATTCACACAGCCAATAATATTAATGGACATGCAAACTAAAATAATGTTATCAACTTAACACTCATCAAACTGGAAATCTTTTTTAAAAAGGCAAATGCACCAATGACTGGTATGGATAGAGGGAAAGGGAACTCTTACTCTTATGCATTGTTTGTACAACAGTGAATTGTTACAAGGTTTTTTGGAAAGCAATCTAGCAAAATATGTTGAGATATATTAAATGCATATACCCACTAACCCAATTATCCATCCCTGAGGACTTAGCCCAAAGAAATAATGTGTATCAAATATGTAAAGCTATTTAAAAAAAAACTATTAAAATTGTGTACATCCATACCAGGGACTATTATGTACTTCTAAAAAGAATGAATTGATCTATTCTGGTTGACTTGGAGGTAATGCCACAAAGCTGAATGAGGAAGGAGTGGATAATAAACCCCTGGGTGCATCAGGGGTGGGGACGGCAGATACACAGGTTTGGAGAAATGCATGAAAGGATACCTAATAGGCTGTAGACAAAAGTCAGAGGTTTTGAAAAGACAAGGGAGAAGTGGAATGCAAGTGAAAAGAAAAGAAGAAAAGAAAAGAAGAAAAAGGAAAAGAAAAGAAAGTAAAGAAAAGAGAGGAAAGACAGGGAAAAAAGGAAAGGAACTATATAAAAAAAGGAACTATATAAACTCCCAGTATATACATTATGATCCCATTTATTCTCTGTAGGTATAAAAATTAGAGGAAAAAAACTTCATCTCTATCTGAAAACCTGTAGCGATAGCCCTGGTGTACTAAGTAAAAAGTAAAAACAAAAATGGCCAATCAATATATATATATATATATTATGTTTCTATTTTGGTAAAAACGACTGAATCCGTGTTTATGTGCACTAACCTTGTGGAAGTGTGTATGAGCTAGGGAAAGAGTCCCACAAGGCTGTCATGAGTTATCTCAGGAGACTGAGACTGAGACTGGAGAGCGAAGTCAAGAGAAAAGAAATAATTAACTCCTTCATATGTCTATATTATTTCTCTGCTTCAACAACAAGACATCAAATAAAGAAAGCAGTCTTTCTCTATAACATTACTCTATCCTTAACAGTCTTGAAATGTTACTCTGTGGGGAAAAAAAACAACAACTCTGAAGCAAAAGAGATTTCAAATATTTACCACTTTATTTCCGTCTTCTTGGATGACGTGGATATGAAATTTTTCAATATCTTTTAAAAGAGAAATGATAGACAGTTTAGCCTTTATGAAAATCATTTAAAAATCACTTTTTACACCTCACAATGGTGAACCTTTATTTATAAAAGCAATGCAGAGTAATCAACTGGCTGGAAAAATAGTAATATCACAGATAGCAATTCATAATATAAGTGCAAAACAAAACCCACTTTTCTCCAGCCTCCCTCCACAGTCTACCACTAATCCAGCATTTACTCTGCTCATCAATATCAACAATACGTGCAGCATTCAAGCCTTCTGCTCCCCTTAATATTGGCCTTCCCTGCATCATCAGCCTTATTTGGAGCACACAGAGGTTCATTTGGCAGGGTTTATCTCAAAACACTTCTTGTATAAAAATATTGGGTAGAAACCCTGATATTTTTACAAGGGTCAATTTCACAATAAGAAAACCCAAAACAATTTAAGCTGATTTGTAAGGTGGATCCCTTTCTCTCAGTAAGCGATCTAGATGTGGCCATACTTAACCTTTTGCCAGTTCTAGTTACAAAAATGTGAGATAGATCATTGGTCATGAGCATAGGAACTGAACACAAACCTAATAACCCCCCCAAGGTCTGTCCTTGCCATTATGAATCAGCAGTTTCATTTTGTAATATGAAAGATGGCTTACTAGATATGATCTGCCAGTGGATTTTGTCCTTTTTCTGCCACCCTTCCCACTCAAAAGTGTAAACTTCATTACAGAATGTCCCACTCTTATTTGCCTCTACCTGAATTTGACCATGTATGTGTCCTCGAATTGTGCCATCAAATTCTTCTGGCTTCTAATACCTTTCCTTTTCTCTATCCAAGGTGCCAGACATCTTAAAGAAGGATGAACTAAAGAAGGTAAAAATGACCTCCACAACTGTACTACACTCTACCATGTGACAAAAGTGGAAATCTATGTATATAGGAGCCAGCCCATCATTCCCAGGATGGGGAAACAGAGCAGAGCCTAAGGGAAGACGTGGGGGCAGACGGAAAAGCCCTTCCACAGGAGTGCTAGGTCTTAGGTGGACATCAAAGGTCAGTTGCACTGGTGAGTGGACATCTAGAAGATTCAGTCAAGTCCCATACTTCACCAAGAAATGTGCCCTTCATGAAGTTCACATAGACCACCTAAAAGATATACTTACATTTCTCTTCTGAAATCAGTAACAGATGGTTCTCTGGAGGAGGGTGACTTTCCACTTGGGGGTAGAGAAACTGTAAAGAGGAAATTCACAAAATCATAAGCAACAACCTTGCTTACACAAATATTCCAAAAGTGTCTGATCACTGTACTATATCACTATATACCATAGAAGGTAGGTACTCAGAACCACAGAATAGGTTAGATAAATCACATACATACACACATTGCAGATGGAAACAAGGAGGAAAAAGAATACTTTTAGGAGCCGATTTTTCTGGGGGGAAATTCATGACAGGTCCAACATAATTAATTTAAACAGTAAGGCTAAAGCATAAGCTATTTCTAGAGATGGTGCTTCCTATTTTGGAATACATGATTCTGAATCCACTCAGAAACAATATAAACAACACCTGTACAGAAAGTTCTATTTCACATGCACAAAAAAAGTGATCAATACATCTGTTATGCAACTAAACCTAGTATTTAATTTGTGAACCAAGCAAATGTATGCTCTACAACTTCCAAATTCCCGCATCCAAGAGACAAAGCACAACGTAAAGCGGGACTTTCCAAGAAGAACAATGACTCACAATGTGGCATGTGGTGGAGGATTTGCAAGCCTCAAATAATAGAATGACTGCACTGGGAAGAAAAGGCTTGATCCACCCCACTCCTTATCTGTGCTCTCCCTTATGTGCCAGCCCACAGGACAAAGCAGCCAGCCAGAAACACAGGCCTGGCGCTATGAGCTGTGACAATGAGGGAAAAGAGGTCATGAGATGACTCCAGTGACTTAATTCTTTCATCATCAAAAGGGTACCTATAAATCAGCAGTTTTGTTTTGTAACATGAAAAGACAGCTTACTAGATAAGAGCCACCAGTGAATTTTGGTTTTTCCCTCTAAACTTCAAAGCATTACGAAAGAACATAATCCTTTTATGTCCCTACTTTAGAGTTGGCAGCCTCTCTAAAGACTACGAAAAATTTTGACAAAATAGGTTACCTGGTGTCTAACTTTTCATAAAAGTGAAATGAAACAGGACTGCTAATGAAAAATGAAAACAGGACTGATAAATTTTTTAAATTGTTTGTTGTAAGTTTTCCTTTTTGGAATCGAAAATCAAAACACTACCATAAACTTCAAAATTATAAAATAGATAGCAGTGCAGAATTCAGCTATGAAAGTAATATAGAACTTGGGATGTCCTGATTTGTGAAACTGCACATCAAACAGGAAACTGTGTCCTGGGGTTGAGGAGAAGCAAAGGGGAGTGGCACCATACTGATAATGGAAGAGCAAACAGTGCCTCAAAATAAGGAGATGCTCCTACGGAAGACGATTTGGCCTCCCTTGGGACTCCAGAGGTGGCCAAGGCATGCTTGCTTAGAACTGGGACCTGGAGGAAGGTGCTGAAGAGTCCTAAACCTTTGCCGGGTCTTGTGTGGCACTCAGTGGGAACGTGATTTCAAAAGTTCCATTTAGGTGGTGATGGTTTTCCTTTCTATGACGAGGCAGCCCTAGAGCAAAGCCTGGAAGTAAGACTATAAACAGACAGGCTTCAGACACACTCTATAAAAGCGTGTGAGATTTGGTTTTGTTTTTGCGGTGTCAGTAGAAATCTATATAGATTACAACATATTAGGGCAACACTGATCTTCACAAATATGGAGCTAGACTTTGGTTATTAATATTCATAGTTGGAAGATATACACTATAGGTGGATATCTGGAACAATTTGGAAGATGCAGGTCATGCTGGTAGGCAAGTTTCAAAAGTACCAGATTGGGATCCAAACCCCAGCCAGTACTGTCTCGCCAAAGTTCCTCTATGAAGGAGGTCAAGGCCGCACACACAGCCTTGTAGAAATGTACTACTGGAGATCACCATGAATGTTTTGGTAAGAAAAGGGAGACAGACTGCAGGCAAGACTAAACTCAGTGGACAGTGAATGGCATTTCTGTGAAGGGGAGCAGGAGGGGGAGAGGGAGGTGGGAGTTTGCCCTTGGTGGAGGTTTGCAGGATTTTTCTCTCCCCCGGGGCAGAGGTATGAGGAGCAAGGGGCAGAGCTAGGAACAGAGATGGGTCCACAAGACAAGTACAGGTTTTACTTCATTTGGGTGGGGGACTTTCCCTTTGGCCTAGGAAAGCAGTCATGCATCATGTACTATTAATTTTTTCAAGTGGAGACAAAATTTGCATAAGAGAAAAATCACCTTTTTAACTATTTTAAAATAGTCAATTCAGCAGTTGTTAATATATTCACAATGTTGTGTAACCACATACTCATAAAAACTCATTCCTTCCTTATGTTCTAATTAATTCCCTTTAGCTGTCCCAATCTTTCCATAATGTCTCCATTGCCTACACAGCCCTGGGTGGAGACGCTAAGGAAGCCAGAATAGGCCAGAAAAGGGAAGTATGATGTGTCCCACAGTCACCCCTGTACTGATGACAGTGTAAACACAGCAGCTTCCTGGGGGAGGGGGAGGGCAGCCTAGGAGCTCCACTCCAGGCCCTGCCTATAAGCAGGGGGCAGATGGGAGAGAGGCCCCTCTCCTGACACTCTGCAAGCGGAGATCCTCTCCGTAGGCTCAAGGCTGGGAGTAGGTGGGGGGAACAAGAAGCAGATAGTTCAGATTCCACAAGGAAGTTATGCTACAGCGCTGCAGGAACATGTAACAGTCAGGTGTCCCCTGTGGCAGGCATATTCTACGGATCACCACAAACAGCATGCACTGAATTCTGAACCACTGCTCCCGGGGGAAATACGAGGCCGGGCTCCTGCATGGTCATGACATTTGTAGCAACCAATGAATACATAGCTTTGCTTTTGTGTGTTCCTATTTAAAGACATCTTATTTAATAAATATTGTTGAGCCGTTAGCATTGAGCTCATGGTCAACCGCGCCAGAAACTCATGCCTGAAGGAAGCTTATCTCACCCACATATTTTCTCTACAACCACATTGCTGCCTTCTTGTGCTGAAGCACACCAGACAGCACTTGGGAACTATGCACGGGGAACATTTTAAATAGTGCAATCACCAATGAGGAGCCCCAAACATGTGAGAATTAAGGCACTAAACAACCTCTGTTTACAGTGTGAGCAGTGAACCCTGAAGGCAGTGTCAGTCACCCTTGTTGAACCTCAGCTGAGTGACGAATTTTTCACCACTGTGCACACGGCTGCAGATGACTTTAAAAGCACCGTGAGAATCAACTTTGGTTTACAAATAGATTTCAGTGCGTAGTACAATTCACAAACTCTGAGTGTGCAGGTAATGAAGACGGACTATGGTCCACCTGCACTATACATACAGCGCTTCTGTATCCTTCCCTGGAGTTGATAAATTCAGGGATTAAGCCATTTATTCATATTTACTCTGTCAACTAAAGCAATACATTAAATAAACCATTTTTTAGACTTACCTGATATGTGTCGAGAGTCAGCATTTTATCAAGTAAGAATATTACATTATGATCAGAAAACCCGTTTATAATGGAGACAGAGTAGCTAGGTTGAGTTTTAATTTCCATGTTTCCAGCCAAACCCGTTTCCCAGAGTGCTTTGAGGATTAAATGTGATAATGGGTGTGAAAACACTTTATAAGCACCTTTGCCTCTAGGTTTCACACCTTTTGATTAGTGAGATGAGTGATAACCACATCGTGCTCCTGCTCCTGCTCGCTTACCTGCACCCAAATAGAGCTATCCACCGCTTTTAGAACCTTCACATTGTTAACAGGGTGGATTTCAACCAACAAAGTTAAGCACTTTGATCCTACAAAGGAAAGGAGGCTTTTAGTAAAGGAGGCCAGAATGTCATTCGTTATCTTCTCCACCTATGTCTGTACTTTGAAAACATAAATATGTTACCTATTGTATTAGTTATTCCAAGAGGAAAAGTAATTTTCTTAAAATTTTCTTTGGCAGTTCTTAAAACCCTTGACAAAAGAAGAAAACCTCACAAAGTTGAAATCAATAGGCGCAGAGTGAGAAGCGAGTTCCTGACCATTCCTCAGCCACTTAGCACAGCCTCACAGGCCCTCTGGGCTCCTAAGTCTAAGCAAACACGACTCCATTCACTACCACTCCAGTTCTGCAGCACATGAATGAATATCACTTGTGGATGAAAATATAAAGATATTTCTGGCGGATGAACATGCTCCAGTACACGGACCCTATTAAGAGGACAGGGCTTCCCTCTGGAATGGTGGCAGAGCTGCGTGGATAAAGACCCACTTATTTCCTCAGTGTCACATTGCAGCAAATGACATAAAAGATAGCAATTAGGAGGAAGTCCTTGGACACAGGCTACAATGGGATTACCACAGAGATCCACATTTAGACCAAGAGTTCCCCTCCCCCAAGATTAAACCTCAAAAAAGGAGTTGCCTTAAAGCTGAGTTCTTGCAGAGTCTAATATTCTCAGGTGCTTTCTCTATGACTTTATTTTGAGTAATAATGTACAATTTTCAGGACAGCACAGCATTGAATCAATGCCAATTTTCACTATTTAAGAAATTAAACTGACAGAAAATAAAGGCAAAAAATGTAAAACAATTCCTACCATATGGCCTTACAATTACAAGCACTGGATATCTCTGTAAACATGCCTTTTAAATATTACTGAAAAAGCAAGACAGCGAGTTACTACGTGGGATCCCAAAGATATAAGGATGGAACAAATGAAGATCAAATATTGTTTGGTCAATGATACTTGTAGCTTATGATAAAAATCCCAGTGATTGTATATCAGTTCAAAAGGGCTATACTTGTTTAACTGGGATAGAGGTAAAGGTGAGGAGCTTTGTGAATCTGCTAGATAACTAAAAAAAAAAAAAAAAAAAAAAAAAGGGGCTCTAGAAAATAAGAAAGACGTTGGTGTTGAAGTGTTTGGGTGGCTCAGTCAGTTGAGCATCTGACTCTTGGTTTTGCTTTGGCTCAGGTTATAGTCTCAGGGTCCTGAGGTTGACCCCTGCATTGTGCTCCAGGCTCAGGGGGGGAGTCTGCTTGAGATTCTTTCCCCTTTCCTCTCCCTCCCCCTCTGCTCCTTCCCCCACTTATGTGTGCTGTCTTTCTCACAAATAAATAAAATCTTGCTACCCCATAACCCAGCAATTGCACTACAGGGTATTTACCCAAAGATTCAGATGTAGTGAAAGGACAGGACACCTGCACCCCAATGTTCATAGCAGCAATGTCCACAATAGCCAAACTGTGGAAGGAGCCTCGGTGTCCTTTGACAGATGAGTGGATAAAGAAGATGTGGTGCACATATATACAGTGGAATATTAGCCTCAGAAAGGATGAATACCTTCCCATTTATATCAATGTGGATGGAACTGGAGGGTATTATGTTGAGTAAAATAAGTCAACTGCAGAAAGACAACTATCATATGGTTTCACTCATATGTGGAATATAAGAAATAGTGAAAGGGGCCTTAAGGGAAAGGAGAGAAACTGAATGGGGAAAAATTAGAGAGGAAGACAAACCATGAGAGACTCCTAACTCTGGGAAACAAATAAAGGATTACAGAAGGGGAGGTTGGTGGGATGATGAGTAACTGGGTAACAGGCACTAAGCAGGGCACTTGATGGGATGAGCACTGGATGTTATACTATATGTTGACAAATTGAATTTAAATTTAAAAAAATCTTTTAAAAAAAGACATTAGTGTCAGGTGGCCTGGGTGGCTCAGTGGTTTAGCGCTGCCTTCAGCCCAGGGCATGATCCTGGAGACCCGGGATGGAGTCCCATGTTGGGCTCCCTGTATGGAGCCTGCTTCTCCTTCTGCTTGTGTCTCTGCCTCTCTCTCTCTCTCTCCTGTGTATTCTCATGAATAAATAAATAAAATCTTTAAGAAGGAAGGAAGGAAGGAAGGAAGGAAGGAAGGAAGGAAGGAAGGAAGGAAGGCATTAGTGTCAAAGAGACTTAAGAAAAATAGAAATGCTTTGTGAAATGTAAGAATGAGAAAAAAAGCAATTTTCCTTATTACGTTATTTTACATTAAGTGTGTATAATTAAATTAATATACTAAGTAGTACAAGCTGACATTGGCTATTTTATGTCTTGCTCTAAAAGTTTACATTTTCCAATTTGGGGGAAAAACTTTTTAGGGGCTAGGTGGGGAATCTTCTCCTTAGAAAAGTAAAGAATCACTTTACTCATATGTGGACTTTTTGGCAGTAAATTTGATAACCAGCTATCAGCTAAATCCACTTGACTTTAAAATGGGACACAAGGACACAAGCCATCTTCCTACACTAATTCTTTCCTTTATAGAGGCATCCTGGACAATTAACTAATATAATAAGCATAATGATAAGAGTAACCGTGCAAACAGGCATTTCTCTCAGTAACATATCATGTGATTTCATGGTGTAACATGACATACTCTGGATTAGGATTCTAGAGATGTCAGTTTTGGTTTACACTCTGCTACTAACCTAATACACATTTTTCAGAAAGGACAATGCATTCCTAGGCTTCTATGCCTTGTTACTAAAGAAAAAAACAAAAACTAAAGAATCAGATCATTTATCTAGTCAGTTTCAGTCATGAAATCTCATGATTCTATGGAGTGCTTAAAGTCGTCTTCAGAAGTTAGAGAATCCAGATGTCAGGGGTGCCTGGGAGGGCATCGCTGTAGGGTAAGGCAGGTCCAGGCAGGATGTGGATATCACAGAAAGTAGAGACAGCAGGAACAGAAGTGACAACTTGGATGGATCTTGAAGGCATTGCACTAAGTGAAATCAGAGAAAGACAAATACTGTATCATCTTTCCTACGTGTGGACTCCCAGAAAGAAAAAAAAAACCCATGCTCATAAATACAGAAAACAAATTGGCAATCATAAGAGATGAGGGTTGGAGAATGGGAGAAACAAGGGAACAGTTTTATTTTTTTAGTTTAAATAAATTGAACAAATATTAAAAACAAAAGCACAGGGATTAGCATGGCATTGGCAGGGTGGGCAGGTAGACACTGGGCAAAGGAATCTGGTCTGAGCCAGGTGAAGACACATGTTGTGAATGATGACAAAGTTAGAAGAGTCCAGCAGTGCCTAGTTCTGAAGCAGCTCTGGTTACTGGAGCTCTTGAAGCAAACCACAGCGCCACAGAGCAGCTGCAGGACTTCACTATAATGGTACAGGGAGTCTCAGAAGAGTCTCAGTGGCAGAGGGGCCCAACACAGGTGGCCACCCCAACAGCTGCCCAGCGGGGATCTACTGTGACCTGCAGCAAATGCAACTCCAGAGGGGAGGGAGAAGAGGCAGCTAGATCCGGTCCTCTCCTCTTCCTTTTCCTCTTCCCCTCCCTCCTCTCCTCTTCCTCTTCCCCCTCCTCCCCTTTCATCTCCTCCTTCTCCCTCTCTTAAGTAAGCTCTATACACAGCATAGGACTTGAACTCACAACCCTGAGATCAGGAGTTACATGCTCTACTGACTGAGCTGCCCAGACATCCCCCCTTTTACTGTTTTCTAAACAAAATATTAATCTGCCATGGCCAAAGCCAAGAAGAGAAGCACTATTGATAAAAACTGTGTTGGCAAGTGTGTGGACCAAAAAGCCTATCTTGTTCATATGAAAGATGTTACAGTTTACTTGCAACGGAAAAATCTCTTCATAAGCAATAGAGTGTGAAATAATACCTCCAGGCAAACTACATTTTATAATCGAATGGCTTATCAGGTCATTCATGGGCAGATAAAATAAGGCTTTCCAAGACATTTGTTCGAAGAATAAAACACCATAATGGATTCTACAGTGCTTTCTGGTCACATCACTTCTGAAATCTTAACTGAACACAGGCCTTGTAGGGTCTCCACGGATCTAGGTGTACTTCAGGCCTGTCTTCCTCTGGCCTCAGTTCATACCACTCTGCTCTGCCCCCTTTTCATTCGGCCTCCTCACTATCCTTGATCAGCGAGTCCACCTAGTACACTCTGGCCTCAGGACCTTTGTGCTGGCTGTTGTTACTGTCAGAAATGTGCTTTCCCCCCAGTCGCGGGCTTGCTCCCTCCCTTCTTTCAGATATCTGTTTTTTTTTTTTTTTTTTAAAGATTTATTTATTTATGATAGAGAAAGAGAGAGAGAGAGAGAGAGAGAGAGAGGCAGAGACACAGGAGGAGGGAGAAGCAGGCTCCATGCCGGGAGCCTGACGTGGGACTCCATCCCAGGACTCCAGGATCGTGCCCTGGGCCAAAGGCAGACGCTAAACCGCTGAGCCATCCAGGGATCCCTAGATCTCTGTTTAAATGCTCCCCACATAGTGCTTCCTAGGATCATTCCTCAAATAAACTAATTGCATTCAAATGCCTGCCTCAGGCTCTACTTAGAGGGAAAATGCAAACTAAGATGAGAAGTAATCTCAGGGGACTGGATCACTTTAGCCCTGAGTGGCATGAGGAAGCAGGAGAGCGTTGAAACAGGAAGAATCCACCAGTAAGGGGACCTTATCAAATTTATGACCACCTTGGGACTAGAGCTGCATGGAGCACACCTCAGAATGGTCCATTTCAGGGATGGAAAGGGGAGTATTTACCCCTCAGCTCCCTGGCCCCTCCATGGTCATGGCTTGTCCTATTGGGAATCCTTTCTGACCATACTTCCAGGTGGCACACGTGCAAGTAGTGAAGAGACATTCCCAAGGCGCTGGGCAAAAAAACGAGACGCAGGCAGAGAGGCTGAGTTAAGGCCCTGCCTGTCAAATTAGCTCTGGGCAGATCTGGCTCTTACCGCAGCAGCTGGCATAAAAGGTGAGCTGAGAAGATATAAAACATCAGGAAGCCAATATGATACTTAACAATGTCCATTCTGATATTCTTAAAGATGTGATCAGATAATTTCACTAGAGGTGTATCAAACTTCAAAGACTGAGTAAGCAGACCTGAATAGGATTTTTTTTAAGACGTATTTATTTTAGAGAGAGAGAGAAAGGGAGGAAGAATGTGCAGAGGGGATGGACAGAGGGAGAGGGGGAGCTGCTCAAGCAGACTCTCTGCTGAGCTCGGAGCCTGATGCGGGGCTTGATCTCGTGACCCTGAGATCACAACCTGGGCCAAAACCAAGAGTCAGATACTTAACCGACTGAGCCACCCAGGCACCCCCTGAACAGGATTCAATTTAATAAAAGTTAAAATAAAGTTGGTCTGAACATATATATTTTTGAACATATATTTTATAATGTACATAGTTATCATTTTTCTGCAGCACAATTAGGCATAGTTGGTAAACATCACATAAGGAATATAGGTTCTATTGGGTTTACCAGCATAAGGAATTCCTGAGGCTAAAAGGAGTAAGGGCCAACAAGGCATTTTTAATAAGGGCAATAAGTAGATAAGTAGGCAATAAGGGCAACAAGTAGAATTTTTTAAAAGAATTTGAGCCAACATTTAACAAAATTTTATGTAAAGGTCCACACTTCTCTCAGTAAATTGAAAAACTGGTCCCACAGGGCTTATTACCCTCCACTGAAGATGAGATGATGCCCCATGGCACACCCCACCCACCACCAGCCTCGACAGCTCACCACGAGGGCAACTGCCACACCTGTCTTGCATAACATTTTATCCACAGCGGCATGCAAAGTGCCTGACCCACTCCATGCACTTACTTGTTGAGTTCTGGACAGATGGGGGATATGGAATGTTAAAAAGAAGGAAAGAATATTACAAAGACAATAAATTATAAAGTGGGCTTTGACAAATGAGAATTTTTATTTAGAATTGGTAGATTATTCACAATATATTATGTATCAGTTAACTGCTTACCAGATGTAAGAAAAAAAATGATATTCTTGAAGGAATACCACCCCCTTCCCAGCCTTTTACACCAGCTTCTGATCATAGGGTTCTAGTTTTTCCTCAGTGTTGCTCTGTCTGCAAGTGCTAATTGCTTTCTAATACTTCTATTCACTATTACATTATTTTCTGTACTTTGTTTACTTCAAAAAATAATTTAAAAAACGTTTTCATGCTTGACATGGCCTTTGCCTTTTCATTCTGAGATAAAAGCTATTCATAAAGATGTTTTATGTTTCATACCTGGTTGAAGCTCATTCTTTCTTCCTTCTTTAGCAGAATGAACTAAACTTGCAGCTAATGAAAAAAGAAAAAATAATCCATTAACAAAGAATCCATGCAGTGGCTGATTAGTTTACCACTTTATACCTGAAAAAAGTTAAGGGCTCCAAGAATCTGTCAGTGAATGATTAAGGTAATGCAGAAAAAAAATCTTTTTTTGTAAGTAGACTTTTATATTTTGAAATTAATCTCCCAAGAGCATCTTTTCCCAGAAAATCATTGGTATAGGATAGTCAAATATTGCAAAGGTCCAATACTTTGAAACTCAACAAATGTAGTTTACTTCTTGACATGTAGCAATAAAAGAATTCAACTTACCAAGCAAAGTTCTCTCACTGTTGATAGAGCAACTGATGACGTGCAAGTCTTTCTCAAATGTATAGAGATGCTATTAAAACAAAGTTATTTTTTAATTTGGAGTTTTGTATTAAAGAACAATTTTAGAATTCAAATTCCCAATTAGCTCTGAAACAGGTATCATGGTGGCAAGACATTCTATTAAAGAACCATTAATTAACCAGTTTATCCATACTGAGAAGTTTCAGATTATTTTTTAAGAAAGAAGTTTCCAATTGTAGGCCATAGTTGGCACTGAAGCTTAACCATGAGGCAACATGATCTAGTGGCTAAGAACCTAGACCCTGGAGACAGGCTAGATGTAGGATCAAATTCTGATGATGCCACTTACTAGCTGTGTAACCTTAGACAAGTTATTCATTTTTCTATTCTCTCATCAGTAAAATAAAAATCATAATACCTATTTCATGAAATCCTTAGAAGGATCAAGTCAGATGATCCATACAAAGCACTTATTACAATGTCTGCCACTAATAAGCACTTAGATGTCAGCTATTATAATTATTGAGACAAGTAAAGTTTTAATCAAGTTACTTAACTATGATATCATTAACTATGTCTAAGAGACTATCAAGCCCATCTCCTATAAAACTCATATTCAGAGCCTTGGCAAAGTAATCTTCTGTTTTTACTTGCCCTTTTAATAATTTTCTTGATGTTTGAAGTGTTGCAAGATTCCATTTCCTTATTAAATATTAAAGAAAATGAAAATGGTCATGCAGAAGGAGGATATGATATGCAAATTGAGGAAATGAAGACAATCACAGTTATATTAGGCAAACTCTCTTAGAATACCTTCAGAGGGTAAGAAAAGATGAAGAGTCTTAGACCTCGACAGAGAACAGGTTAAGAAAAAACAACTCATAGCGAGAGTATTAGGAAGGTAATTAGTACTTGCATATTAAAAAAAAAAGCAAAAAAAAATAAAAAATAAAAAATAAAAATAAAAAATAAAAAAAGAAGCACTGAGAACACACTAAAATCCTATGGCCCAAAGTTGATGAAAAGTGTTGAAAAGTCATGAAATGCTTGATTAGAAAAAGTGAACTTTGAGTGAATAAGGAGGCTCTGAATTCATGTGAGACATTTTGGTTTCCTTGGACTCCTGCTCTGAGGCATTCTAATTTACGAGAAGAATCATGGAAGTATACACTTAACTTTTAGTGTTTTACCCTTTTAATTATAAAATAACACATGAACATAGGCTCAGTGTTTAAAACATGAAACACCACCAAATAAAAAGTCAAAGCTCTCCACTATGCTCACCCCATATGAACTCCCTTCCAAAAGGAAACATGTTTGTAATTTACTCGATAGCCTCCAGATCTTTTTTAAACAAGTTTTTAATATATATTTACACATATATATATATGATATAGTTGTCTTAAAACATAAATATATTATTCTGGCAACTTGCTTTTTTCACATAACAGTATATTTTGGAGAACCTTCTGTGTCAGTGTACATTTATAGACTTCTTACTCCCTTAATGTTTGTAAGTTGTTTTTACCTAGACACAAAATGACTCCCTCACATTTGCACCAAGAATTAGATAAGCTTGTCATATAAACCAATGTCCTATGTGGGTGGTGTGGGGAAAAATTAAGAAAAGGAAGCTGAGTTCTATATCTGGATCCTTGAGAAGCAAGAAAAATGAGGGTTAAAGAGAAGCAGAACTCATAACCAGAGGTCATTATGAGATCCTAAACTTCTGGGAGCTCACAAATCTTAGAAGACACTGGACTTCCTACATTCCTACAGAATATTGGATAATTGATTTGAGCCAACTTTGCTTAAATCTCAAAGGATTCAAGTGATATTTTGGTTCAGGAGTCCTTACACTTCATTTACTTATTTATCTTTAAAGATAATGGCATCAAGAGATGGTAAAAGAGAGAAGGCAGGCCAACAAAGAAAAACTAAATTTTTAGAAAATGAAATAAGAATCTGTAACTACAAAAAGGAGGCAGAAAGAAGAAAAAACTCTAAAAGCAATAACTAATGAGTATCTAAGATTTATGTTTTTTTTTTTTGTTTTTTTTTTTTTACCTCATTTTGTCTGGTTCGGCAGTCATATAATCCAAAGGCAACATTTCCCTTATCATCCTTAAAAAAAATTAACCAGATATGTATTATATATCATTGATTAGGAAATTAGGATGTTATTAATCTTAAACCTGCAATAATTCAGTCAATATTACCAATAAGTACTCAGTATTACCAATAAGTACATGCTAAAGGTAGCATGTCAGAAAGGGACCAAACTTATGTCAGCTAGTAATATGGGCTTAAAAAGTGAAATGGATTAAGAGTGTACAGCTCAATCTGGGGACCCTTTCTAGGAGGTAGTAGAACCTAGCAAAGGAGCAAATCTTTCTGTACTTGGGTTTATTTCTTTAAGACAATATATATGATAGAGATTGGGAGTGGCTAAAACAAGTCCATGATATTCCTGTAAATAAAACTTTTTGAATCATATAATTCTTTAAATGCAGCACACATATAGAATACAACTTAAAATTACTTTTTTAAAAAATATTTTATTTATGAAAGTAATCTCTATACCCAACGTGGGGCTCAAACTCACAACCCCAAGATCAAGAGTCCCATGCTCCACCGACTGTGCCAGCCAAGTGCCCCAACTTAAAATAACATTTTAGCAAATAAATAAATAGAATAATACACATATGCAGAGCAAGCTAGCCACTGAAATTATTCTCTCATGTTCCACTATTATAGTAAAGTTATCAGTAAAGCTACATTTTCATTCCTTAGAACACTTAACATTGAAAACAATAATGCCTCAAAAGTCTGAGCATACTGAAGTCTAAACAGATGATGTTGAGGAATTATATTTAATATTTTCTGAGATAAATCCTTACATTTTAATTAGGGTTAAACATCTTTCACTTAGCATTTTTTCCTCTGCAAAATTGAACTGTTCACTTAAAAAATTTGAGCACTGTGTCAGACATTGTATCTGGTTCTTATTTTAAAAAAAGAAACATTAAGACTGAATTTCAATCACCTTATTTAATCTCACAAAATAAAAGAGTCATGTAAAAGGTTAAGTGCCAACAAGTCTTATTCATTACCTCTCAGTAAGATATAGCATAAAATTTTGTAAAAAAAAAAAAAAAAAAACTTAAATGGTTAAAGTAGTAAATTCTATGTTACACATATCTTACACAATAAAAAAAGGACATACCTTATAGTACAAATATTTCTATTTCTTACACAATAAAAAAGAATACAGACATACCTTATACGTATAAATAATATTTCCATTTCTTTCAACATTCAGTATACGTAAGCTCTCATAATTATCTTCTAAAATACCTAAAATGATAATAATAGCAAGTTAATACTTAACAGGGAATTTTTTAAATTTACTTTTAAATTTATTATTTTTTTTAGAGAGAGACCATGTGCGTGAGTAGGGGAGAGGGACAGAGGAAGAGTGAGAGAGAATCTCAAACAGGCTCCACAGCCAGCATGGAGGCCAACCCAGGGCTCAATTTCATGATCTGGGATCATGACCTGAGCTGAAATCAAGAGTTGGATGCTTAATCAACTGAGCCACCCAAGTGCCTCAACAGGGAATGTTTAAAAACATATCTAACAAATATTAGTGGAAAGCCAAGTACGAAAGAACACATACTGATGATTCTGTTATATAGAGTTTTAAAAAAGACAGAACTAATCTATTGTGTCGGAGGTCAGAATAGTAGTGACCTTTAGGAAAGAGGAAAGGATTAGTAATTGGGAGGTATCTCAAAGGAGCCTTCTGAGGTGCTGGTAATGCTGTATGTGTTGGCCATACGATATACCCAACAACACATTTGGCAATAACTCACTGAGCCATACTCTCTTAACCCATATACTTTTCTGTGTGTATGCTATACTTCAATAAATTTTAAGTTATCTATTAGTTTTTGCTCTAAGTATTTTGAAGCTATGTTGTTAGAGGCATAAAAACTTAGAACTGTTATTGCTTCCTGGTGGATTAACCTATCAGGAACTCAGTAGAACTAACTGCCTGGTGTCTGAGTAGTTGATTATTGCAATAAGATAAAACATAACTTACAGTCAAGCCTTTTAACACTTGCTATGATAGTATAAGCAAGAGTCCATACCAGAGAAGGCACCAGCATCACAGTTCATTTCCCCCATGGAATGACATGCTGGTGGAGGGTTCAGGTAGTTCAACAGGGAAGTGGGGAGTCTAACTGCTGAAGAAGCCCTCAACAGAAGGCTCCTGCAGTGGTGTGGTGGTGTGGACTCCGGGGCTCAGAGAGTCCACACCACTGCAGGGAGAGGGAGAAGACCTAAGAGTGGAAAAGTACTGAGTCAAAGTGGAGAAGAAGTATCTTCAAGGTTCCCCCCCTTTTCCTACTGAGGTAGTCTCAGCAGAGGTACTTCAGAAGGTCTCCGTTGATGGCTTTTGATAAAGAGGCCCCTGAATGAAGGCACCTGGGCTGAGAATGCAACCTTGGATATGATGATGTCTAGCCAGGGGGCCCTGAGTCTTGTCTACAACTCCCTTCAGGAACTGCAGTGCACTGGCTATTCACCAAGTCTGGTTTGGGGAGGGTGGCTTTCCCCCATGAGGCCTTCCAGGTAAAGCTTTCGCAATTGCATATGGTTACACCTGAAAAATCACAAATAGCTTTTTAGCCAGGAGCTGGACAAGTTAACCCTTTTATTTACTACAAAATGTCCTTTATCTTTAATAATTCTTTTTGCTTTTAAGTTTACTTTGATATCAGTATAGCAACATCAGCTTTCTTTGGTTAGTGCTTACACAGCTTTTTCCTATTCTTTTATTATTACTCTTCCTGTGTCCTTATATCTAAGATCTGTAGTCTTACAAGCAATATCTTTTATGGGGCGCCTGCGTGGCTCAGTGGTTGAGTGTCTGCCTTTGGCTCAGGTTGTGATCCCAGGATCCTGGGATTGAGTCCTGCATCAGGCTCCCTGAAGGGAGCCTGCTTCACCCTCTGTCTGTGTCTCTGCCTCTCCCTCTCTGTCTCTCACAAATAAATAAATAAAATCTTTAAAAACACACACACACAAGCAATATCCTTTAAAATAGTCTATTTACATTTAATCACTGATATTTTGGATTTTTATCAATTATATTACTATTTATATTCCATGTGACTCAATTGTTTTTTCTTGCCTTCCTCTGGCTTAATCAAAAATCATATTAATTCATTCTCCTACTTATTGTCAATTATACATTCTTTTGCTATTCTTTTATTAGTTACCCTAAAGATTACAATACAAATCCTTATTGTTTTAATATTATATGATGCCAAGAAATGTGAAGCAACTGAAACTCTCATACACTGTTAACAAGAATGTAAATTGGAAAATTTGCAGTAGCTACTGAAGCTGAACATATATGGCTCAGGAATTGTACATATATTGCAACGGATATATGCACATATTTTGACAAATGACACAAATAATTTCTATAGCACTATGATTCATAATAGCCAAACTGGGAACCCAAAATATCCATCAAGGAAAGAATAAATATATTGTGGGATATCCAAACAATGGACTATTGTACAATAATAATGAATAACTTGCTATAATGTACAATATAAATAACTGAGCAAAAGAAGCCCAGGTTGTTCCCCCTCCCAAGAAAGGTATAAACTATGATTTGATTTATGTATAAGTTTCAAAAGCAGGCAAAATGAATCTACGGTGCTAGATGAGTGACTGCTGGAAAGGAGCATGAAGGAGACCTTTACGGTTCTATTAAATTTCTCTTTCCTGCTCTGAGTGCTAGTTACATGGGTGAGTTTCACTTTGTGAAAATCAACTGAGCTATGCACTTGTGATTTGTGTACTTTTCTGTATGAAAGCCATATTTTGATTTAAAGATAAAAAGATTCTTGGGGCACCTGGGTGGCTCAGTCGGTTAAGCAGCCGCCTTTGGCTCAGATCATGATCCCAGGGTCTTGGGATTGAGCCTTGATTTGGGCTCCCTGATTAGCAGGGTGGGGAGGGAGGGTCTGCTTCTCCCTCTCACTCCGCCCCTCTTCCCTGCTTGTGTTCTCTCTCTCTCTAATAAATAAATAAAATCTTTAAAGAGAGAGAGAGAGAAAAGATTCTTTACACAAAACATTTGACTTGTGGGACGCCTGGGTGGCTCAGCGGTTGATCATCTGCCTTCTGCTCGGGCGTGATCCTGGAGTTCAGGGATCGAGTCCCACATCGGGCTCTCTGCATGGAGCCTGCTTCTCCCTCTGCCTATGTCTCTGCCTCTCTCTGTGTGTCTCTCATGAATAAATAAATAAAATCTTAAAAAACAAAAACATTTAACTTGTAAGTTAATTGACCATCAACTTTCAGCTAAAAATTTAGTATACTTCTCTCAAGTCTACAATTAAAGGGTTTACACATTAGTAGATGCAGCTTTGATAATTATCATCATTAACCGGAGAGAAATGCATATTTCCCCAATTTCCTCAAAATTAAATTGATTAAACTTGACTCCTTTTCCCCACACATGAATAATGCTTTAGATGTTCAAATATTGTGTTGACTATGACAAGGTCCAATATTCAGATAAAACATATGCAAACTATCCTATAACTCAGAGCAAACTTCACTTTGCATTCCTGATTTAAAAGAAAAAAATAGGGGACACCTGGGAAGCTGTCAGTTAAGCAACCAACTCTTGATTTTGGCTCAGGTCATGATAGAGATAGAGCCTTGCATCAGGCTCTGTGCTGGGCGTGGAACCTGCTTAAGATTCTCTGTCTCTCCTACTCTGTCTGCTCTTCCTCCTCTAAAAAAAAAAAAAAGAAAGAAAGGAAAGGAAAGAAAGGGAAGGAAGGGAAGGAAGGGAAGGAAGGGAAGGAAGGAAGGAAGGAAGGAAGGAAGGAAGGAAGGAAGGAAGAAAGAAAGAAAGAAAGAAAGAAAGAAAGAAAGAAAGAAAGAAAGAAAGGAAGGAAGGAAGGAAAAGAAAAAAAGAAAGAAAGAAAGAAAGAAAGAAAGAAAGAAAGAAAGAAAGAAAGAAAGAAAGAAAGAAAGAAAGAAAGAAAGAAAGAAAGAAAACAGGATAAAAAAACAAAGATAGGGATCCCTGGGTGGCGCAGCGGTTTGGCGCCTGCCTTTGGCCCAGGGCGCGATTCTGGAGACCCGGGATCGAATCCCACATCGGGCTCCCAGTGCATGGAGCCTGCTTCTCCCTCTGCCTGTGTCTCTGCCTCTCTCTCTCTCTCTCTGTGACTATCATAAATACATAAAAAAAAAAAAAAAGATAATTGGTGGTGACCTGGACCCCTGCACTGGAATTGGGGGTGGGAAACATTTCAAAAGACAAAGAGCAGATTTCATAGAAAATTTAGGAATCATCCTGACATCATCTTCTCCATCCTTCACAGAAAGAAGCTGCCTGGATCTTCTAGGAGTGGAGTAAAGGGAGAGGGGGGAAGTGCTGTTTTTATTTCAATACCAGCATATATACTTTTCGATGTTTATTGAGCTGTCAGACACACTTTCCACTGATGAAAAAATAATCACCTAGTCTCTTAGGACAATAATGAGTCAATAACTTACTGCTAAATAGCACTTAACAATTTACAAATTTATTTCTCTCATCCACACTGTGTCAGGAATTACAGGCTGCTGTATTAAGAAAACAATTTTTAGTGAGGTTCAGATGCTTGGCCAATATCATGTAGAAAAAAGTGGCACAAACTAATCTCAAACCAAGAAAAAGGTGAACAGAATGAACTAAGCTTCCCATATCATGCTTACAATGAGACAAGGGATAATTACTGAAAAATCCTTTAAGGTAGCCTTAGTAGACATCTCAAGAGAATTTCAGGGAGTTTCTGTTCATCCTGCACATGACTCAAAACTTCTGGAATGCAATATGTCAATATTTTGAGAAGTTTTTTTTTTCTTTCAAGATTATAGGGATACTGGGAGAGACCCTCTCGAAAGCACACTTAAAAGGTTTCAGCTAAGATAAGAAACTCCTTTACAAGAAATCTTGCTAAGAAAGTTCAATTTACTTGCAAAAGCACATCTATTTTCAAAACACTAACAATTAAGAGAAAAAAATCCCCAAGTACAGATGACAACAAATTATATATGCCTGTTTCATTAAACCAGTGGTTCCCAACCCTGGCTTTGGGTTAGAATGATTAGGGAGAAGCTTTTAAAAGTACCTAGATGTCCAAGACCTACCCAAATATCTTGATTTTCCTGCACTGGTGAGAAGCCCAGTCTCCAAGGTGTGTGTGTTTTAAATTCCCCATGTGATTCTAATGTGCAGTCAGGGTTGAGAACCACTGGGCTACATATTCATATTACATATTAAACAATAGTCATTAGATAGCATTTCCGGGACTAGCTTATAATGTAACCATGATAGACCAAGTTGAAATAAATAATAAAGATAATGCCTTCGTGGATCTGTTAGGTAGTAATAACTGTAGTCTTAAAATAATCCTGTAGTTAAGTGCATGATTCTCATCTCAAGGACATTTGAATTAGACAAATTTGGCAATGTTGGAAATCCAGAGACCAGTGTCTCACCACACACTATTAGCCTATCAGCCCTTCCTCCCCGGGTTAGTTGCTCATGGTTTAGACACACTCTTTTAAAAGAAGTATTCAATCACCTCTTTGCTTATTCATTCTGACTCTTCTCCCAGTAGTTCATCACTGGAAAGTCCAGAGGAGGAAGTTTAGCAATTCAAATGAGGAAATGTGGTTTAATTTTACAGTTCAGCGTCCTCAGAGCTCATGAAGAAAAAATGTAGATACGTGCATAAGTAAACCTATTTAAAAAAAGGACAGTACTCCAATACTAAAGATGTTGGTAAGTCACAGCTCATGTAAAATTAGAGCTGGTTTGTCAGATACTCTTGTCCATTTTAGGATCTTTGCCAAATACAAGAGATTTCGCTTTATAGGAAGATGTTTGCCAAAAGTGTAAATTTTGTTCCCAACTACTTTGAGACAAAAACCAGATAAAAATATTTCTTGTCTTCCAATGACCATACTAGGAAGAGTGCAGGTGGGGAGAGTAGTCTCACAGTCTTATACAAAAATTGGAATTAATTCCTAATATATAGATCAGGAGGTGCTAAAATAGGATTATACCCATGACATATCTATTCTGTAAATAATTTACCTAAGTCCATGGCTCAACATTACCAGATATTATAATTCCTAAACTTATATAGTGAATATCATTATATGATTTACACCCATATTCTGAATAGAATGAAAAAAAGCAAGGATGGGGTGATGAGTTAAGAAGCAACAAAAAAATATGAGAAGTAGAAAAGGTGGCTAGAAAGGTAGGAGGAGGGAAAGTGAAAAAGACAGTAGCAAGAGAATCCTGAAACAATGAATAAAAACAACATGTCAATGCCAGGCCCCCACAATCGGTCAGTGGGGATGGTATACAGGAGGCAACAGAAATACATTACTCTTGTATCAGTCACCTGATAAAATACATCGCTTCCCTAGTAAAGATGAATGATGACAGTTTTTGAAAGATGAAGCAATCTGGTGTATCACAGGTCCAAGAGTATTCAAAGCAGACAATATAGACCAGAAAATCTACATCCTTTCTGGTCTTAAACACATATGACACTTAAACCTTAGACAACTTGCATACCACAGACTTTTTTCTTACTTTCTTGAAAGTGATACATTGCAATAGGAGATTAAGCACTGGATAAAAAATTAATATATAAAATCTATGGCATTGCTACATACCAATAACAGCTAGAACATGTGATGTTTTTAAGTGTGCCATTTATGGAAGCAACATAAAATAACAACAATCTAGAGATAAATCTAGCAAAAAGTGTGTAGGACTTTCATGGAAGAAGTTCTAAAACTTATTAAGAGTCATAAAGAGGATCTAAATGAATAGTAACTCATACTTGATTCATAGTTGTAAGATTTAATATGGTAAAGATGCTGATTCTCCCAAAGTTGATGTCTAGATTCACTGCAACTCAAATCAAAATTCCAACAGACTTTTTGGTCAAATCTGATAGGCAGATTCCAAAATACATGTATGTGAGAGAGCAAAGGGCATAGGATAGCAGAGATGGTCCTGACCACTGACAAGGTGCACAGGCTTACTCTACCAGTTATTAAGACTTATCATAAAGATAGTTAAGATGCTTTCCTCTTAAGTTGACAAAAGGAACAAAATTAAGAACCCAAGAAAGGAGACCCACACATATGTGGAAACTTGATATGTGACAGAAATGGTTTTGCTGTCAATGAGAAGAGGTAGAGTTACCTGGTTAGTAATATGAGAACTATTAATATAGAAAACCAATACAATTTACAAAAGAATATTTTGACACATGTAAGTTTATATATAACAATGAAACAAAACCATTTACCCACACCCAGCTTAAAATTAGAACAACATCAAGACTTTTGAAGGCTCTTGTGTCCCGTTTGATTACTAACTCATGTCACACACAAAAGGAAATTCCTGATGGAATAAAAAAACAAAATGCAAAGAGCAAAACTTTTAGAAGTTAATTTGAAAATCTCTTCGTGCCCTCTAAATAGGAGAGAATTGCTTAAAATATTCAAAAAAGCACAAACCAAAAAGGAAGAGACTCATAAATTAGGCTACATTAAAATTAAAAAACAAACCACAATAGAAAAATGGACAGGATGAACAGACATCTCGTAAAAGGGGAAACTTGAAAGGTCGATAAATATAGAAAGATGCTAAACCTCAGACCACAATGCAGTAACATTTAGACTCACCCATTCGACAAAAATTTAAAATGTGGAAATATCAAGTCTGTGAGGATACAGAGTACAAAAACACTTCTACACCACAAACGGGATTGTTAATAAGTACCACAGCTTTGGAAAACAATTGGGCACTACCCAGGAAAAGTGAAGATGTACATAACCTTTGACTCAGAAACTCCAGTTAGACATCCATCCTAGAGAAACGTGTACATGTGTCGACCAGGAGACATGCACCAGGAAGTGAGTGAAAGCACTGGCTGTAATAGCAAACCCCAGAAACTTCCCAAATATCACCACTAGAAAAAGGATAAGCAAAGTTCAGAAGCACTCTGAGACAGGTTAGTATCCAGGGTATTTACCAGGGAATGTTCAGTGAAATGGGATTAACACCTGTTGGAGGAAGTGGGCGAAGTCAAGAGGCAGTAACCTCGGGTAAGGTTGGAATCCCCCATGGGAGAGTCTCTCGTACTGAAATGGGTTGTCAAAGTTGTTCTGTGTTGAGTCAAAATAGCCAGGCCTTTATACCCCACTTCAATCCCTAATTAAATGTGAGCCACACCCAAAATGTCCTGACACCTGGCGAGAAAGTCCTCTGTGGAGGCCATCCCTAAAGGGGCTAAAGGCTGAAATGTATCTACTGACCACCTGAGAGCACTTGGGATAAGCTCTTCCTTGAAAGGAAATCTAAGCAGTACATCTCCATGGTCACCATATTGTTGTATATTCACACAATGGAATCCTACACATCAGTGAAAGTTAATGACCTACAGCAGTCAACATGGATACTGAGAAGGAACAAAAGCAAAATAGAAAATAATATTCTTTCATTTAAAGTTCACAAACAAGCAAGACCAAGTGGTATTTTGTACAGAGAGATATACATATAGGTTAAAACTACAAATAAGATCAAAGTTTAAATGGCTGTTACCACTGGGAGATGAAGGATAGAGAAATAGGATCAGATTGGGAGATGCAAAAGCCTTCAAAAGTCTTGATATTATTTTCTTAAGATTGACTGATTGGAGAGAATGTAGATGTGCACAAGTGGAGAGGGGCAGGGAGAGAGAAATTCAAGCAGACTCTACATGGAGTGTGGAGCCCAACTCAAAGCTCCATCTTATGACCCTGAGATCATGATCTGAGCTGAAATCAAGAGTCGGACTCTCAACCAACTAACTGAGCTACCCAGGCGCCCCTGATACTGTTCTATTTTTTTAAGATTTTATTTATTCATGAGAGACACAGAGTGAGAGAGAGCGAGCAAGGCAGAGACCCAGGCAAAGAGAGAAGCAGGCTCCATGCAGGGAGCCCGACATGGGACTCAATCCCGGAACCCCAGGATCACAACCTGGGCCAAAGGTGGTGCTAAACTGTTGAGCCACCCAGGCTGCCCACTTAAAGGTGAGTACACGATTTTAGTTTTTGTTTTTTATAGCTTACAAGTGTCAAAGTTTTCTTTGCTATATCATTTTAGTTTTTATTAAAAAAATTTAAGATTTTATTTATTCATGAGAGACACACACAGAGAGGCAGAGACACAGGCAGAGGGAGAAGCAGGTTCCCCGCAGGAGGCCCGATGTGGGACTCGATCCCGGGATCACGACCTGAGCCAAAGGCAGACGCTCAACCGCTGAGACACCCAGATGCCCCATCATTTTAATTTTTAAAAGAAATATTTTTTCCATTTATTGCAGGAGAGAGATCATTTTCCCAAAGTTCAACTCCGAACCAGAAGCACGTATAGTAACCAAATCTGGCCTCCTTACTCTTTAAACCCTGCTTGATTAAAATACTACCTCACAGGTGCTGAATTTCCATGGCGAACTTAGCCCAGCTCCCTGGCTATTTTGCCAGGAATATGTCATACTTAGTATTACTTAGCATCGCTAAAAAATCTTCAATTGTATCTGTTGATGTGAAAATATTAAGGCTTCAAATCTAGACAGCAAATGTGCAGAGAGGAGACATTACAATGGTATAATTACTTATAATTTACATTTGAAAAGCTGAGGCTTTGAATGGAAAATAATTTGCCAAATGTGTGGAGTCACAGCCATGCTAGACATAAAATAGAATCCCAGATTCCCCTGCCAGTGCTACCAATTATAGGAGAGGAATTAACCGTGTTCTTTTGAGCTACCACCCACTGGTGATCATCAGGAGGAACAATTCTCTTAGCCTGACAGGGCTAATCATCTTGCCAAGGTGCTCTGCAAAGAGCGAAATACTACCGAGATTAGAAAAAAGCTGGTATTTCTAGCAGGTTTATCTGCGAGGCCCTAAGTTCATCTGCTGTTTAGCGGAATGTCAACACACAAGCTTATACTTCTTCAGAGATGAGTGAAAGGCCCAGGAAGCTAAAGCCTAACTGGTTCACGTAGAACTTTTCAATCACAACATGTATTATTGAAATGTACGACTGTGGCATTTCACACTTCACCTAATTTTTCATTTACAGACACCTGCCATTTAGCTCTATGACATGAAGACTTGGCCGAAGGACTATTTTGTAGTGGAAAGCAGGCCAGTGTATTTTAAAAAGCTAAACCTTCAAAAACTCTTTAGTAGGGAGGCCTGGGTGGCTCAGAGGTTGGGCGTCTGCCTTCAGCTTAGGGCGTGACCCTGGGGTCCTGGGATCGAGTCCTGTATCGGGCTCCCTGCATGGAGCCTGCTTCTCCCTCTGTGTCTCTTGAATAAATAAGTAAAATCTTAAAACCAAAAAACCTCTTTAGGAGACTTAAATTTTTTTTTCCCCAAAAAGCAAAACTTTACTAATTAGGACACTACAGCAAACCCAAGCCTTGAGCTACCAGGACTCCTTATTTGGAACCAATAACCAACATGCCAAGACACGCAACCCTACGAAGAGTTCTGCTAAAGCCATGGGACGGTGTGAAGGTAGAAGGGAGGCAGGGCGAGAACTTGTAGCTCGGAGGGTAAACCCTGCGAAAACAGCCTCCGGGCAGGCTGCGCAGTTTAAGGAAAAGCGCAGGGGTGAGGCAGGGGGCGCACACAGGTGGAGGTGAAGGCCTCCCAGGTGCGTGGCGGCTCGCGTGGGGGGAAGCTCCGGGGCCCAGTTTAAGCCTTGAGAAGCATCATTATTTACAGCAAATTTCTCTAAAAGAAAAGAAAAAGATGCGAGCTATCACAGAGTTCCCCGACTTTAAAGTTTCGATTGATTAATGCTGGAAAAGTTCAAATGTCACTGTTCTCTCCCTCATCGAAGCCAAAACGAAGGAACTTTGTGACAGATTAAACCCAGCGCCCCCAGTGTGAAGGAGGTGCCCCAGTGACCCGAGGAGGCCGGAGGCCGGGGGGAGGCCTCACGCCTGTCCCGCTGGAGGGGCGTCCCGGGGTGACGGTGTCCCGGCGTAGGGGTGTCCCGGGATGGGGGGCGTCCCGGGGTTGGGATGTCCCGGGTAGGGGTGTCCCGGGGTGGGGGGCGTCCCGGGTGGGGGCGTCCTGGGGTGAGAGTGTCCCGCTGGAGGGGCGTCCCGGGGTGACGGTGTCCCGGCATAGGGGTGTCCCGGGGTGGGGGGCGTCCCGGGGTTAGGATGTCCCGGGTGGGGGCGTCCCGGGGTGGGGGGCGTCCCGGGGTTAGGATGTCCCGGGTGGGGGCGTCCCGGGGTGAGGGGTGTCCCGGGTGGGGGCGTCCTGGGGTGGGGGGTGTCCCGGGTGGGGGCGTCCTGGGGTGAGAGTGTCCCGCTGGAGGGGCGTCCCGGGGTGACGGTGTCCCGGCGTAGGGGTGTCCCGGGGTGGGGGGCGTCCCGGGGTGACGGTGTCCCGGCGTAGGGGTGTCCCGGGGTGGGGGGCGTCCCGGGGTTAGGATGTCCCGGGTGGGGGCGTCCCGGGGTGAGAGTGTCCTGCTGGAGGGGCGTCCCGGGGTGCGGAGCGGCAGGCCGTAGGCGGCTCACAGCCCGGGAGCAGCCCCCTGCCCCTCGCGCCTCACATCTGCAGGGGCGTGTCCCCCAAGACACCGACGCTGTTCCCTGGGACACGCCTCACACCCGGGAGGACAAACGACGCAGCTGTTGGGCATCTTCGGGGGGGTTGCCTGCTGGCCCCGGGCCACGCTGCGGGAGCCCCGCGGGGGCGGGCCGAGCCCCCAGGTGAGGAGCCGTCGTCGGCGGGGGCCCCGTCGCAGCCCCCGCACCCCCCCCCCCCGCCCTGGTGGTGACCCCGAGCGGCGACGCGGGCCCCGGGCTGGCGGCCTCGCTACCAGCAGCCGCGCGCCCCGGCCGGGCGCCCTCCGACCTCGGCCCGCCCCCCCCCCGCGCCCGCGCCCGCGCCCCCGCGCCCCCGCACCTGGGCCGCCGCCTCGGGCCCCCGAGGCCAACGACGCCGCCCGCCGCGCCCGCAGCCCCGGGAGCACGTCCTTCCGGAGGTCGAAGTCGCAGACCAGGCGCAGCGCCATCGCCCGACGCGGCCCGCCGAGGCGCAGCCCGCAACGCCGGCATGCCCGGCCCCCCGCTCCCCCCGCTCCCCCCGCTCCCCGGCGGCCCGGCCCCCGCCCCCCCGCGGCCGGCGCCCGCCCCTCCCCCCGCCCCGCCCCGCCCCGCCCCGCCCTCCTCCCGGGGAGCCGAGCGCCTTCCCGCGGGGCCCGGGCCGCTCGCGCCGAGGCCGCCAACCCGCTGGGCGCGGGGCTGCGCAGCGTCCGTGGGGCCGCCGGGCTGACTTGTTTCTTTTCTTTTCTCGCTCGGTCTCTCGGGCGGTGCGACCGGGCAGGAGAGCCCTGGGGGAGGCCGGTGCTCCGGGGGCCGCGGCGGGGAGCGCGCGAGGACGGCTCCTCGGGGGCGCCGCGGGCCCCCTCCTGCCCCAGGCAATGGGCGAGCCCTCCCAGGGCTGTCACGGCGCCGAGTCGTCCGGGACCCCCCGGCGACCGTCGGAAGCCTCGCCGGCCTCTGGGCAGCTCGTCCGCCCCACGGAGAACCCGGGGCCTAACCCGGGCCAGTCGGGCCGCGCAGCTGCCTCCCCCCGCGCTCAGCCACAGCCCGTCCACCTGGAGCATCAACGCCGCCTCATTACTCTCCCTAAAACAAGACTGTCCCCCTGTCGCTGCGATGAAGACCTCGAGTCACAGCTGACCGCCCGAGGAGAAAGTGCCTGCGATTTAACTGACCTTTCCAGCCTCTGCACCTACAGCTTCAGCTCCACGCAGGCCTAACTTCCAGAATCCCTCTGATTCCACCCACCTTTCAAAAAAATATCAATCAATCAATCATCAGATCTTTCCGATCTGGATCCACAAAGCCTTCCCAGCCCTGAGCTCCTAGAGAGAGGCTGCCAGTTTGCTTCATCTGCCGGTCCTAGACTGCCTGGAGCCATGAATATTGAATCTTAAGTCTTGGCGCATCCCGCTGCAGGGGCACCTACCAGAGGACGGAAAAGCACTCAAGTTATTGAAGACTGAGCTAACCCAGTAATAGACCAAGGAAAGCCTTAGCACGTGTTTCTCAAAGTTAGGGTCTGAAAACTGCCTGCACGGCAATCATCTGGGAAGTTGTTTTATAATGCGGATTCCTAGGCTCTAGTCTTGACCTAGGCAAGGCCCAGAAATGAACTTTTTAGCCAGAGCCTCGGGTGATTCTTAGGCTTGCTAGGGTTTGAAAACTATTCTAAATAAAGGTAAAAGAAACCATTGATTTTGCCCTAGAGACATGTTTCTCCAGTTGAGGTCGTGGGAGATTCCAGGTTGACCTCCATTACTCACTGCCCTAAACCTAGGAAAATCCTCCTACCTGTAAAGTGCATAAAGATTCAGCAGAAATGTTTCACGAGGCTACTAATACTGCTCATGCACGGAAGGGAGGAAGTCATGGCCAGCTACTACAACAAATGTTTCAGTGTTTCATACCAAGTGAGGCTTGTTGCCTTTGTCATGAAGTCTTTACTGGCCTATTTTAAAAATCAGTAGGTTTCTGGGTTGGGTTTTTTTTTTTTTTTTCCATAGTTAACCTCTGTTTTTGCCAAGCAAGACTGATAGAGTCCTCATAGACAGTCCTCATCAAGCCGTGATTATACAAAAATTCTCTCCAAAATTAAGAAGGAACATAGAGAACGTGATAACCAAGGCAGAGAACCAGAAAGATGATGCCCAAAGCATGAAGGTAGTACATGAATGGCTGAACTTTCAAGATCACTCACTAAGGAGAAGACTGGTGAATGGTGACTTACTGGCTTAAAATTTGTGAAGGGTTAATAGAAGAAGAGTGCTGGTGGATTATCCTTTTTTTTAAAAAAAAGAGTTATTGGGATCCCTGGGTGGCGGAGCGGTTTGGCGCCTGCCTTTGGCCCGGGGCCGTGATCCTGGAGACCCAGGATTGAGTTCCGCATCGGGCTCCCTGCGTGGAGCCTGCTTCTCCCTCTGCCCGTGTCTCTGCCTCTCTCTCTGTGACTATCATAAATAAATTTATTAAAAAAGAGTTTATTTATTTATTTAAAGAGACACAGAGAGAAAGAGGCAGAGACACGGGCAGAGGGAGAAGCAGGCTCCACGCAGGGAGCCCGATGCGGAACTCAATCCTGGGTCTCCAGGATCTCTCTCTGGGCTGAAGGCAGGTGCTCAACCGCTGAGCCACCCAGGAGTCCCTGGTGGATTATCCTTAAACTCCAGAGAAGACAGGTGACAGTCATATCTTCTTTATTTAAAAGGCTGCTTCCCTGATGGATGTGTTAACTTGATTGTGGTAATCATTTAAAAATGTAAATGAAATCAGGTTGTACACTTGAAATATATATCATTTTCATTTGTCATTTATACCTTAATAAAGCTGGAAACAAGAAAGCTGCCTCACAGAATCATTAAGCCATGGAATTGGTTTTGGGGTAAAGAAAAAATACTTCTGCTTCTTGGGGATTTTAGAAATAAACCATCGTCTTCCTTAAAATTGGAGCACAGCACAGAACTGGAGACTTAGGGGTGCGTGGGTGGCTCAATGGGTTAAGCATCTGCCTTTGGCTCAGGTCATGATCCCAGTCACAGATCTAGCCCTGCCTTGGGCTCCCTGTTCAGTGAGGAGTCTGCTTCTCCCTCTGCCCCTTTCCCTGCTCCTGCTCCCTCTCTTACACTCTCAAATAAATAAATTTTTAAAAAAACAATTGGAGACTTAAAGATCTTGTAACAATCAGGGCCTTTATTTTATAGATGAGGAAACTTGATGCTTGAAAAGGTGAAATGAATGTCTGGTCTAAAGCAGCAAAGCTAGTTAAGTACAAAGTTGGGCTCTGAACAAGTCTTCTGCTACTGGTGGTTGCATTAATTATGTCCAATGAACAGAATTAGAGTACTCTTACCTTAACTTACAGCCTGTGCATTTCTAGTTACCCCAAACCCCACACCCTGATTGGGGTGGATTGCTGAGACCACAGTGAGATATTACAGAGCTTGGATCATATGGCCTTTTCACGATAGCTTTGGCTCTTTGTAATTTCATCTGGAGTTTTAGAGTTGAAGGAAACTAAAGGAATTGGAAATATGAGTTGTGAATCCCTTGTAAATGAGAATAGTTTCTTGAACAGAGATGTTCTAAGGAAAAGTTCTACTTCACTCTCCCAACCGAGACAGAGCTTGCTCTACAATTTGATTTTGAAGGAATTAGAAAATGGTCTATTTAAAAAAGCACATCCCAAAGTATAAAACTGCAAGATATCTAAGGAAAGGATTAAAGAGACCAGGTTTGAGACTCACCTTCAGTGGAGCAGTAAATGTGCTAAAAGAATGTTTTCATTAATAAAGTCATATGTGTTGAAATTAAGTAAAAGTACGTCAATTAAAAAACCAAACCTTGCATTTTGGAGAGTAACCCTTTGATTTATGAGAATTTTTTCATGAAAATTAATAGAAGTCACCAAAATACCCATTAGAATATAAATGGAAATAATTACTCTGCACTTCACAGGAAATAATCATCTAAGTTTTGTAACTAAGATGCTACAGCACTTACAACAAGGCAGCTTCATATGTAGATATTGAGAAGGCTGCCTCCCCATAGTAATTTTTTTTATTTTTTTAAAGATTTTATTTATTTATTTGAGAGAAAGTGTGAATGGGAGAGAGAATCTGAAGCAGACTCTGCGCTGAATGCACAGCCCAACGTGGGGCTCCATCCCATGACCCCAAAACCAAGAGTCGGATGATTAATCGGCTGAGCCACTTAGGTCCCCCATAGTAATTTATTTTTAATAGAAATATTTAATATATAAGTAAATAAATATTTAAAGTGGTAATCATTTGCCTCCCTAAAATCCATTTGCCCTCAGTCAAGTGGTAACATTTCCTCTGGCCAGTGATTGATTTAGGAATGGGCATGTGCATTGGTCACAATTAGGTTCACCAAAGATTAATGAAAACCCAAATTAAAAAGTGAATTAAACACATAAGCTTTTCTCTTCTTGCATAACCTAGTGGTGGGCCGTCTATTACTTGTAATGGGAAGTCCCAAAGTCATCAAGGACCCGGGCTTCTTTGAGATTTTTATTTCACCAGCTCTTTGAGTATATCCATATCCTCATGATCTAAGATGACCATGAAAGCTTCAACCATTTTGCTTGCTTTCCAGAAATCAGAATGGAAGAGCAGTAAGAGAAGATGCTGCCTCCCTTTCAAAAAGGATACTTCCCAGAAGTTCTACATAACATTTTTACTTACATTTAGTTGACTAGAACTTAGTCATATGGCCAAATATAGATGCAAGGGAAGCAGGGAAATAGTCTTTTAGCTGGCTAGCCATATGTCCAGATAAAATCAGAACAATATTGCTAAAGAAAACAGAGAATGGATGTTCAGAAGTAACTAGAGGTCTCTGTCATGGGCCTGAAACCTAATCCTGGACAATGGGCGGTCAGGAAGTCTCTGCTGTGTTATTTCTGGGAAAGATTTATCTATTCTTAAAGATGAGACATGAGAAAAGGAGGTCCTTTTTCGGCCTTTATATATTTGAAGGCCTGGATATGATTCCTGGAACTTCACCAGTTTTGCTCCAGTCTGAAGATGGGAGTCCACAGATGGGCTTGGGCAGAGGCCAGAGAATTGTACAGAAAGGGAGCCCTGGCATGTCAGTCTTGGCACCAGACCTACCTTTGGCCTTTTTGATATGAAAGATCACAAACTTCCTATTGTCTACAAGATTGAGTGAGCCTTTTATTTTACTTGCAGCCAAGGGTCTCAATTTTAAAGGACCATTGTGTTAAAATTTTGGTAGCCTTCCCTAAAGAGTGTTATTTATTTATTTATTTATTTATTTATTTATTTATTTATTTATACATTGTTCCATATTTTTGTTTTGTTCTCATTAATATAAAATGAAATAATGTTTCAGGGATAGGCTTGGAGGGAAAAAAAGCCCAGATAAGCAAAAAGAGTTCCAGAACCCTAATAAAACTTAAGAACTTCTGGATCTGATCCCACTTGAATCTCATTCCATCAGCCACACTTTTCAATTACATAAGCCAACAGATTTCCTTTACTATGTAAGCCAGTTCGAATTGGATTTTCAGTTACTTCTGCTAATAGCAACCCAAGTTGAGGATTCTCAAACTTCAATAACCATCCGATTCACCTGAGGATCTTGTTGAACTGTAGACTCTGATTCAGCAGACTGGGGTCTACATTTTAACAAGCCCCCAGATGAGCTGCCACTGCCGGTCCATAGTGACACCATGAACTGCAAAGCTCTATTACCTATTGCAAGGATCTTCCCACCCATGTATTCCTCCCTTACTTTCACCCCAAAGAGGGCCAGGCGAGGATAGGCTGGGCTGGGTTGGTTGTAGAGACACCCCAGACACTCCCCAGAGTCTGGAGACAAGTCTAACATGAGGGTGAATCCTGACTCCACAGGTTAGAACCAAGCCATGGGCCACCACTTCTAGTAGCAGACCACAGAAAGTCAGGAACCGAAGGGAGCACCATTTTAGATGAAAGGAAAAGGCTAATAGCCCAAGACTTCTAGAAAACAGAGCCTGGCAAAAATTAAAGTGCCGACACTTTATAGGAGAAATGCAGACACAAGGTGAAGCAAGAGGAGAGGAAGGAAGGCAGTGAATCAGAGTCTACATTTTAACAGACCCCTGGATGATTCACGTGCACAATAAAGTTTGAGAAGTACTATTCTAGCTTTAAAACAAAGAGTTTTTCTTTCTTTCTTTCTTTCTTTCTTTCTGATTTTATTTTTTTTAATAATTTCTTTTTTTAAATAACTTTATTTATTTATTTATTTATTTATTTATTTATTTATTAGAGACAGAAAGAGAGACAGGCAGAGGGAGAAGCAGGCTCCATGCAGGGAGCCCGACACAGGACTCGATCCTGGGTCTCCAGGATCATGCCCTGGGCTGAAGGCGGCGCTAAACCGCTAAGCCACCCGGGGCTGCCCTCTTTCAGATTTTATTTGACAAGAGAATGTATAAGAAGGGGAAGCGGCAGAGGGAGAGGGAGAGGCAGGCTCCCTGTGGGGCAGGGAGCCCTACAGGAGCTCGATCCCAGGATCCCAGGATGCCGGGCTTCATGACCTAAGCTGAAGGCAGAGGCTTAATCTACTAAGCCACCCAGGCACCCGAGTTGTCTTCTTTCTTTTTGTTTGTCTGCGACTGAGTTATTGAGGTTCAAGCCTGTGTGGTTAGGTGCAGAGCAGAGGCCTCACTCCAAGCTGCAGGAATAGAGGAGTCCTGGGAAGGTATCTATTCTGTACACATCACAACACAGTGATTCTAACACAACAACAGATGGGCATCTGAAGTCAACATCTTCTTTACCTGTGTTCAGATTGTTTCAGTGTTTTACTTAATGTGACTCTAGTAATCGTATTCGAATTCTACACAATAGGAGATGGAAAAACATGACATCTTTTTAGAGAATTTTTAAAAATATGTTCAAGGTGGATAATCCCTATGTTCCTAAATCACCAATTCCAAGTTCCATTCTGTTATGATGAAGATGTTTTTATAGTCATTTTTTAGTATTTTTAAATTCTGTTCTAAAAATGAAAACGAAACACATTAACATCCTACACACTTTCTTCATCTAAGAAAGGAATCATACTTAGATATGTTTAAAAATAGAAGATATAGTTCCATTTCTTACCAGTTACAAATGGAATTCTTTTTTTAAGATTTTATTTATTTATTCATGAGGCAGAGAGAGAGAGAGGCAGAGACACAAGCAGAGGGAGAAGCAGGCTCCATGCAGGGAGCCTGACATGGGACTCGATCCCGGGACCCCAGGATCATACCCTGGGTCAAAGGTAGATGGTCAACCGCTGAGCCACCCAGGTATCCCTACAAATCAAATTCGAAAGACTATCTCAACTGCTAACAATAGTTATCTCTGAGAAATATAACTACATGAAACGTTTTTTAAGCCTTTAATGCTTTGATTTTGAAAATAACTTTAATTTAAAAAAATATTTATCTTCACTCTGATTTTATTTTATTTTTTTTAAAGATTTTATTCATTTTTTCACAAGAGACACAGAGGGAGAGAGAGAGAGGCAGAGACACAGGCAGAGGGAGGAGAAGTAGGCCCCACGCAGGGAGCCCGATGCAGGACTCAATTCTGGGACTCCGTCATCACGCCCTGAGTGAAAGGCAGACATCCAACCACTGAGCCACCCAGGCATCTCTTTGCTCTGATTTAATAATAAAATTACTGTTCAAGCTTTAAGGGACCATGCTCCTGATAATTTGTGCCAATTTTTGCCCCATATAACAACATTATAGATTGTTTTTATATGTTATTATAGGAAGCTGACACTGTATGTAGCAGTGATTGATAGAATAACTATTTCAATCTGCTTACTTATTTCCAATGTTAGTATGAGAGCACTCTCCCCATCATTTGCTGAAAAGAAAACTGACATGGATCTTTTAGGGCAATGTTCTAAAGAATAAGAGCCTTATGATTTGGAGGGAAATGGAGGATTGACATTTAATAAGATGGACTAGACAACAGTCTGAATCCATTTGGAAGGAATTATATCCGAGTTAATCATGGAATAGGGAAGTTTTGGGGTGAAACAGTCAGAAAGGCTGCTGAACATTTCTGGCAGCAAGAATGCTTCACAAAGTTCCTGTGAAAGTTTACTGAGGAGTAAATTTTATTATTAACTGTGTGGGATTACTGTATCTCAAATAGGAAGAACAATGGATATACAAAATATGAAAAGATCATCATCCACATAATATATAATCATGTGAAAGCTGGGCTGTAACACATGGATTTTCATATTACTTGTAAGGACTGGAAAAAAAATTTGTTATATTCTATGTCAGAAAGCACTCCATTTCTAAGTGTCTTCTTAGATTCTTCTCTTTGTATTTAAACCATATCTTATTAACAAAAACAATCTGCCGACTTGTGATATGTTTATTTATTTATTTAAAGATTTTATTTATTTATTCATGAGAGACATAGAGGGAGAAGCAGGCTCCCTGGACCCCAGGATCACGCTCTGAGCTGAAGGCAGACAGACGCTCAACCGTTGAGCCGCCCAGGTGCCCCGACTTGTGATATATTTAAACATAAATGTTGTTCTTTCCCCTTCCTTATTTTCCCTCTCTTTTTTGCCCCGTATTCCCTATATCCTCTCTCCCCTGCCCCAGCCGCATTATCCCCTTTCCCCTTCTGTCCCTAAAAAATTACATTCTAAAACCACCAGATGGGGCAAAGAAAGGTAAGCATCTGCACAGGTGGGGTTGAGCACAGGGTATTGGCCAAAATTTGGATTTCAGAGCCCAAGCAGAGTTAAGAGGGTTTGCATGGGTTGGGAGGAATGACCCAGTATGAGGTATCAGAATCCAGTCTCATACAAACTGCATCCATCCATGTGGGTGGGAGAGGGGTGTGTGGGGGGCCAACATGAGGTGTCAGATTTCAAGTGGCTTGGGAGGACATCTGCACAAAGGGTGGGAATGGCAGCTGAGATGACAGTATATCTACTTACAGGAGGATTGGTCAGTTAAGTAAACATACTAAGAATAATATAAATCATGTTTCTCACTATCAGGCAAGGGAGTCACAAGAAAAGAGGGGGGAGCAAAAATGAACTCTGTAGTACTGAATTGGAATTAGAGGTACTAGTGTAAACTTATTGTTTCCATTAGATAGAGAGATGATGATAGACAGACAGACACCTATATTCCCTAGTTTGGCACTGAAAGCCTGGGAACAACAATACCTCTGATATCAATCAACATACCTGGCACAAGGAAAGAATGAAATGAGCCTAAAACATCTCATAGTGCCAGAAAGTATTGTGAAGTATGATGAAGACATGTCAGGACACAGGAGCCGGTGTGTAGGGGATCCCAAATGGCCAAGTCTGGGATCATCTGAGTATCAAAATACACAATTACAATGAAAGATTATGAACTGTTAAAGTGAGGCATATTAAAATTTAACAGTTTATTTGAACAAAAATCCATTTGAAACCGGGCAGCACCAAACTGGAAATGGTTAGAAGTGCTTTGCTAAAGAAAAAATTTTATAGAGGAAAGGTAGAAGCAAAATAAGGAAATTATTGATTGGCTGTAACTTAAAGCTTGGTTGACTGTGATTGGTTGTCTTTAGGTTTTGACTTCAAAATTTTGAGGCAGGGGCACCTGAGTGGCTCAGTGGCTGAGCATCTGCCTTCGGCTCAGGTCATGATTCCAGGGTCCTGGGATCGAGTCCCACATCAGGCTCCTCGCAAGGAGCCTGTGTCTCCCTCTGCCTGCATCTCTGCCTCTCTGTGTGAGTCTCTCATGAATAAATAAATAAAATCTTTAAAAACAAAAACAAAAATGTTGAGGCATTTATAGGCTTAGATGTTGGTTTTCTTACATAGGCCACCATG
This sequence comes from Canis lupus baileyi, assembly GCF_048164855.1. Taxonomy (NCBI): domain Eukaryota; kingdom Metazoa; phylum Chordata; class Mammalia; order Carnivora; family Canidae; genus Canis; species Canis lupus. The sequence goes on along the minus strand of NC_132858.1, from coordinate 38,947,717 downwards.
ACATTAGAGCCACTTCAGTCGAATGGCCTCCTTGTTCTAATTAATTTAACAAGCCTGTTAAATAAAACAGAAAACCATAGTAATACATGCACATACACACACCATATATATTAGGTGGAAGGCAGCTTGATGTGGATCTAGATAATTTCCAAGTACTACCTCCACAGAATCCTTATTATGCCTGGTATACATGCCCCAGATCAAGGGATCAAAAGAAACTACATCAGTAATGGGATAAATGGAAATTATAGGATATAGTCACTTCCAAAAATGATAATATTAACCTAATCACGAGGAAACATCAAGCAAACCAAGTGAAGAATATTCTACAAAAGGACTGTTATCTTTGAAAGTGTCAAGGTCATGACAGCCACTGAAAGACAAACTGTTTCAGACAGGAGACTAAAGAAAACATGACAGCTAAATGTTCCACATGATCATGACCTGAATACTTTTGCTATAAAAATTCATTATTGGGTCAACTGAATAAACTTGAATGGGCCTGAGGATTAGATGGTAGTGATGTTTTTAGGTCAATTTCTTGATTTTGGTTATTGTTATGTAAGAGAATGCTCTCATTTGTAGAAAATATATACTAAAGTTTTGGGGGGAAATGGGACATCAGATCAGCAGTTACTCTAAAATGGTTCAGAAAAAAAGTTATTTATATGATACTCCCACTTTTTCTGTAAATTTATGATTGTTTCAAGATGAAAATATTTCTAAAAACAAAAATGTTTTCAGAATGACTGATATTTCAGAAGCTTCATAAACTATTTTTTCCCCATAGAAAGAGCTATTATTTTTGAGTTAAGAGAAAACTTTAAATAGTGACATGGGTGGGCTGGATTTAAAACACTGAATTATCAGGGGCTCCTGGGTGGCTCAGTGGGTTAAGTGGCTGCCTTTGGCTCAGGTCATGATCCCAGGATAGAGCCCCAGGATCCTATTGGCTCCCTGCTCAGTGGAGAGTCTGCTTCTCCCTCTGCCCCTCTTCCTGCTTGTGCTCAATCTCTCTCTCTCTGTCTCTCTCTCTAATAAATAAATATAATATTTAAAAAAATAAAATAGAACATCAAATTATCGGAAGATGTAAAGGCTTTAAATTAGATTGCCTTTAAAGAAACGCAAAGAAAGTTACTGAACTTATTTACCTTGTGCTTTAAGAAGTTCTCCCAAACTACCTGAAAATAAGCCACAGTCAAATAAAAGCAGAAGCATGATGGAAAATTGTATTTTTTCACCTCCGAAATGACTTTTTTCCCTAATAGGAATCTTCCATTAACTGGCCCCAGGAAAAAAAATTACTAAAATTAAACATTTTTTTTTCCTGAGCAATCATATGACTTTATTTCATAGGGAAATTGATTTAAAAATTAAATAACACCTACTACAGAAAAATATTCATTAAAAAGGTACATTTTTAAATGGCACTCAGCCATTTAAAAAGAAACATAACAGATACTGGTGTGGGTAGCAGATTTTTAATGTCCAACTGCTATGTGTTTTGTATGTGGATTTTTTTTTTTCTTTCAGATTTCTGAACACAGGGGAAGGCATGAGAGAGCATATCTGGAGCGATTCATTAAAATCTTGGCAGCCTGGCCCTGGGCTCCCCCTTTCCCTCGAGCTGCCTCTGCTGAAGCTGGTGGCCCTCCCAGCAATTCCCTGCACAGAAGACCTATTGTCACCGCCTCCGGAGGGGTAATTCCTGGAGGAAGCACACCAGCCAAGCTAGGTCCCCAATAAACAGGAACTATGTAAATAAATTACCGTCTCGAGAGCAGAGGGTTAAGTCCATACTTTGCAATGCTCCTAGGAAAATACATTCGATTGAAATGAAATATTTTGTTGTAAGATGTGATGCTCCAGTGCAGAAGATTCTGGTGTCCCTCCAGGGAGTGTCGGGGTTTTTTGGAGGGGACACGACAGGCTGTCTTCAGCTGTTGAATCACATGAACCTCTTTTCTTAGCCAAGATTGTACCCTGAAAATATGTTGCAGGTAATATAAAATAAAAGGTGTTTCTCCTTGCTAAGAATTGGATTTTCTGCATTTTTCACCTGTTGGCAGTTCAGAATTTTTTTCCCAGCTGCTCTCCCCTGCACTTGGCTTTGGTTATTAGGGCTGGGAATTTCCTGATTCCAGGGTTGCAACGGCAGCCTGTTCACTCCCTCCAGCTTCCTCCCAGTGGCCCTATCTCTTTGGTGTCTTTGTTCTCAGCACAAAATAGTCCCTGCAAGCATTGATCAAAGTTCTATGAATACACACTGACTCATTAACTACTTAAAGATCTTCCTGAAGTAGCTTCTTTTCAAATTTCAGTGGTGGTTTATTTATCTTATCATGAATCACAATATACAAAGGGAACATGATTTGACCTGAAGTATTAAAAATCCACATCATAGAAAATCTTTTTGAAAAAGATTTTACTGTGCCAAAAAAAAAGGAGACCTCTGAATCTTTCTCTGGGTGCATGCAAATAAATCAGACTGCTTCAGAGAAATCAAAACTAGCCCGGTGCATGAAAAAAGAGGATCCAAGCAGTTAATAGCCAAAATGACAGGGCATTTGGAGGTGATGTTTTTAAAGTTACATTGAGGATTCCATTAATGTTCCCCCTTCTGTTCATTTAACTTTTGGAAATATATTTAGTTTAAGCCATCTTCGTTCTCAAAAATCCATGATATTTACGTTATTTAATTTTTTAAAGATTTTATTTATTTATTCATGAGAGGCACACACACACACAGAGGCAGAGACACAACACAGGCAGAGGGAGAAGCAGGCCCCATGCAGGGAGCCTGACGTGGGACTTGATCCCAGGTCTCCAGGATCACACCCTGGGCCAAAGGTGGTGCTAAACCGCTGAGCCACCCAGGGATTCCCCTATTTACGTTATTTTAATTAAGCCTGGTCTCTGAGACTGCTGAAAGAGAAAATGGGAGACAAGTCAGAACCAGCAGGAAAGACCTATCTCTCTCTTGCACAAAATCACAATACCATCAGAATGTTTAGCACTTATGGCAGCTTGAAGCCTGTAATGTGTCATCTTTCTCTCTAGCTTTCCAAATATCCATCTAATCTGTGTCCACCCTTGGGAGCAATTTCCTATGTTGGTATCCTTTGATAGTATCAAATCCTCCTTGCTTAAGAAAAACCTGATATCTACACCAGGTTGGCCAAATGCTGAAGGGAATCTCAAGAGAGTAAAGAATGTCAGGTATTAAAGCAAACAAACTAGCAAAGCAGTAGGGTGACGTACTCGGTACTGGCCTGATAGTTAAGAAGTCTGAATTCTTGGGGTGCCTGGCTGGCTCAGTCCTTTGAGCGTTTGACTCTTGATCTGGGGGTTCTGAGTTCAAATCCTACACAGGGCGCAGAGCTTACTTTTTAAAAAAGGGTGGGGCACCTAGATGGCTCAGTTATTTGTCTGCCTTCCGCTCGGGTCATGATCTTGGGGTCCTGGGATTGGCCTGCATGGGTTCTGTGCTCAGTGGGGAGTCTGCTTCTCCTTCTTCTGTTCCTCCACCCTCCTGGTGCGGAGCTCGCATGCTCTCTCTTAAGTAAGTGAATAAAATCTTGGGGGCGGGGGGGAAAGCCTGGATTTTGTCACAGTCCTGGCATCAGACAGTTCAAGCACTTTGGGCAAGCCACTCAAACTTTCTGGACTTGGTTTCCTTGGACTATGATCTTTGAAGTCTCTGTTAGGTATAAAGGAGTATACCTAGAAGAGGTAGATTTTGGTATATCTTATTGCCAGTATAGTTAAGAATATGATTCTTAGCTACACTTAGTTCTTAACTATAAGATTCTTAACTATACTGGCAATAAGATAACCCAAAAAGATCTCCACTCACCAATCCGTCACCAAGTTCATATGTCAAGAGACGCTCGGAGTTCTTTCCAGTTGTGGACATTGACCACACTGCTGCTATAGACATTGGGGTGAGGGGCCCCTTTGGATCACAAGGCTTACATCTTTCCATAAATACCTAGTAGTGTAATTGCTGGGTCGTAGGGTAGCTCTATACTTAACTTCTTGAGGAACCTCCACACTCTTTTCCAGAGCGGCTGCACCAGTCTGCATTCCCACCTACAGTGCAAGAGGGTTCCCCTTGCTCTGCATCCTCGCCAACATCTGTTGTTTCCCGACTTGTTAATTTTAGCCGTTCTGACTGGTGTCAGCAGCAATGCCCACAACAGCCAAACTATGGAAAGAGCTCAGATGTACATCAACAGATAAATGGATAAACAAGGTGTGAGACACACACACAGACATACACACACACACACACACAGGAATATTACTCATCCATCAAAAAGGATGAAATCTTACATTTACAATGACGTGGCTGGAACTGGAGGGTATTATGTAAAGTGAAATAAGTCAATCAGAGAAGGACCATTATATGGTTTCACTCATATGCGGAATTTAAGAAACAAAACAGAGGACCATAGAGGAAGGGAAGGGAAAATAAAATAAGATTTAATCAGAGAGGTAGACTAACCATAAGAGACTCTTAACTACAGGAAACAAACTGAGGGTTGCTGAAGGGGACGGGGATTGCAGGATGGGGTAACTGGGTGATGGGCATTTAGGAGGGAACTTGATGGATTGAGCATTGGGTGTTATATGCAATGGATCAAAAAATGAACTCTACCTCTGAAACTAATGATACCCTGTATGTTAACTAATTGAATTTAAATAAAATAAGTTAAAAAAGAGAGAGGCTTAGGAGAAAAATTGTGCTAGTAAGCAAACACTAAAATTTTAACAAAGATATCCTAAATAGCAGGATAAAACACACTGCACAAAGAAAACTGTGGAAATGGAATTAAAAATTAAGGAATATTAAGGAGTCTTTAAAAACAGCAGTTTACTTCTACCGCTCAGACCCCTAAAAAAGCAAACTGTAGGTTTATCCACAGACCACTGGATAAACGCCTGACCATACTTTGGGGGTAGTTAAATGCTTCTAGTTAATCTAAGATATAAGCAACTTTGCTGATATTTGCTTTAAAATACGTTAGTCAAGGGGCACCTGGGTGGCTCAGCCAGTTCTGAGCCAGTGTCTGCCTTTGGCTCAGGTCATGATCTCAGGGTCCTGCGATCAAGCCCCACATTGGGCTCTCTGCTCAGTGGGGAGCCTGCTTCTCCCCTCTCCCTTCCCCTGCTTGTGCTTTCTCATGCCATCAAACAAATCTTAAAAAAAAAAAAATTAAATGCTTTAGTCAAGGTTTCTTTCAGTGTTAGGAAAATCCTATCTCCTTGCATATGGATTATATGGATTCCAGATAAACCTTCCCTTCCGTCTCCTATCCTTTGGTTAGTAATCTTTCAGTGTATGCAGCTGAATAATCATCTCGCAAAAAAATTCGTATGGGAAAAAGACCCAGATGTCAAGGTTGGCTGACTCCACTCAGCTTCCTCTTTCTCTTTCATTATATTTACATATTAATTTTAAGCCACAGGTGAACTCTGATGTTGCAAAGATCCAAAGGTTCAAAAGGGAAGGTTTCTTGCAGGGAATACTGACACCAAGCATGATTGGTCCCTAAATCCGACTGCTGAGACTGTGTGCAGAGGGCTGACATGCTCTGTGCACCTCGGGAAGGGGGAACATGGGGGGTGCAGCCCTCTTCACCAAGGACTAGGGTAGGGGCAGCTTGGTCTTTCTACTGGGAGTTGGGTCACCAACAGTGGAAATTGGAAGGTACATCAGAGTTACGTCCTGTTTAAGTGAAAGACAAGTTCTATCTCCAGGAACTGCTTTCAAAAATATTAAAATAAAATAACCAGAAGGAAGTGAAGTTGGATATATAGTATAGCTCTGGCTAGTGAAGCCGCAACTTGCCCTTGGAATCAGAACCTGGCAGGTTAGTGGGTGAGGTGGAGACTGGCCTGGGGCCTCCCTCTCTACACCATCTCTAGCATGGATCTCACCTTCACTGTTTCAGCTCTCCCAAAATTCATAGGAGAGCGTGCCACACACAAAGGGAGGTCAAAAGGCAAAGGGCGAAAGAGCTGTGGGGCAGGAATGTAGAGGCGAGAGATGGTAACAGTGGGGACCGAATCTTTTTGAGGCCCTCTTGTCCTTATGCCCTCCCTCTGAGGTACCTCCCCCAGCTCTGTAAGCGAATGTCATGAGAGCAATAGAGAACAGCTTTGTTTTCATGGCACAGTATTAACCACAAATTGGAATCTCTTCCATTTGAGCATTTTATCTGGAATGAGATCTGACTCCCAGAGAAAAGTGATTCTTCTCCCAAAATGCAAATCCTGAGCTGGCACTGAGGTGCACCCCCTGAGGAGTCAGAGGGAGGAGCTCGCTGTAGCAGCGACTACCCCATACTGCCCACAGGGTGCCCAGCCCAGTCTCCACCTCATCATTACCCTGTGAAATTCCAGCTCTAAAAGACACCTTTCATAGTATGGGAATCTCCTGGAGGGCTTGTTAAAACATGGATTGCTGGGCTCCAGCCCCAAAGTTTCTGATTTTAATTTCTAACAAGCTCTCGGGTGATGCTGACGTCGCTGGTCTAGGAAAGCACACTTGAGAACCAGGATTCCCACACATAGCAGGCAGGCATTTAACAACCATTTGTTGTTCATTTTCGTAATTTGAGGTCAGGGTTGAGTGCTGTGGAACAGAAAAAACAGGAATTGCTTCATTTGGATTTGGGGATTTGTATTTATTTGTTGTACCTTTTCCTCACTCTGTTTCCCACGCTGTTGATGCAATTTTAGCACAACAGTGCTAAATGCAATGTTAGCAACTTTCAGGAAACAGCTGTTGCTCACCTCCTTGAAAGACAATGAAAATTTAATAATAGGTAAAATGATATTTTGGAAGAAACTAGTGTTTCCTATATATCTGTGATAGCCATGCCTCTTACATAATTGACAGTTGGCAGTTTTAGGGTTATGTCAATTGACTTTTAAAAAAAAATTAAAGTATATGTGTCAGTTGACTTCTGACATTCTTTCGAATCCTTAGGAAAACTTATCACTTAAAAAGATCTAGGTGAATTAAGAGCATACTGTTTGTGATGAGCACTGAATACTGTATAGAATTGTTGAATCACTATATATCCACCTGAAACTAATATGACTGTCTGTTAATTATATTAAAATTAAAATTAAAATTAAAATTAAAATATGTCCAGGTGATTTGTTAAGACTTACACAGGAACTTTTCTAAAAGATTTTATTTATTCATTAGAGACACACAGAGAGAGACATAGTGAGAAGGAGAAGCAGTATCCCTGCGGAGAGCCCGATGTGGTACTCTATCCTAGGACCCCAGGATCATGACCTGAGCCAAAGGCAGATGCTCAACCACTGAGCCACCCAGGCGTCCCTACACAGGAATTTTTTTTTTTTAAGATTTTATTTATTTATTCATAGAGACACACACACACACACACAGAGGCAGAGACACAGATAGAGGGAGAAGCAGGCTCCATGCAGGGAGCTTGATGTGGGACTTGATCCCGGGTCTCCAGGATCACACCCCAGGTTGCAGGCGGTGCTAAACCACTGCTCCACCAGGGCTGCCCACAGGAACTTTTAAAATAGGAGGGCAGCCCAGGTGGCTCAGCGGTTTAGCGTCACCTTCAGCCCAGTGTGTGATCCTGGAGTCCCAGGATCGAGTCCCAGGATCGAGTCCCAGGTCGGGCTCCCTGCATGGAGCCTGCTTCTCCCTCTGCCTGTGTCTGTTCCTCTTTCTCTCTCTCTCTCTCTCTCTCTCTCTCTCTCTTTTTCTCTGTCACGAATAAATAAATAAAATCTTTAAAAAAATAAAATAAAATAAAATAAAATAGGAAACAGAAATAAGCATTTCTGACCTGAAGAAATCTTTCTGATTCAGATGGTCATTTTTTATTATAAGCCAGAAAAATATTAGAGTCTGTACAGTGTAGCTGAGGATTACTATTTCCTTCATGTCATTTCTTTGGCTCATTTCTTTAAGCATCAAGCCTGAATACAATGAGTTAAAAGAAAATGGATTATTTAAAATCCACCTTTGTGGCTGGTCATCTGTTCTCTAAACTCCCACCTCTTAGACATATATACTTTGGGAAAAGTCATAGAGCATGAAGAGCCAACTTTTATGTAATGAGGGTGAATATTGCATATTCATCTCTACATTGATGAATGAAACTACTTCCTATTTGTCAGGACCACTGCAGTGACAATCTATTTTCTTATAATTATACTTTTCCATGCTCCAAAAGCTTTATAGACTTTTTAAATGAATCTTCGTAACATCCCTCTGGAGGCAAATGAGGAACAGGTGTAATTATCCCCTTTTCACAGATGGACAGGCAGACACAAAGGAAGGGACTCAAATCCAGCCGGCAAGGAAATCCAGCTAAGGGCCCAAATAATTTTAATACAGCTTGCTTCTCCTATCAATGCCATTGCCCTTTGATTCCTGAAAATGTGTTGTGGGAAACTCTAAAGGCTTCCTTTCTCCATTCTTCAGTGATGTCCCAAACTCTGTGGTGACAGCTGAAGAGAGGAAAGGACGAGAGTGGTAAACACAGGCAGCAGCAGTGTGACTCTATGAAACCAGGATGTAATCTTCCTGGATAATATGCTCAGGGTCCCTGCTGAATTCCGTCAGTACCTGACCAGCCAGCACCATGTGCTTGTTTGCATAAAAGCAGACGGGGTGGCGGGAGTCGGGGGCAGTGGTAACATCACACCAATAGACATAATTGCACAGCTACAAACCTCTCAAAGTACCTAGCATTTGGAAAGGACTAAGCAACCAGGAATTTTTATGAATGGCAATAGTTTTCAGTGCTACAGGCTTAGAAAATATGCTGTCTCTGGCCAGAAGCCAGATTGCTGACAAGAAACAGCAACAGGACCCACAGACCACGTGGGCAGGAGAATGCAATGGCCCGAAAACCTGCTCCAAGAAACGCCTTCCACATGGTGCTGTGTTTTGTTAGGAAGAGATTCCTACTACAAAAACTGTGTCTTTTTGGAGTTATTAGTTTTAATAATCTCACTTTTTAAGCAATGGACACTATGGCAGGATCAGATGCCAGAAGGCCTCGAAGTCTCCAGACTGTCAGCTTCCACGAGACCCTCACAAATCCCTAGCAACTGAGGTCTTCTGGCAGCAAGGAGCCCATTCCAGCCCTCCTGACCCCCTTATCCTTGCCCTTCACATCTGCCAACCTCCCTGGAGGCTCTCCTTCCCAGAAGCTCCCTCCCGGGGAGGCTGAGACTCATGGAGGTGAATGACAGAGCCTTCAGAGGCTGGAGATCCCCAAATACAAAACCTTGGGATTTCCCTTTCCATAAGTGCTATTCTTTGCTGAGTGGAGAAGCTTCTGAAATGTGGAATTCTGTTCAAGGGAAGATGGGGCAGAAAGGAACAAAATTCTCAAAAGAGACTATAAAATAGGTGACTTACTATATTCTAAAAGCTGTTTGTCTGAAATTTCAGAAAATGAGAATAAAGAACAGATCTTATCTATGCAGTGTTCCTTTGAATAATTTTAAATTGAGAGGGTGGAGCATCTGGGTGGCTCAGTTGGTTAAGCCTCCAACCCTGGGTTTCAGCTCATGTATGATCTTAGGGTCCTGGGATTGAGCCCCACGATGGGCTCCATGCTCAGCTCGGAGTCCACTTAAGATTCTTCTTTCCTCTCCCTCTGCCTCTCCCACCGTGCTCGCCTTCTCTCTACAATAAATTTATAAATCTTTAAAAAAAATAAAATTGAGAGGGTATCATGCTCATATACAAATGCCTAGGAAGATGCATATATGGATAGAAATAGGTATTTGAAGGGAGGTTACTGTTCTAATCAAATAAAACTTACAGTTCAGTTAATTGGACACATTTGATGCTGCAAAATAAGATACAGTAGTAAGGAGATCCTTGGAAAGGCTGTAATTAGTACCACTTGACACAACTTGACCAACATTTTTAGTTTTTTTTTTTTAAACTTTGATAGTTCAGTATAATTTGCCACCATCAATATTATCATTTTTCCATAATGCCATGAGTTTTTTTGATTATCAACATTCACACAGAAATATTCATACTAGGAAAAGAAGTAGTGCTGCAGTACCTGGCTGGCTCAGTTAGTAAAGCATACAACTCTTGATCATGGGGTCATGAGTTCAAGCCCCACGTTGTGGGTAGAGTTTACTAAAAAAAAAACAAAAAACTGTTTAAAAAAAAAGAGTGCTGGATCAAATTCCTTTTCACTCAGAAATTTCTTTGTCTCTCCTCACAATCTTTTGTCCCAATTCCTCATGTGTCTTCATCCACCACTGTCCCTGTTAACATTGGTGATTTTTTTTAATTTTTTTTTAACATTGGTGATTTTTATTAAAGTTTTCAAGTGAAAATAATTACCTAAAGCAAAAAAAAAAAAAAAAAAAAAAAAGCCATCCAATCAGTCTTGAGGGGAAAGGCCTGATAAATCTGTGTTTCAGGCAAATTCAGGAAATACTGTATTATGGGTCCCTATTTTCCAAGTCAAAATCAGATTTTTTAACTGGTTAGTGAATTTATTTACAACAAATGTTTCACTAAGATATACTTACTTACCTCAAATACTTTATGAATGAGGTGGAATACAAATTTTTAAAAATATTTTTTACTTATTTATTTGAGAGAGAGTGAGTGAGAGAGTGAGAGGGAGGAGAGGAGGATGGAGAGGGAGAAGCAGACTCCTCGATGAGCAGGGAGCCTGATGAGGGGACTGATCCCAGGATTTGGGATCATGATCTGAGCCAAAGGCAGATGCTTAACCCTGTGCCACCCAGGTGCCCCTGGAATACAAATTAATGGTTTTAAGATATAGATATAAAATTGCATATTGACATATTTTTTTATTTTTTTTGACATATTTTTTTAAAGATTTAATTATTTGAGAGAGAGAGCATGCATGTACACGAGTGAGGGGAAGGGCAGAGGGAAAGAATCTTCAAGCAGACTCCCTGCTGAATGTGGAACCCACCATGGGGCTTGATTTCATGACCCTGAGATCATGACTGGAGCAGAAACCAAGAGTCGGACACTCAACCAACTGAGCCACCTATGCACCCCAGCGTACTGACAGATTTTAATAAAATTTCCTCTTGGTTTCCCCAAAGAAGAAGACTACCTGAAACAAGAGCCAACCAGAACATATGTCCCCTGTCTGGCCAGGAATTCTCCCCTGAAAGGGCATGAAGATTGGGGGTGTCAATGGGCAAGAGCAGACAAACGTGGTAACACAGAAAAAGCAGAGGACAATGAGAATAGAAGGGATCCTAGGCTGGGAAGAAAAAGGAGAGAGAGTTTTGGAACCAAGGTGCCAGGACTATGTTGGTGGTGGGAAGTCACTACTGACTATTCAGCATCTTCCACAGAATAATCATTGTCATCTGCAGCTATGGCTACTGCTGTATCCAATATACCCTTCAGATACAGAATAAAGTCAGAGCAGGGGCGCCTGGGTGTCTTAGTCAGTTAATTGTCTGCTTCCAGCTCAGGTCATGATCCCATGGTCCTAGAATCAAGCCTTGCATTGGGCTCTCTGCTCAGCGGGGAGTCTGCTTCTCCCTCTGCCTCTGCCAGCTGCTCTCCCTGCTTGTGCTCTCCCTCTCTCTCTCTCCCTCCCTCCCTCCCTCTCTCTCTCTCTGTCAAATGAATAAATAAAATCTTAAAAACAAAAACCAAAAACCCAGATGTGCTGGAATGTGCCTTTATCTTTTTCGGATGGAATTCAAACTTAGCTCAAGTCCCCTTTCTGCTGATGGAAGGAAAATTAGCTCAAATTTGCCACTTGAAGATAACTCAGTATCTTTCCATTTAAAACGAGTGACTATGCATTCTGATTCAGTTTTCCTTCTTCTGTTTCCCTTTTTCTTGAAGATAAGCCAACTTCCCCAGGAAGCCCTTAACTACCCTCCAGCATCAGGGCACGAGCGGCTTCGGTAGTGTGGTTGTCCACATGGTCCTTGGTGAGTCACATACACACATCAGCCAAGGTACAGTCTATTTGGCATCCAGTGCTGGTGTCTGCAAGCCCTGCCATTGCTTCCAGCCTCAAGGTCCACACACACAGTGTCTCCTGGTTCCCTGGGCCTCTTAGCATTTTGCCACCACCCTCAAATCGTTCAGGGGCTTAAAACTCTCAGTAATCTCCCCACACTGCTCTGGCATGTGCAGTTTTCTAGAATACTGTCCTCAGCCCATCTGCCAGGGCTCCCTCAGTCCTTGGTTACCCAGACATCCTATTGGCTGGGTGCTATTCCAAACTTGAGATTCATCTAAGTAAAATCTGGGTGTTGCAAATACCTCCCCCTTGGTTTTGCCCCCTAAGGAACATGGTGCCCTGTGCTTCTTCTCAGCACACATTGGCATCTGTTCTCTACTCTTGTCTCCTCTGAGTCTCCTCTCCTTGTCTGTTTGGAGGAAAGACTGACCATAAAGTTTTTACAAACCTGTGAAATCAGGACAAATGCAGAATGAAGAAATAGCCTCAACCTCAGTTACAAGGGAGGAGTGAATAAAGAAAGAACTGCATATAAATGGCATGACTCTGGCCCAGGAACTTAGTCCTCCCTGGGAGAAGAGAAGAGGAAGAACGAATTCAATTTAACTTGGTGCTTAGTCATAAGAGAAAAAGTTCCAATGTGGAAATGATTATCGTGTCAGGTTTGTGTTGCCCCATTCCTAGTTGGAAACCACGGTCTGTGTGTTCTTTGGAATTGAGCTGTACACCAAGTTACATTCATGCACTGCCGACTTTTCTGAATATAAATGGGGGAAGTCCACTACAGTTACAAATTGTGACACTTGCTGTGAAGGAAAAGTAGAGGATGCCCTGAAACTGTATATATAACAAGAGGTCCCATTTAGATTAGAGAGCAGGAAAGGCCTGGGGCAGGAGACAAGCTTTCTCAGCCCAACAGCAGCTGCTCCTACTGACAAGTCGACCTCAGCCAGTCACAGAGTGCTCACAGTCAGCTGGGATCCACCAGCAATGCTGGCTTCCCCTGACCTCTGGCTGTTATCACCAGTGCTCAAAATAATACCATCACATTTGGTGAAACCTTGATAATAATACACATGAACACTCTAACGTTTAAAGCTGCCTTGAAACTACATTACAGGGATGTTAGCAGTAAAATCCAGACCCTGGGGAAAGCTACAGGTCAAAAAAAATCTGTCTTCTTCAACACGAATAAAGTCAAAAGTAACATAGATTAAAAAAAAAAAAAAGTAACATAGATTAAGGAGCTATAATTACAATGTGGGGGATTAGATCTCAATTCAAAAAAAAGGAACTGAAAAAGTTGATGTTTGTAGAACAACGGGAAAATTGAATACCAACTGCCTAATTAAATCAAGGAACTTTAGGTGTGATGATTGATCTTAGATTATTTTTTAAATGTTTTTTTCCTCTAGATAAATATACTTCAAATATCTACAGAGGACATGGTATGATGTCTGTAATTTGCTTCAAAATAATACAAAAGGGGAAGTGAATGAGGGAAAGAATAGAACTGGAATGTCTTTAGGTTGATGGATAGTGGGCTGAGTGATGGGTACCTAAGGATTCATTATACTATTCTTTCTACATTTGTGTATATTTAAATTTTTCCATGATAAAAGCAAAAAAAAAATACACAAAAGTGAAAAATTACCTAGAACCTGCCTTGCAATTCTATCTTTCTTTCAGGTACAACTGTGTGTGAACGGATGGGACTACCAGGCATAGAATGCCTGTGGAAGGGCTGTCAGTGGTCTCTACGTCTAGGTTCTAATGTATCTATTCACTTTATATGATAGTCTTACATACATTGATTAAAATAAAACTACAGCATGTGGGTTACAATAGAAGGAAATTTTGATGGTAGCAATATAATAATATTAATAATAACAGCAGCAAACATTTGTTTCACTCTTACCAGAGTCGGGTGAGAACTATTGCAAGCGGTTTATATGTATTTAACTTGTTAAATTTTCACAGCAGTCCTAGAGATGGTTATTACTACTTTCTTCATGTTTAAGATGACAACCTTTGCCTAAGGTCATAAAGCCAGCTTCCCTCTAAGGTGATTTGAGAGGATCAGATAATATTGGTGAAACAGTGCGTGTGAAAATATTTTAAGTGGACACTTTACTTTAATATTAATTACCATTATTACGACTGGGGGGAGGAGTTCCAATGTCTTACATATGTTTAATCACACAAGATGAAAAGGAATAATAAAATATTTCAAAGCTTTGAAAGATCTTATTATAAAAAGACACAAGAGGTACACAATGATATAATGGATCTAGGTGGATCATCCGTGGTGGCCCAGACCACATGATGGCAAACTTTATAATGGATGGATCAGAGTAACTCTTAAACTCACTGATAAAGGTTAACCTGTAAACGAGAGATCAGCAGACGTCACGTGTCTTCTGATAGTGGTACACACCCCGATCTATGATGAAAAATCAAACCTGAATCAGATTGAGATTCTAGACCTAACTGCAGCCTATAAGAAATGCTGGAGACAGAGGCACATTAAACTGTTTAAAGGAACCGTAAGGATAGAATTAGCCAAGTTGAGACAATGAGAACTATTATAGGGCAAATTACTTGGTTTCTTCAACAAATAATTTCCAAGAAAAAAGTGGGGTAGGGGGAGAAGAACTATAATTTTTAAAATATCTAAGAGGTATGTCTCAGATGTAGGGTTTGGATCTTGATTTGAACAAACTAATAGTTTATTAAAATGGGAGAAGCTTGCTTACTAACTGGATTCTTTAAGTGATGAAAGAAATAATTGTTGTTACTTAAACAAGATATAGTTATTATGGGGGTGGGGTTAGGCTTCGTCTATTAGCAATATAAATAGAAATATTTGCACGTGAAATAATATGATATTTATGTTTAGTTTCGGAAATTCAACGTGGGAGGGGAGTGGGGCATATAGATGAAACAGAAGTGGTCACGGGTCAGTCATTACTGAGGCCAAGCAGTGTGTACGTGGGACTTCATTATAAATATTCACTCTATTCTTGTGTGTAAGCTTTTCTATAGCAGAAGAAATTTAGGAAAACAAGATGCACCAACTAAAAATATTTTTAAAGGTGAAAACAATGTTATTATTCTTAAATTGAAGATAATCCAGCTAAGTTTCCCTTTCTGTGTGTGAAGAATACATTGCACATGTGTTCTTTAAAAAGGCAAAGGGTGCTGGCTCAGTGGTTGAGCCTTTGGCTCAGGTCGTGATCCTGGGGTACTGGGATCGAGTCCCCATGGGGAGCCTGCTTCTCCCTCTGCCTATGTCTCTGCCTCTCTTTCTGCCTCTCATGAATAAATAAAAATCTTAAAAAAAAAAAAAGGCAAAGACAGAAACCCTAAGGACTTATTATTCTTTGTTTTTCTTTCTCAATTTAGGAATTAAGAACAAAAAAACCATATAAATTATAAATTATTCTCTTATTTAACAAGCATTCGCTGAGCCTTCACTAAGCGCCAGACTCATTTTGCCATATACATTTGTGGAATTTTAGTTACAGTGTAAAATTCAGATGGGGATATGAGGACACCAAGCAATTAGAAATCAGTACAATAACACTGTTAAGAAAGCTAGCTAGCCACCCCCCAGAGATTTGTGCTTCCCTCCTTAGTGAAGAGTGATTCCAGGGATACACAGGCTGAATCAGGGAGCACACAAAGATAGAGAGCCCTGTGACTAGTTCTGACCAGCAAAAGTGTTGTGACATGTCCCTCCTCGACTGAAGTAGCTAAGAAGAATTTTTGCCTTCTCCACTCTTCCCCCAATTTCCAATGCCTGAGCAACAATGAGGGCTTTGTATTAAAGATAGCAGAGGGGCGCCTGGGTGACTCAGTTGGTTAAGCATCTGCCTTCAGCTCAGGTCATGATCCTGGGGTCTGGGATGGAGCCCTGCATCCGGCTCCCTGCTCAGTGGGGAGTCTGCTCCTCATTCTCCCTCTGCCCCTCCCACTCATGCTCTCCCCTCCCCCCCCCATTAAATAAATAAAATCTTTTTAAAAAATGATGACAGTCTCCATCACCCTGGGCAACTAAATGGCCTCAAGAGGCACAGGGCTCCCATCACCAGCATTGGCAATATACAAATACTTCCACACTATCATCCTTGAATAAGTACACTTCTATGATGTTAAGCCACTGAGATTTGGGGGTTTATCTCTTATGGACGCTAGTACCCACGTCAACTGATACGTGGGATGTTGCAGTGTATGTTGCATGAATAATGGGTGAGAAATCATTCTGGTTGAGACGAATTAGAAAATATTTCATGGAGCTTGAGCTGGATTTTGAACTATAAACCGTATGTAAATGATTTAATGGAGAGCAGGGGTGGGAGAGGGGGTTTCCAGAATAAGGAACTAACAGGGGAAACACAATAGGAATTTAGGTAACAGGGAGACCACCCTGATGAGCAGGTGCAGGTTGGGGAGAGTGGGAAATAAGGATGAAGAGGCAAGGTGGGAGGAGGGCATGAAGATCCTTGAGGATCTAGGACCTGATTCAATAGCAACCACTGAAGTTGCTGGAAAGCAAGAGCGCCTGTTGAAAGGAAAATCAGTGAGACTAAACAGTGCAGGATGGACCTGAGGGAAATAGATTAGAGTGACAATCCAATTTAGATATAATTAGAGACCCTATTGGCAAACATAGTAGAAATGAAGGGGGTAAATACAAGCGTCACCTTAAAGCAAAAATCCACAGGGCTGGACAATAGAAGAAAAAACATGAAACTAAAAGATTATTCAATCAGGAGATCTGTGTCTAGTCCTAACTATGCCTAGTAGTAATTCCTCAAATTATAAGTTCTACTGTTTGAGGCATAATATTTAATATCGGGTATTTTTTCTTCCTCTGTAAAATGAGGAGATAGAACCAGAGGACCCCAAAGTTCTTTCCATCTGTAGAACCCAGTGGTTATGAAACCAAGAAAGAAAACATAAAACAACACAAGCGACACATCCAGCAGGAGGCAGAGAAAGAAAGTATTCCATTGGATGGTTAAAACAGTTTATTTGAACCGTTACCAATCTTTTGTAATACGATGTAGTGACGCATGATGCAGAAGGACTTTAACTCTGCATGATTTTCACTTACACCTTGGTTTTAAGAACAAGATCTGAATATAATTTGCCACAACAGTTACACTAGTTGCAGTACTCTCTCTTAGAGAGGAAAGTAACTCCCAAGTTTGTTTCCTGATTTTAAAGATAAAAAAATGTGGACATGCTTTTATTTTAAAGATAAAAAAGGTGGTTTCACACATATGCAGTGTCATCACCAACTTTATTATCATCATCAAATCACCGACAGCACTAGCTACTTTTCCCCCTAATAACTATGAATAAAGTGACAGTAAAATATTGCTTAGTTTTCTTTATTATTATTTTTTTTAGTTTTCTTTATTATTGAAGTATAATTGACACAAAATGTTATATTAGTTTCTGGTGTACAGCATATTGATTAGACGGTTCTATACATTACTCTGTGCTTACCATGATAAGAGTAGTCACATCTGTCACCATACATTATTACAGTATTTTTTTTATTACAGTACTATTAGCTATATTCCCTATGCTGTATTTTTCATCTTTGTAACTTATTTATTTTATAGCTGGAAGTTTTCACCTTTTACTCCCCTTTATCTATTCCCCTCATCCCCCACCCATGTTCCCTCTGGCAACCTTGTTTTCTGTATTCAAGGGTCTGTCTGTTTCTTTGTTCGTTCACTCATTTTGGCTTTTTAGATTCCACATATAAGTGAAATCACATGATATTTGTCTCTTTCTGATTTATTTCACTTAGCATAATACCCTCTGGGTCCATCCATGTTGTCGCACACAGCAAGATCTCACTCTTTTTTATGGCATAATAATATTCCATTGTAAATATATGCACCACTTCTTTATCCTTTCATTTATCGATAGGCACTTGGGTTGCTTCCATATCTTGGCTATTGCAAATAAGCTGCAATAAACATAGAGGTGCATATATCTTTTCAATGTAGTGGTTTTGTTTTTTTTTTTTAAGGAAGTACCCAGTAGTAGAATTACTGGATCATACAGTATTTCTATTTTTAATTTTTTGAGGAAACTCCATACCTTTTTCCACAGTGGTTCCATCAATTTACATTCTTACAAGCAGTGCATGAGGATTTCTTTTTCTCTACATACCCACCAGCACCTGTTATTTCTTGTCTTTTTGATACTAGCCATTCTGACAAGTGTGAGGTGGTATCTCATTGTTGTTTTGATTTGTGTTTCCCTGGTAATTTAGTGATGCTAAGCAACTTTTCCTGTGTCTGTTGGTCATTTGTCTTTTTAATAAAAGGCCTATTCAGGTCCTCTGCCCATTTTTTCACTAGACTGGTTGGTTTTTTGGTTTTTGGTTTTTTTGGGGGGATTGGTGTTGAGTTGTACAGGTTTTTTATATATTTTAGATATTAACCTCTAATCAGATATATTATTGCAAATAACTCCTCTCATCCACTAGGTTGCCTTTTTGTTTTGTTCATGGTTTCTTTTGTTTTGGTGTAGTCCCAATGGGTTATTTTTGCTTTTGTTTCTCTTGCCTGAGGAGAGATTCCATAAATATGTTTCTTTTTTTTTTTTTAATTTTTTATTTATTTATGATAGTCACGCAGAGAGAGAGAGAGAGGCAGAGACACAGGCAGAGGGAGAAGCAGGCTCCATGCACTGGGAGCCTGACGTGGGATTCGATCCTGGGTCTCCAGGATCGCGCCCTGGGCCAAAGGCAGGCGCCAAACCACTGCGCCACCCAGGGATCCCCGTAAATATGTTTCTAAGGATGATGTGTCTGTTCTTTCTTTTAGAAGTTTAATAGCTTCAGGTCTCATATTTAGGCCATTAATCCATTTTGAGTTTATTTTTGTGTATAGTGTAAGGAAGTGGTCTAGTTTCACTCTTTTGCATGTAGCTGTCCGATTTTCCTAGCACCATTTATTGAATATTCTTTTTCCCATTTTATATTCTTGCCTCCTTTGTCGTAGATTAATTGATGATATATGAGTGGATTTATTTCTTGGCTTTCTAACCTTTTCCAGTGATGCCTGGTTTTCTTAGATTTATAATTATTCTTAGATTTGTTTCACTTTGTATCACCTTATAAATAGATCCCTAGGTGAAACTATTTATTTTTATTTTTATTTTAAAAAATAATCTCTACCCCCAACATGGGGCTCAAACTCACGACCCTGCAATTAAGAGTCATGTGCTCTAACCGACTGAGCCAACCACAAACCCCTGAAACTGTTTTGAAACGTAAGCTAAGTGCTAATTCCATCCTGAAAAAAACCACTGATACTACAGAAAAAACTTCAAAAAATAGAAAAATTAGTTACTGACATTCAACAGTTTTCAGGACTCCACAATTGCCTTCCTATAGCATTAAAGAAAAATATAGCAGGAATTTATTTTACAATCTTATAAGA
This sequence comes from Canis lupus baileyi, assembly GCF_048164855.1. NCBI lineage: Eukaryota > Metazoa > Chordata > Mammalia > Carnivora > Canidae > Canis > Canis lupus. The sequence goes on along the minus strand of NC_132858.1, from coordinate 38,928,228 downwards.
GTCTGGACAGGCTATGGAGACAATATTCAACCCAGGATCAATTACGCTACAGAATAGAGACCAAGACGGATGAAATAAAAAAGAAATGGGTTCACAAACATATATCTGACAAAAGACTGGCATCCAGGATATATACAAAAGCAAAAACATAAACCACCAAATAAAATAGACAAAGATTTAAACAGACATTTCACAAAAAATGGGCCTAAAAACGGCCAAGATGCATAGGAAAAGTACTGAACGTCATTAGTCATTAGGAAATGCCAAGGAATACCACAATACACAGTGATATACCATATGTACCCACCAAAATAGCTAAAATTCAAAAGACTGACAACCCTAAATGTTGGCAGGAATGTGGAGCAACCACATCCCATACATTGCTGATAGAAATGTGACATGGCACAATTTTAGAAATCGGCCTCGTAGTTGCTTATAATATTTTTTAAAGATTTTATTTATTTATTTGAGAGAGAGAGAGCAAGCACAAGTGGAGGGAGGGGCAGAGGGAGAGGGAGAAGCAGCCTCTTCACTGAGCAGGGAGTCTGGTGTGGGGCTCCATCCCAGGACCCCAGGATCATGACCTGAGCTGAAGGCAGACACTTAACCAGCTGAGCCACCCAGGCACCCTACACTCATTAACTCTTAGTAGAAAAAATATATAGCTGTATTCTCATACAAACTGATTTCAAATCAGAATATTAGAATATAAGTATATATGAAATGCACATTCTTTTAGATAAGCATAAATATATCATTACTCATATGTAAATTATGCAAGTAGCTCTCATTATTTATTTGAGAGAGAGAGAGAGAGCAAGGGAAGGGGCAGAGGGAGAGGGAGAGAAAGAATCTCAAGCAGACTCCCTGGTGAGCACAGAGCCTGACACAGGGCTGACTCTCACAACCCTGAGATCATGACCTGAGCCGAAACCAACAGTCCAATGCTTAACCAGTTGGACCACCCAGGCATCCCTGCTTATATTAAGTATACACCTACCCTAGGACCCAGCAATTACATTCCTAAATAGTAACCCAAGGGAAAGGAAAACAATGTTCACAAGAATACTTCTACAAAAATGCTCATGGCTGCTTCTTTATTCATCATGGTCCAAATGTGAAAAACACTCAGATTTCATCAATAGAAAAATGGACAGACCAAAGGTAGGACAGTCATATAACAAAATGCCACTCAGCAGTAAAAAGGAACTAATTACTGTTGCACACAACGTGGATGGATCTCAACATTATGCTGAATGAAAAAAGTTTTGCCCATAATGGCATTTACTTTAAAATTCCATCCATATGAAGTTCTAAAACAGGCAAAACTAATCTGTGGTGGTAAAAATTAGAGCATGGGTTGCCTGGGGTCAGGGCAAAGGGGGGGGTGAGGATTTACTGGAAAGAAGCACGAGGAAATGTTCTACAGTGATAGTAAGGTTTTCTGTCTTGATAGGGGTTGAGGTTACACAGGTGTCTATATTTGCCCAAACTTAGCAAACGGTAAGTTAAATATTTGTACAGGTCATTACACATACACACCACTTGAAAGGAAAAAAAGGAATTGTAAACCAATATAGAACTCTAGTTACCGCTACATATGTATGCTGAAACTTCAGAGATGAAGTATACTGATAACTCTAACTTTTTGCATCAAAAAATTATGATGGGTTGACAGATGTATTGAAGAATGGATAAATGCACACTTGGGTGATAAAGCAAATGTAATAAAATGTTCATAGAATATGCACATGTGGGCGTACAGATATTCTCTATATAATTATTTCAACCTTTCTGCCTGTTTGAAATTTATCAAAACAAAATGCTGGACGGTGAAAGAAAAAATGGAACTTCAATTACATTTCTTATCATGCTGTTTGATCAAAAGGTAATAACAATTGAATAAAATAAATGTTAGAGCAACAGGAAAAGAGGAATTTGGCCATAAAACGAGGTTATTGAACATTTAGTGAGCTCCTAATTCCCTAGAGTGTGCCTGGCTTTTTATGAACGGTGTTAGATTTAATAAAAATGTTAAAACTGTGGACACTGATGTCAGTATCCATCACTGAAGGGATTTGCAGAAAGAAAATCAGCATGGGGGTGAGGGAAAGTACACAGAACAAAGGAAATAAAACTGAATTAAAGAGGATAGGGAAAAGCAAATGAAGAGAACAAAATGTACATTTTCGTTTTGACCAATTTCATAAGAAAGCAAAATGGCCAATTTTCAACTCTACAGAATCATGGTAGTGATGTTTTTGTACCCACATTTTCAGGTTTTGAATTGAGTGCTTCAGTGAGATTTTGCGTACTATCTGAAAACTTATCATGCAAAATAGTTGCAGCAGAAAAATAGGCACATTGATCTTGGTTTTAGTATCTGTCAAAGCAGTAATCAAGGTAAATGTGACTGAAGGCTTCACTTAGAAAACCAAGGGAAGGGCAGAAAAATACAGCTGAATGAACTGAGGTTGGTGGGGGAAAGATGTGTTATATCCTAATAGAGAGATGACGCTTCCAGAACTGAAGTTAAAGGTTCATCATTAATGTGATACAGGTCTGTCCGCATTGAAGTAAGTATTTGACTTTGTCCTTTTCAAAACAGATTTTCTTTGAGCCTTAAACCCTGAACTGTGCTGTGTCCCTGAAGATATCACAGAATGACCTATTTTTACTTGTTAATCCCAGACCTAAATGCTAATCTTTTACCTCACCTGTTAAAGGATAGTTTAAATTAGCTTTATTGATTGCAGAATTAGACACACACAATGTCTTCTATAGTCCCTGGCCTAGTGGAAGAGCATGAGAAGTATCTGAGTATGAAATAAATGCAGAGTGGTGTTGGTAAGGGGTTATATTTTAAAGTGCAAGCACAACATTGATTTAGTTTCTATTATGCAGATTCTTTTACTTTTACAGAGAGGAAAACTGCTTGCAATATTGAACCACTATTGTCTGCAGTAGGTAAACATAAAGAATCTTAAATCAATTGACTTAATCAATTTAACACATTTCCAGGTCTTTTTCAAGAAGGAAATTCAATATCTTGTCACTACAACACCCTCAATTGCAGTCTTGGTACACAGGTTGCAATCTTTTCGAAGATAATACTAGAATTTCACCTAGTAAACCTCATTTGAATGTAAGTACTTTAAAAACCTGTTTATTTAAGAATTAAACAGTTTGTTTTTCTGGTTATTAAACATTGTCAAGCTGTATTTATGAAATAGGATTCTGCAAAAGAATTATTAATTCAGAAAAGCCTTTCAACATGACATTCTGAAACGTGTTTTTACTTGCCACTTAAAGCATATAACGTGCCTCATGCAGTTTCGCTGGGGTGGTTGGGTCAAGCATGGTGACACTGAGCCTGAGGAGCTGTAAGTTTCCTGGTTTGGCCAGTGGGTGGCTCAGAGGTCCTGTGCGCATGTACATGTGGGCTTACCAAGGGCACTTCCCCCAGATGTGGGTTAGCGATTGCCAGGAGACCAGAGGCTTCAAATATTCAGCAGCAGAGCATATGGCTTCTTCCCTAAGCCTCTATCCTTGGAGCCACCATTAGAACTACTGAACCACGTAGGAGATACAGGACAGGGAGTAAGAACCATTAGGAAGTGCTCTGTCAAACTGATGGAGAAACACAAAGACAGAGACATATAGGTAGAGATTTATAGACATAAAGATACGTAAATATCTTACTTAACCATCATAAAAATTTGAATGAAGTAGTTACTGCTATTACCTCTTGCACAGACAAGGAAATTAAATGTCAGAGAAATTGGGGTGCCTGAGTGGCTCAGTCGGTTAAGCATCTGCCTTTACCTCAGGTCATGACCCCAGGGTCCTGGGCTCCATACTCAGTGGGGAGACTGCTTCCCCTTCTGGGCTTCCCCCCATTTGTGATCTCTTTCTCCTTCTCTCTCTCTGTCTCAAGTAAATAAATAAAATCTTTAAAAGAAAATACATAAATGTCAGAGAAATTAAATAATTTGTCTAATGCCATAAGGTGGTCAGAAATGGAACCTGGACTCAAACCCAGGACCCTGCACTTAGCCGTTACATGGTGGAAAGAGACCTGGGCCTGAGGGCTCAGAGAGGTTTCCCAGAGGAATAAGACGGGCATTAAGTATTGCAGGGATTGGATAAGCAGAAAAGGAGGAGGCCTTTCTAGGAAGGGATGAGCAGAAGCAAAAGGACAGATGTCTAGTGATGGAACAGACCTGATTGGATTAGTGGATTATTTTATTATGAATAATACCATAGGACGTTACCACTTTAAAGCATATTCATATCCATTTCAATAGTCCTTGAATTTTTTTTTTAGAGAGAGAGAAAGCACGGGTGTATGCACACAAGTGGGGGTAGTAGTGGTAGAAGGTAGAGAGAGAATTTTATGCAGGTTTCACTCAGCACAGAGTCTGGGGCTTGATCTCATGACCCTGAGTTCATGACCTGAGCCCAATCAAGAGTTGGATGCTTAACCAACTGAGCCACTCAGGCGCCCCCGTTCTTTCTTTTTTTTTTTTTTGAAATAATTTTGAAATAATTTGTCTAATAAGGGAGAAGGTATTACAGTCCATCTCTGCATATATATGGAAATTAAAGATCAAACCTCCATCACGTGCCCTACCCATTACAGGGCCTTTGTACATACTGCTCCTTCTATGGAGAGAGCAATTCCTCTCCTCTTCACCTTGTTAACTACTGCCCACCCATCAGTTCAGTTGGACAGTGACCTCCTAAGAGGGCCTTAGCTGACTTCCCTGCCTTGGCCAAACCCCTCGGTATCTGCACTCACTGAACCAAGTGCTTCTACTTGTTAGGATTGATCGTACTTACTCTACTTACCAGTGGGAATAAATGCAAAAGGAATAAGTAATTGAATACACAAATCAACAGAAGCTAGGTCTGCATAGGGCAGTTGCTCATACGCTCTCCACGTTGGTAGCTATTTAGAAGAGGTACAATCGGAAGAGCTGAGGCTATTTCACCTGGCAAAGAGAATTTAGGGGAGAGGGTCTGACGGCTGTGTTCAAATACCTGGAGAGCTGTCATGTTGAAGAAGGATTAGACAAATTCTGCATAGCTCCAGAGGGCAGAACAAAGACAAATGAGGTGAAAGTCCAGGCAGGCATATTTCATTACAGCGTAAGGAAGTTAAATATGTAACAACGAGACCTGTCCAAATAGGAAGCAGGCTGAGTGTGGAGGAGGTGCGTACTCAAACACAGGCTGCAGGAACACCTGTCAAGGCTGTTGTGGAAACTCCTGTTCTGGTGGGGAAATTTTTCACCACTTAGGCCTCTCTGAGCCTAATGTGCTTTTATAGGTCTGGGAGGGACTTGAAAGCAAATCTGAATTTGATTTGAACTGACCTTAAGGAGAGAGCTGATGCCTGACTAATATTGGGCCCTGTAAGTCATACATGCCCACCGGTGGGTGACACTTAGGTGCCACCGAGCAGGTCTCTGAGAGCCAGCCCTGCCACGGCGGTCAGAGCCTGGCAGCTGCCACGATGACCAGCAGAGCACCAGGAGCTGACTTCAGGGTCGCCGCCCCCCCCCACCTCACTGCACCCCCAGTCTGCGGACACCCAGACACGGTGTGCTTGCAGATCTCCTCCCAAACTCCTTCGGGAGGATGCTCTTTTCCCCAGCTTTCCTTTTCTTTTAAAATCCTTAAAGATTGTATTTATTTATCTATGAGACACACAGAGAGAGAAGCAGAGACCCAGGCAGAGGGAGAAGCAGGCTCCATGCAGGGAGCCCAACACGGGACTTGATCCCAGGACCCGGGGTCACGCCCTGGGCTGCAGGAAGCCCTCAGCCGCCAAGCCCCCAGGCCCCCCTCTTTCCAGCTCCTTAAGGCTACCTCTTCTGCTGAGAGCAATTTCACAGCAATGCTTCTCTCTCCTCATGCAAATATTCCAATACTGAGAGAGACCCTGAGAGAAAAACTAAAAAACCCATCTTTTTAAACACACCACTTCTATCTTGATTTCACAAAAACAAAGACCTCAAAAATTGAGTGGAGGCTGAAAACTAGGAACCCTAATTTGGAAACCGAAGTCTCACGACACCAATAACGGGATGGAGATAAGCTGGTAGAAAATCTCTAAGCGTTACTCTCCGCGGGTGTAGCCCTGGATCAACACTGCCGGCTTTTCTACAGAGACATCTGACCTGGCAAATAACCAGTTAGCAGATCCTGGGGGTCAATTTCATTGGTGAACAGTGAGATTCAATATGCTGTAATGGTGTCAACATTTCAGGATAATGGATCGTGGACATTTCAAACCACAGTGGCTGTTGTGCGGTCGGATAAGACCTTTGGTAATTGGGCAGCCCGGGTGACTCAATGGCTTAGTGCCACCTGCAGCCCTGGGCCTGATCCTGGAGACCCGGGATCGAGTCCCATGTGGGCTCCCTGTGTGGAGCCTGCTTCTCCCTTGGCCTGTGTCTCTGCCTCTCTCTCTCTCTCTCTGTGTCTCTCATGAATAAACAAATAAAATCTTAAAAAAAAAAAAAAAGCCCTTTGGTAATCCAACCGTGCAATGTTTATTGAGCACCTACTATGCGCCAGGCACCATGATAGGCACTGGTTAGGGGGAGGGAAACAAAATGGACATGGTCTCTGCTGTGACAGGGTTTATTCTCTAATTTAGACAATAAAATAAGAAGCACCAAATTAATACAAAACTCCAAACTGGTAGCAGATATGAAAGGGAAGGGTCAGTGGGCTTCTAAAGCCACTGGAGGCTTTCCTGAGGAAGAGACCTTTCACTGAGCAATTAGGAACACATGGGAATTAACTGTATGAAAGGTCAGGGAAAGGACATTCCTGGCAAAGGACACATCCCGAAGCTCTGGGTTATGAAAGAATTTGGTTCCTTTAAGAAATGGAGAGAAAGCCAAGATGAGCAAGAGCAAAAAGCCTTGAGAGGACGCCGAGGAAGAATGCAGGGGCAGATCCTGTAGAGCCTCAGCAGCAACTGAAGGTTACTCTAAATGCACTCGGAAGCCCCACAAGAGGGGAATGATGCAATTTATATTTTTAAAATGATTATTCAGAAGGTCAGACATGTGGAGGATAGATTAAGTGAAGGAAATAATCATGCCTCTTTCCACATAAATTCTCCATTCACAAAAATGACAACTTCCAATTTACACATATTAATGTAGCATGTTTAGAGTCATTTCTTTTAAATGATTATAAAAGCCTAACATCCCACACATTTTTTGTTTACTCGGCAACTCCCTCCCAAGGAAACACACTATTGCTAAATGAATGAAAATTGAAATCTTTTTTATTCGGGCATTATAAATTCTAACTCACATTAAGATGAAGACAAATTACTGTCTCCATGCAGAGGAGGAAGCAAAAATAAATGCCTTTTTATGTAATGTTGCATTTAGAATTTATCTCTATTTTATAATCAAGGGAAACTATGCACTTCCCTGAGGATGCTGGGATAGAAGCAGAGCTGGAATTAGACATTCGCTATTCTTGACTATTTCTCTCTGATTTTGTTGCCCAGTACTATTTCTTTCTGTGGAGCATCGTAGGAGTAGGCAGTCAGTCCTCTTCAACAACATTCTCATCAAATTTCAGTGTAGACTTCTAGCAAAAACAAATAGATGCAACTGGGTAATATAATACTTGGGAAAGTGTGCTCTTCCCTTTCTGCCCTGAGAACAGGGTCGTCAGCATAGTGAGTTCATGGTATCCATCAGGAAAGGGGGCTGGGGAAAAAAAAAAAGGAAAAGGGGCTGGAAACGTGTAAACCTTAAAGAAGGAATGCAAAGGCAAAATAGTTTCTGGCATTCAAAGTAGGATCATGCAGAAATCCAGACTATTTTCCAAATACCTATTTCCTCCCCTCTCCCCAACTAAGCCCGAAGGCCCATTCTCACGGCTTTGTTAGTTTGGTTTATTAGTTGCCTGTTTTGTTAAGTGAGGTTGATATGAAAGTGGGTGCTATACAGAAGTAGGATATCACATTAGGGGAAGTAAAGGAGAGCTTACTCTTTCTTAGTCCCAGAGAATTGTGGAAAGGAGAGAGAAAGAGACCAAGAGAAAAAAGAGAAGCAGTCAAACATGTATTCCTACTCCTCCTTTCAGTGAATTGCATTAAATCCATGATTCTCCAACTTTAACGTTCCTCAGATCACCTAGAAGACTTGTTAAAAGATGGTCGTGGGGCTCCACTCCCAGAGTTTCTGATTCAGTGGGTCTGTGGTGGGGCTGGAGAATTTGCATTTTTCACAAGTTCCTAGGTGATACTGATGCTGCTGGTCCAGAGGCTGCACTTGGAGAACCAGTGTTGAATAAATGAAAGTAATACCAATGACGTAGGAGTTTGTCCTTGATTTTCATGTAGCGCCCTAGAAAGAGATCATCTCTGTGGCTGACCCTTGCTGAAACCTGGTGCGCAGCCAAACCTTTCCAATTCACCCCACATCAGGGACACATAAACCACATCCTCTTCCCATTATAACAGGGCATCTCTCTAAGGTGAGAAACAGGATGGGTGGGGGGACCCCAGAGATTAACCATTTTTTCCTAGAAAGGCATACCCAAAGGGTTGCCCAAAGGGCTAAATTTCCAAATCAAGCTGTTCTTAGATCACACTGGACACATGGTCAGGTTTCTTTCTCCTTTATTTCCCTTTCTGATTAACACCATGTCAGGCTTCATAAGGCCATCTGCTTCTGCCTTTCCTTTTCTCACTGGCTAAAATGTGGGCCCGATCGGGATGCTGGTGAGACATTTTCTGCAGTGTGAATGATAAAGGTAACATCTTCAGGAATGGCAAAGCCACGAATTAGGAGCCTCAGTCCCAGGCACTTGGAAGCCACCTTGTTGACTCTGGATTTTCCTTGTTTAACTCATTATGTTGGGCCCGCTTGAGACAAGTCTATCCTGCAGCCCAACCAATATAATTAGAAGACGAGCTAGGAGCTGGGTGAGAATACACACATTCATTGCAGCACAGTGTTTAAATTGTGCAAACACATTCCATTCTTCCACAGTGATCATCAGTGTCCCACCCAGGGCTTCTGTTAAATTAGTCCTTTTTTAATTTTTATTTTTTGTAAAGATTTTATTTATTTATTCATGAGAGACCCAGAGAGAGAGAGGCAGAGACACAGGCAGAGGGAGAAGCAGGCTCCATGCAGGGAGCCCGATGGGGGACTTGATCCTGGGACTCCAGGATCACGCCCTGGGCCAAAGGCAGGTCCTAAACTGCTGAGCCACCCAGGGATCCCCAATTAGTCCTTTTAAAAAAATTTTTTTTAATTTATTTATTTGACAGAGAGAAAGAGGGAGTGCGTGCATGCGCACAAGCAGGGGGAGCAGCAGAGGGAGAGGGAGAAGCTGGTTCCCTGCCCAGCAAGGGAGGGAGCCCAAAAAATGGCTGGATCCCAGGACTCTGAGATCATGACCCGAGCTGAGGGCAGCTGTTTAACCGACTGAGCCACCCAGGAGCCCCAGTTAGATAGACTAGTCCTTCGATACTTCACTCTTCTCATTTCCACTTCCATCTCTCCTTTAAAAAAAAAAAAAATTTATTTATTCATTTGAGAGAGAGAAAGCACAAGCGAGGGGAGGGGCAGAATGAGAGGGAGAAGCAGGGACCCCGACGCGGGCTCAACCCCAGGACTCTGGGCCCATGACCCGAGCTGAAGGCAGATGCTCAATGGACTGAGCCCCCCGGGTGCCCGTTTCCTTCTCCTTCTTGACGTTTCTTTGTCTACCATCCTTGCATTTATTCAGGCCTAGCAATCTATGTAATTTCACTTCATGCTTTTTTAGTATTTCTTCTATAGCTGCTTTAAGGTCCTTACAAATGTCTCAGGCATTTTTAATATCTCATAAGAACTTTTGAGTATCTGAGTAAGCAAATAACTACCCAAAAGAATACACTTGTTTGAAATGGTCATTATCAACTTTTCACTTCTTAGTGAATTTATAGGCATAATTTACGAATTAACAAATATTTTCATTTAGAGGATAATATGAAAATTATATCCAGCAGAATCTTAGCACAGCATACCTAAGAAAGAATATATACATATATTTATGATTTACTTATATGTACATATTTATTTATATTTATTCACATATATTCCCCCTGAACTTTAATTTATATATGTACACATAGATACCTTCAATTGAATAAAAAATCCTATAAAATATATACTCAAATCCCTATTCATTTAGTAATCAAATAGTTTAATCAATTTTGTCTCTTTGTAAACTCAAAAGGCATTCACATAATGTTTAATGTTCTTAAATTTGGGGGTTTTGCCCCCCAAATAATGTATTATTTATTTAAAAAACCGACAAAAAACAAAAAAAGACCTCCCGGGATTGGCACTCAGACTGTAGGACACATATCACTGCTAAGGTCCTATTCAGTCCTGATTGTACATCAATTTTGAAATATTTTTGGTGTCTAAGGAAGTCACAACTTTTCAGAATCAATTGCTCAAAGCAGCCAGTAAGTACTCTTTGAATTCCTTTCTGAATTGTCATGTTACTGACCTGGTTTGGCCAAGATTAAACAATTTGAAGTGCCAATATACATCACAGTTCATCTTCCTCCCCGCCAACTAATATAATACTATTTTGTACCTCCCTCCATTCAAAGCACCAGTAGTCAGGCAGTCCACTTTCCAAAAATAACAAACAAACAAAAAAACAGAAAACACAGCTTTAAAAAGTAAAGTAAGTACTCAGAGCATCATCAATACAAAATTATAAGCACATGTTAAATTTTATTTAAAATATTTTAGAGTGCCTTCAAATGTACCTTCCTTAGAAGGGAACAAGTATATATATATAGTCTATTAAGCTCTAATGCTTCAGGAAACCACAAAACAATCATTTTATCACCTGAGCCAGCTACTGATCATAGAGATGAGATTAGAAGCCATGACCAGGAGACTGAAACAATGAACATTTGCGGCCGGTTACAGGAAAAAAGCAAACCCAGAGACATATTCATTACCTGGAAACCAATGCGTAAGACAGAACTGGTAGTCAGATGTCAGGAGAGCCATCATGAGTTATGCAGCACACATACACTCAGGAGTTCAAAGCAAGTCTTGAATCTCATAGAAAACAAAGGCCAAAGCAAGGCACAGAGTTAAAAATCAAGAATTCAGAATCATATATTTAGCACATCATACTTTCCTGTCCATTGGTCACTTGAGTAGTTCTAGTTGCAACAAGAAGTGTGTGGTTGTTGCAGGTAAATCAGTCCCACCCATTCCTTCCATCATAGTGGCCTCCCAGAGACTGGGGACTAAACATGCTGTTCGTCTTCACTACTATTCATCAGTTGGGGCTGCAGGAGAAAAACCAGACTGGTTACAGCCTAAATAAAGAACTTACATTTTCTCTTTGTGTCTGAGTTGTAGTGTGAGTTAAATTTCCACCCTGCTACATTAGCTATTGGCTGGACTTCAAGCAGAATCAAAGGGCAAAGAGAGTCTGAAATTAGACATGGGAATGTCTAGCTGGCCAGAGAAGTACAAAAAGATAAAATTAAATGAAACACACACACACACACACACACATCCCTTTTTTCTTTTTTTTTATAGCTTTATTGACATAACATTCACATACTGTATAATTTACCCATTTAAAGTATATAATTCAATGGCATTTAGTATGTTCACAGACTTGTACAGCCATTACCACAATCAATTTTAGAACACTTTCATGACCCAAAGAGAACCCCCACATCCCACCCTGTGCCATTGCTCTAGGCAACCACTAACCTACTGTCAGTATGTTTGCCTATTTGGAAATCTCATATAAATAGAGTCACAAAAATGTGCTCCTTTATGACTGGTTTCTTTCACTTAGCATGTTTTCAATATTCATTCATGTTGTATCATGTATCAGTACTTCATTCCTTTTAGTTGTTGAATAATATTACATTTGATGAATTTACCACATTTTATTTATCCATTCATTGGCTAATGGACATTTAGGTAGTTTTTATTCTTCGGTTGTTATGAATAATGCTGCATAAATATTCATCTACAAGTTCTTGTGTAGACAAATGTTTTTATTTCTCTTGGGTACACCTACAGGTAGACTTGCTGAATCATATGGTTACTCTGTGTTTAACTATTTGAAGACCCATCGGCCACTATTTCCAAAGTGGCTGCACCATTTCCCATTTCCATCAGCAGTGCATGAGGGTTACAATTTCTCCACATTCTTGCCAGTTAGTTGTTATTATCTGCCTTTGTCATCATAACATCCCACCCTCTATTTAAAAATCTCAAACAGATCTTCTGGACCTTTCGATCTGGCAACTGAACCAATTCCTTGGGTAGCAAAGCCCACCTACAAAGGACAAAAATCTGTGGTGCCTGGGTGGCTCAGTCTGTTAAGTGTCTGACTCTTAATCAGCACGCAGGTCTTGATCTCAGGGTTGTGAGTTCAAACCCCATGTTGGGCTCCATGTTGGGCTCCACACTGGGCATGGAGGCGACTTAAAAAAAAAAAAAGGAAAAATTCTGAGAAAGCAGAAAGAAAAAGTCATGGGGGATCTGGGGCACCCAGTCTCTTCTGACTATACACACAAAAGAGGCCTGGATTGAGATTGCTTCTACCTGAATTTGTTTGAGGCATGGCTAGGGCATGATATGTGGGTGAGAGAAGATGACCAAGGGTTGAAACTTCACTTGAAAATTCACTGGAGAGGGGAATATGGAGCCAATGCTAAATTCAGACTATTATCTTCTCTCTATTCCTATTTGATATTTTTCCACCAGAGAACATACTAAAAACCTTGGGGATCCCCTCTACCTTTAAAGTTCTATGATTCCGTGACTTTCTTCCTGTAAGTACAATTTAAATTGATCATGGAATGTATCTTTTTTATAAATAGAAGGCTTTATCTTAATGAGATTCAGTTTAAGTGTTTTTAATGGTTTTAAAAGTATTTTTACTTTTTGTTCACCTGAAACTAATATAATATTGTATGTCAACTCCACTTCGATTAAAGCAAAATTTTACTCTTAATGTTTTCTGTAGCTTGCTGAAATACTGTAATTCTATCCATAGCAATTAGTGTTTCCTGGAAGTCACTAAATGTTCCCTAAAAGTCTACCTAAGAAAAAAGGTGAATCTAATTAAAAGGGAGAAAATACATTTATTCATTGGAAAGTACACTGATTACTATTTAGCCAGTTAGAGAATTGTGTTCTTTCGCCCTTGAGAATTGTGCCATGGAGTAAATTAATTTCTTTGAATTGCAATATAATTACCCCATCTGAAAATTTAGGGAAAAAAATGAAAGAGAAGGATGGAGGATTCCAAATAAATAGGGCCACTGCCAAGCAAAATACCAACCAACCAAATTAGAAGATATTACACATGCTCTTCCTTATTTAACATGGAAGGAAATTGCAATTATTATTTGGTTAATAAGGCACTTCCTGGGCCCTAAAGTTACTGGTTCTTCACTGCAACGTACATTTGTTGTGCAACTGCTGTGAGCCGGAAACCTTGTTAACTGCCAAAATAAATAAGAGAGTCTCTGCTGGCGAAAAGCAACAGAAGGCTTGGCCTCTACCAGGCAAATGCACATTATCCAGCTGTAATCCATTCCACAGCTAGATAGAAAAGAAGTAGAGTGGAAATGGTGAAAAGGAGTGATTTACAGTTACCTGAACTGGGGTAGGAAGGGGAAGAGGAGAAGGATGGTAAAGGAATAAGGGGGTAGGGAACAGGACCAGTGAACATGGCTTCATAAGGAATGGGAAAGATTTCACCAAGCAGCGAGACACGAAGACATTTGGGAAAACATTCTAGTGGGAAAGCAAATATTTTGGAGATTTATAAGACTTAACCATAAGAAAACGTCAATAGTCAACCATTTGTGGCCTATAAAAATAGCACATTCACATAGTTCCAACTCATACAAAACAAAATAATCCCCCTGGATGTGGAGGGTGAATGTTTTTTAGGACTTGTAGGAGAATTAGAGAAGAAGTTGGGGTCAGAGTAGGAAGAGCCTTGAATTGCCTTCTAAGGTTTCAACTTTATCCCATAGGTGATGGAGTAATCAATTCAAAAAAGAACTTTTGACAAATAATCAATAGATTTATTTTTAAGGTTTAAAGAATTTCAGGCTTCAGTGAAAGCTATATATCATTTTCAATACCATAAAGAAAAAATTTTAATGATAATATCCATTGCTATTAAGGACTCGGGGAAATAGGATGTTCCCATACACTGCTGTGTGTAGAAACTTTCTGGAAGGCAATTGGAATACCCTTTGACTAAAGTCCTGCTTCTAGGACTTTATCCCAAGGAGAGTCATGGATATTTAAAAAACAAAACAAAACAAAAAACTTTAACCACCAAGATATTCTTAACGTCCAACAATTACAAGTTCGTTAAACCAATCAGGAATCGCCCTTACAAATGAACACTATGCAGCTACTTTAAATATTTAGATGAATATTTAATAATGTGGAAGTGCCCATGAAGTTTTAGTATAGAAAAAAGCAGGTTATAAAACAGTACATGTGTCAGGCAGGGCTCTGAAGAACTAGGTCAGCTGACCAGGTTTGAGTTTCAGGGCCACCATTTATAGTTCCGCAGGCCCTGAGCAAGTAACCTAATTTCTCTGTAACTCAGTTTCAGCGCCTGCAAAATGGGGGTAACACCAGTACATGCATGAGAAGTTGTAAAAATTAAATGAACACACACAAAGCATACCTTATACATAAATATCCTTTGAAATTTGCCAGGCATATCTAATCCAAAGAGTTAGTTATTGTTAATATCATTAGAACTTCTTGACAGTAAATTAAGTCCACTTTTAAGCTAATTTAAGAAGTAAAGGTGGAAAGACAAACCACTGGGCAAGAACCCCACCCGAACAAAGCACTCTGAAAAGCTGGTCATTATGGCAGCTGCCAAGCACTGACCTCGTGATCTGCAGTGCCCAGTCCTTGGATGCTGGACACTGCCCCCTGCCACAGAACAGCTGTCCCTCCTGCCACTGGAAACCGGATGCAGCTGCCATTGCTGCTGTGCCCTGGCCAGGACAGATTCTGCGTCATCCCTGCTGTTTGAGTCACCAGCTCTTGAATCAAAGTCTAGAGAGGATGCATCTGCTTGGCTGCACCAAGTCCCGAGTTCCCAGATGGAAGAGAGGTCAAGAAAAGGAGCAGTGAGCACTTGTATCATATAGGGAAGACAGATCCTACTTTAAAAGACAAGGGATTCAACACACTCAGCGAATGCATACATAGGGCAACTAAAGAAAGAATCAAAGATCCTTCTGTGGTTTTAAAAATATAAATAAAATCTGAACTTTTTTTGTATGCAAAGAAATAAAGGACTATAAGGATGTCTCTAAGTGTTGATGATTAATTGTGAATGGACCATTATGGCTGATTTGAATTTTTTATCTTCTGTCTCTATAACTTTCTAAATCTATGACATAGAAAAGATCTTTTTTTCTTTTAAAGCAAGACTAGGCAATATTAGATTTCCATTTTGAAAGAGAATTAAGTATTCCTTAGATACGGCCATGGCCTGGGAAGCGAAAGACTATGTTCAAATGGCCATTGTTAGCCTATAGTAGGCCTTTCCTACTCAAGGTGTGGTGAACAGACCAATATCAGCTTGACTCAGGAAGCAGACCAGAAATGCAGAATCTTAGGCCACATTCCCGATCTACTTAAAGAAGAGGATGAATCAAGAGCTACTTTAGAAATACAAGCAAGAAGGGCTGACAACTGACAATGTGGAAAGAGTTACAAACAATTCAAGCCTTAGAAACGTTTCTAAACTTGGAAGAAGGCAAAGCTATTAACAGAAATTGGTTACTGGAACAGGGGCCAGTTTTATTTTATTTTATTTTAAAGATTTTATTTATTTATTTATTTATTTATTTATTTATTTATTTATTTATTTAAGAGACAGAGAAAATGAGTGATGGGGAGGGAAAGAGAGAGAATAAACAGACTACCTGCTGAGCAGGAAGCCCAATACGGGCCTGATCCCAGGATCCAGAGATCATGACAGGAGCAGAAGTTGATATTTAATCAACTGAGCCACCCAGGTGCCCCTAGGAGCCAGTTTTAAAGGAAAAAAAGAGGGACGTCTGGGTGTCCAGGGATTGAGTCCCACACTGGGCTCCCTGCGTGGAGCCTGCTTCTCCCTCTGCCTGAGTCTCTGCCTCACTCTCTGTGTCTCTCATGAATAAGTAAATAAAATCTTTTAAAAAAAATAAAGGAAAAAAGATAAATGTGGTTTTAGATATGTAAGATTTGAGACCTTGCAAGGTGGCTAGTTGGATATGTCCAGCCTGGGACACGCAGATTTGAGAGCCAATAAGAAATATCAAGATTGAGTTTACAAATTAAGAGTCATCTAAGAAAAGGAGATAACAAAAGCCACAACAGTGGTTAAGAATACGCAAAGTAAGAAAAGAAATCCAAGCAAGATCCTCTGGTGATACTTATATTTTGGAAACAGCAAGAAAGAGAAGTCAGAAAAAGGGTCGCCAAAACTAAAATCATCAAGAGATAGTGTCAAAGAAAGCAAAGGACAGACATTTCATTATTATTCAATTATTTTATCCTTTCAGGACAAACTAGGAGTGATTTATACAAATAAAACAGGATAGTGATGATTAATGAAGATCTTAATTCTTCAGATGTAAAATGGCCGAGATATTAGGAGAAGGGTAAAAAAGGAAAACACTGATACCTTGGATGTCTCATCATCAGAAAAGATCCAAAGTTTTCTGGCTTTTGAAAAAGTTTTGATGAAAATTTACAATTTTCACAGTGTCGCAAATCAAATAAGACCATGACTTATCTTTGTTTTATGCATTCATTTATTCATTCAGCAAACATTTACTGAACACTTACTATGAGCCAGGCCTTGAGGATACAGCTGTTAACAAAACAAACAAAACTCTTTGCCCTCGTGGTGTCTACATTCTGGAAAAGAGACAGATAATAAACAGAAGAAATAAATAAGCATATTGTATGCTAGATGATGATAAGCATTATGGAATGCAGGGATGTAGGAATGGGGTGGGAGCTGGAATTTTCGAAGTGGAAAAGGAGAAGACTCCACTGAAAAGATGAATAAACCTAAAAAAAAAAAAAAAAGATGAATAAATCTGAAGGAGGTGAGGAAGCCACTCCTATAGGTATCTGAGGGAAGCGCATTCCAGGGCAAAGCTGAACTGAAACCTGTGTGGTCCAGGAGGCCAGTGTGGCTGGACAGAGGGCGTGAGGGGGTGGGTAGGAAAAGGGGACTGGGTAGTAAAGGCCATCAGAGGTTTTTGAGCATATGAATGATATTCTCTGACTTGGATTTTTTTTTTTAAGATTTTATTTATTTATTCATGAGAGAGACAGAGAGAGAGAGGCAGAGACACAGGCAGAAGGAGAAGCAGGCTCCCTGCAGGGAGCCCGATGGGGGACTCAATCCCAGGTCTCCAGGATCAGGCCCTGGGCCAAAGGCAGTGCTAAACCACTGAGCCACCCGGGCTGCCCTCTGACTTGGATTTTTTTTTTATTTATTATTATTATTTTTTATTGGTGTTCAATTTACCAACATACAGAATAACCCCCAGTGCCCGTCACCCATTCACTCCCACCCCCCGCCCTCCTCCCCTTCTACCACCCCTAGTTCGTTTCCCAGAGTTAGCAGTCTTTACGTTCTGTCTCCCTTTCTGATATTTCCCACACATTTCTTCTCCCTTCCCTTATATTCCCTTTCACTATTATTTATATTCCCCACATGAATGAGAATATATAATGTTTGTCCTTCTCTGACTGACTTACTTCACTCAGCTGACTTGGATTTTAACAGAGTCATCCTGGCTGCTGTTTTAAGAACACACAGAAGTAGGAAAACCAGATGGGTGGCTATTATAAATACTCAGGCAAGAATAATGGTGCCTTGGACCAAATACCTTTGACAGTTTTGTCTCTTTTCAGATAATCTACCTTTTTATCCTTCTAGTGTATCATACTACAGTGGGTGGGAGGAGGAAGGAGAGACTATGTACGTAGCGGAGAAAGGAGTACAAATCTCTCAACTCTTCTAGGTATATAAATCTATGTATTTTCACATTTATCTTTAGCCACCCAGAACAAAATGTATCAGCAATTTAAATACTTAAATTGTATGTAAATATTTAATATGTTTAAATAGTATGTTTGAATCTTCCACATTATTACAACTTCAAGGAAATGTTTTAAAAAACACTAAAGACCATTATCATCACTCTGTCAATAAATTTATATTTAGGTCAAGGTAACAATAAAAGAACCTGATAATTTATTTTAAAGACATGAGCAATATTTTTGAAACATAGAGTCACTGAATAATGACTAGTTCTGACAGGGGTAATTTTAAACCTTCCACTCTTTCAATGCTATAATTACAACGAAAAATGAAAGTGAGATCAGAGTACACACACAGAGCTGGGTCACACTGGGACATGTAATTT
This sequence comes from Canis lupus baileyi, assembly GCF_048164855.1. Lineage (NCBI taxonomy): Eukaryota > Metazoa > Chordata > Mammalia > Carnivora > Canidae > Canis > Canis lupus. The sequence goes on along the minus strand of NC_132858.1, from coordinate 38,909,708 downwards.
GCTTTTTCTATGGATGTGAGACCAAAGGCTCCATTTATTTGCTAAAGATTTAAAAGGATAAACTGATTATTTCTTGTTTTAAAATACAAAGGCAACTAAGTCAAGTTAAATATTGATTGAGAGAAAGAGTTGTCAACACTGTATTAATATCAACCTAGATCTGTAGTGGCTTATTGTTTACAAAGCACTTTCACTGCTATTATCTCGTTTGAGCCTCACAATAGACCCATTAATATCATTGTTCTTAATTTATAGACTCAGAGAGCTTCAGGGACTTACCCAAAGGCACTCAACTATCTAGCGAGTGCTGGAGCTGGGAAGAGAGCCCTAACTTCTAGACTATAGCTCTAGTCTGTAGTCAACTTCTAGTTGACATAGTCAACTTCTAGACTATGTCAACCTGTGTCCTTTTCCAGATCCAGAATTGGGGATCGTTTTACTCATGCAGGAATAACTCAGGTCAGCAAGACCAAAGGTAGAGAGAGAGCAGTACCTATGGAAAGTTACCGTGGTGGAAATAAGGGGCAAATTATGGTAAATTCTCATAACCTCATTTAATGCTAGAAAAACCAAGGATCAGAGGTTTGTTAAGTCAAACACTGGCTGTTCCATTACTCATGGGCCCGTGTCATTTGTGCTAACCCTGGTCCTTTGCACTATTTCTATTCCCCTATGGCTTGCTTGATCTCCGGGCCTGCTCTTTAACACCTCCACCAGAGGGCAGACAGGGCAGGAAGGAGAGCATTGGTAGCTGGTTTGCTCAAGAAGTTGGAAGAAAACTTAGGACATTATCTTAATTTAGATCTTTAGGGTCTTTCTACATTTCCTTATTCGTGCAAAAATTGCCACCATTCTCCCACGTGGATCCGGAATAAACAATGCAGTGAAACGATTTCAGAGCTAAAGAACAGAATTTTGTCAGACTTCTTTGTATTTCCACTGCTGATTTTTCTAGATGATCAATATAAAATGTTAAATCTTTTAAAAATGTGACACTTATGAACATTTGCCCATGGTATAGACAGTGAACAAGAACAATTCACAAAAGAAGAGATTCAACTGGCAGCGTGGAAAAATGTTCTACTTCACAGGCAATTAAAGAGAGAACATTTGTAATAGGAAAATGCCATCTTTCATTTGTCAAATTAATAAATATTAGAAATGAGCATTATTGGTAAGGGTATGGTGAGACGGGCATTTTCATATATTTTTAGTGGAAAAGTAGATTGGTCCCATCTTTCTGGAGAGAAATCTAATCATTTAGACAGATGAAGCCTGATAGAAGAAAATCAGAGTAATTTCCTACACCCCAAGTTGGAACTAAAATCTGGTTATTTTTCCTCTAATCAAGTGAGACTTTACATGGAGAATACAGACATATGATGCGTGATAGAAAAACAAGCTTTGTGCCACCTCCTGCCCACCACACTAAGCGAGATGGAAAGAGGAGGGTCCCTACTCCAAGAGACAGCAGGGCTCTAACTCTCATCTCCCGGGGAAGAAGCAGAGTACTGGCAGTGGAGAGACCTGGGAGCATCTAAAACCCGGTGGGTCGGGCAGTCTGGGTGGCTCAGGGGTTTAGTGTCGCCTTTGGCTCAGGGTGTGATCCTGGAGACCTGGGATCGAGTCCCACGTCGGGTTCCCTGCATGGAGCCTGTGTCTCTGCCTCTCTCTGTCTCTTTCAATCTCTCTCTGTCTCTCATGAATAAATAAATAAAATTAAAAAAAACAAAACAAAACAAGTGGGTCTCCCAAGATCACAGGGTTTGCTTCATCCCCTCAGGAGAGAAAAGTAATGCAGGTTTTTTTTTTTTTTTTTTTTGCAGGTTCCAGCAGGTGTAACACATCACACTGACCCACATCCTTTCACGCCAGGTTGTCCTAGAAAGAGAGAGAGCCAGAGAGCTCTGACGTTTATGGGACTACTCAGATACATTTGTGCGTCTTTTCAGTAATGGTCAGGCATGCGTGCCCTGGGCCACCGTGCACCCTCAATTACGATGCTCTAAGTCTTACAGATCAAATACAGTTGCCCCTAAATTCAAATAGACTTGCTCGATCTTCCCTTATAACTTAACATCTACTAACTCCGGCTAATTTAAGAGACAGTCTAATGGTGAAAAGGAGAAAGAGTCTCACTGTAACAGGACTGTGTTTGGAAGGCCCAGGCCCCACAGAGAGATTCTCCAAACTATAAGCTCATCACCATTTACAATAGACAGAAGTGGGAAACAACAATCAAAAGTGTGGGAGGCACCCCGTAACTACTTAGCAAACATGGAAGATGCTGATTCCACAATAAGAAGATCCAGAACAGAGCTTCCGGTTCCGCATCAGCAGGCTCCATCCTGTGCCGGTCACTGTGTACAGGTCCCAATGGACAGAGCACCTGAATACTCCGAAGTGAAATGGGCCTCCTGGACGCGGGCCGGCCCAAAGCAGAAGTGGAAGCCAGGCCTGGACAGAGAGGATGCTGGAAGGCTCCAGTTCGGGCCCAAAGAGCAAGCAAGGAGACCTCTAATGCTCAGAGAAAACAGAAGAAATCACCTAGGTGTTTTGGGTTTTTTCCCCCCTCCTAATCTTTTTTTTTTTCTTTTCTTATTTCTTTCACGTCCCACATGCAGCAAGGGGCCACAGTTGCCTAAAACCCCAGGGGAGGCTATACTTACTGGCAAGAGGAACCAGTGCGAGGTTCTGAGAGGGAATTACAGTATCAGGACTGGAACAGGGGACGAGGTGTGGGCAGAGGGCCTGCCAGAGACAGCAGGTGGCCCCCTGACGGGTGGTGGGAAGGGTGGTGGGAATTGTAAGTCCAGACTCAGGAGAGAGGTCTGGGTGAGAGCTGTCAGTCGGTGAATCATCTGCACTTACAAGTTATTTAAAGCTAAATACTCTAGATGTTTTCTCCTTATGACCAAGTAACAGCTAATTACTGAGATTTTCTTACAGCATTCTTTAGTATCTGTTTCACTGAAGAAGTAAATACACTGATTATTACAATTCCAAACATGGAGTCTATCTTATCACTGGAAAAAAAAAAAGGATTTGATTTAGTCCTACTATCCGGTCCCTGGCTCCTAAACGAGCGGTGTTTAGACTCTGCTTGCATGCTACCTAAAATAATTTTTAAAGACTTTATAGTCCTTCACACGTTTCTAAATTTGTGCCTAATTTTTTTCATGATACATTTAAATAATGGCAAAGGATGTGACTCCTGGTGTATTATAACTATTGACATGTTTGAAATTAAACTATTACCTGACTCTTAAATGTAGTCCAGGAATGTAACACCAGAGAGGTTTGATTCCCACATCATTAAAAAAATATGTATGAGGGACGCCTGGGTGGCTCAATCAGGTAAGTATCTGACTTGATTTTGGCTCAGGTCATGATCTCAGGGTCATACAATCAACCCCCACTTCAGGCTCCATGCTGGGCGTGGAGCCTGTGTAAGATTCTCTCTCTCCTCTTCCTCTGCTCCCACTCAAGCTCTCTCCTTCTCACAAAAACAAAAATAAAAAATATATATATATTTTTTTAAAAACAAATATATATTTATATTATATATGCAGGAATTTCACATCACGTTTTCTCCTTGAACTCATATTTCCATACCATTTTACTCACAAAATTTTATCCTAATATGTCATATTTTGATGGTTGAAAGTCCCTGATTAATCACTGTATCATAATTCTTTACAATAAAAATACACATGCACATTGAAGTTTTTTCTGCTTCTATAATACCGTTACTGTTTTCTTCTGTAGTTACTGTCACAGAATGACAACACTGATCAAACAACCCAATTGACACATTTAAGTGAATGTCAAATATAGGTTAACATATTATTGTAAGCATATCTTTTAATGAGGTAATGGGGCCTTTTTTCAATTAGGCTTTGTATCTGTGGGTTAATATTACTTATGCTAGAATCAGACTTATATTTAACCCTCTTTTTTACAGTAAGTACTAAAAAACTTAGTCATATGCATGGGAAACAGAGATTGAAAGTTTTATTGCAGCAATGACCTACAATTATTTGAACCCCTTCTGAGTTATATAATTGAAATCACATAGAAATGAATCATAAAAATTATTTTTTAATGAATCACCAGCTGACCGCTCAATTAGTTCCTCCTTGAATTCTGTTGAAAGTAAAGAAAACCTGAGTTTCAAAAAGACTGTTATAATGATTCCCCCGTCCCCCATCCAAACCAATAATTTGAATTGTCTTCTTGTCCGACACTTCAGAGGTTCCTTCACCCTGCAGCAATGTGCGGCTGTAACATCTCCAGTGGGAGGGAGGCCCTTTCATAATGTGCAAGGTGGAGGGGAGGGCATTATGCAAGAGGCGGTGAGAAAGGAGCAAGCAGCACACCTCAAGGATATCTTCATGCAGTTTGAAAGAGAGTAGAGGAAGCTGAAGATCCAGAAGCAACTGGATTCCATCCAACAAATCTATCTTTATGCCCCTGTGCTTCATAGAAATCCTGTGCACCTTTAGTTGCTTTAAGCTGACTAGCATTTCCTTTCTTGCATCATGCCCTATCCGAAGGTGGGAGAGAGAGGCAGGCAAAGATAAAAATTAAGTCCACGAGTATTTTCTGAGAGTTGTACAAAGAAAAGCCAATGTGACCCCTGCAGACAAGGACAATTCCTCAGGGATCTGGGGGGAGGAGGGTAGAGGAAGGAGTGGTAGGTGTCCATAGGTGGAGCAGTCAGGGGCTACATCTACCCTCCACCCCCCCACAAAGTGGGACAACTTTGAGGTAAGGCCTCTTCTTCCTGAATCAGCACCCAGGGACTGCATCTCGTTTATTCAACAAACATTTTTAGGCACTTTCTATGTCAGCCTCTGTGCCAGGTCAGGGATACAAAGACCTGTATGCTCTTGGTCTTCAAAGAAGCTGATAGAGATTCAGCTTCTTCACCGAAGGGCTCTAGCCCGGCCAGCCACCTCCCCTGCTTCCTACCAAATGCTCTCTGCATCCTGGGATCTCTCCCCGTTTCCTGTTCCCTATTCCAGCACGAAAAGCTGTGCTGTTTCATTTCCTCCAAGCTGTCTTATGTCAAGTGGGCCGTATACGACAGTGGATGATGCAAGTGGATGCCAGTGAGATACAGGGATGCCGGGGACAGCGAGCTCTTCAGCCCCTCTATAAATCGGGGGTGGGGTAGGGCAGGGGAGAATTGAAACCTAAGCATTAAGGGGCCACAGTTCAGATACCTCTAAGCAACGCAAAGCTTCTTTCAGTGTGCTGTGCAAATGTTACCATATTTTTATGTGTGCTCTGGTGTCAAATATGTTGGAAAGCACTGTGAATTAATTTAAGAAATTATGAACCAATAGGTCTGAGCAGAAGTCCAAATATGATGCCCAGAAGCTACATCTGTTCTACAGACCTCTTTGGTTTGGCAGATACAGTGGTGACAGTTAAAAAATAATTTGCTTTCAACATTAAAAAATTTCACATAAAAATCTAGATATCTGGCTTCTCATGAAAAACTTCTATGAGCTCTATCGTCTCATTTTCGGCAGTCAGTTGGCAATGAGTATGAGCTGCCCTCTTGAGATAGGGTTTGGCCTTCCATTTTACTTGCTTTTTTCTCACCCACACTATTTGTATGCCCTTCCCAATTCCATTATTACTTGAGCTTCTCTCTACTATGCTAGAATACAGTCAGCCCGCGTGCTACCTTCAGACTTCTCATGTGTGCACACGAGTACACACACAATGCCTGTTGTCTCAGGAACAATACCCTCAAAAGTGGAATTTAGAAATACAATTTAATCATTTTGATCCTGAAAATAACACATATGCATTAAAGAAAATTTACAGAATAAAAGGAAAATTATTAAATCATCAGAGATCTTGCTACCCCAATATAATTAGTGTTAATACCTCAGAATGCATTTTTCTGATTTTTTTTCTATTGTTACATTAACAAGGCTGCACAGATACCTATGTAGTTCCAAGAGGGCTTCTGTTTTTGTGTATTTCAAAGCCACTGTTATTTCCCTTTGGGTTTAAAACCACGGGATTTGTTTCATGATCACGATTTCCTATTGATAGAAATCATCTACTTCTTTGTAACATATCGACTTTATTGTTCAATAGGTTACATACATTAAACCTTACATATTTTAGCTGATGTAGGACTCCTGACATGCATTAATCTTGCTTAACATTTTTAACTTATCTGAAATTGGTTTAAGATTCTCAGAGGGCATAGTAAATGCTTTAGAGCTTAGTTAATAAAATCTATCACTTGGGTCTGGTAGAGAGCAGTATGCTATCACTTTTGTTTTTCACTAGCTTGAATGTCACAATAGCCAACTTCAGTGTCAACTGAGTATGGCCTGTATTTTTATCGTGTGTGTGTGTGTGTGTGTGTGTGTGTGTTGAGATGTAGCTGCTTAAAAGACAAGCATAAGAACCAAACACCCCTTCTCCCTGGCTCTCTGATCCTCAGGAACTAGATCAGCCCCTGGACTTTGAGAAGAAAAGAGAAGTTCAAATTGAGCTTAACTTTCTGTCACCTCTCCTTCTGGCCTTCCTACTCAGGCTTATATAGAAATTAAGTTCATAGAATGACAGGCATATAGAAAAATAAGGAAGGATTTCCTGGATGCCCAAGTTCATGGAGATCCATCCATCCTTGCTTTGCCTGTTGTTTCTCCCTATGAAAGCCTACTGTCTGGGGGCTTGCATTTTTCACAGAATTACATTGTGAACATATAAATAAAATTTCAAATAATTTTACAGAAATGGTTGAAGAGGTATAATCAGTAGTTATTGTTCTGGAATACTTGACGTTTTAACTGGAATACATGAAGTTTCAGAGATTTAAGTGCCAGTAATAACCATAGCTTAAGGGAGGGGAAATCATGAAGGCTTCCTTTTCAAGTAAAATAAAAGAATATCAGGAAAGGTTGTTGTTTTAGCGTGGTTCTTTTTAGTCAAGTAGAAAATAATGTTTCCTCTGAGTTATTTGCACGGTTTTGGGCCACTTTCTGTTGTAGGTCATAGCAGCTTTGGTATTATTAAATATAATGGAATCAGTATCATTATAATCCCATGTTAAAGTTGCTTCATATTAAAAAAATAAAGTTGTTCCATGTTGAACTTTTCTTTCCTGGATTATCTATGCGTTGGTTATTTTAACATACATTTGTAGGGATCCCTGGGTGGCCCAGCGGTTTGGCGCCTGTCTTTGGCCCGGGGCACGATCCTGGAGACCAGGGATCGAATCCCACGTAGGGCTCCCGGTGCATGGAGCCTGCTTCTCCCTCTGCCTGTGTCTCTGCCTCTCTCTCTCTCTCTCTCTCTCTCTCTCTCTCTCTCTGTGACTATCATAAATAAAAAAAATTTAAAAAATAAAAAAAAAAACCATACATTTGTAGAATGCCTGCTCTGTGCCAGACACTATGCTAAGTGCTGAGAGACAAGAGCAAATGAGACAGTCCTTCCCTTCCAGGAGTTTCAGTGTAGGGGGACGGACAACTGCAGCACAGCGTGGCAATAAAGTGCAACCTAGAATGGAATGAATCACGGGAGAGGGCATGCATGGGAGCGCATGGGTGAAACATCAACCTGAGAGAGTGATTAAAGATGAAAAAAGGAGACGGTGGCTGAATCTTAAAGGATGAGTAAGAGTTTCCCAGATGAAGACATGAAGAAAGTGATTCCAAGCAAGAGGAGCAGTACGTGCAGAGAAGTGTGGGGAGAAAGCAGGGTGAATTTAGCAACTAAAATCTGATTCAGCATGACCAAGAATTGAAGCTGGAGAGCAGAACAGAGGGCTGGCAGGTGAGGCTGACAAGAAGGGCAGATCCTAATGCATCTTCTATGTCACGCTGAAGGTTTGCATTTTATTCTGAAGGCAATCGGAATGCACTGGTGGCTTTTTAAAAGAGGAGGGCCATGATCAGACTCATGTTTGGGAAGGTCAGCTTGTTGACAGGATGGAGAATCAATACTGGAAGCAGGGAGAGCAGTTGGGAGCTGGTGTCATTGTCGGGTAAGAAAGGACAATGGTGGAAGCCTACGGAGTCACAGGGAAGACACAGAAAAGAGGATGCAACTGAAGATAGGACATAGGATCAGTGACAGCTGATAACTTCCCAGATGTATGAAATTAACGACTTCTTGGTCATGGGCATTAAAAATGCCTGTGAAAATGTGCGATCTCCTTTATTGGTGCAAAATTCTGATTAAAACAAATAACAAATAACACTCATTCTCGAGTCCTGAAGTTTTATACTGAAATCTTTTCATCCTCTTAAATAAGAAAAAGATTCTGATGGTCTCGTTTCAACCTTCAGTATATCTTTTTCCGAGTCATAAAACCACCATTTGCTGAGAAGGTGACAAAAAAATGGGGATGTGGTTCTTCAGAATAGGAGCATTTTCACATCTCTGTCACCACAATCTACTACACCTGTTTATACACCCACCTCCTGTCATTATTAATAGCCTTTTGCTTTCTCCATTTTCCATTCAAACCTAATTTTTTTTAAAAAAGTCTGACTACCAAATTGGGTGAGTCACTTTCAAAGTCATTCTGATGGTTAGTGGAGTTTCGGTTCTCAAATTTTTTTTAAATAATGAGTTATCCTAAATGTCCAAAACAGTGGTTGAGTAATACCATCATTGCATCTTAGATGTACCAGAAGAAGGCAAGGGAATTGTACTGCAGTATGAATTTAAATTTAGGACTCAGGTCATGTTCTATGATGGGTGTGATTTGAAAGAAAATGTGATCACTAATGTCAACATGCATAAATTTGAATCAAAGGGGAAAGGCACTACTTAATAGACTACAGATACAAGTTAAAACATAATACTGCATTAGTTAGAAACTTTGCAAGCTTATTGAATAAGCTCATTATCATATGAAATGTATTAGCATCCTTTTAACTCAAAGCACTTTTTCTCCACCTGCCCTTGAATATAATGTTTAATTGCTGTAGCTACAACAAAATACTTAGAATTCTATTACAGTGGTACTTAATGGTAGAACTAAGGAATTATGGGAAACAGAGTTTGGGAAATTTCTGACTCCACTAACAATGACATGAGACTCAGAATGTCCAAGACAGAAATTTGGGCCTGGGTTTACACAATGGATGAGTTCCTGTAACTTGAATTTACAAAAGAAACCATGGAGATTATCTTGCTTAACCCACTAATAGTAAGGAACTGAGCACCAGAGGATACAACTAATGAGACAAAACTGGTCAGTAATGGCCCTAGAATCTAGACCAGAGCTCTCCTCAAGCATTCCCGCCTGCGTTTTTCCATGACCTTATCACTGACTTAGTTGAACCAGATAATTTCCAACTACAGAAGGAAATCTTTTCCATAAAGTTAATAACTAGCCTCTAACTTATACTAAACTTTATTTAAATTCTGATTTTCATATTTGTATTCAGCATGCTCAAAGGAAAATAAATTCAAATAATTACAAGTGCCGAATTTGAACCAGACGAGGTTGGAGGTTGTAGGGAGACACAGCCTGAATTAATCAAAAGAATAGTTTTTTTTTTAATTTAGAAGAGTTTTTTTCTTTGAAGTAAAAACAGCAATAAGTCTAAGCTGACCATGTCTTGCTCACAGAGATTAGAAATTCTGTTTTAATGACTGGATATGGATGACAGGTGATCAGCATATGACGAATCTAAGCTGAGTTGTTCCAAACAACCCTACATCAAAGGGGTCCAAAGCCCAGCCAGCTTTTATTTAATTTGTGATTTTCAGAAGTTCTACTGATGGTGTTACTGTAATCATGAAAAATCTGCAGCAAAGAGAAAGTGGAGGCCTGGCAAGAAACCTTTGATGGAGCCCAAAACAGGTACATTCTCTTCTTTCTACCTCCTTGTTTCTTCCTATCATCATGGACCCCAGAAAGAAATGGGAGAGACAGCCACGCTAAAGACATGGCATGGAATGAGAGTCCTGGGAATCCTGGTCTTCATATGCAATATTCCGTTGTAGTAATTTGATTTCTGGCTACTAAATTCTTTGTATAAATTTGTGTTGAGAGTGCTAACAACTGAGGAACACTTGGCTGCTCAGTGGTATTCATTTTCACATGGGTTGGGTGGGGCTCTGTGCCAAAGGAAGTTCAAAGCAATAAAACAATTACTCAAGCCCTTGTGGCTGAGCCATTGTGATTCAAGAATCATCTGGCCATCCACGAGACAACTTACCTTCGGAATCCGAGTCACACTGATAAGTCCTTTCATAAAATGGTGGCTACCCCGAGTCAATAAGGGAAGGGAACTGGCATTTGGACACCTGCAGTGTTTTACATGTTTCCGCATTCTCACAACAGCCCTGTAAGAAATGTATTACCCCACTTCACAAATGAAGGAACAAATTCTGAGAAACGAAGAAAGTTGCTCAAGGCCACGCAGCCAGAAGACTGGTCTGTTTAAACTCAAAATTCAAGTCTGCTCCATCACGCTATGCTTTGTTCCCAATCTAAGAAGAGGTACGAGGTCCCAGAATCTCTGTTCAGAGCAAAAAAATATTGTAAAATCCAATGTCCTGCGGATATGAAGGGAGTTGCCCTTGCTATGACATCATACTATGCCTCTGTGCACTTTATCTGCAAAATCTGCTGGCTCTCTTTCACTTCAAATAGCCGGAATGTATCTCTGTGATTAACTAATGCTAGGGTGGGTGTTTGAGAAATGCAATTTGATGATGACTGTGGGAACATCTGCTTCACAGCCATCAAACCAGGCCGAGTCCCAGCTTCAGTGCGTTGAGATTGTTAGGTGCCAAAACAAGTGGTGACAGGGGGCCAAGGCAGATGTGATAACAAATTGACAAAGACGACTGTAGGCCAGGAAAGAGTCATAAGATGTTTCTAACATACGCGGAAGTATACTTTCAAGTCGGCCAACGTCGCTGACTGAACGAGGCTGTCAGAAAAGTAACACAGTTTTGACTAAAAGAGCCACAGAGATGAGACAGCTGAGCTCCCAGCAGGATCTGGTTTTGTCATCAGTAGTTTCACTGCTATCTAGCTAAGCTTCGGGGCTGGCTTTCACATGCAATGTGCTGGTGTAAGATGGAACATTAGGTCATGGCCAGTTGCCCTAGCCAGTCAAGTGTGTTCCACATTTAGGGAAGAAGAAGAATTTCTGGGCCTCTGCCCCCCTAAAGGCCATAGGACAAGCTAGCATCAATCAGAATGACAATGTCTTGGTCTTACTTAACCTACACACATATGGAAACTATCTCTAGCGCCATTTAGGCCTAGTTTTTTATATTATTCAACTTGAAAAAGTATCAGCAGCAGAGTATTTTTCATTGTATTGACAAAGAGGAATATTAAAGACCTGCCTAATTCTTTCAATTCACACACACACGTTAGGCTACGTTTCATCAGCACAAATTATCTTGCAAATATGCTGATCACAAACTACAATGGCGTACTGAAGGGGCTAAAGAATATGTGTTAAAATAGAAATATGTAAAAACAGAAAAGTTTTTACCAAAAACCAAAGGGCCTTCAAGCAGTATTTTTTTTAATGTGAAAAAATGTTCGCCATCACAGATAACCACAGATGCGCAAAATAAAATTGCAATGAGTTCACTTTTCTTTAGCATTAAGAAATTACAATATTCAATGCAATAAAGGGTGCAGTGAGATGGGCTTTCTTATGCTCACCTGATAAAAACATAAATTGTCAAAAGCTCTCTGGAAAGTAATTTGCCAGTATATTTCAAAAGCCCTAAAGTGTTCATATGCTGCCGAATGTACAGTGGTATCAGAAATTCTGGGGGTGGGGCCAAGCAATCTGTTTTAATAAGCTATTCAAGTGTTTGTGATGCACATTTCTGTTTGAGAACCACTGCCCAGGGGACTCTCACCCACTCCTGTGGTCAATGACTATCTATAGGCAGATGAGACCTACATCTACATCTGTACCTCAGATGTCTTTTCTGAATTTCAGGCCCCTAGAACCAACTACCCACTTGACATTTCCTATTGATATTTCATAGATACTTCAAAATAAGTAAGTTTAACATTTAGGTTGAGACATTTTCCCCCAAAATATTCTCTACCTCCAGCGATTCCAATCTCCATAAATAGCACTATTACTTCCACTCAAGCCAGAAAACCTAAGTTCATTTTTGACTCCCCTACCCTCTTCCATCTCATCCCCACATCCAATCAAGTACTATTTCCTAAAGATATAATATATTGCCATGAACTGAATTGTATTCCCTAAACTTGTATGTTGAAGCCCTAACCCCTGGTGTGACTGTTAACTGAGATAGGGGCTTTAGGAGGTAAAGTTAAATGAAGTCATTTATAAGAAGAGGAGGAAAGAAAGAGATCTCTCTGTGTCATGTGAGGACACAATGCAAGCCATCTGCAAGCTAGGACTAGTTCCTCGTCGCTCCACCAGAAACCAACCCTGGTAGACCTGGATCTGGGACAATGAGCCTCCACAACTGTGAGGAAATAAATTTCTGTTGTTTAAGCCCCCCCTCCCCAGTCTTTATTGTATATTTTATTATGGCACTTTGAGTAGACTTAGACAGATATCTATATCCGTTTCCTTTTATCTCCATTGCTACCATCCTCATACACACTTTATCATCTCTTGCCAGATAGACCACTGCAGTATCCTTCTGGCAGTTTTCCCTTGAAATCAGTTCCACCTACAGCCAACCATTCTGTATACCCAGCTAGAGAGGTATCATCAGAACAAGTCTTTCTTTCTTTTCCTTCCTTTCTTTCTTTCTTTCTTTCTTTCTTTCTTTCTTTCTTTCTTTCTTTCTTTCTTCTTTAAAGATTTTATTTACTTATTTGAGAGAGAAGAGACAGAGATAGCGAGAGAGAGCATGAGCAGGGAGGAGAGGGAGGAGCAGGCTCCCCACTGACAGGGAGCCTGATGTGGGGCTTGATCCCAGGACCCTGGGATCATGACCTGAGCCGAGAGCAGACACTTAATCCACCCCATGTGCCCCCTCAAGACAGGTTTCTATTTAAAATCCCTCAGTGGTGGGGCACCTGAGTAGCTCAGTTGGTTGGGCATCCAGCTCTTGATTTTGGCTCAGATCTCGATCTTGCCTTCGTGGGATCCAGCCCGGTACCCATCTGTTTCCGTGCTTGGTCCAGAGCCTACTCCTCTCCCTCTCCCTCTGCTCCTCCCTCTGGTCATGCTTGCACGCGGGCGTGTATGTGCTTTCCTAGTCTCTCTAATAAATAAAATATTTTTTTATTTAAATCTTTCAGTGGCCTCTACTACCTTTCAAATAATGCCCAATATTTAACAGAGATATGTCAGGACACTATAAGAAATATGAGCTGATGGAGTCCCAACCCACCCCAACGTACTGATCCCTTGTCTCTCTCAGTCTGGACACTTGCTCCCCTCAGTACTGGCATTCCCTTGCAAGCAACCTCCTCAGTAGCCTACCTTTTAGTGTAACTTTCTGGTCACATTGGAATATACTGGGCTGCTCCCTGCAGCCCACAGGGGATCACCTTCATCTGTGAGGCTGTGCTCAGGTCCTCTTCTCAGGTACCCCATGCGGGTGCTTTCCTCTACCCTCACTCAGTAACCATACTGCCCCAATTTTTCTAATGCCCAGCCTATTATTATTATTATTATTATTATTATTATTATTATTATTATTTTGGTTTAGATTTAGCCAAATATTTAAAGTTTTGTTATTGGTTTTCTTTATGGCACTTGCTCCACCTCTTGGGGGGAATCCTCTTGGCTTACAGCCCAAGTGGTAGAGGGGTGAGGGTTAATAATGATACTGGCATTAAAACACATCAACTCATAACTGTACAAACTACCCTCGTGCATTGGCTAGAAAGTCTTGTACTATTCGGACTCTATCAATAGCTCTCTAGTCTCTCCAGCTTTGTTGGGGAAAAGCCACATTGACTTTTAATTTATCAAATAGCCCATGCCCTCTCCCACCACCTTAGGGCTTTTACACAGAGAGGCCCATCGACCTGGAATACTTTTTTTGCCCTTCCCTTTGCCTGGTCGCGGTTTATGTCTCAGCTTAAACACCATTTCCTTAGGAAGAACATCCTTGACCACTTTTATACAAGGTTAGGTCTCCTGTCATACATTCCCGACATACTTAAAATTGTTTTCAATTGTAATTTATGCTATGCACTTGTAAATTACTTACCTTTTTTTTTTTTTTTTTTTTAGTGTCTACCTTCCCTACTAGGCCATAAATTCCATGTGTCTGTTTTCTCTAACATAACCTCAGTATCTAGAATGTACTAAGTATTCAATGAATATTTATGACTGACCCCTGACAAAGTTAAATAATTATAGGGTAGGTTTCAGAATTAGGGTTCTGTTACCTTATCAATCTACTTTCAGTAGGCCAAGATTGCAAAATATGTTGTTGTTGTTGTTGTTGTTGTTGTTTAAGTGTTCATTTGCAACTACTCTTCTGAATGAATCAGGATTTTATCGGTACAAATTTGAAAAGAAATCTGCTCACATACAACCAATGTCCATATAACCTAGCTTTAAACTTTTATGTCCATCAAAATAGTTTCATTGTTCCATGGAACCTAGGCAACAAGGTTAGAATGAATAAATGGTATACATTTGAATTCAATCAAGCACAGTTATATTTCTGAAATACTTTTTCTGCATAAGATTTCACTTGAAGAAAGCTTGAAAACCATCCCTAAACACTGGCTTTGAGTCCAGAGAAGAAGCAGAGCTTTTACAATAAGTTGGAAGAAAAGTCTAGAGTTCTCCTTTACACAAAGACTTGTGAGACATTTGCATTTACAGTAATTCCTGTAGTTTTGGGTTTTATTCTCTTCTCTTACACTTATCCTACATAATTTTTCTTTCCCCAAGTTATATACCTAACGGGTGTTTCTCAGAAGGCTGGAGGAAAGGGAAGGGAGGACTGAGGGAGAAAAAAACGAGCTCTAAGAGAAAGAGCTGTATCTTAGGCATTTCCTAGGCAACTTATAACAATGATTATCCTACCATGAATCTTCTCACATTTCCTCTTATACAATTCGGTAAAAAAATACAAAATATATTTGATTCCATGCCATATTGGGAAAGACACCAATAGATGTATGTCTTCAGGACAATCATGGTTGTACCATTAAAGAAATGATTTAGCTGTAGCAGTGATTCTCTGAAGTCCACACAACAGAGAATCCATCCCACTAATCAACCTCCAGGCCTGAGTCATTAATCCATTACAAGCCGCCAACAGTATATAATTTTCATTTGGATGTCAAACCCAATGTGCCTCAGATGGAACTCGTTATTTCCTCAATAAACTGGTTTCCCTTCTTAATTTCCCTGTTTGAACTAGTGCTACAATCATAATCCTAGTCATTCAAATTTACAACCTAGGGGCTACCTTTATTGTCTCTCTTTTTTCATCCTTCACAGTACAGGGATCTAACAGAAGGAGTTAGGATCTACTCTCTGTCTTAACCACTCAAGTGGTTTACATACTGACATCACAGAGTTGTCAAGGTGCAGTACAAGGCCTGAGTGGATCAGAATGCCCTGTTACATTTGTTAAAAATGTAGACTTTCAGCTATACCTCAGACCTACTGTGTCAGGATGGAGTTTGGGCATCTGCCTTTTAAATGAGCTCTTCAGGGGACTTCTTAGGCCAGATAAACAGAATCGATTTTCTAAAGGAAATGACCCAATTAAAAGAAGTCACACTGTAAGTAAGACACCCTGTCCAAAGGACACAGAAAGAGGTCATGGAGTCCCAAGCAGGTGAGTGGAACACAGAGGCAGACAAGAGTAGACAGTATGTAAGGGTTCAGTATTTCTGAAGTCCCCATTTAGATCTGTTTATGAATAGCCTTCACCAGGGTAAGGCAGGGGAGACTGGGGTTCACCAAAAACGGGACCATTTAGAATATGCCAGAGACTAGCTCTGAAAATTAAAGCACACTGAAGGGAAACCGCAGCAACTCAAGTAACAATGTCCCATTCCAGAGTTATCACAGGGCCCATAGAAGAACAGCTGTTTGACAATAAAGAGATGTAGGGAACAATAGGAGGCTGGGAGGAATGATGGGCTTCATCTGTGTTAGCCAGGATTTGGTTGCCAATAAAAGAAGCCATTCTAGTTATTTTAAATTCAAGGGGATTTAATATAATGAATTGTTTACAAAATCGTTAGAAAGTCTGGAGAAACAGGCCTCGGGATGAGCTTCCAGAAATAACCACAAGATGTGCCAACCTGTACAATGCTCAGAAAACTGGGAGAATGACCAGAAAGCTGAGGAATAAGGCAATGGAAGCCTCAACTCCTGGCTCCAGGCACACTGTCTCAGTGCAGAGCCATGCCATCAAAATGGATGTCCCTGGCATCCAAAGAAATAGGTACCAGACCCCGGGGCCTCTGCTACATTACACAGAAGCCAGAGCCTCCATATCCTTGCGTGGTAGTGGAAACAGCAGAAGTGCCACCTCTGTCTCACTTCTGTCTTCCAAATATAACATTCATATGTCTGCTTTGGCAAAAGCTGGGTGGGCCACATATGGAATCTGAAGTCTGGGGAGTGGAAGCTTTAGCTCTCTGTCCCCTAGCGTGTTAAAAGGGCAGAGAGCTGGAGTAGTACGGGCCATGGATCTCTCTCAGCATTGTACTTAGCTGTAAGCTTCTCTACCAAACTGGAAGCTTTCGGAGGCCAGGGACCTGATGTTAACTGTTTCGAAGTCCCAGCACTCAGCAGAGGGTCTACTGAATAGGAGGGAAAGGAAGGAAGGAAAGAAGGA
The DNA here is from genome assembly GCF_048164855.1 of Canis lupus baileyi. Taxonomy (NCBI): domain Eukaryota; kingdom Metazoa; phylum Chordata; class Mammalia; order Carnivora; family Canidae; genus Canis; species Canis lupus. The sequence continues at coordinate 38,892,920 of NC_132858.1, read as the reverse complement.
AGAAAGGAAGGAGGGGAGGGAGGGTAAGTGGGTAGCAAGGAGCTCAAGATCAAGTCCAGGTAGAAAATTCAGAAAATTCTGTTTTGACAGTATTTAAAATTTAAGATGAAAGGAAACAAGGGCTAAAAAAATAAAAATAAAAATAAAAGAAAGGAAACAAGGGCTGATACTAATAATTCTTACTTCTTATTAGCTTTGGATTTTAGTCTGCCTCTCTTCATGTCCATGACTATGAACTTGATACAGTTCAAATTCCTTACATCTGGAAAAAATCAATTGTCTCCTAACTGGTGCCCTGCTTAGTTTCTCTCCATTCCTCCCCATACTACACACTGAGCTCTGACTGGGTTTCCTAAAATAGTGGTCTTCAAACCTTTTACTTGCAAACACTTCCAAAATGATTTTGTAAAGCTTTGTATCTTCTCGAGAGCACATTATTAAGCTGACATCTAAAACTTTTCATCCTGAGTTAAAATACTTGCAAAAGATCTAACTTCCAGAGTATTGTAAATATTATCATTAAAATATATTTTTAACAGTACTTAACAAATCTAATAGAATCTAAAACCATATCATCTATTTTTTAAATATATACAAGCAAGTTGGTCTTTAATAATCAGATATTTTGCATCTTTCCTTTCTCTTCTTGAACTCCTATTTCTCTTCTGCTTCTACCAAAAACTATCATTCTAATATGACATATTTTTTTCTTCAATGACTTTGGTCAATTACCTTATCACAACAAAAGACATATAGGTTGAAATTATATTTTTTTTTCCCCATGACTGTGAAGCTGTATTTAAAAATTATTCTGGATTCAGTTATTCAATTATTATTAGCATACTATTGAAGAAAACAAAATGGATTTTATTATAAATTTTGCTAAGTAATTAGAAAAATCAAAATTTTTATTTGAGATGTATGGTAAGAGCTGGATAGGGACTGGCTGGTTTTGCTAAAATTAGGTCAAGTATTTAATTTTTGCTAAAATTAGGTCACGTATCAATTTAGCCATAATTACTTACTACTTTCTTTTTTTTTTAATTTTTATTTATTTACTTATGATAGTCACAGAGAGAGAGAGAGAGAGAGAGAGGCAGAGACACAGGCAGAGGGAGAAGCAGGCTCCATGCATCGGGAGCCCGATATGGGATTCGATCCCGGGTCTCCAGGATCGCACCCTGGGCCAAAGGCAGGCGCCAAACCGCTGCGCCACCCAGGGATCCCTACTTACTACTTTCAGCTAAATCAAGACAGGGCTCAACATCAGTTTTATCCTCCCACCTTTTTGTGTTTTGAAAATGTTGAGAAAAACTGTTTATATAAATAAGTAGGTGGGGATAGAAGGAGCTTTGTTATAGCAGTGCTCTCAATTCTTTGCACTTTTGCACTTTCAGTCATATGCCAAAAATCACAGGGGCAGCTTGCACCAAAATTTGTTAATTATCAGTTGACAGCTGATTGTAGATCTTCCTTGCTTTACTGAAAGCAAACTAGGAAACCATCTAACTACAAAAGAACTTGTTACTCATTGGTTAGTGTGACTCTCTCAACACTGATACCAATACCTGTACTATGTTTCTAATGATATCAATGGGGTACAGTTTTTCTACTACAGGGTAATATGCTATAGAAAGATTAGGGTGAGAAGGGGGCCTTTCTTCTTTAAAATATAAGATAATGGGGAAGGGACATGTGGAAGCTGAGCTGGAAATATATCCTGAGTTTGATCAGGTTTTTAAAAACTGCTTCAGCTTTATTGATGTATAACTGACAAAATTACGAGATATTTAAAGCGTACAATGTGATGATTTGATATATTATACACTGTGAAAGGATTCACTCCATTGAGTTAACACACCTATCACATCATTTATATTGTGTGTATGGGAATATTTAATTTCTCTAAGCAAATCTCAATTGTGCAATGTAGTGTTACTAACTACACATATCATACATTAGGCCCTCGGACCTTGTTCATCTTATAACCAAAAGGTTGTGCCCTTTTACCAATCTCTTCCTATTTCCCTCACCTCCCAGACATCGTAACCAATTTTCTACTCTTCCTTGGAAAAATGTGTATTCAGATTCTTTACCTATTTTCTAATTGGGTTAGTTCCTTTCTTGCTGTTAAGTTGTATGAATTTCTAATTTATTTTGCATACTAAATGCCTACTGGGTATGTGGTTTGCAAATATTTTCTCCCATTCCATAGATTGCCTTTTCATTTTGGTAATGGTTTCCTTTGCTGTGCAGAAGCTTTTTAGTTTGATGCAGTCTCCCTTGTTTATTTTTGCTTCTCTTGTCTAATTAAAAAAAAACAAAACAAAACTCATTACCAAGATCAGTTTGAAAGAGCTTACCCCTCTGAGTTTTCTTCCAAGAGTTTTACAGTTTCAGGCCTTACATCCAAGTCTTTAATCCACTTAGTTTTGTGTATGGTGTAAGATAGTGGTCTAGTGTCTAGTTTCATTCTTTTGCACATGGCTGCCAAGTTTTCCCAACATCATTTATTGATGATACTTTTTTCTATGGTCTTGTGGATCTTGTGGATGCAGCTCCGTTGACTTTCAAAGCTAGGTGTTTTGGGGGCCAGCCAAGTGGGAGTCTTACAAGTTGGGGTACTAAATGTGGGGTCCAAACCCTTTGCTCCTCAGGGAGAAACTGGGAGTTAGGAGTGTGGACGGTAGGAGGAGGTTTATGGCAAGTGTGCCTTAGCCTTCCCCACATGTTTTGATGTGGGTATCTTCTTATTCATCTGATGTGTAGAAGTTGCTTGGCTAGTTTCTGGGTCTCTTTCATTAACAATTGCTTCATGCGTAGCCGTACCCTCAGGTGAGCCCATGGGACAAGGTGAGCTCACAAGCCTCCTATGTCACCATTTTGGTCCTCCCTCCAGGAGTTATTTCAGATCAGTTTTAAGGAACGCAAAGGGAAATGGAATATTCACAATCTTGATTCCCTTAAAGCTCTCCTTGGCCTTTATATCTAATATAAAGTCTTCCTACTAGGCCACGGGAGACCTAGGTATAATCTGAAGACTGCTACCCTAAAACAACTTGCCTAAGCAGTATCTCCTCAATGGCATAAAATACACTTTGAAAAAAAAAAAAAAACTTAAAAGGATGAGAATGACTAACCATTTAAATCTGTATTTTAAAAGAGCTTATTATTAAGTGACAACTGGTAAACATATGTGCAATGTTATTATTGTTCTTAGAACTGATGGATATTTTTGCATTTAATATTTTTGAAATTTTGTCCAAAATGCAGGATTTCTTTTTGCACAAGAAGCTGTTGTTAGATCAAAAGTGCATTTTACCACTTGAGGAAATACACTTCTAAAGAAAGAAGGTGTGGGCAGGAGTGCAGTCGGGGTTTATTGGCCTCGGTCCTGCCATCCCAAAGCCATATGAAAACTTCCTCTAAAGCTTAGGTGTCAGTTATTACCATGTACCAGAGCCCTGTGCCCAGCCTTGCCTCCAGTGATGTGTTCTGGAACGTGTGGGGGGTGGCTCTCCAAGCATTCCAAGAGATGTGGGTATGAGTGAACCTTGGTCACACTTTGGGAAACTTTCACCTAAAAAGAAAATGTCCTGGAAAATGTATAAATTGAAATCTGTGAAGGTGATTTATGAAACCAAAGGGCTAATTAAACAGACTCTGGAGCAAGGCGACCACTACAAAATGCATATATTAGGAGTTCAGGATTCACTTGCCACTGTTCATCTCCAGTGGCTGAGGTCGGAAGGAGAGCTCAGACTGATGAGCTCACTGTGCTCTGGAGTCTGCGGGCTCTCCCAGGCAAGAAGAGGACCTACTGAGTCAGCTTGCCATTTCTAGAACAAAACATTTTATATGCTGGAGAGGGACTGAAGACATCTCACTCTATAAACTACTTTACAGGCTAAACAATTTGAATTCAAGAGAGACCTGACTTCAACAAGATCTTTATTGTCCCCGAATGCCTGGAATTCTTAAAAGCTTTTATTTCGGTGGAGGAGGACGCTATAACAAGGACAGATAAATCAATGTAACTTGATAAATTTTAACAGAGAGAGAAATACCTCTACATTTACATTTGGTAATATTTATTCATTAGTGTTCACAGTCCAGAAGTGCTGTGAAATAAAAAATAACGATGAACTAAAATAAGAAGTCAGGCCCTCTTTGGGATAAAAGGTAGACTTTTTAGGATACATTAATTTGTTAGTTTTACAGTATACATTTAGTTGCCCACTTAGGAATCTTTAGAATTGCTAAAAGATTACTTATCCACATATGAATATATATTACAATTCTTTATAGTGAAAGGTTTTAGAGGTCCTTATAAAGAACTCAAGATTCTCTCAACTTATGGAGGGGGATAATGAAGGGATGACATTGAATGTACATGGATCTTTATGTTTGTGAAAATGATTACTCCTTTCCCACCTACAAGTACAAGAAGGGTGACTATAATGTGACTTTTTCTTTTTTATTAAAAATTGTATTTATTTATTCATGAGAGACACAGAGAGAGAGGCAGAGACACAAGCAGGCTCCCTGTGAGGAGCCCAATGTGGGACTTGATCCCAGGACAGACCCCAGGATCAATGACTTGAGCCAAAAGCAGACGCTCAACCACTGAGCCACCCAGGTGCCCCTAATGTGACTTTTTTTTTTTTTTTTTTTAAGATTTTACTTATTTATTCTCTGAGAGAGGCAGAGACACAGGCAGAGGGAGGAGAAGCAGGCTCCACGCAGGGAGCCCAAGGTGGGACTCGGTCCTGGGACTCCAGGATCACTTCCTGGGCCAAAGGCAGCCGCTTAACCGCTGAGCCACCCAGGCGTCCTGACCTAATGTGACTTTTTAAAAAAAACTTTCTGACATTGAAAGTTTGGAACATGGCAAAAAAAAAAAAAAAAAAAAAAAAAAAAAAAAAAAAAAAAACCACGTGCAGGACCAAGTACGATTAACCCCAATAGCTATCCACTAATTCATCTGTACTCCTGACACTGCCTCCTCTTCCCACCCCTGGATTATTTTAAAGCACATCTCACACCATTTCACTTTATTATTTCAGTATGTGTCTCTAAAAAACAATTTTTTAAAAGATATAACCACAATATCATTTTCACACCTTAAAATGAACAATATGTGACTATTTTAAAATACACTACAATTTGCATATCCAAAGGAGTTTTCTCAGAGAATCACCTTAAAAGGCTGTAAAGTGATGCCAACTCTTCTCAAAACATTTTTGGAATACTTCTCAAGATTATTTTCAGAATGTGCAACATATTCCTTAATTATCCCAAATGATGACAAATCTTTACTCTTTAAGGGTAGACTTGACTTGAAAGCAGTCAAAAGTCTTTGGGAATAAACCCCAATAAACAGGAGGAGTAATCAGACTAGGCAAGATTGGTTTTGTTAAAGAGAGTAATACACACAGAGAGGCACTAGGTGTGTCCCTTTCATGAAAGGAGTCTGACGCTCATAAACTAGCCCAGAAATTATCTACTCAATGGCCAGAGATGCTGGGTGAGAAAAAGAGCTCTGTTGTATTAGGGGCTGAAGCAGGCATGAAGCTAGAGAGAATGTGAGAGGCAGCTGAGAGCCAGCCAACTGGTGAAAGGAAGTTATGCTTAATCTTTGTACCCTAAATTCCAGTAATTCCAGGCCACTTTCGGGATTTATCTTGCATTTCAGGCCTCCCTGCTTTTACAAACAATGTTCCCTGTGATTGGAATGCCTACTCCCACCGGGTGAACCCACTGAGTGAATCTCTAGTCATCCTTTAAGACCTTGATCAAATATTACCACATTTCTTGCCTCCCTCTTGCACAATTCATTGTTCCATTGCCTGGTCCTGGTTGTGCTTTGTAAGTATCTCTTTTACCATCTCCTTGACCACTTCATAATTATTCAGATACATAGATATTTCTCCAATTAGACTGCGAGCAACATTATTGTACCTTGGGCACACAAACAGCGGCTGGCACATAGTAGGCCCTCAGCAATTACTTGTTTAGTACACAGACACAATTAATAATCTGTGTATCTTTTCATGGTTTAGACCCCAAAATGTCCTATTAATGCAGCAAAGTATTGGGGGCGCAAAATATTATAAAATAAAACAAAGAAGAAAAACCTTATGCAAGAGCAGTTTTTGTAACAGAAACCCTGGAAGTTTCAGATGTTGGCAATGGAAAGTTACAACACAGAACTGCCCAGGGAAATTTAAGCCATTTCTTTGCCTCTTTTTAAAAATAATATTTCCAAATCCATTTTTGGGGATCACAAGTGGTTTCTTTTCTTTTTGAGGGATTAATACTTGAGTTAGCAAATTAATATCAGTTAAAATTGAGTTCAAACTTAGTTGATTCACATTTTTCTCAAAATAAATTTCAAAAGCAGAACAAAAAGCATAAAAAATGAATCCTCTGGGACGCCTGGGTGGCTCAGCAGTTGAGTGTCTGCCTTCAGCTCAGTGTGTGATCTCCGGGTTCTCGACCCGGATCGAGTCCCTGCAGGGAGCCTGCTTCTCCTTCTCCCTATGTCTCTGCCTCTCTCTGTGTGTCTCTCATGAATAAACAAATAAAATCTTAAAAAAAAAAAATCATCAGGGATCCCTGGGTGGCGCAGCGGTTTAGCACCTGCCTTTGGCCCAGGGCGCGATCCTGGAGACCCGGGATCGAATCCCACGTCGGGCTCCCGGTGCATGGAGCCTGCTTCTCCCTCTGCCTATGTCTCTGCCTCTCTCTCTCTCTCTCTCTCTCTCTGTGACTATCATAAATAAATAAAATTTTTTTAAAAAAAAAATCATCTACTTCACAGGAAATAGATGATGGACTTTTAAGGTCATCATGTAAAAACTAAAGAAATCTGGAATCACTGAAACTAGGACTTTATACGTTCTCTTGTGAGGATGATTCATATACTCCTCTCACGTTCTGTCCCCCATTCTGCCCCAAAACTAGAACAAAGGATCCATGCCTACACCAATGACCTGGTCCCGGGCCTGGGTGGAAGCAGGAGCATCTCTTCCAGTGCTATGCCAGTGGCAGTGCCACACCTACCACACCTGTGCTATAGTTCCAGGATGAGAAATAAAGGAGTTTGTGGGTAGCCCAGGTGGGTAGAGAGAAGAAAGGGAGAGCCACCTGTCAGGAACAATTGCATCTGATGTCACCTATTCTTGGCTGAACCTGAATTTTACTCAGACAATAAAGCCTGTTTTTCCGAGTGTCTTTCAAGCCCCAGTGGACTCATAGCATATTTTCAAACCAGTTTTTTTTTAATTCAATAAGTCCACAGAAATTTTTGCAATCCTTCTTGTCAGGTGGTAAATATTCTATTGAACCATGTTTGCATGGGCATAACCTGATTTGGATATAGAAGAAACAGAATTAAAGTAGTTGAACAGGTTTGCTTGGTTTTAATGGCTACATTGCACAACCAGGGCAAGGCATCCCATGATAGCAAAGGTTGTTCTAACTCAACCCGGAAATCCGGTCAAACCACAGGGACTCACGAAAGCACTTCAGCTCCACAACAAAGGAGTGATTTCACTGACTTCATGACACATGGCCTCTAGGATTCTGTGACCATTCCCAACTGGAGAATATATTAAATAAAGGAGCACTTGCTTTTTTTTTTGCCAGTTTTATAAAGAAAATTTATTTATTTTTAAAAATAGAAATGGAACCCAAAATTAGTCTAAAATGAATGCATGCACACAAAATTGAAAATACAGATGTGAACCAAATCCAAATAACAGTATCATTTTTATGCTGTTGAAACAGCATATTTTGATGGCTACCTCATAAGGAATTTCATATTCTGGGGGAAAAGTGAAATGTTTGAGACCCCCCCTTTTATCCTCTTAATACCAAAAGGTAAGATTTAATCTTGTTTCCAGACTTCAGGGGAAGTTATATGAGTGATACTTTCTTAAATTCTCAGAGAAAACAAATCTAAAATATTTAAAATGACTTTTCAAAATGTATATATTAACAGTTTTCTCTGAAGATCAATGGGCTAAATTGAGATCGATCTTTCCTAAAAAAGGTTTAATTTTTATTTGTCGGGTACAACTTCTATATGGAAGTTTAAAACTATTAATTGTAACTGCTGCTTTCTAGTTAATCATCAATTCAGTTCCTATTAATAATGCAAACTTTTACACACAGAGCTAGCCATGATATTCTGCTTGCCTGGAGGAACCACATATTAAAAGGACGGCAGAGAATTCATCACCCTCATTACTTCTTGTATGTTCACGAAAATAAGGAATCAATATGGTAAATAAATTTTAACAGGTTGCTAAAGGCTAGGACGAGAAACCTTTTCTAACTGAGTTCTAGTTGCATCAACAAATCAGCTGCTTTCTATAAAACAAGATAAATTCACCTTGAACTTTTTATTTTTAAATAATTTCAAACTTACAAAAGAATTGCAAGAGTAGGACACAGAATTCCTGGATATTCCTCACCTAGATTCACCAATTTTTAAGTTTGTCACATTTGCTTTAGAGTTTCCTTTGTCTCTCTCTCTGCCTATCTATCTGTGTGTGCTATCTATGTATTTATATTTATAGATATTCTTTTACATAACCAGAAATTCAAACTTTAATACAATATATGTTATTATTTAATATATTCTCTTATTCAAATTTCACCAATTTCCCAGTATTGATCTTTCTGGCAAATTTCCCCCTAATCCAAGATCTAATCCAGGACCACTTATTGCATTTAGCTGACATTCTTTTTGTTTTGTTTTGTTTTGTTTTTAAGATTTTTATTTATTTATTCATGAGACACACACAGAGAGAGGTAGATACACAGGCAGAGGGAGAAGCAGGCTCCTTGCAGGGACATGCCCTGAGCCAAAGGCAGACACTCCATCACTGAGCCACCCAGGTGTCCCTTAGAGGACATTTTTAAAGCTCCTTTAATCTGGCATGTTTTCCAGCCTTCTTCTGTCTTTCATGACAGTGACTTTTTTAGAATTTGTTTTTACGGAATATTCTCCAATTTAGATTACTTTGAGGTTGCCTCATTAGTAGATCAAAACATGTATTTTTGGCAAGAATGTTTAATGAGTGATGTTGTGTTTTCTTTAGCGCATTACTTCAGGGGGCATACAGAGAGAGTTTTGCTCATTAGTGATGTAACTTGGTCACTTGGTTAAGGTAGTACCCATTAGCAAGACAAGATAAATTACTGGTTGCAGTAAAGAAATAATTAGATGACATTTTAGAGTTATTTTGTGTAGATTATTTTCTGAATGTTAAAATTTCCTATTTAATGTCAAAATACCAAGCACACAAAATAAGAAAAGATACAGGTGGTCCTATTAAATGAAATGTCAGGGATCAAGGCAAGAAATATTACTTATATCAATGACTAATTGGGACTGCATGATCTGATAAAAATACCTTTGACTTATTTTATGCATACTCTCTGCAAAACATTTTATGTACATGATTTCTAAGCTTTATGACAGGCCTGAAAGTCTTTAATTACAGCTCTATTTTGTAAAGGAGGAAAAAAGGCCAGAGAATTTAGTGATTCTTTTGAGATTAACAAGTAGCAAGAAGAAAAGACTTGAAATTCAAATCTACCTAGATCTTAAACCCCTGTTTATTCTAAGATACCATACTGCAATTCTTTTAAATGAAAAAAAAAATCTGTTTCTGTATGTTAGCCCAAATCAAAGATAACTGTTATTAATTTTTCTCCATATAAAAAGATTATCTTTTGGAGAGAATTTTTTTTAAATGGTAATGGTTAATTTAAAAAATTATCTTAAGACTGTATTTTCAAATAGTCACTGGAAATAATGGACAGCTGGTGTGCCAGCTTTAAATAAGACTTGGTGTATACATTAAATTTTTGCTTACTTACTCACTTATTGAACTTTATTATGTCTCTCTGTTGCATACTTTTTTCCTTTTTCCTATTTAGCCCCATATTTCCATTTAACCTCATTACTCATCTATATCTTTCTATTTGGATCTCTAGGTCTCTCTCTCTCATTCTGGCCTCCTTCCTTTCCAAATATTTCTCCACCTTTTCAACATCCCCTTCTTTCCAATATACCACAGCCAATTAGGACTTGGGCACTGCAGAGTGTTTTACAGATCAGTCCTGAACCCTATGCCATTTTGCAGTTCCATTATAATTTGAATAATGATAATTAAGAGTAACTTCAAAGTGGCTGGAGTGGCCATGAACTAGGAAAACTGAATTAAAACTAAAATTTCTAACAATACAAGAAAACAGATGGGTAAGACCAGAAGATGGTTTGCAGGACACCAGTAGCACATTACTTTAGGAAAGAAAAATAGGGGTGCCTGGCTGGCTCAGTCACTCTTGGTCTTGGGGTTGTGAGTTTGAGCCCCACGTTAATTTGTAGAGATTACCTAAAAATAAAATCTTTTTTTAAAAAAGAGATTTATTTATTCTAGAGAAAGTCAGGGAGGGGCAAAGGGAGAGAATTTCAAGCAGATTTCCCACTGAGCATGGAGCCTGAGGTGGGTCTCAATCTCAGGATCCATGAGATCATGACCCGAGCCAAAATCACCAATCAGATGCTTAACTGACTGTGCTACACAGGTGACCCTTGGCTGTTCATATTTTAAAATGTATGCATCTTATAGAAATATTAGAAAAATAAATGTTATAGATATATTACAAATTAATTAAAGATTCCAAGGAAAAATAACCAAAAGCTTTAAAAAATATACAATCAGACCTATAAGGACAAGTTTAAGAAACTGAGCTTATAAAAAAAAAAAAAGAAACTGAGCTTATTAGTTGAGTCTCCATTTCAAAACTATTAATATGGACTGTATTAAAGCACCAAACTCTCCAGATAAGGACATAGAAATATTATTTACAGGATCAAAGACTATTTGGATTATAGATCTAATAATAGTAGATACTATTTGCTTTATGGGTATAATCTGTTAAGCAGTTTATTACTGTATTATTTCTAAACTTTACACAGGCCTGAAAGGAAGTAATATGAGCTCCAGCTTCTAATTTCTTTCACTGATAAGCATTTTATTCCTAATTAATCAAGAGGTGCTTGGGGCACCTGAGTGGCTGAGTCAGTTAAGTGTCTGCCTTCGGCTCAGGTCAAGATCCCAGGGTCCTGGGATGGAGCCCCGCATCGGGCTCCCTGCTCCAGGAGGAAACTGCTTCTCCCTCTTTCTCTGCCTCCCTCTCTCTGCTTCTCATGAATAAATAAAATCTTAAAAAAAATAAGAAAGAGGGGTTTGCTTTAAAAAATAAATACCTGCTGGAGAAAAAAAGCCTTCTCAATCACTCAGATCTAAATGAAACATATTTAAATGAAACATATTTCATCAGTTTGCTCCATTCAATCCCTGGTTAAGCAGCTGTTTTGAAGGGGGAAGGGAGAGGAATAGAATAATTTGGGGGGTACTGAGATTAATGGAGCAGCCAGTTTGGGCTGGGATCAGAGTAGGATTATTGTCACTTACAGGCCATGGTGGGCACTGTGTAATTTGTTCTACACCTCACTGGCCAACAACCACTCCCTCGTGCATTCTCTGCTTAAGAGTTTGGGAAGGCTCCCCAGTGAGCACATGTCTGCCAACTTGCTCCCACTGGCACAGCAGGCAGAGCTTGGTGAGATGCAGGGGGAATCATATATGGTAGATGCAAAGATGAACTTCCTGATTACAGGGATGAGTAAGCACTGGAATCAGCTACCCAGAGGGAGAGTTTGTGGAATCTCCACCCCAAAAGAAGTAGATATATCACAGGAGAAAGTTCCCTAATGGAAAGAAGCTCTCTGGAACACACAAACCCAACTAGACATGACTGGTGATATTGAGGGAAGACAAAGCTTTGCTATCAATGAGAGGCAAAGGAGTTGTTGTGTTTTTAGAAGTTAAATGCCACGAGTATTCATTTCTGTCCAAAGCAAAAATAGATACCACGTTACAAAAATTTTTATTCTGCAAAAAATCTAGTAAATAGACCATCTGGAGAAATTACAGTTCAGATTTTCAGAACTGATTTAATTTAATAAAACACCCCTCCTAATTTTTTTTAGATAACAGAAGAGCCTCCTAGAAATTGGTAAAGCATAAGCTAATTTGGGGGAACTTCATACACCTAAAATATGTTCTTATGGTTTCTCTAAACTCTCACATTCCCTCAAATTTATAAGCATATGACAGGAAAACAGGGATTGAGAAAGGCAAGGTATGGATAAGGAGCACAGAAAGTTCAAGCACTGGATTTTGTTCACTTGGTTCACTGATGTTGTTCCACTGCCAGCAACACCCTTCTCTCCACAAAAAGTTAACAATTATCACAGTGTCCTTTTGTTTACTTATTAAAATGTGAGTGCCAGGGTGCCTGGGTGGGTCAGTTGGTTGAGCCATCTGACTCTTGATTTCAGCTCAGGTCATGATCTCGGGGTGGTGAGATCCAGCCCTGTGTTGGCTCTGCGCTCAGGGGGAGTCTGCTGGAGATTCCCTCCTCTGCTCCTCCCCCAGCTCTCTTGTGTACTCTCTCTAACATAAACAAACAAACAAACAAATAAACAAACAAATAAATAAATATATTTTTTAAATGTGCCTATAAAGTATTGGGCAAAGAACTAAACTGGTCCAACACTTAGTGTGGGGTTTGGGGCAGGTTACCTTACCACCTTTGGAGGAAGCCTCCTCACGTTATTGCCATCATTACCATCCTCACTTGGTACACTTTTTTTGGTCAAGTTACTTACCCCAAATCTGTTCCCTCATGTACGAGATGCCATGGACAGGATATGAGAATGTATAATACCTGTAAAAATGCCTAGCATAATGCCTTATACTGTCTCTCCTGTTAGAGCCTGAGTGAAGTTATTTCCATCTTTTTTGCTATGTTGGGAGAGGCTCTTCACGCATTTCAAACTAATGTTACACATAATTTCCCAGAGGACAGAAGTAGAGAGAATTGTTAGGTTTATTCTTCGGAGTTTGACATAGGCCTCATATTACAATATTTGATGTTTCATCTTTTATCACCCATTATGATCAAAATCATCTGGCACATATATTAGCTGTGTTCCCAAAGCCAAGGCTCAAAATAAATGCATATATGAGAACTTGACCAAAAATATTTGACTTTATCCGAAATACAAATGGCTAGATCAAATGGCCAGATAAAAGTTGGAGGGTCTGGAATTTTTTCTGGTTATTTTTAATTCCTTGCCTCTTATTATTTAAATTGTTTATATTAATAATTTAAAATGTTCTGTCCAAACTAGATCCATGGAATGTTTTTCTTTGACTTTTTTTTCCCATTTAAGTGCATGCCCTCACTTTTACAAGAGGTGAAAATTAATTATCTATAGATCTCATGAAAACAGTAGTTGAATATAGAATTTAATATGTATATATCTCAGAGAGTAGAGCTGATAGTAAGTACAATTTTCTTTAGAACCAAGTGGATGTACACATCATATATAAATACTTATAAATACTTAGGGCCGGGCAGCCCGGGTGGGTCAGTGGTTTAGCACCGCCTTCAATCAAGGGCATGATCCTGGAGACCCGGGATCAAGTCCTGCGTCGGGCTCCCTGCATGGAGCCTGCTTCTCCCTCTGCCTGTGTCTCTCATGAATAAATAAAAATCTAAAATAAATAAATAAATAAATAAATAAATAAATAAATAAATACTTAGGGCCATCTAATGATAAGATAATCATGAACATTCTAGGACACATATAAAATAAACATATATGTAGTGACATCAGTAAATACCTGATGAATTAATGAAAATGAAAGATCTCAAAAGGGTTGTGAGTCTTGAAACGCGTTGTCTTCAATATTTCTTTCATTGTACACTAAGTGGACATTCTAAGAAGCATAGCAATTATCGAGTCTATACTTGTTCATTCTACAATCACCCCCAAAGTTACAAAATAAATTTATATTTCTTCAGCTTTCATAGAAATCTATTTAACATTCTGTTCTTGGACTTCTGCCAAAAACCTATGCTGAAACAACCAAGTAGGGATTATTTTGTCATCTTTCATAAGATTTTAATTTGATGACATTTTTGTTTGTCCTCCATAAGATCTATGTGGTAAACTTGTCTTTGAGTTTAATGCTTGGCAATACTTGTTTCTTTTCATCAACTAGTATGTTTCATTTTAGTTGTTGTTAAGAACTATGTGACTTATATTCCCCTTTTTAAAAAATGATTTATTTATTTATTTGTTTGTGTATTTATTTATTTATTGAGAACGAGTGGGAGTAGGGGCAGAGGGAGAGGGAGAAGCAGACTCCCTGCTGAACAGGCAGCCAGCCCCACATGGCACTTGATCCCTGAACCCTGGGATCATGATCCAAGCTGGAAGCAGAGGCTTAACTGTCTGAGCCACCTAGGGGTGCCTTATATTTCTCTTTTTACCAGGAGTTCAGAGTTAAGTTTTCTAGTCAATTTTAACATCTACTTGTTCTTTTCAGATTAATTATTCATCATCCCTAAACCTCTCATTCCCAATAACCTGTTTGAACACTGACTTGTTTATTCTGTTGTTTTCTTTTTTAAAAAATGTCTCAATGCTTCAAATCTTTTTTAGAAAGAATACAGATAAATAATTATATCCTGCCAAAACTAAATACATTTTCCCCTTAATTTTAACAATTATTTTGATTAAAGGTTAAATCTGACTCCTGATAAGTGATATCTACCGCAAGAGCCAAACACTAGGAATGTGTGTTTATTTAAATGTAATCTACTGACACCCTGTAGCAGCAGTAGATATGGTTGCCTCCAAACATGTTAAACAGCTCCGAATAGATATATTACATCATTAATGTAATGCCATGTACTCCAACTATTCTAAAAACTTCCTTTAATTAATAGTAGAAATCATAGAACTCCACATATGAATTTAAAAAATCTCAATCATTCCCTGGATTTATAATCAAAAAGAAACAAATCTGACATATTTCCAGTTGTGGTCTCTAAAATTTTTATTTCCTTTGACTTTGATTAGCTGAGTATTTGAGGTCATTCTCAAATGTGAACCTTGCCAGTCTGGGAGTTATGTACATTTTATACTTGTCCTAGAGGAGATGCTAATGAGAAGCATTCTCCTTGACTTAGCCTTAGTGGTATGCATGCATCAGAAGGGCTGACCTGCTAAAACCACAATGTAAGAACTGGGACACCCACGAATCATGCTGACGTCTCAATAGTACTCTGTTTCTAATAAAATTACAGGTCAAACCTTCTTCCAGTCACCATTATCTGTGAACTCCGAATTGGTGACCTACGAGTAAGAGAACAACAAGCCCTAATGTCAGTGGTGGGAAGTACAAATAGAAGAACCTAACCGAGGAGGAAATGCCTTCTGGTTGCTGCCCCCAGGTCATTTTTGGCCACTGTGTGATAAGTAAGGCCTCTTTTGGGTTAGTTCCAAGTGTAGTGTGGAAGAAGGCTAGCTCTAAAATTAATATTCTGCTGATCATTTCATGAAAACTGAGAAGGAATGTATTACCTTCTCTTCCTTTTTGGCCTTCTATTCAGGAACGCATGCCTTGAAGCAACTCTTATTCTTGCAAGAGGAAGTTGATCGTTACTCCAGTCCAGAAAAAAACTAGAACAAGTAGATGTGCTGAAAGAAGCATGATCGTGGAGATTATCTGAAGGATATGAAATCAATTCATTCCTCTAGATAATGTC
This sequence comes from Canis lupus baileyi, assembly GCF_048164855.1. Taxonomy (NCBI): domain Eukaryota; kingdom Metazoa; phylum Chordata; class Mammalia; order Carnivora; family Canidae; genus Canis; species Canis lupus. The sequence continues at coordinate 38,877,209 of NC_132858.1, read as the reverse complement.
ACAAAATAAGATCAATCTAGCACACAGACATACTTTATTTGGCCCACACAGTATCTTTAAAAATTTGAGCTGACATTGAAAAATTATGAGATTTCAAATATAGAAGGACTGAAACACTGTATGGGTGTCCCCACATGGCAACATCTGCTAGAACTGAGAAAATGGCAGCTGTGCCATTTAATTAGGGCAGGGGATCTCCAGGTGGTCACCCTCCACACACGTCTGCCTTTGCAACGTCTACGAATACTCTACAATCAATGAGGACCAGCAGAGGCCTGGAGGCTAGGACTGTATCAGGCATTGCCATTTTACTCTCAGCATTGCTTTTGCTGATTTTAATTTTGGTGGCTGGCATCAGCCTACATTTAGGGAAGCTATAAAACAGCCCGAGAAACTCTGCATTCAGCTATAGTCAAGGGTGTGGATTGCATGTTCTTTACAAAGTGGAATCTTCTATGAGGACCCTTAGGAGATTTTCTTCTGCCTCTGTTAAGAGGCCTACGTGTGCTTTCCCTAAGCAATTGGTTCACTTTCTTCTTATGTAATATCTTGTGTATCTCATCAGCTTATCCTTTTATTGGTCACTATAAAGACTAAACACAAATCTGCAACCCATTCCTAGCAATTATATAGAGTTCAATGGTGTATGTGCACCCTTGGCTGCATCTGACAGTTGTCTTTTGTCTCAGCCTTCATTGTCGCCTTACATAAAAAGTAACGTTTATTATATATTAATAGAGGAAAATAAAAAGGGGATAGCAAAAGTAGAATATCTGGAGAACTCCTCTTGATATTAATTTTTAAAGAAAATATGCTGCCAAAGTTAGGAAATCCAAATAGTATAGAGAATAAGTTAAAAATCTCCTGGGGTGCCTGGCTGGCTCAGTCGGTAGAGCATGTGGACTCCTGATCTCAGGGCTGTGAGTTAAAGCCCCACATTGGGCCTGGAGCTTACTTTAAAAAAAGAAAAAGGAAAAATCCCCCTCCTTACCTGCAGTTCCTTTCCTCAAAGGTAACTACCTGCAGAGGCACACATATATTTAAATGTTAGGGTAAAAATATGTCATTAAGGCTGAAGAAAGAAGTTCCCTTTCAGATACTTAGTATTTTCTGGGAAATAGTTTATATATATATTTATAAAGAATTTTACTTTCTTGCTCTGAATCCCGTAATTCTTTTATAATAATCTAGAGCACTAGATTTTCTTTCAGGTAAAAAAAGAGACTTCACAAAAATATTATTCATACAATTTATTAAATTGTCCTTATAGGACAATTAGGAAAATAAGCATACTAACTACAAAATTGATGATACTAAAAAGTTACCATTGTTTTTGCATCTGTAATAATAATTTTGTGATCATGTTTAAATGGTGGAGTCCTTACTTTTAGACATGTGTACTAAATATTTACTTAGGACTTCAAGTAATTTGAGGCATAGTAGAAAACAAAACTGGTGAATTGATAATTGTTAAAACTGGGCGATGGGTATATAGATTTTATAATACTGTGATATTATTATGTATGTTTAAAACTTTCCATAATAAAAAGCTTAAAGACCCTGAGATCATGACCTGAGCTGAAACCAAGAGTCAGATGTTTAACTGGTTGTGCCACCCAGTTGCCCCTCTTTGAATATATTTTTTTTAACATTACCCTAGAAAAATATAAAGTTCCTTAAAGTATCAAAAACATCCTTTTACAGTTCCAGCATGCAAGTACTTTTTTATCTCAGTTTTATTGAAATATAATTTACATACCATAAAATGTACCCTTTTAAAGTATACCTTTCGGTGGCTTTTCATATTTTCACAAATTTGTGCAATCATTACCACTAATTATAGAAATTTCTTATCACCCCAAAAAGAAACTCCATACCATTAGCAATCCAGCCTGAGATCTGTTTGCAGACTCACTCCACTGTAATCTGGCTCTTTCTTTCAAAATGTCAAAACCAGTAAACCCTCCACTCTTCTGCACAGAGATCTAATTATTTCTAAGCACTTTTCCTTTCCTATCAGAAGAATAACATCTCAAATGTAGCACTTTCTTCTCATCTCCTCATCACATCTATATTATAAAAAATATGAGTCACCTTGTCTAAGAGACTGCAAGTATAGATAGGCTTCCTGAAACATTATGTATCCCCACTCACAGATGATGGGTCTAGCCAAGGGAATGTGAGCAGATATGATATACATAATGTCTGAGTAGAAGCTTTAAAAGACATTGTGTTTCCACCAGCCATCTTTTTTTCTGCCATGAGAAGGGAATGTCTCACAAAGGGAATGCTTCTTCAGCTTAGGTCCCTATAATAAGGAGGCATGTGAAGCCTACTAGAAGGCTAATAGGGGTGCACCTGACTTACAGCCTACATGTAACATCAGTAAGCTACTGAGATAACCTTGTGAAACAAATTTATCTTCGTGTGGCCTGAAAATTCAAAATAAATACCAGTTTTGTTTACTCAATTCATATTTCTGAGCATTTGCAGAAAAAAATGAGCTGCTAGTGGAGAATCAGGAAACAGGGCAGAAGATTTCCACCTTCTAAGAACTTACAATTTTGGGATCCCTGGGTGGCACAGCGGTTTGGCGCCTGCCTTTGGCCCAGGGTGCGATCCTGGAGACCCGGGATCAAATCCCACGTCGGGCTCCCGGTGCATGGAGCCTGCTTCTCCCTCTGCCTGTGTCTCTGCCTCTCTCTCTCTCTGTGTGACTATCATAAATAAATAAATAAAAATTAAAAAAAAAAAAGAACTTACAATTTTGTAATATAAGAACAGTGGCATTTGGAGACATTTTACCTTCAGGAAGCCCACCTCAACCCAGTTCTGGTACCATCAGAGACAGAAAAATTCCTGCTCATCAGTGTCCACAATAGTCAAACTATGGAAAGAGCTCAGATGTCCACCAACAGATGAATGGATAAAGAAGATGCGAGATATATATATATATAAAATAGAGTACTACTCAGCCATCAGATAGAATGAAATCTTGCCATTTGCAATAATGTGGATGGAACTGAAGGGTATTATGCTAAGTGAAATAAGTCAGTCAGAGAAAGACAAATATTATATGTGAAATTTAAGAAACAAAACAGATGAACATAGGGGAAGGGAGGGAAAAATAAGACATAAACAGAGAGGGAAACAAACCATGAGAGACTCTTAATTCTAGGAAGCAAACTGAGCATTGCTGGAGGGGAGGAGGTGAAGGGATTGGGTAACAGGGTGATGGGCATTAAGGAGGGCACATGATGGAATGAGCACTGGTGTTATATGTAACTGATGAATCACTAAATTCTACCTCTGAAATTATTGATACACTACATGTTCATTAAATTGCATTTAAATGATTTTTAAAAAAGAAAGAAAAAAAATTCCTGCTCAGAAACACACAAAGCTAACAGCCATGAGGATAAGGACAGTGCTTTAGAAACTAAGAGAAAAATCCTTTTCTTTGCCAGAAAGTGAGTTTTTCTGAAGCCCTTCACTGTGCCAGGTACTATAAAGGGTTCCTAAAAGGACCAGGAGAAGTATCACTAACAAATATCACCAGGGAGCAAGAACAGAAAAACAATAGTTTCTTAAAATGTGGTTTAAATCAAATTGGCTAATTTTAAAATAAAGACCTCAATTACTCTAAATAAGGGATCTATTCAAAATTCATCTGAGAAAACAGATGTTTATAGAATTAAAAAATACATTAAGACTGATTTGCCATAAAGTTCATTTAAGAGTTGAACACTCTTTGTAAATATAATGTATTGTTCTACTTAAAAAACTCATTTTACACATAGCTACTCAGGCAGTTATTATATACGTTGAGGTGGCCGCGGTGGCATAGGTCCTTATATACAGGGATTCCATTTTCGTTTGGGGCTGGCTTTCATCTGGTTAAAATGTCAACCTTCATTTTACTTGTGAATGTGGTTATCTATAGGTGGTGGCATGTTTATTTAGCTGCTTAATTCTTTGTGGGGGGTAATACTGGAGGCGGAGGGTGTTTGTTATGCTTTTCTCATTGAAAATGGAGGAAGTCATATTTTCATCCTGGTTCTACTTCCTGTTTACAGGCTAAAGATGGAATTGTCATTATGCTGTGGAAACACCTTATATATTCCTTTCCTCCCACTCTTTCATGAACAGGATATAACACAGAGGAATACTTGCTTAGTCCTAGGATGTTTGAATGTTTATGTATGAACAACTATGACCAAAACTAAATTTCAGAGTAAATTGGTACAGCTTTGTGAAATGCAATTTTGTGGTACTTTTAATTAAAAAAAAAAATTTTTTTTAAAGTAGGCTCCATACCCAATATGGGACTCAAACTCTTGACTCTGAGATCAAGAGTCACAAGCCAGCTAGACAGCCCTTAGTAGTACATATATATATATATCTCTTAACAAATTATAGAGATTTAATCCCATAGAAACACTTTTACAAATATTCAGAGATCTATAAGCAAGGAGGATCTAAATAAAATAAATGATCCAAATGTCTTTCTATAAAAGTATGCTTAAAGTTACTGTACAGCTATTATTGTGAAATACTGTGCAGCCTTTAAATGGTATGAGGTGGTCTTCCAGTTAAAGATGATGCACTGATTACACTAAATCTCATTTAAATAACAGCAAAGGAATAAAACAGCATATACATCGATAATGACAAAGACAGCAGGAAATAAGGAGCAATAGCAAGACATTTTAACAAATCTCTAAATCTCTAAAGAAGATGGAGAGGGAACCAGTGTCTCCGCCCACAAGCCATCTTGAGGCCCCCACCCCCTGTCCACCCTGTAAACCAGACTGAGAGCTTATCTGCAACCTCACAAGACCTTGAGCCAGAATCACCCAGTTATGCCACTCTCAAAGTACTAACCTGTAGACACTGTGAGATAATGAATGAGTGTTATCTTAAGCCATTAAGTTTTTGGGTAATTTGTCACACAGCAATAGATAAGTAATACAAAGTCTTAAACTGATAAATTAAGAAACAGCATTAAAAGCATGTCAAGTGGTTTTAGAGGTAACTATTTAAAAAAAAACTCCCTGTTTGAGCTCAAATGGCACCAGGTATTCACTGATTAAATTTAAAATTCTTTTAAAAAGATGTAGATTTCTACATGTGAAAAATTTAAACTGTATGATTTTCATATATTTATTCACACAGATGTGTCCATATAGCTCTATACATATGCAAGTATATATAACATAAATGCATTTATGTGTAACATTTAAAAATGTATCTTTGAAAATAGATTGAAAAGTATCTGGAAAAATTGGATTAGAACAGAACTAGAGAGCAGGCTAAGAGATTTTCACTCTTTACGTATTTTATGTTGTTTAGGTTATTTTAAAATTAATGTATTTTACTTTAGCTATTTTGTTAATTGAAAATTTATGTAGACGATGTATAACGACTGGCATAATCCAAGGGGGTTAAAAGCACCAAAAAGAAGAACTCTTTTGCCTAAAACAAAAAAGTTAATTATGAATCAAAGGAATATATGGATGCAAAAAATTCTGAGGATAGATGTTTAAAAATTTTCTAGAAAGACCTATGAATGTTACATTGTTGTCATTGTAGTATTTGTATAGTGGACGCAGACTGCCTGCGTTAGAATCACTAGCTTTGTCACTTGAAACTTAAAGGATCTGATTTCCTTATTTCTCTGTGCCTGTCCTGTCATCTACAAACTGTGGCTATCACAGGACCATGGAAAGATCAAATAAGTCAATATACATAAAGCACTGAACAGAGCCGCTGGCCAGAGCAAGCACAAGTATTACTCTAAGTATGTTGTGAGTGAATTCAGTAATGACACCAGAAGGAAGGAACTGCACTTGAAGTTAGAGGAACTGTGGCTTTAACACACTGATGACTCCAGAATTTATACAGAAAAAAGAGGCACAAAGGCAGCAATTTGATTCATAAGTGCACAGCAAACACAGTTTTTAAGTAAATTCAAAGTGATTTGGGGTAATTCCAATAGATTTTGGGGTCTTCATGTTTTGTAACATAGCAAACACATTTCTATTTAGATACTTTATTTAAGGTGGGTGGGAGAAGGGCAGGTAGTAGTAGTAGTAAGGCTTCCAGCTATTCCTTGGCATAACTTGTTTTGTCACATTGGGCAAACCATTTTAACCTCTTGACACCCTAGTGTCCTCATCAAGAAAATGAGAAGGTTGGACTACATAGTTTAAAAAGTCTGGCCCAACTTTCAGATTTTATAATTCTGACATTTTGTGACATTCTTTTTGTAGGGGGAAGGGGAGAGAGGCTGAGGAAGAGGGAGAGAATCTTAAGCAGCTCCATGCCCCGTGCAGAGCCAGATGTGGGGCTTGGTCTCACAACTCTGAGATCGTGACCTGAGCCGAAATCAAGAGTCAGATGCTTAACCAAATGAGCCACCCAGGCACCTTTGACATTTTGTGACATTCAAAACTCAGATGAGAAAAACACTAATTAGTGGGTCATGGCTATCAACGGACTTGTGAAAACAATTTAGATACTAAATTCTGAATTTTTAAAATTCTATGAATTGTGGGGAGCCTGGGTGGCTCAGCGGTTTAGCATTGCCTTGAGCCCACGGTGTGATCCTGGGGACCCGGATCAAGTCCCATGTCAGGCTCCCTGCATGGAGCCTGCTTCTCCCTCTGTGTCTCTGCCTCTCTCTGTCTCTGTGTGTCTCTCATGAATAGATAAATAAAATCTTTAAAAAAATAAAATTCTATGAATTTTACAACTTCATTAACTGAAATATAGTGAATCATACGAAAAAGTATATAGTTACAAAGTCATTTATATTTCGATTGATAATATCTAATAGTATGTGATCATTTTAAAGCAAATATGGTACTTATTTTTATTACATTTTATTCCAATACTAAAATTCTTTTCCATTCTCTAAGTGACATCTGTGGGCAATATAATGAAGCTGATCAGCAACTGAAAATATGTTTTGAATAAAATAAAAAATGTAGACAACTAAAAATGAACATTCTTACCAAAAACAGAAAACATCTTCCAGTGTTTTAACATCACCATAAATATGTAGCTAACACTTTCAGGTAATTAAGAGCATGAATTTTGCTTTCAAATAGACCTGAAGTTACTTTGTATAAATTATCTAAGCTCTTTGAACCTTAGTTTCCCGATCTATAAAACAGAAAATTTAAAAATACTATGTATTTCATACTAGATGTGTGAAGGTTAAATGAGAGCACACAGTATAATGCCTGGCATATTGTAGCTGCTCAAAGCAGTTGATTTCTTTCTTTTAATTGTCCTCAATACTGTATTTACTCCACTTTTTGCTTACTTTCAAATAATATGCCAGTGTATTATTTATTATATAAGTGGAGGCATGAGCATTGTGGTTAAGAGTTCAGATTCTAAAATTTAAGTGTCTGTGTTCAAATGTCATCTCTGCCAATTACATGCTGTGTAACTCTGAGCATCTGTAAAATTAAAATAAAAGATAACTAATTCATAGAGTTGTGTGGAGGCTTAAATGCAATAATCTATAAAGGATCAAAATATGTCAGCTGCTATTATTATTCATAAAGCTACAGAAATTAATCATCTAACATTGTCTTCAGTGGAAGAGGCAATGTTCTCTTCCTATTTTGTCATGCTCCTACTTTGGTTGCAAAAAATTAGAAGGTGAGGAATACCTTCATTAGGCCATTATTTATTTATTTTAGATAGATAAACACAGAGACAAAGACAGTACGTATGTGAGTGGCACAGGGAGACGGAGAGGGGAAGCAGACTCCCTGCTGGGTGGGGAGTCCCACATGGGGCTGGATCCCAGGACTCTGAGATCATGCCCTGGGCTGAAACGAGAGCCGAGAGGGACGCTTAACCAACTGAGCCACACAGGCGCCCCAGGATCCTTTCTTTGAAGAGTCTTTAATAAGCATCTATGAAGAAACATCTACGAAGCTAACTTAATTACAACGATTTTTGTTTGTTTAAGCAATGAACCCAGGGCTATTTGTTTTGCTGCTTAAAAATAAAAAAAATAATACACTTACCTGTAGCATATGGAAACACAAAGGGCTGGCCAAAGGACATCATAAGCAACTTCTCAGTAGGAATTTTTTTTCAAGCTGCTCATTTTTATTTAATTTTAATTTTATTTTAAGTGAGCTCTACCCTCAATGCGGGGCATGAACTCACAACCCTAAGATCAAGAGTCATGTGCTCTATTGCTGAGCCAGCAAGGTACCCCCTCAATGAGAAAACCTAGACAGCAGTAATACCAACTGTCTTCCTCACTTTAATTTTAAAACCTCATCACATTGGCAGCATGTGGGACGCCTGGTGGCTCAGTGCTTGAGCATCTGCCTTCGGCTCAGGGAGTGATCCCCGGGGTCTCGGGATCAAGTCCTGCATCAGGCCTCCCCGCAGGAGCCTGCTTCTCCCTCTGCCTGTGTCTCTGTCTCTCCCTCTGCGTCTATCATGAATGAACACTGGCAGCATGTTCCCAACCCAACCCCACCCCCTGCCACAAATAATGACCTTTATTACATCCAATGCAGAAAAATCCATTCATTTAATAGTTTTCCTAAAACTTGTATTATTACTAGACTCCTCCTAGTTCTTCAAAGCGCAGCTAAAATATTAGCTCCTCTGTGAGGCTGGCACTGAGATCTCTCCTGTTCCCAGACAGAACCAATCCCTGTTTCTGCTTACACACTACCTTGGAGTTAGCAGTAGCCAACATTTATCATCAACAATCATAACTTTTTATGACTTTGTTTTTCTGCTGTTAGAATGAAGCTTACAAAGGATGTCTTATTCTGCAGTGTGCTCTTTGAATTTGGTTTTGGTCCAACTGATTTCTATTCTGTAGCTGGCTCCTTTGTGGAGGCTGCTTTTCTCACCTGAGACATCTTTCCCTTTTTTGAAAGAGACTGAGCCTACAACTTGGCTTCCTCGACTCATGCCAATTACACGGCCTGTTTTCTGAAGGCACCTTCTTGCTTCTTAGCACACATTTATTTTGGACAGTGACATCGGAAGCGCCTTTAAGCTTTTTAAGTTTAGAGACTGTGGAAAAGATGGTCTATTGGTCCTGTATCTATTCTCTTTCCTATGGCAACAGAGACCCCAATTTTCACTGAGCACATGCTGGCCCAAGGACAAGACTATATTTCTCAGCAACCCCACAACTGAATGTAGTCTGATAACTAATTTATTTCCAATAACAGGTGTCAGTGATCTTCATCCAAAGATCATAGGAATAAGCCAGTAGTTAAACAAGTTGAACTTACTGCTTGTGGCAAGGAGGGAGAATGAAGACTACAGCGAACCATGGGTGTCTCAGTGGCAGGGTGTTAGAAGGACTTTAGTATAGAATTTGGTCTGTATTAGGCCATTTTAGGAAGGGTTGAAGAAGCAGAGCTTTACTCTGGATCGCGTGCTGTCAGGAAGCAGGGGCAATTCTATAATTAGGTATCTTAAAATATTATCAGGAGGAATGAAACACAACCAAAGCTGTAATTGGTAACAAAGCAGCAGTCGTTCACATTAGGCAAAATAGGGAGATGTCTGGTCACTTTGTGGTTTGGACAACGTTCATTATTTTTGTCTGTGTTCAGGCATAATTATGGAGTAGTCTTGCTTTTATGGCCTTGTCTGATGTTGATGTTCTTTGAAATTGCATGTGCTTAACAGAATACCAAGGCCCAGCCACGAGGGCCAGGGCAGCTCTTGAATGTCAGGGGATGCTTTTCTCTTTCTCACAGGTAAGCAAAGTATGGCACTGAGACCTTCTTTAAAGGATAGCTGGCATGTACCCTAGGCCCTTGATTCTTCTTTTCCTCCTCCAGACAGACCAGAATGTGGTTGTGATGGCTGGCACAGTGTAGCTGGAACATGAGGTGATCTTGGGAATGGAGCTACCACAGCACTGGACCACCTGACCTGCAGACTTTTATGTGAGAAAGAAACAAAAGGCTATCTTGCTTGAGCTATTGTTATTGGGGTGTTTTACCTAGATCTGAGGTTATTCCCAACAGATACAGGGATCTAATGATTAGTTCTCTTTTCATTGTTTGTTTCAAGGCTGTTTTCATTTCCTTAAGGTATATGGTATAAATTGACAGGTCAGAGACGTGATTTAAGCGCCAGAACTAATAACCTTTGTACAAATGGGCGACCTTAGAAATCTGTACTGTTGTAAGCTGAAATACTAGGACTTCTGTCTCCCAAGCCGGTGTACTGGGCACTGGTTTATCTCTAGTTTACCGTTACCAGGAAGGTATATTGTTTCGGACCTTCAACTAACTGTGTGAGTCCATATTGCCTATTAACTCCTTGACATGTGGACCAAGCACTTTGATTTCTGTGCCCTTGGCCTCATAAGGCTAACAGAATGAAAGGTGAAGTATGCTAAGGATCAGCAAGTATTTTTAGCAAATGGCTTCTGTGCTCACTAACCTGAGTTTCCCACATTTTCAATGCTTTTAAACTATTTCTTGGGACGCCAGGGTGGCTCAGTGGTTGAGCACCTGCCTTTGGCTGAGGGTGTGATCCTGGAGTTCTGGCATCAAGTCCCACATCGGGGTCCCCATGGGGAGACTTCTTCTCCCTCTGCCTGGGTCTCTGCCTCTCTTGTGAATAAATAAAATATTTTGAAAAAAACTTATTTTTTATACTTTTTCTAGCATTTTTAGTAATTTTTATTAGAAAGATTGGTCCAAATAACCCAGTTTACCATTAGTAGTCAAAATATTTACTTTATGATATTAAAACTCATTATGATGTTTTGCTCATTTTTACCTTAATTTTCGGCATGAATATGTATTACTTTTGGAATAAGAAAAAATACAAGTTACAATAAAAGCTATTATGCTAAAACAATAATTTGTTTGATATCTTTAAAATCTACTATCCTTAATTAATAAAAGACTTTTTAAAAAGATTTTATTTATTTATTCATGAGAGGCACAGAGAAAGAGAGAGAGAGAGGCAGAGACACAGGCAGAGGGAGAAGCAGGCTCCATGCAGGGAGCCTGATGTGGGACTTGATCCCAGGTCTCCAGGATCAGGCCCTGAGCCAAAGGCAGATGCTTAACCACTGAGCCACCCAGGCGTCTCAATAAAAGACTTTAATGTGAGCAATATTTGACTTTCTCATGGATAGATTATTTTTTGATCTAGAATTTGGTAGTAGAATATTTGATTTCCTCAAAAAAATGAGACTACTTTACATTGTCATTACTTGAACATCATGAACACATTATCATACTAACTAGTAAAGCATTCCTGAATATGAGCATGTATTCACTACTGACAAATACTGTTTGGGCCCCTTTGATTAAAAAATATATTACTTCCTTATCATTTGGACTATTTGTCATGCTATTTGTAAAGTATGTACTTATCAGAACTATTTGACACCATATATGTTATTATTTTTTCTTAGTTCCTCTATTAACTATTTAGCTCCTAGAAGAAATCATGTTTTATACACCCTTACGGTCTGTGTAGTATCTCAGTCAGTATTTTTGGTAGGTTAAAGGTGTTTCTAAAGTTTTGAGAAAGTTTGTGACTTAATTATTTCTAACATAAAATGAGGTTTAACAGTTATAAAGTGATAATATGGTAATATGTACAGAATGCAAGGGAGACATTGCTACAGTGTGGTTTTCCTTCTTATATATACCTTGTACTTTAAGTGCTAGGTATTTTTAGATTATAGAAGAGACTTTTGTGGATTTAAGATTACTTAGTACCTGAGTAACCAGTGTGGAGATTTACCCATGTCTCTCCTGCTGTCTTTTAGACATATTTCTCATTAATGTCTCCAGTGAATGTGAGCTACAGAAAAAGAGAGGAAAGAAAGTCAAGTCAGCTGATGAGGTTAACCACTTAGAGCTCTGGGGAAAAAGGATGGTAGAAAGGAGTTTTAAATTATTATTTAAATTATTATTTGAGATGAAAATAAGGAAATACATTTCTTCCTTATCCACAGGGTGTAAGACCCCTAATGAATTCCCAAAACTGTGGGTAGTACTGAACCCTATATATGTTGTTTTTCCTACACATACCTACCTATGATAAAGTTTAATCTGTATATTAGGTACAGAAAGAGACTGGCAATAATAATAAAAATAGGACAATCATAACAATGCACTATACTAAAAGTTATGTGAATGAGGTCTCTCTCTCTCTCAAAATATCTTCTTGTCCTGTATTTGCCCTTTTTCTTGTGATGATGAGATAAAGTGAGGTGAATGATATAGGCATCGTGATGTGGTGTTAGGGTAATACTGGCCTTCTGACAGTAGGATCATCTGCTTCTGGACCATAGTTTACCATGGGTAACTGAAACCACAAATGGCGGGAGTGGGGGGGCACAACCACAGCTGCAGATTGACCAGCTGTACTTGAGATATGCACATTCTAATGGTAATTAATATTTTTATTTAGAGAGAACTTTGATTAGAGAAAACCCAAATGAGACTATAAACTAATTCTTATATTTAGTGACCACATACACCAGATTTTTCAGAACAGTTCCCATTTTAAACATTGTGTCTGGGTGTTTAAGTGGTTGAGATCAGTGGCTCAACCTGGGTGGCTCAGTGGTTGAGCGTATGGCTCAGGTCATGATCCCGGGGTCCTGGGACCGAGTTCTACATTGGGCTCCCCACAGGGAGCCTGCTTCTCCCTCTGGCTATGTCTCTGCCTCTCTCTGTGTGTCTCTCATGAATAAATAAATAAAATCTTAAAAAAAAATAAACAGTGCATCTCATTATTACCATTGGTACATTCCAACATGTCCTACATGTATCCTGATTTGTGACACAAATACGTCACAATATTTATAGGTACATTTAAGATACTTCTGAAAAGTCTCCTGGTAAATCTCATCCAGGTATTCCTGATATCCATTTTGTGGACTCTTTGCAAGTGCCCTAGAATACTTCCTAGGGAATTTTATGACCTTTTGGGTAGAAGGAACCATGCTTCATCCAGTGGGAACCTGAAAATCATAACTCTTTCCTTTCCCTGGGCTCCTTCAGACTCTTAATCTGCATATCCCTCCTTCCCATGTGGCCCCACTATTCATCCTCCACAGTAAGCCAAAATGGTCTTCTCTAAAAAAGCAAATGCATTCATGTTCTCTCTGCTGTAAAATATTATCCAGTAATTCCTCATTGCTGTAGCAAAAGGAATAAACGCAAATGTCTACAGGGGTAGGTAGGAAACCCAACTATGTGATTAGTTGGGTCACATATAATATGAAGAGGTGGGCCCAAGGAGACAGGAAACTGGAGGATGTATGTCTGCTTAAAGATACTAAAATTAAAAACAACACCAAACAAAAAACCAAAAAACCAAAAATCAAAGACAAATCCACCAAAAAACCTACACCAAACAAAGCATATCTTTGGACAAGAGTCTACCTTTGAGGTGACATTTTAATATTTTTAACTTGTTATTGTGGTATAACAAACCTCTTCATTATCTTATCTATAAACATCCATCCTGCATTTCAATTATTTTACATAACTACTTAACTAAATGAAATAGTCTGAGTTAGTATTTTAGAACTGCAGCTTTAACATTTTCAAGTGCACAGAGAACCGCCTGTCTGAATGTCTTAATGAATAGATAAATATTAGCTACGGCTGGCATACATGCTTATGTGAGCAAACAAAGCCAAAGGTGAGTATCCTTAGATCCACCCTCTCTCATCCTCACCAGAAAATTTATAGTAATGATCAAAAGTCTGACCTCTGAACCCAAAATTCCTATTTGTAAAATGAGCATGATTAATAGTATTTACTTCATAGTTTACTATAATGATTCAGTGAAATAAAATATCTAAAAGCATTCCGTGTAGTGTCTGGTGCATGTAAGCACTCAACACATATTGATAATTGTAGTAGCACATATTTTGAGATATTTACCTACAATTTTTTGCCCTTCATATTCCTTTTCCCTTTTCCACCGCCTGAAATTCAAAAAGATTGCTACATGTTCACAGGGAAGGGAGCAGAACATGGGAGGAAACGGATAAGCCAGCAGGTTTGTTGACTTATTTCTAACAGTCTTGGAGATGATGGGAAGATTGAAGAAGAAAATATGGCCATAAAGGTGGGTAAGGATTTCTCCAAGACAAACAAAATATCTCTAGGCTATGAATGAAGGATGGGGGGTGGGGGGGGGACTTGCTTCCAGAGCACGAAACTAGGAAGGTAGAATCCCAGTGAAAGAATAATTATATGGTGTGTTGGGGTCAACAGGGTCATACACAACCCCACAAAAATTTCCATACTCAAAGTGCCTCATGAAACAGCAGAATTCCAGTGCTCCTGGGTACCGTGTAAGCAAGAGACAATGTTTATATCTGAATGAACCATGATGCATTAGGCATGTATTGCTGTATAGAAAGTTACTTCTCTAACCTTAGCGGGCTAAAATAACAACAGTTATCTCACATAGCAGTGGTTTAGCTGGGTGCTTCTGGCTCAGGATCTCCCCATGAGGTTGTAGTCAAAATATCAGCCATGCCTGCAGTCATCTGAAGACCTGACTAGGGCTAGAGAATCCACTTCTAAAATGGCTCCATTACATGGCTGGCAGGTTGGTGCTGGCCATTGGCAGGTGGCCTGGTTGTCATCATGTGCACCTCTCACAGGGCTTGAGTATTCCTGGGGCATGCTGGCTAGCTTCACCCAGAACAAGAGAGCAAGTCAGAGGTGGCAATTTCACTTTTTTGACCTAATCTCCAAATCTCCACAGGCTACTATTTCCCCTGAATTCTATTTGTCACACAGACCAACTCTGTGGTATTCCTGGGGCATGGTGGCTAGCTTCACCCAGAACAAGAGAGCAAGTCAGAGGTGGCAATTTCACTTTTTTGACCTAATCTCCAAATCTCCACAGGCCACTATTTCCCCTGAATTCTATTTGTCACACAGACCAACTCTCAGATGATGGAGGAGGGGGTGACCCAAGGAGGTGGATGTCAGGAGGTAATAATCATTGGAAGCTGGTGACCACATGGACAACTGGGGTGGTAACTCTTTCTGTGGCAACAAGGTGCCAATACCTGACAACTTGGCGATGTGTAAGATACCAGAACCTAGTATAACTGGGGGAGGAGGAGAGGCTTAAAGGATTGCTCTTAAGTTTTCCATCAACCTGGTGGGATTGGAAGCCCACACAGAATTTAACGTATTACAGAGAGTAAAGAAATGTATTTTTCTTATACAGTTTATGAATAATAATAGCAATTACCATTATTATTGTACATATGGGAATAACTCTACTTTTGTACCATTTTTCCCAAGCAGTTCCAGGTGTTTCCAGTTCTTCAAGGTCATTAATTCTTAGCTTTGGAAATCAACTGTAGAACTGGGAATTTTTTTTTAAGTGATTTATTTATTTATTTATTCATGAGAGACACACAGAGAGAGGCAGAGACACAGGCAGAGGGAGAAGCAGGCTCCCTGTGGGGAGCCCAATGTGGGACTCCATCCCAGGACCCCAGGATCATTGCCCTGAGCCAAAGGCAGACACTCAACCATTGAGCCACCCAGGCATCCCTCAACTGGGAACTTTTTAAAAAAGATTTTATTTCTTTCTTTTTGAAAGAGATAAAGACAGCATGAGTGGGGGAAGGGCAGAAGGAAAAGGAGAGGGACAAACAGACTCCCTGCTGAGTACAGAGTGTGACTCAGGGCTAGACCCTAGGGCCTCAAGATCATGACCTGAGTCCAAGTCAGATGCTTAACTGACTAGCCACCCAGTGTCCCTCAACTGGGAAGTTTTAAGAACACACCTATCCACAGAGCTGCTAATTTAATTGATCTGGAGGAGAGCTAGGGCAACAGTAGTTTTAAAAGCTCCTCAGATGATTTTAATATGTAACTAGAGTTGAGACCCAATGGCTTATGCAAATCCCAGGCCTTGTTGCTATTTCAGATATCTATGATTCCATCAGGAGTTCACCTTATAGGAAGTTGGCTAATTCTTCCTGCTAACTGCCTATGTCAGTTTTCTTCAGAAATACCCAGAAAACTTCTCCGTAGCATTCTACTGGAGAGAAGAGCAAAGGCCAAAGTTTGCTAAAAACAAAATAGGACCAAAGGAATCTCAGTAGGCTCTGTGTTCTCCAAATCAGTCAGTGCAACTCTGTCTGTTACGCCTATCATCCTCAGCAAGTGGTCAAAGTTGAAGCCTCACCCACCAACTCTAATCTCTCTCTCACACACACACCCCCTCCACGCTTTCTCTTCTTTCACTCTATCTTACTTGACTTCTTCAAGAAATCTGGTGCTCTTAAAATATATTCATCTCTCTGGACTTGAAGGACATAATTGATCTCTAGTTCTCCTACTTCTGTGACAATTTCTTCTTGTCTTTTGCGAGCTGCTCTTTCTCTGCCTGCCTCTGAAACAATAGTGTTCTCGAAGATTCTGTTCTTGGCTCTCTTTTCATCTTATTCATATGTTGTTTTCTCTAAGCAGAACCATTTCCTCCAGTAGTTTCATCTACCATCTATTTACTGACAACTCCCAGATCTGTATTTTCCAATTCAGGCTTTTTTTTGTGTTTCAGACCCACATTCAGTTGAGGCATCTCAAACTCAACATGTTCAAAATGTAACCATTTACATTTCCTGCGTCACCTCCCAACCTGCTTCTCCTCACTTTCCTATTTTAATTCTGCTTCTCCTTCTCCCTTTCCTGTTTGAATGGTGCCATACTTTCCTACTCATTCAAATTAGTAAACAGGAGTCATCCTAGAAGAGAGGTTGCAACCTCTCTGCTTATTTACTGAAGTTGTTTTTATGTAATTCAGACAACAGTTTAAAAACTTTGAGCCAACTATTAGGATCTGGGACATTTCGCATAAAAACACAGGTTTAGCTTTTCTTTAAAAATCAGAAGATGAGGAAACTTCAGATCTTATCTACATGGAAAAATCAGCCAGAGCTGAGTAACAGACGTCCCATTTAGACTCAGATAAGCTCTTAGGTCATGCAGTAAGTGTAATGGCCACAGTGGATGCTGATGTTCCTTTGATTCATCTGTGTCATCTGTCTGGCTCACTCTTGTCCTAAATCCTTCCTTTTGCCATACCTCTGCTACAATCAATCAGCAATCCTATAGATTCTAGCATTTCTCTAATCTGTCTCCCTCCCTTTCATCTTGATTGCTACATTCCTACTTCAGGATCTCAATCATTGCTCATCTGGACTATTGTAACAGTTAACCTTCCCTAGCTCCACCTGCCCAATCCATTGCTAACGCATCAGCAAAGTAAGTTGATATTATTACCCTGCTGAAAAGACTTCACTGATTCTCCACTGCCCATAAGATAAAGTTCAAATTTCTTTAGTCCATGGTATCAGGCTATCCATGTACTCAGCCTGATTTCACTGTACTCCATCAGTAGTAGCAGTCTAGCTGTAAACCTGCCAAACAATTCTGCTGACCATGTAGATTGCTGTAACCTCTATATCATGCACTCTATGCCTAGATCTTTGTCTCATCCATTCAGCTGCACAACCACATTCTTTTTTTTTTAATTTTTATTTATTTATGATAGTCACACACACAGAGAGAGAGAGAGAGGCAGAGACATAGGCAGAGGGAGAAGCAGTCTCCATGCACCGGGAGCCCGACATGGGATTCGATCCCGGGTCTCCAGGATCGCACCCTGGGCCAAAGGCAGGTGCTAAACCGCTGCGCCACCCAGGGATCCCCACAACCACATTCTTAACTAAGAGTCAGTTCAATGTTATTTTCTTTTTAAAGACTTCTCTGCCTCATTCCCAGTCCTGCAGTTAGTTAGATGTGACCATTACACTTCCACCTCTACTGCTTTCCATAAGACTGTTATCTTGGCAATCATGACATTTTACTGTTCCTCTTTGTTTACTTGCTTGTATAATGTAAGTTCCTTAAAGGCTGGGACTTTACCTAATTGGTCCTTCTATTTCCAGACTCATGCTTGGTGCAGTAATTGTAATCTATAGCTGCTTAATAAATACTGGCTGGGTGAATAATGAATGCTTACTTCAAATGATTGCTTACAAGTAGGTTGCTCTCTTAAACAGGTTGGTCACTTTCCTATAATCCTCTTTACACCACTAATTTGCTTTTGTTCAGGGGTTAGGGAAGGGTTAAAAATTTTAGCTCAGTTCAAGTTTAACTCAACTTCTGAAATACTAGGGGCTCAAATCAATGAGGTATATTTGTATTAACAATGTTTCCCCAGTTTTATTCTTAAGACACCATATATTGCCTCTGACACCTGGGGGCAAATGATTGATAAGCAATTTAAGACTCAGGTTAATTACACCATATGTAGGACACACTTCAATGTGCCTATGGGTATAGCTTATAAATAACACTAGGTTATAGCTGTCAATCCTCTTAATGAGGAAAAGAATACAATAGGGCCTTTAAAGAACCAATTATGCATCAACCAACTTTTACAGCATAAGGGAGTGTAAATGGCACTTCTCCAGGTAATATACTTTGTATTACTCTATAGAAGAGCATATTAATATAAAAATAAAAATATCTAAATCTCCAAACTTTCAGATAAAAATCACACAAAACCACTTCTCCTGTTGTTCTAAATATATTCATTCATTCAGGAAATATTTGAGAACCTACTATGTGCTGGATACAATTCTAAACTCCAGGAATACTGCTGCCTTTATAAAATATGACTAAGGGATGGTGGAAGCCAGTACAATACACCAGGCTGCAAGATAAGAAGGGAGCCCAGAGCTGACTATGTAACATATCGAAACAAATGCCACTTTGCTGGGGAACTGAATAATTTTTTTCCACTGGCACTAACCCACATTTTGCAGCTGTCCTAATGAAGCTTACATTTTAGTGTGGTGGTCGGGGAGGCAGACAAAAAATAAACAAGTAAATAAGGAAAATATAAAGTCTATCCAGAGATTAATAAATTCTATAAGACAAATAAAGCAGAGAAGAAAACATGAGTAGTGCTAGAGGGTAGAGGTACAATTTTAAAAAGAATGGTTAGGGAAAGCCTCTCTGGAAAGGTGACATTTAAGCAAAGAGCTACATATAAAGGAGAGAATGAGTCACAGGGATACCCATAGAAGAGCATTCCAGCAGAGGAAACAAGCAGCAAAGGCAGACAGAGGTCCAGAGGTGGCTATATGCCTGCAGCTTTCATGGAACAGTAGGGAAGCCAGTGGCCAGTGTGGCTACAGAAAGGGAACACAGAGAATAGTGAGCAGATTTGATAAGAAGTAATCTTGGTGGAGGCGGTGGGGGGTGGGGGGGGAGTGGGGTTGGGAGGAGCAGGACCGGAATACATAGGGCAGTGCTTCTCTAATCTGACAGGCCCAATGCTCTTTTTCTATAACAAATATTTTGTACTCTTCCTTTATTATCCTCAAGTTGACCTCACAGATAGTACAACCTACCTATACACCTAACTTCAAAAGAACCAATATAAATAAGAAATAAATGAAAGAATCTATGAGAGAAATAAATTAAAGTAATTTATAATCAAATAATATATATTTCAATATGTAAATGTTCAGACATAAACACCATTAAAGAATGAAATATGTCACCTTTATGTAGAATCGCTACAAGTGTGATGGCTACAAGTGCAGACTGACCAAGGAGCGTATTCTTGGAAATTCAAATGCCACAAATAGTGATGCTGATGCAAGTCTCTGACATGATTTTTCAAAATGGCAAACCTCTGGTAAAATTCTGAATGGAGTATCCTCTTCCCTCGATTTACATAATAACTGCATTTCTGGAAAAGCAAGTGTACACTAAAACCATGCAAAAAATATTTTGTATTTATATATAAATGGAGTTAGGTTCCAGGTCCAGTTATTATAAACAGGCTCTTCACCTTCAGAAATGTCCAAAGGACATCCAAAAGTCATGCAGAAGACACAGGAGGGGACTTTTTGTGGTGATGGGAATGTTTGATATCTCGATTGTTGTGGTTACCTGGATATACACATTTATCAAAATGCATCAAACTGTATACTTAAACTGGTATATTTTATTTTACACTGCTAATCCCCCAAAACTACATTTATAAATTGTATCTTAAAAACTGATTTTAAAAAATATCATGAAGGATGAGAGAGGCTTCTTGAAAGTGAGAGAATTTGTGGGATGGAGCAGTAGCCCAGGCCCCCCTACACTAAATGCCACTAAATAATGCTACATCACCCAAAAATAAAATAAAATAAAATAATGCTACATCCCCAGAAACATCTGCCACATACACCCTAGTGAGCAATACCAATCCCACTGAGAATTTTACTTCCTGTCTCTTAGAGGGATGGGAAGCCACTAGAAGTTTTGTGCAGAGGAGGAATATGACTTGACATGTCTGAAAAGGATTGTTCTAACTTTTAGGGAGAGTTAGACAAAGATCATAAGAGGCAGATGAGAGAAGACAGCAGCTTGGCCAAGGGTAGTAGCAAAGTAGAAATATGAGATATATCAGGAAAGACCTCCATAAGTTTCAGACAGAGTACCCAAAGGGCACGTAGGAAACAGAACTCAAAAAATGTTTATTAGGTGGTGCAGCTACTCTGGAAAACAGTATGGAGGTTCCTCAAAAAGTTGAAAATAGAGCTATCCTATGACCCAGCAATTGTACTACTGGGTATTTACCCCAAAGATAGAAATGTAGTGATCCAAAGGGGTACCTGCACCCCAATGTTTATAGCAGCAATGTCCAAAAATCATCAAACTATAGAAAGAGCCCAGCTGTCCATTGACAAATGAATGGATAAAGAAGATGTGGTGTATATACATATATATACACAATGGACTACTACTCTGCCATCAAAAAAAAAATGAAATCTTGCCATACGCAATGAAGTGGCTGCAACTAGAGGATATTATGCTAAGAGAAATAAGTCAATGAGAGAAAGACAATTACCATACGATTTCATTCATAAGTATAATTTAAGAAACAAAACAGAGGATCATAGGGGAAGAGAGGAAAAAATAGAACAAGACAAAATCAGAGAGGCAGACAAACCATAAGAGGCTCTTAATCACAGGAAACAAACTGAGGGGGCTGGAAGGGAATGGGTGGGAGGATGGGGTAACTGGGTGATGGACATTAAGGAGGGCATGTGATGTGGGATTCCTGGGTGGCGCAGTGGTTTGGCGCCTGCCTTTGGCCCAGGGCGGGATCCTGGAGACCCGGGATCGAATCCCACGTCGGGCTCCCGGTGCATGGAGCCTGCTTCTCCCTCTGCCTGTATCTCTGCCTCTCTCTCTCTTTCTCTCTCTCTGTGACTATCATAAATAAATAAAAATTAGAAAAAAAAAAAAGGAGGGCATGTGATGTAATGAGCACTGGGTGTTATACAAGACTGATGAATCAATGACCTCTACTTCTGAAACCAGTAAGATATTATACGTTAATAATTGAATTTAAATTAAATTTTAAAAAATGAAACAAAAACAAAAAAATGCTTAGTAAAGAATGTAAAGAGTAATAATTTTCAATATTCTTAAAATACTCCTGTAATATTACTTCATTATGTGATACAATTTAAAAACACCTTGGCTTTCTAGCTATGTCATTTTTATATCTAAATATAATAAAGCTGGACACCTGAATGGTTTAGTCGGTTAAGCATCTGACTCTTCATCTCAGCTCAAATCTTGATCTCAGGGTTTCAGGGTTGTGAGTCCAAGCCCCATGATGGGCTCCACGAAGGGCATGGAGCCTACTAAATAAATAAGTAAGTAAATAAAAGGAAGCTTTATTTTCTGGTGAAACAAGATTCAATAAAATGTTTTTTTTTTTAAAAAAAAACTCTGCAACAAAAAAAATACTTCTTGCTTACGTAAAATATTTTATTTTGGTTATTTCCTTGATAATTTAGATCTTGCTACTTTAAGTTCAGTGTAATGAATATCAGTTTATTGTCTGAGTTTTTCCAAGTGTAGAAATTTAGTAGATAATGCTGGAATTGTTTTAAGACTATAACCTACAAAGTTGAATATTTTAAGCTCTGAGACTGCAGATCAGCTCTTATAATTTGTCCAGTTCTCTTAAAACTGAAGAACAATTAAAGTTTCTGTTTGTTTGACTCCAGGTACACTAAAGTTTTATATTTAATGTCCAAAATTTTCTCTTGAAAATATTACAAAAATATTTAGGAATGAAATGATTTCTGTGAGGTTTCCTTCAAAATAATCCTGTGGGGAGAGGGAATTGGAGGGAGTTAGAGGAAACAAGACTAGCCTTATGTTGATAATTGTCAGAACCGATTAATGAAGAATGGTGATTCATTTCACTATTCTCCTTATTTTTATATCAATTTACAATTTTTCACAGTAAAGTTTTAAAAATCCAGGGCCTGATAATTCATTCCATACTTGTTGAATAACTGCTATGTGCCGAACTTTTACTAGGAGCTCAGGAAAGATTTATTAGCTATGAGGATAATGTACATTAAGGAGCTCATATCCTAGATATATAAACAAGCATTGTAAAGGTTATAATATTGTGCTAAATGTATAAAGTGCTACAGGAACAAGGAAGGAGCAACTGGTTCTGTCTGGTGAAATCAGAGAATCTTCCCAGAGGACTAATGTTCAGATTGGGACCTGAAGGTTAAATAGGGCTTTTTCTGAAACAAAAAGGTAGGAAACCTCCACAGAGAAGGCAACCTAACTCTGGAGAATGATCACATTCAAGCATTAAGAGGAATACAGAAGACAATGAAAGAAATAAAAAAGTGTCAGATAATAAATAATATTTGTATTTTTACTGCCAGTACCAAAGACAGTGACTAACACTATACTAAGAAATCAAAATTAACCTACTGAATAAAGTTAATGTTTGAAAGAGTGATAGGAGGAAAATAGCAGAGTAATGTTTTAAAACCCAAAAGAAGACAGCATTCAGAATGGGAAAAAATATCTACAAGTCATATACCTCGTAAGGGTTTAGTATAGAATATATAAAGAGCTAGAATATATAAAGAGCTCTTATAACTCAATAATAAAGAGACAAAGAACCCAACTAAAAATTGGCAAAGAACTTGAGTAGACATGTCTCCAATACACAAATGGCCAACAAGTATACAAAAAGATGCTCAGCATCATAGTCATTGGAAGTTGCAATTCAAAACCACAAGGTACCACTTAACACCCACAAAGATATCTAAAGATTAAAAATTTTTTTTTCTTTTTTAAAAGATTTTATCTATTGAGACAGAGAGAGAGGCAGAAACACAGGCAGAGGGAGAAGCAGGCTCCCAGCAGGGAGCCTGATGTGGGACTCAATCCCAGACCCTGAGATATCACAATGTGTAACAAAGGCAGACAGACAGACGCTCAACTGCTGAACCACCCAGGTGTCCCCCCAAAAAATTCTTTTTAAGGAAAATAACAAGTGTTGTCAAGGATATGGATAAATTAGGACCCTTGTATATTGCTAGTGAGAATGTAAAATGGCACAACCACTGCGCAAAATAGCATGGTGGTTCCCTACAAAGGTAAACACAGAATATCATATGATTGAGTGATACTGCTCCAAATGCATGTATAAGTATGTTCATAGCAGCACTATTCACAAAGGCAAAAGATGGAAACAATATCAACAAATGGAAAAATGTGGTATATACTTGCAATGGAGGATCATTCAGCTTTAAACAGGAAAGAAAATCTTGTCACATGCTTGAGGATATTATGCTAAGGAAAATAAGCCAGTCAGAAAAAAGGCAAATACCGTATGATTCCACTTATTTGAAGTATCTAAAGTAATCAAATGCATACATACAGAAAGTAGAAAGGTGACTACCTGGGGCTATAAGGGAAATAGGGCAGTTGTTATTTAATAGGTATAGTTTTTCAGTTTTGCAGGATGAAAAGGTTCTGGAAATGTTTCACAAAAATGTGAATATACTCAACACTACTGAAATGTACATTTTTAAATAATTAAGATAGTAAAATTTTTAAAAAGATTATTCATTTTTTTGAGAGTAAGTGCATTTATGCGTGAGCAGGGGGAGAAGCAGAGGGAGAAGCAGATTACCCACTGAGCACAGAACCCCAGATAGTAAACTTTAAGTCACTTTTTTTAAACCATAGTTTAACAAGGCAAGACACCACTCAATGTAACACTGAACATCAGGGGGAACCTGGGGGGCTCAGTGGTTGAACGCTTGCCTTTGGCTCAGGGGTGATCCTGGGGACCCGGGATGGAGTCCCGCATCGGGCTCCCCGCAGGGAGCCTGCTTCTCCCTCTGCCTGTGTCTCTGCCTCTCTCTGTGTGTCTCTCATAAATAAATAAATAAAATCTTAAGAAAAAAATTGAACATCTCAATAAAAATTCTAAATCCCAGATACTAGTTATTTCTGGGGAGGGAGGAAAGGGAAGGACAACAAAGGCATCTCAATTCTCTCTATAATGTTTAGTTACCTAAATAAAATCTGAAGCATATACAGCAAACTACTAGAATTTGAGATGAAAACAAAGAAATTAGAAATTACAATAAATAAAAGAAACCAGGCACAAAAGGCCCTAAATTGTATGACTCCATTCATATGAAATACCCAGAATAAGTAAAGAGACAGAACATAGATCACTGGCTACCAGGAGTTGGGGCGAAAGCAGAGGGGTAGGATGTAACTGCTTAATGGATTCAGGGTTGGGGTAGGAAGTAACTGCTTAATGGATTCAGGGTTGGGGTAGGAAGTAACTGCTTAATGGATTCAGGGTTTCTTTTTAGGTCATGAAAATATTTTAGAACTAAATAGAGGTGGTGGATGCACAACACTGTGAATGTACTAAATGTCATTGAATTGTTAATTTAAAATGGTCAATTTTATGCTATGTCAATGTCACATCACATTAAAAATAAAACTAAAGGGAGAAATTTAAGGAAGGAAGGGTATTTTTCAAAAAGGGTCAGATGACCCAGACCAGTCGAGTAGGATATAAACTAAGAGCTCATTAGATCTGGCAAGTAGGGGGCACCTGAGCGGCTCAGTGGTTGAGCGTCTGCTTTTGGCTCAGGGTATGATGCCGGGGTACCGGGGTCCTGTCCTGGGATCAAGTCCCCCACCAGCCTCCCCACAGGGAGCCTGCTTCTCCCTCTGCCTGTGACTCTGCCTCTCTCTCTATGTCTCTCATGAATAAATAAACAAAATCTTAAAAAAAAAAAAAGATCTGGCAAGTGGGGAGTCCATATAGAAGTGTGCCAGTAGTCACATTGTTATGGGTCGCAATAGATGGGCCAGTGTAGCAGCTCATGGGAGTCTTGAGCATTTTGTAGAATAAGGAGAGTCGGTGGAGAGGGAAAGGCTGAACACAGATAAAGGAGAGGAGATCTCTGTACAACAGAATTAGAAAGAGATAAAAAAGAGTGCAGAAAAGATTCAACAAAGAGAGAGGTTAGCCTTGGAAAGGACTAAGAATCCTAATAATAGAAAGAAACAAATAGATATAAGGTAAATTTATGATTTCCAAATTTTATTTGGAAAGCGGAGACAGTGAGTGGGTTCAAACTTGGTAACTCCTATTTTCTCTAGGAATGAGGAAGCAGAGTATAGGGCTTGTGGGGCCATGGGGGTACCAAAAATTAATATGAGAACTGCCCATTAAAAAAAGGTTAATACCTATTCTTCTCAAAGTATTCCAAAAAATGGAAAAGGAAAGAAAACTTTCAAATTCATTCTATCAGGCCAGTATTACCCCGATATCAAAACCATATAAACACATTCAATAGAACAGAAATACAGGCAAATATCTCTAATGAACATAGATGTAAAAATCCTTAACAAAATAATAGCAAACCAAATTCAACAATACTTTAATCATTCACAGGGTGTTTGACTGGCTCAGTTGGAGGCGCCTGAGATTCTTGATCTTGGGGTCTAGGTTGGAGCCCCATGCTGGGTGTAGAGATTACTTAATAAATAAAAGGGGTGCCTGGGTAGCTTAGTTGGTTGAGCATCTGACTCTTCATCTCAGCTCAGGTCTTAATCTCAGGGTTGTGAGTTTCAAGCCCTACATTGGGCTTTATCTACCCTGGGCATGGGGCCTACTTAAGAAAAATTTAATGAATAAATAAATAAGTAAACTTAAAAAAAATCATTCAAGTGACATTTATCATGATCAAGTGTATTTATTCTCGGGTTGCAAAAGTGACTCAATATTCACAAATAAATCAATGTGATACATCATATCAATAAGAGAAAGGCTAAGAGCCATATGATCATTTCAATAGATGCAGAAAAAAGCACTGGACAAAGTACAACATCCATTCATGACAAAAACTTCCAACAAAATAGGTTTAGAGGGAACATACCTCAGCATAACAAAGGCCATATATGAAAAATCCATAGGCAACATCACCTTCAATGGTGAAAAACTGAGAGCCTTTCCCTTAAGGTCAAGACCAACACAGGGATGTCCACTCTCACCACTTTTATTCAACATAGTACTGGAATTCCTAGCCACAGTAATCAGATAACAAAAAGAAATAAAAGACATTCAAACTGGTAAGGAAGAAGTAAAACTTTGACTATTTGCAGATGACATGATACTCTATACAGAAAACCCAAAGACTACACCAAAAACCTGCTAGAACTGATAAAATCAGTTTGCAGGATACGAAATCAAACTACAGAAATCTGTTGCATTTCTATACACCAATAAAGAAGCAACACAGAGAGAAATTAAAAAAACAATCTCATTTACAGTTGGGATTACAATTTACAACTGCACCAAAATAATAAGATACTTAAGAGTAACTCTAACCAAAGAAGTGAAAGCTCTGTACTCTGAAAACTAGAAAACACTGATGAAAGAAATTGAAGATGACACAAAGAAATGGAAAGATATTCCATGCTAATGGATTGGAATAACACATACTTTTAAATTTTCTATACTACCCAAAATACCCTACACATTTAATGTGATTCCTCTCAGAAAACCAACAGCACAGCACCTGGGTGGCTCCAGTGGTTAAATTTCTAACTCTGGGTTTCCACTCAGGTCATGATCTCAGCATCCTGGCATTGAGCCCTGGGTCAGGCTCCACGTTTAGCGCAGTCTGCTCAAAATTCTCTTCTTCTCCCTCTGCCCCTGCCCCTACTTGTGTGCTCTCTCTCAGATAAATAAATAAATAAAATCTTAAAACAACAACAATAAAAAATGCAACAGGATTTTTTACATAACTAAAACAAATAATCCTAAAATTTGTATGGAACCACAAAAGACACTAAACAGCAGAAGGAATCTTGAAAAAGAAAAGCGAAGCTTGAGGCATCATAATTCCAGACATCAAGTTATATTACAAAGCTGTAGTAATCAAAATGTAAGGTACTGGCACAAAAATAGACGTACAGATCAAAATAGAACAGGGCAGAAAATCCAGAAATAAATCCATGATTATATTGTCAATTAATCTTTGACAAAGGAGGTAAGAACATGCAACTAGAAAAAGACAAGTCTCTTCAACAAGTGGTTGGGACAAAGGGACAGTTATATGCATAAGAATGAAACTGGACCACTTTCTTACACCATACACAAAAATAAACTCAAAATGGATTAAGGACTTAAATGTGGGGCCTAAAGCCACAAAACTCCTAGAAGACAGCACAGGCAGTAACTTCTCTCACATCAGTAGTAGCAACACCTTTGTATATATGGCTCCTGGAGCAAGGGAAAGAAAAGCAAAAATAAACTATTGGGACTACATCAAAATAAAAAGTGTCTTCATGGCAAAGAAAATAATGAACCAAATTAAAAGACAACCACTAAATGGAGAAGATATTTGCAAATGACATACTCAATAAAGGGCTAGTATCCAAAATATATAAAGAACTGATACAACTCAATACCCAAAAACCAAATAATCCAATTAAAAAACGAGCAGAAGACACAAACAGACATTTCTCCAAAGAAGACATCCAGATGGCCAATGGATACATGAAAAGATGCTCAGTGTTACTCATTATCAGGGAAATGCAAATCAAACCACAATGAGATATCACCTCACACCTGTCAGAATGGCTAAAGTCAAAAACGGGAGAAACAAGAAGTGTTGGTAAAGGTGTGAAGGGAAAAGAACCCTTGTGCAGTGTTGGTGGGAATATAAACTGGTACAGACACTGTGGAATACAGTATAGAGGTTCCTCAAAAAATTAAAAATAGCATTACCATATGAGACAATGATTCTACTATTGAGTATTCACCCAAAGAATACAAAAACACTAATTCAAAAAGATATGCACCCCTGTGTTTATAGCAGTATTATTTGCAATAGCCAAATTATGCAAGCAGCCCAATTGTCTGTCAACTGATGAAGTGGTATACCAATGTACGTGTACAGGTATATGTGTAGATATTACTCAGACATTAAAAAGAATTAAATCTTGCCACTTAAGTCAGTCAGAGAAATACAAATACCAAAGGATTTCACTCATGTAGGATTTCACAAACAACACACACACACACACACACACAAAAATCAAAGAAAAAAACCCAAGGGAAACAAAAAAATAGACTTTTAACTATAGAGAACAAAGTGATGGTTACCAGAGGGGAAGTGGGTGGGGAAATAGGGAAAATAGGTGAAGGAGATTATGAGTACACTCTTCATGATGAGCACTGAGTAATGTAATAGAATTGTTGCATCACTATATTGTAAACGTGAAACTAATGTAACACTGTATGGTAACTATAGTGGAATTAAAACACCAAAAAACCCACAACTGCCCTAATCCCCCTACCCTCAGTCCCTGGCAATCACCAATCTATTTAATATTTCTATCAATTTGAATGTTTTAGATACCTCATTTAAGTGGAATCATTATTTGTTTCTAATTTTATTGAGATAATTAACATATATCACTATATAAGTTTAAAGCATACGTCTTGATAGTCTGATTTATATATATTGTGAAATGATTACCACAATCAGTTCAGCTAACCTCCATTATTGCATATATGATAAGAAAAAAAACCCTTTCTCCTTGTGATGTGAACTCTCAGGACTTAGTCTCTTAACTTTCCAATGTATTATATAGCAGTATTAACTATAATCATCATGTTGCATATTACAAACCTAGTGCTTAATTAAGCCTATTAAGTGGTAGTTTGTTACTTTTTTTACCATCTTCTTCCAAATCCCTCTCCCCCACCATCTGCCTCTAGTAACTAAAAGTCTGATCCCTTTTTCTGAGGTTGGTTTCTTCTTCCCTTTTTTAGATTCTACAGATAAGTGAGACCATTCAGTATTCGTCTCTGTCTACAATTTAACTTTAAAATATTAGCAGTTGGGATGCCCGGGTGGCTCAGCGGTTTAGTGCTGCCTTCGGCTCAGGGTGTGATCCTGGAGACCTGGGATTGAGTCCCATGTGGGCATGGGACCCCGCCTCTCTCTCTCTGTGTCTCTCATGAATAAATAAATAAATAAATCTTAAAAATAAAATAAAATAAAATATTAGCAGTCACTGAATGAAAGGGATTTTTGCTTGTTTTGTTTTGAGGCTTTCTGTTAATTGGGTCTGAGTCCAATCAATACACTGAATGGATTTTATACAGTACAATCATATTTCACGGTCCTTGTTAATGATCCATTCTTGAATATAGAAATTATATGTCATTAGGCTGCAGGATCACTAATTAAATGCTAAGGTACTACTTGACTTTGAGGTTACTTGTAAAATTTTAATTTTTCTTTGAATGTTAAATGAAACAGTATAAGAAATATGAGATAGAAAAGTTAGAGGGCAGATTTAATTATTGCATTCACCTGCAGTTAGTATTTATTGTTGCACTATTTGACCTCTGTTATATAACACTGGGAAATTTTCATTGAATAGAGAGTCACTTGGGCTTTGGTTCAGTTCTGCTATCCATACGACCTTCAGCAAATCATTTAATAATTCCTTTAAGCTTAGGCATTATTAGCCTCAATAGCATTCTAATGTATAAAGAAAGATGGAGATAATCATACGTGGCTTACCTACTTAGGATAGAGTTATTGGAATAAATGGGAGTCTTATGTCAAAAAGCTCTGAAATCTTAGCTTTACAAATACTTATCAAATATTTAAGAAATATCATCCTTTCCAAACTTCTTTCCATTTTTATGTGCCTTTCTTCTAAAAATGTTATGCCACACTAGACTAAAAAGTTATACTGCTTTTTCCCTCCAGTTCCCTATTGGACCACATACCTCAAAAATAAATTCACAGATTACAAGTGGTCAACAACTTTTTTGCTGTGACCAGGTCTAGGAATGAGGGAGTAAGGGATACCAGGAATAAATTAGAGAAGAATTTCCCTCCCTTTTTATTTCCCATAACTTCCTCGTTAGGAGTCCTTTAGTTTGAAAGTACAGAGACAACTGAGGGATGTTTCTAATGACAAGTTAATATTAGAAGTGCTAATACTTTGGGAGAATACTTTGGAAGAATCTCAGGAATGGTTTGAATCCTTATGTGTAGTTTTGCTTAAATTACACCAGGTATTAAAGCATTGTGACTCAATGGTTTATGCAACAAGCTGGAAACTCAGTTCTGGATATGCGTCTGACATTTGTATTTTTACAAGTGAGCTAGTCGTGTTCACTCCCATGTTTTATTTAGTTTTTCATCTATTAATGAGGACAATGACGTCAAATTGCCTTCCAGAATTGTTAAAAAGAACTCACAAAGAGTTATAATGCCATGTAAGCCATAACAAAGGTAGTTTTCATAAGAGAACAGTCGCAAAAATACTCTAAAAGTCAGAACTTCTACACAGATATGAAGCATCACTTTTAACTGAGTGACGGGGGAAGGGATATCGTGAATATGAAACAGGTGGATAATCCTGAAACCCATTTTGAATTGTTGGTTTAAAAATCTCACTCCAACCTTCACAAATGTAGTAAGAAAATACATTTTGAAAATGGTATTTTGGCTTTCTTTTCATCCCTCATGTCTTTACCCAGAGTAAAGGTGGTTAGTGAGTAGGGCAAGAGCCTAAGGAGACAGTAGGTAAAGAAGCAAAGGGTCCAGAAATCATCCATTGTTTGTTTAACCGGTTCTTATTTTGTTTTCTGTGAGCAAGCATAACGTGCAGTACCCTAATTCTACAACCCAAGGCTTAGAGAGCTGAAGTGACATCCTGACTAAGAAATGCATGGAACGGGCATTTGAAACTTCATCTCTCTCACTTCTGAGCCCAGGCTCTTTATTCTGACCTATTCTGTTTCGGGAAAAGCAGAATTTCTTTATGGATTAAATGCCGGCCAAACCTGTCCTGAAAAGTTCTAAGTCAGTTCTCAGTTAAAGGGATTCTCTCCACTTCTCTCATGGCCACGTGGGTTACAGAGTGACATCTCTACATATGTCTGCATGACTGGTTAGTGACTTTTGACTAACCAACCAGATTCTTTATAATTCCTATTCTTATAAGACGTTCCCTAAAAATATCCCAAGGTATTCAGTTTCTGACCTTGCTGTTTGATGACTTACTCTCTCTAGGTTTCTAAGTTCAGATTGTGAACAGTGAGAACTAATTGGCCAAGATCCTGTTCCTACACCAGGCCACAGGTTGCTGGCCTGTTTACACAGCATAGGTCAAGTGCAGCTGTGGCTGGGAATGAGCAAGGTGGCCATAGTTTCTCTAGAATTGTGGTATAAGTGGGTCGGCATTCTGAAACACCTGTGCCATTTTTAAAAAATTTCCCCAAATAAGATCAGCTTCCATTTTCTCCATTTGGGTGTTTCTATTGAAGATACTGCCATTCTTCCTGTCACCTAGATTGAAAGTCTAAAAAATTTTTAATTAAATAGATTTAATTTTGTTGGAAAAGTAATGCATACACAGTAATATTTAGAATATAAAAAGGTATACACAGGGATCCCTCGGTGGCGCAGCGGTTTGGTGCCTGCCTTTGGCCCAGGGCGCGATCCTGGAGACCCGGGATCGAATCCCACGTTGGGCTCCCGGTGCATGGAGCCTTCTTCTCTCTCTGCCTGTGTCTCTGCCTCTCTCTCTCTCTGTGTGACTATCATAAATAAAATTAAAAAAAAAAAAAAAGGTATACACATTTGAAGTTGTCTCCTTTTTGCCAGGGCCCTCCTACAGGCAAACACAGCTAATGTTTTTTGAAATATCCTTGAGACAAATTCTGTGTTCAAGTATTTTATCCACATTCCATTTTATATAAAAGTAAGAATACCATAAACACAATGCCTAGCTTTTCTCATTCCGTAAGTAGATCTTGGGACCTACTCCACATCAACGTACACAGATTATTTTTTTTTATAGTTTGGCTTCAAAAAACCTAATTATATGGATGTGATTTTGTTTTTTAACCAGTCCCTTTTGAAATGCAGGCCCCTTTCTACTCTTGCCATTACAAATAAGGCTGTAATAAGTTTGTGTTTGTATACACCTATAAATATTACCTCTAAGGTTTTTTCAGCCAAAGCACGTGTGAGGTTTCCATTATTATACATTTATGGCCAAACTGCATCCAAAGATGTGCAGATTTCTCTCACAATTCATGCATGAAAGTTCCCATTTGCTGAAACTATGCATAGCCCTGCATTGTCAAACCTTCTGATCTCTTCCAACCTGGCAATTTCAGTCATTTTTAATTCTACCTCCTTTCTTGTCTACTAAGTCAGTCCCTAGTTCTGTGAGGTCTTTGTCTCTCTCACCTCCATCTATGTCTTGTAACCTTAAAGCTTTTTTTTTTTTTAAAGACTCTTATGTATTTGAGATAGAGCAAGAGAGAGAGAGAGAGAGAGAGAAAGAGAGAGAGAAGGAACATAAGCGGTGCAGAGGGAGAGGGAGAAGCAGGCTCCCCACTGAGCAGGGAGCCCAACGTGGGGCTTCACCTCAGGACCCTGAGATCATGACCTGAGCTGAAGGCAGATGCTTTAACCAACTGAGCCACCCAGGCGCCCCTAGTTAGTTTTTGTTGCTTCATAATATTGGCTCCCAATACCTCATCCCATTCTCTCCCCTTATTGTGATTTAACAACAACAACAACCACAAAAAGCCAGATTACTATTTTCCTAATTTCATGTCTATTCTCAAAAACCTTTGGTGGCTCCCACTGACAATATGAAATCCAAGTCATTAGGCAGGCATTCAACACTCTCTAGAATCCAATCTGTCTATGTTAGCACCTTCACGGGCATATCAAAGTTCTGCCTCAAACTTCTGCTGTGCTGTCTTCGTGTTTTTTTGTTTTATCGCTTCTCTTACCAGGGAGCTCTTCTTTTTTGTTCAATTCCACATAGACTTCAAGGTCCCCTGAGACCACTGCATGTTGCTAACGGGGTCCCAACTTTCTCAGAAATGTTAAGCCATCCAACGT
Organism: Canis lupus baileyi; assembly: GCF_048164855.1. Classification (NCBI taxonomy): domain Eukaryota; kingdom Metazoa; phylum Chordata; class Mammalia; order Carnivora; family Canidae; genus Canis; species Canis lupus. Next base: position 38,843,833 of record NC_132858.1, on the reverse strand, counting down.
CTGTATCATGCATTTGGCATTTATGAACCCACAGTATAACTAAGTTTATTGTTTTTTTCCTGTCTCCTGAACCAGGCTATAAACACTAAGAAGCCATCCCTAAAACATTTTTGCATCTTTCACATACACACATATTTTGAGGTGTTCAAAAATTATCTGTAAATTGAAAGGTGACCTAAGTATACTAAAATGCTAAGTAAGCCTTTGCAAAAGAGTCAAGATACATAACGGTACTCTACATTTGTTTTCCCTAATCTACATCGGATGCCAAAGGTAGATGCTAGGAACTTAAAAAAACACTCAAGTTTTACAAGAAAGAGAGAGAGAAGGCTGTCAGTAAGAGGAAAAGTAAAAATACTGCAAAAACACTAGACAATATGAGGCTCCGTACTCAAAACAAGTCAACACATCCAATCAGTCAGTCCCTAGATTGTTACTCAACTTGTCTAGCATATAGTCATCAAATACCCTCTGGGTTGTACATTCTTTTGATATATCAAAAGTACAGGCACTCCTCATCATCTGCCCATTGCTTTGCTTAGAGTTTTAATTTCTTTCCCAGTTCTGGGGGGAAAAGGGTTACCTACAGGGTGACCCTTGGTGGGTGATCAAGACCAGATCCTGATCTTTTCCTACATCCAGTGGAAAACTGAGTCTCAGTATCTAATTAAAGTAAAATACTCCAGACCCTTGTTTCCAATGGAGCCTAACTCGGAAACTGAACTATTCTAAGTGAATCTTTGAGTACAGGACAGAACTATCTTTTCATATGCACATACACCACTTAGATACATAGGAGGTTGAGGAGGGCACACCTGGAAGTGCGTATTTCTGAGAGCAGGACTGGACTGGCATACATCAGTTGTGCATTTTAAAGAGAAACATCGTTCTTTGAAACAGGAAAAATATTGTACCCACCTATATTCTTCAAGGAGTTTTATCGTTAAGCTCCATAGTGGTTCTAAACATTCATCTGGGAGGAGGGGGCTAGCACGCATGTTCCCTATTTTCGACCCATTCCCTGCCCAAGCTTATCTGATAAATTTCTTGGGTGTGGGTAGGAGGGATCCAGAGAAGTCCAGGGATCCAATCATTCTGTCCTGCCACGTTACCACACGTTTACTTTCCTTAGTGAGGGGCAATCCATCTAAGGGCTGTACTGAAAGCAGGAAGGTCTGAGTTCTAGTGTTGGCTCTGCTAAGGGTACGCTGGGGGCAGGGGTGGGCCCAGGCAAACCACTTTCTTCGCAAAAATGGTGAATTAGATTAGGACAGATTCTCTCTAATTGCCAGAAGACTTGCAAAGACGCACACAAATTCATCAAGTCCATTCTATGGAGAAAAAAGCCTGTTAATCATTTCTGTCCGGAGGGCTGCGAATCTGAGCTCCAAAGCACAAAGTGCGTCTCATTCAGCCAACACAGGCGTGGCAGGTGTTCGGGTGCGCTCCGGGTCTCAGGGCTCACCCGCCAGGGCTGAATCTGCAGACGGATCTGCAGAAGGCCTTTCATTCAAGGAATATTTGGCTTGTCCCGGCCGCAGCCACTGCCCGAGGCGGCAAGGTCAGGCGCCGTCAGCATCCCGGGCCCGCAGCGGGACCCAGACCCACCCGCCCCGACGCGGGGGGACGCGACTACAGTTCCCGGCATGCCTCTGCGTCCCGCCCCCCCCCCCCGACTCCCGCGGGCCGGGCCTTGTGGCCGCAGGGCGGCGCGGAAACACTCGCAAAGTGCGCTTTTCCCACCAGCGGGCCGTGAGCCCGCAAGTTCCAGCGGAAGTCTTCCTGGACCGACCAGGGTTTCCTGGGCTCGGAGGCGCACCCCGTCCTGCGGGACGCCCCACCCCCGGGCGCTCCAGGCGGCCCCGGCCGGACCACGCCCCGGAAGTGGCTCCCGCGGCCCCGCAGGCCGCCGCGGGCCTCGCAGCCACTGCGAGAGGGTCTGGGCGCGGCGGGGCGGGCCCGGGGGCGGGGCCCGCGGGCGGGGGCGGGGCCTGGCCGGGCGTCTCGGCGCCTGGGGCGGGGCCACGGCTCGGGGGCGCGCGTCTGGGTGGCGGCGGGGCCGCGCCCGTGGGGAGAGGCGGCGGCGGCGGCGGCGGCGGAGGGCAGTGGGGCGGGGGTGGGGAGGAGGGACCGGGCCGGGGGGCAGGGCCAGGGAGAGCCGAGCTCCTGAGGCGGCGGCGGCGTCTCCAACGGGGGAGGAGGAGGGCGGGGACGAGGATGGAGCGGGCGGGGGGTTGGGGCTGGCGCTAGCCGCAGCGGCTCGCCTCGGACCGGGGGAGCGCGGCGGCTGCTCCTCGAGTTGCGGCGTCGGGCGCCGGGCCGGTGCCGCCGCTGCCGCCGCCCCGGGCGGTGGGGGGAGCGGGGCGCGGGAGGCCGGGCGGCGCGCTGGGGAAGGCTGAGCGGGCGCTGCGCCGGGCGGGCGGGCGGCGGCGGCGGGCGCGCGGGAGGATGGAGCAAGTGGAGATCCTGAGGCGGTTCATCCAGAGGGTCCAGGCCATGAAGAGCCCGGACCACAACGGGGAGGACAACTTCGCCCGGGACTTCATGGTGAGTCGCGCCCCGCGCCGCCCGTTCCCGCCGGCGCTTTGTGCGCGGCCGTGAGCTGAGCAGCGGGGCGGACGGCCCGGGCCGCCTCCTCCTCCGCCGCCGCCGCCGCCGCCGCCGCCCTCGGCCTCCCTCCGCCGCCGCCCGGCCGAGCCCGCCCCGCGCGCCGCCGCCCGCGACCACCTATTGTCTGCGGGCCGGGAGCGTGCAGCCTGCCCCGCCCGGCGGGGTCTCCCGGGGGGTCTCCCCGCGGGGTCTGCGCGCGGGGTCGGGGCGAGGTGACCCGGGGAGCGCGGCGGGGCGGAGGGACGGGGGCGCCAGGTCAGCCCCGGCCCGGGGCCGCCCTGCCCCGCCGGCCGCGGAGGTGGGCACGGGGCGCTTGGCCGCCGCGACCCCCGAGGACCCCCGAGGACCCCCGAGGCTGGGCCGGGGTCGGCCGCGGGCCCCGACACCCAGGTTTGCGGTGGCGCCGGGGTCCCCGCGACGTTAGGTCGGAGGGCCCGGGTGTGCGCGGCGCTGCGGCTCCCGCTCCCGCTCCCGCAGGAAGCCCCCGCCGACCCCTGGGGGTGTCGTCGGAGGCGGAGGGGATGTGACCATCACTTCCTATCCGGGGTGGGGGCGGGGAACTCGGGAACAATAGTCCTGGTGGGGCGGAGGCTCCGAAGCGGCCGGAGCGCTGCACCGGGAGATAACCTTCCCTGCCCCCCCTTCCGCCCTCGGCTCGGCGCACGGGCTGCGGGAGGTGCGAGGTCCTGCTCCCGAAGTCGCCCGAGGCACAGCCCCTAGGAGGGGGTCAGGGCCAGAGGCGTGGGACCAGAAGTCCGCTTCCTACGTCGCCCCCCCTCCCCTCCACCTTTTATTTTTCTGCTGGACAATGTTCCCTTTAGGGTTGTTTCTCGGCTCAGGAGGCGGTGGTTGCGGCGGCTGCTCCTACGGATGTTGCGCAAGACCGGGGCGTTGGAAACTCTGGAGGTCTGGGGAATGGAAAAGGAAGTGGGACTTGGGGAAGTGGCTGCTCCTTGGCCGCGGCGGGGTTCGGGAATGGGAAATAGGCTCGGGAGAGGTTGGTCCCGGGCAAGGTACCCCCCGCAGAATGATCCCTTAACCCCGGAATTCTCCATTGTGAAAAGGACACACGGCTAAGTCCATAAAAATGAATGGGCAGCACACATTGTCTAGGGTTTTTGTTTGTTTGTTTGTTTCAAAGTGCAGTTTGATTGTTTACAAGGTGCCGCTGAAATGACTTTTAGCCCTGAAAATGCTTTTTCACATTTTAAAGAGACTCGGTTATCTACAGTTTTAGGCATTAAAATTGCTAACAGCTTGTACAATAGATCGTTGACCTTATACAGCAGTGTAATAGTATTGTTGAGCTTCGTGATTCCCGCCTTCCTAGACCGGTGAAAGAGGATGGGAGTGAGATTTTGTTAGTATCTTTCGAAGATGGAAAAATGTAGGTAAAATAATCTGTGTCCTGTTTTGGACATTTTCTGTGGATATTTAGCCTATGTGTTTTTGATCCGAGGAAAATAAAGAGGGTATTTTCTCTTCTTACTAGTGAGAATTGGGTCGTGCCACTCAGAAGTAATTGGAGGGAGTCCCCTTTTTCCTTTTTTTTTTTTTTTTTTTGGCCAATAGAAAATATTTACTTTTAGGGCATTTTAGAAGTTTAAAACCAGGCTTTTGCAGTCTTATTTTCGTTATGGAAGAAGAGGTGGTGTGGTCCTTGGTCACTGTGAGTTTGCATGCTAGTCATCTTGTTATCCCTGGGCATATCCTGTCAGGAAAGAGCATTGTTTGGTGATGAAGGCCGTCAGGACAGGTGCCCAGTCTCTGAACTTATGTGCAGGGGAAGTAGCCTTGGGGTTCGTGCTTTGCGGATGAGTCAGGGATCCTATTGGAGATTTCATTTCTGAAGGACTGAGTTTCTTTTATCTTCCATAATACCTAGGGATAGATAGGTGATTCTACGCTGGAGATTTGATGACTAAGGCTATTCTTTTATAGGGCTTGCTTTTTTTATTCCATGACTTGATAAGCAATAGCTATAATTAAGCCTGCTAGATAGATGGTGCTGCTTTTTCCCTTGACTGGAAGGCTAGAGGGAGACCATGTCCCCTGTGCTGTGGAGAGAGAATAGAAGATAAGCTAATAATTTCAAGTGTTCTGTTACTCTTAAATTCTTATGTGGATCAAAAATGCATTATTAAATTGTAGCATTTTAGAACTGAGCCTTAGAAATAATCTATTATAATACTATTCAGTTATAAAGTACTAGTTTTTTTGATTTCAAATTTGGAGATTATAGAATAATAATTAATAATGCCTTACTCTTAGGAATGTGGGGTGGATTATGTTCTTCCCTTTGTTGTATCCAGCCTTCCTAGTCCTGTCACCCAAAGGCCGTCTCTGTTAATGTTCTTAATGCATCTGTTTGACGGTGCTGTTTATTTCATTTTATATTGTTGGGTTTTTTTCCCAACTTATCATTTTGATAAGTACTTTTCATTTGTAAAAATCCAGTAGCTATTTAATATTTCAGTGGCTATATGATATTTTACTTGGCAACTATTTTATAGCTTAACCATTTCCTTGTGATTGAATATTTGGCCATTTATTTTCTATTATGAACATTTATGGGTAAAACTTCCTTATTTTGGATTGTTGCATAAGATATCTTCCAGTAGTGGAAGTACTAGGTAAAAGGATATTTATTTATTTATGAGTTTACGAGTTTATTAATTTATTCATGGGAGATACAGAGACAGAGGCAGAGGGAGAAGCAGGCTCCCTGCAGGGAGCCTGATAGGGATTCCATCCCAGGAGTCTGGGATCATGCCCTGAGCCGAAGGCAAAATGCTCTACTGCTGAGCCACCCAGGTGCCCCAGATATAAACATTTAATGCATGTTTATAAATAACCTTTTGAAGAAGTTGTATCAGTTTATACGACTGCCAGTAGTACATGAGCGTTCATTTAATTCATTTGATGGTTGGAAAATGGTTTCTTGTTTTAATTTGAATTTTGTGTTGACTAGTAAGGTTAGGGAATTTTCCACCTGTCATTAACTATTTTGAGTTGTCTATTCCTGTCTTGGTGTGTTGTGTCCTCTCCAGCCCACCATTAAAGAGGAGAAAACTAAGATATTGAGGTGGTGTAAACTACAGCACCAAGATGATTACTTATTCAACATCTGATTTGTGGCAGATGCAGGACTCGATTTGAGCATCTTGACTTTAAGTCTTCTTACAAGATGGCAGACAGTGATCATGACAAGTAAATGTATAGGATAGAGTGATGTGTAATCGTGTTTGATAGACCTGGTTTTATGCTCATCTCTTTCATTGTATAGCTGTTGGACCTTGGGCTGGCCACTTTGAAGAAAATAGGATGACTGATTTCTGTCATCTTTTAAAGAAGAAAAATGCTACCTAGTTCATAGGGCTGAGGTATGGGAGTGATTATTTAGAGTCATCATTTAACAAATCCTGGTGCTAAAGTCTGTGGTCTCATATAGCTAATTTATGTAGTCAGTTACAGATAACTAGACATAAAAAGAAAAAGGTATCTGGGCTTTTGTTTTCAATCATTTTCTTGTGCTTTTTAAAGCTTTATAACGTCTAGGGGTGCCTGCCTGGCTCAGCCAGTTAGGTATCCAACTCCTGATCTCAGCTCCAATCTTTTGTCAGGGTCATGATTACAAGCTCAGCACTGGGCTCCATGCTGGGAGCCTACTTAAAAATAAGTAATAAATGAATAAATCTTTACAATGTCTGAAACATTGAAACAAGCAGTAGATTTCTCTTGATCAGACTAAAGTTTATCTAATTTATATTAGACACTTGTATGTAAAAAATAATTACAGATGACACGTAAGCTACAAGTAAATATGGCAGTTTCGGCTTAAAAACCAGTTCTCTCTCCATTCATGAAGGTGAAAACAAAAATATAATGAGTGAATTCAGTTGAGTATTTAAAAAACAGGATGCAGTAGAGGTGTGAATTTCAGGACTTTGTTGTGAAGAGTATTTACAGACATTTTTCTAAAGCCAAACTGAGGTATAATAGCAAGCTATTCTACGTTAAAATGCTATTTAAAATAACTCTGATGTGTTGTTTTTTTTTTTTAAGATTTTATTGATTTATTCATGAGAGAGGCAGAGACACAGGCAGAGGGAGAAGAAGAAGGCTCCATGCAGGGAGCCTGTTGTGGGACTCGATCCCGGGTCTCCAGGATCACACCCTGAGCCGAGGGCAGGCGCTAAACCGCGGAGCTACCCAGGGGTCCCAATTCTGGTGTTTTAAACTAATTTGAACTTAATTTATCAACCAAAAGTACTCAGAACTACTGTAGAAATTATCCATTTCAAGGGATTTATTATATAAAACCATCTGTTCTACAAACAGTAATCCTGACATAACTGCTCAAAGCAACCTGTCTGCTTGCTTTGTTATGATTAAATAATTGTTAGACCATTTTTATTTTACTACAGTAATGTTAGTCTTTATAAGTTATTTTAAGTAAAAAAGAAATTAACATTTCTGTCCCTTTTATATTCTAAACACTGTGCCAGATACTTTACACCCTATCTTACTTCACATGTCAACAATTTATGAGATAGATGTAAATTGAATCTTACACATGAGGAAGCACACTCTGAGAAATTAAGTATTTTGCTTGACTTCAGAACCTCTGTTCTTTTTAAAAATTCATTTATTTATTTATTATTTTTATTTATTTTATTTTTTTATTGGAGTTAAATTTGCCAACATATAGCATTTTTAAAATTTATATATATATATATATATTTTTTTTTATTGAAGTTGTTTGCCAACATATAGCATTTAAAATTTATTGATTTCAGTAATCTCTATATCAAGCTGGGGCTCCAGCTCATCACCCCGAGATTGAGTCTCACAAGCTCCTTCAACTGAGCCAGCCAGGCACCCCAAAACCTCTGTTCTTTTTGTTCTGTTTCTCCAGGATGCAGCTGAGGTCCTTTGGGACCTGGCTGGGACTAGGCTAGTGGTGGGGAGGGTATATCACCATGCAAAGGGATGGAAGTTTTAAAGTTGAAGATGTTTGGGGCGCCTGGGTGGCTCAGTCTGTTGAGCTTGGGACTCCTGGTTTTGGTGCAAGTCATGATCTCATGGGTCCATGGATTGAGCTGAGTCTCAGCGTGGAGGATTCCACTGGAGATTCTTTCCCTTTACCCCTCCCCCCACGTGCAAGCTTGCATACTCACTCGTGCGTGCACACTCTGTCTCTGAAATAAATGAATAATTCTTAAAAAAAAATTAAAGTTGAACATGTTTAGGGGAGTGGTAGATAATCACCTAAAAACAGTAGTTCACACCTTTTGGTCTCTAGAATCCTTTATAGCCTTAAAAATTATTGAGGGCTCCAAAAAGCTTTTATTTACTGTACTACAAACTAAAATAGATATATAAAAAAAATCTGCTTAAAAAAATAATAAACCCACTTCATATTAACTATAGATAATTATTATTCAAAACAGAAAGTAATTAGTGAGAAGAAGCATTATTTTTATATTTTTGCAAATTTCTTTAATGTCTGGCTTAATAGGAAACTGGATTTGGGTTTTCGTATCTGATTCGTTCATATGGTTGCAGTGTTTGTACTCTAGAAAACGCCACTGTACACTCTAAAAAGGAGAATGAAAATGATTTTTAAAAATTACCGTGCCTTAGGTCTGTGCATTCCTATATTTACAGGTGAGGAAACATAAATTAATATTATTAGGAAAAGAATTTTAACTTCATGGACTCTCTGAAATGGCCAGGGGCTAGGCTGTCCCTGAACCATACTTTGAGAACCAGTGAAGTAATGCATGGTAAGGGCTAATGGTGATGCTGAGAAAATTAGGTAGGGGTTAGATTGTGAAGATTCTTGCATCTATGCTATAATTTACTCAATAGATCAGTATTAGTGATTTTGAATAGTTCTATACTACAACTCTTAGGGTCACTTGGAAAGTGGGCAGGTGTTAAGAAAATAAACATAGTAACTGAACATTCTAGCAATGTTAGAACTACTAACTACTTACCCCCACCCTCTGCCACAGACTGCTTTAGTATGAGCCTTCACTTCTTTGATACAGATAGATTCTGGATAGCCACTATATGTTTTAAGAAGGGTAAGCAGTCATTTGGCAGATTTGTGTTTGTAGGGGTTGATTCTGGTGGCAGTATTAAGGATGGAATTAGTGATGAAGGAGAGCATTTTGGAAGCTGTTGAAATATAGGAAGTGAGATAAGGGTCTGAACTAAACTAAGATAGTGGAATAGAGAGTATATATAGGATCTGATAAGGATTAAGAAAGAAGTCTCGATTCACTAGATGTGGGTAGTCCAGGAGAAAGGAATATTTACAGTATGACTCCAAGTTTCCTGGTTTGGTATACTATCACCCAAGTTAGAAGATACCATTTGGTATGGTTAGGAGTACGGGAAGAGAAAGAAGTAGAAGAGACCAAGCAGAAGGTGGTTGGAGGAAATTTCAAGGTAGAAGAGAATTAGTTTAGTTTAAATGTGGTAAACTGAGGTGCCTGAGACATCAGGCAGAAATGTAGAGCTCAAGAAAGCTGACAGGATGTAGTTAAAAATTTGGAAGTTGCCATATGAGCATATAAAAGGTATTTGAAAGCATGAGAGGGAATGAATTTATTCAGATGAGCGTATAAAGTGACCAGCTTTAGGTTGGAGAGCAGCAGCATTTAAAGAGCAGCCCGTATGCTCAGAGAGGAGGGAAGGGAACCCAGAGGATGTCAGAAAAGCCTGGGAGGGTTTCGGGAAAGGAGTAGTTAGCAAAAACAAATACTTCTAGAAGGACTGGTAAGGTGAGATTGAGAAAGTACCCATTCTGTTTGCCAAGTAGGAGTGATTTGGTGACCACAAAAAGTGGTTTGGGTAGGATATGGAAGAGTCTAGATTGTAGTTGATTGAGGAGAAAATAGGTCAAATGAGTATAAATTCTTAACATTTACATTTAACATTTTGAAAGTAGATGGTAGAAACTGGAGGAAGACAGATTGAAGGAGAGCTCCCCTCATAAACTTTGCTTTTTTGTGTGTGTGTGTTAAAGGTAAGATAGGTGCAGTATTTTATATGTTTCTTAACTATATGTGTGTCCTCGTTTGTGAAATGATTGCTGTTTAAATATAATTTTATTTTTTTTTAAATATAATTTTAAAAGACAGATAAGAACTTGTCTTTTGGTTAAATGAGGCCTCTAAAGCTTTTTAAAGTTTGGGTTTGAAATGTTAGAAAACATGAAGTGAAGAAAGATGGAAAGCCTGGAAGATTTTATGCTGCACAGCCGAAATAAGTATAAAAATTTTCATTGTTAAAGTGTTAAATGCTGTGGATTGAGGTGTTTTAAAAATCAGTAACAGCTTTATTGAGAGATAATTCACTTAATAAAACTCCTTGATTTAAGCTGTATAATTTAATAGTTTTTAGTATATTCACAAAATGATGCAGTCATCATTATCAATTTTATCACCCCAAAAAGATACCCCATACCCATTAGCAGTCATTCTTCCTCCCTTTCCTATCCCTGACCTCGAGGCAACCACTAATCTACCTTCTGTCTCCATAGATTTGCTTCATACAAATGGAATCATACAATATGTGCTGTTTTGTGACTGAGTTCTTTGACTTAATATAATGTTTTCAAGGTTCGTTCATGTGTTGCAGGAATTGAAACTATTTGACTTCTTATTATGACTAAATAATATCCCATTGTATGGATATACCACATTTTGTTCATCCATTCATCCACTGATGGACATTTGAATTGTTTCCACTTTTTGGAATATTTTCTTTATATAATAATACATAAAATAGAATACTTTGTATTTTATGAATAATGCTACTATGAATATTTATGTACACATTTTTGTTAGGATATATGTTTTCCTTTATCTTGGGTATATATCTAAGAGTAGAATTAATGGGTGATATGGTTGGACATTTTGAGGAACTGCTAGACTGTTAAAGCTGCTGCACATTTTACATTCCCACCAATTTCTCTACATTCTCACTAACACTTGTCCGTCTTTTTGATTATAGCCATCCTAGTGGGGTGGAGTGTATCTTGTGGTTGACTTGTAGGTTTTTAAAATATCCTAGTGAGTTTATATAAATGGTTCTGTATGTTTAATGTGTCTTTCAAACCTAGAGTGATAGGAAGTATTTTCTTTTTGCATTTGCTACTGGTTTAGTTTCTAAGCCATCCTTTGATGAGTATCCAGCCAAACATATTTCTAAGTAACTTAATAAGTGGAAGTAAACTTTTAAGTAACTCTTTCCCTATGGCTTACCAGAGACAGCATACTACAAATTTAATAGTTAATTCTCAAAAAATTTTATTGTATGTATTTACTTTCAGAATAGTGCTAGCTTTTTTTTCATTCAATAGTTGACATTTAGTTTGGAAAAGGTTTTTGACAGTTTGAAAGTAAGACATTAACATTCAGATTAAAACTTTTTTCTTCATATGTTAAATGCTTCTGTGTTTCTATAACATTCAGTTCATTAGATTCATAAACATTTACATTTCTGACTTCCCTGGACTGAAAGCCTCCAGGGCTAGCAATTGGGACTTAATTATCTCTGTATCCTCATTGCTTAATATAGTGCCTGGCACTTAACAGGCATTAATGGCCCTTGCATGAGCAGAAATTGTGGTGAGCTTGAAACTGTAAGACAGAGATTTATTCTTCAGGTGGATTCTTTTTTTTTTTATTTTTTTTATGTTTTTATTTATTCGTGAGAGAGAGCGTGTGAGAGACGCAGAGACACAGGCAGAGGGAGAAGCAGGCTCCATGCAAGGAGCCCAACACGGGACTCGACCCCGGGACTCGAGGATCACGCCCCGGGCCGAAGGCAGGCGCCAAAATGCTGAGCAACCCAGGGATCCCCAGGTGGATTCTTCAAATGGTCCAAGGGATTTGTCTCTTAGAGGAGCAGAACTGCTTTTCCCCTTTCATTGCGTACACACTTCTGTGTATGCTTACACAATGTGTTTGTGTTTTTAGTACCCACTGAAAAAATTTGAGATAAAGTATCAGGCTGCATTCAGGAAAACTTTTAGATAAACAGGGTTTTATTAATTGTAATATCTGCTGCATAAATATGAAAGATAGTACGTATTTTTCTCTGGATGCTGGTTGATATGTGTAAGGATTCAGGGAACCACTTGAAGTAACTGCTTATGTATCCCCCACCCCGTGACTCCTACTTGGGGACCATTATCTTAGAATATTAACTTTAATAAAATATCTACTTTTAACTTTTGATTTTAGGTTCCATTGATAAAATCCAGATACCATGTTATTAGCATTTCTTCAAAAAATAGTGGTATCTTGTAACTTGTGGGTGTTTTGGAGTGATTACAGCAATAGCTGTTGTTCTCTTCTTGCTTCTGGTTTCTTGCCTCATCCAATCCATTCCGCATATCATACTCACTTTCCTAAAATACCATTTTCAAGTGTTGGCATCTGTGGGATAATAGAAAACACTGGTTGTAAAAATCAGGATATGTCTATTTTAGTCCCTGTGTTGCTCCTTAGTTCTGTTTTCATCAATAAGTTTATTTAGGATGGTACTGGAAACATGGTTTTATCTTTGGGATGCCTGAGTTACTCAGTTGATTAAGCATCAGAACTCTTGATCTTGTTCAGGTCTCCCCCCATCTCAGGGTTACGAGTTCAAGCCCCGCATCGGGCTGCATGCTGGGTATGGAGCCTACAAAAAAAGAAAGAAAGAAAAATGGTTTTATTTTTATTATCAAAAATGTAATTTCAAAAACAATTCAAGGCTCCCTTTGATGACCATTAAAATTATTAGAATCTTAAATGCCCAGGCCAAATCAAAGCATCAGATCCAAGCTCTGATTCTTTTCTTTTCTTTTTTTTTTTTTTTTGCTCTGATTATTTTCATACTGTAATTATATGCTGTCTTCCCAATTTCCCTCTCTCCTGTCCTCCCAATTTTATAACTTTTGCCCTAGTTTAGAATCACAGGCCAATAGGATAAAGTCTGTACTTCTTAGCTTGGCATTCCAGAGCCTTAACATAGTTTGTCACCTTTGCAGTGTTAAAATCCTGTACTCTGCAGTATATATATCCCCTTCCTTCTGGAATAATCTATATCTTGTCCTTGAGCATTCCCACTGGATGAATGAAATTTTATTTGTGGTGTACTATTAAACATACTTTTTCCATTTTTTAGAAAACTTCTTAACCAGTACCTTGAAGATCAGAATACTGAAAATTCTGACCCTGACCTCAAACTTAGAAGCAAAAATGTAATTAATTCTCTGGGGTAAATATTTTAGCCCAGTTTATCTTAAGCATTTCTCCATTGTAATATCTCATTGTAATGTTATCTGTATTGTAATACTATCTCTATTGTAAAATTTGATTTTTAATATCAGGAAAAAGTTTTGCATTAGATTTGAGTTCAAGACTTGCCTAATGCAAGTCCAGTGATACGCAGTTATTCTAAACCTCACGACACCCTAAGTTTCTTCCAGATAGTTGAACTTCTCTCTCAACATTTCATATTTTCTGTAGTATTTTTAGATTCTTGGGTTCTTTCGATTCTAAAAAATTTTTTAGATTCATGCAGTCAAACCCTAACAATTATCTCCTTCTCTGTGAAACACACAAAAGTCTTATTTCCATTTGTATAATATTGTAGTGTCTATGAGCTGCCTTATGGCAGATAAAAGTTGTTGGTCCCTCAGAGTTTTTCCTAGAAAATACGGAATGTGGATCATGTTAATCTCAGACGCTTTGGGATATATGCTAATGTCTACAATTCTTATAATAACTATTCTTAGATGTAATCTGCATTTGAAAAGCTATTTAACAATATTGGAGTAGCTATCCTAGTAGGCTCTGAAGGAATGCAAAAATGTATCCCTGTCATCCTTCCATGATTCTTGCCATCCACTGGTTCATAAATAAGCGATTTCTGGAGTTCCCACTATGCCCTAGGCACTTGTGTTTAGAATTGGCAGTTGAAAATATGAAAGTCATTTTCCTCAAGAAGTTTACCAACTGTGAACAGACTTAGGAGAAGCAGCAGGAAGTTTCCATTGAGTGAGCTTCAGGGGGTCTCTGAACCCTTTCAAATTATATTTAATACTTTTTGTATATGCCCATTTTGGTGGAGGTGGGATAGAGAAGGTTCATAGCTCTTAGATTTTCAAGGGGCTTGGGTTCCAAAAACCTTTGGAACTTCCAGATTAGTAGAAAGATAACAAGGTTTGAGCTACACAGGAATTTTTATCCTGGCTATGCTTTGATTTTAAGCTGGTTGTCTCGGGAAATTGTGGATATATAGTACCTACCTAGATGGACCAAGGTCAAGATAGTATGTATGTAAAGCTAGTAACATCATCTGTACAAGGTACTCAGTAGTAATTCAAGATGTCTTATTATTCTAGTGGAAATGTATTCAAGATTTAAACCTTAGAGGCAGGATATGCACCGTTTTGGCAAAGAGAGCTCATTTGAACTGACTCTTTCTTACAGGAAGAGTTTGTCAGGTGAACTAGCATAAAGGCATTTCAGATACAGAAAACTAACAGCACTTAAAAACACATAGAGATAAGAGTTTTGGTTTTTAGATGAGAGGAACAGAGTGGTAAAGTATATAAAATAAACAAACCCTATATACTGAAATATGGAAGGGAATTCCCAAAGGGAGACAACTTAAATGTTGAGTAGGAGATGAATATGAAGTTGACCTTTGCATTTTTTAATGTTTTGGTGAGGAGTGTTTTGATGTCTCATTATTATGACATAGTTGTTTATTCTTACAGTGTACAATTTGGTTGGTATGAAAGAGCTTTTTAAAACTGAGTTCCAAAAAATAAAAATAAAAATAAAAATAAAACTGAGTTCCAACCATGTGGTCAGTATTCTTAATCTGGTAATTTTACTTTATCCCAGGTATATAAAATAGTACTTTACATAGTTCTTAAGATCGTTAGATCAGTTTTTCATTGGCTTCTGTTAAAAGTGGCCTGTAAAAAAATTACATTAAAAAAAATCTTTAGGACCTAGACCTATTTATAGTGGTAGACCTCTTGCTTAGTTTGAATTTCTCTGCAAATGTGAGTTTTGCATAAGATCACTCAAGAGTGTTTGAGACTACACATTTGGGACCAGAACCAAAGTGAGAAAGGAAGGGGAGTTCTAGATTCCATGGTACAAAAATGTGGAGAAAAGCTTTTCTGGATAACTTCTTCCCACATTATGTACAATGGATTTACTCATAAGTTATAGACCCTTTGATAGGAAAAGAAACATTAAAACTGTTTAGAAATTAAGGAGTTTGTAGCAGGTTTTACAATTAGAGGTTGGCAGAGCTGAGTTTGTCCCAAGTTATAAAAGCACATGCTTTTTCTATGACATGATGTTGCCTAGGCCAACAATTGCATTCTCACTATTTAGGGAAAACAGTAAAAAAGCAGAACATGAGAAATACAGAAAAATTCCTTGTTGGTATAGTTTTTGTTTGCGGCCTACTTCCAAACTAGCTTAAATGAAAAAAAAAATCAATTGCAATAGAATATTGCCCTTGAGCTACTTGAAGAACAGAAACCAAGAATTGGAGAGCTGTCCATAACCTTACCTTCTCTCTTCACAGCCCTTCTTTCTATGATTTATCAGTTTCTCTGTTTCTAGAGGGCTTTTTGGATACTTGTCTTGGCTTCTTGGCACCTGCTTTATTTTTCTCTCACTGCATTTTGACTTTCACTGTTCTGAATAAAGGTATTCTGAATTAAAGGTATCCATCTCGGTGTCTCAACTAACTCATTCATTTATTTCAGTTTAGGGTAAGAGATCAGAATGACTAGAGTTGCTTGAGCTCTTTTTCACATTCCTGAATCAGTCAACTCACCAGTGAGAGGAGTATTGTGTGAATTGACCAAGTAGGGAGCTTGTTCAGATGTATGGGAGGGGGAAGGGACTTTTCTTAGGTAAATAGAATGATCATTCACTAACTAGGCAGGCAGTCCGAAGAGTACCTAGTCCAAAAATCCTTGAAGCAAAACTGAAAAAAAATTTAACTATTGAAGTTTCAGCCCCAAATAAACTTCTACTCACTTTCTTTCAGAGAAGGGGAAAAGAAGTATAAAGAGTCCTTATGACTTGAGAGATCATTCTGTTGGCTCTAAAGAGTCCTTATGACTTGAGAGATCATTCTGTTGGCTCTGGTAGGGTGTTTAATTTCACATACACAGTACATATTAAACACCAGGCAAATTTTTGGTGTGTGTGAAAACTATAAAATTAAGATAGTCTCTAAGTTGCATATTAATGGAATCTAAAATTTGAATTGTATTTTTTCAGTGTTAAAATATGGAACCAGAACGTTTACCTTCTTGTAAGTAAATCTTATTTAAAGATCATTTTAGGGCAGCCCTGGTGGTGCAGCGGTTTAGCGCCGCCTGCAGCCCAGGGCGTGATCCTGGAGATGCGGGATCTAGTCCCACATCGGGCTCCCTGCATGGAGCCTGCTTCTCCCTCTGCCTGTGTCTCTGCCTCTCTCTCTCCTGCTCTGTATCTCTCATGATTAAATAAAATAAAATCTTTAAAAAAAAAAAAAGATCATTTTATTGAAGTATTATATAGTCATTCTTTTTTCACTTCTCAAATGTGTATCTGAAATATATCATTATCTGAAAGACTAATGTATTTACTTCACAATAGATTTTGCTTCAACAAAATAGATCTGTAGTTCTTTTAGAAGTTCCTGAATCATATAAAAACTGAGTAATGTAATATCTTGCCTTGTCAATAGTGTGCATGTCCTTTGTATCTGCTTCCCTCTGTATCTCTCTGCCATGTTTTGTCTACTCATAGTTTCTCTAGCTGTCCATTCACCTCTTTGTGCCTCAGATTAATGTGTATTAGAAATGGGTATTAGAGATAGATCAGGATGTACTGTGTAATTTAGAAATTTCCTATAATATATGCCTAGTGTTTGTAATTCTTTTACTGTTTTTTAAGTAAGATCTACTCCCAGTGTGGGGCTTGAACTCATAATCTTGACATCAAGAGTCACATGCTCTGCCAACTGAGTCACCCAGGTGCCTCTGTAATTCTTTGCTTTTAATACTGTAAATAAATGACACATAAGTGGAGGAACATAGAGTAGATGGATATCAATAATAGGATTCTGCAACTGAAATAACTGGTTATGTTCAAATATTTATTGCTAAACCTATTCACTGACATTATTAGATTTTCAAAATAAAAAGTTTTTCTTGTTTAATTTATAGTATGAATAATAGAAGGCTATTAAAGTAAGAAAACTATGGTTTTAATGCTTAATATACCAGATACTTTGGTCTTTTCATTTTGTGGAAAAGTAAAGAGATTGGATGTTTTAATAGTTCAAAAGCTTGAAACAAAAAAATTTTACTTGTGAAAGTCAATGTTCATAGGAACTATTATTTCCTTTCTTGATTAATAGGTAGTTACTGGCTAACTCCACCTGCTCAGCCTCTTCTTCATTTCTTTAACCCCCATTGTAATTTGATTTCAGGATCTACTATTTTGCTGAAATTGCATTTATTATGGTTGTCTCAGATCTCCAGGGCACATCCAGTAGATTCTTTACAGTAGTATGCATCTTTGTTTGTTGATACCTCTTTAGCATTCAGCAATAATTACTGTCTTTTTTTTCTGAGTCCTTAACCTGATGTTGAAACATTTATACCTGTTTTTCTTTTTTTTTAACCTCTCTCTTTAGTCTTTCTCCTCTAATAGTGGCTCAGATGTAATATACCTTCTATTTTTTTACCCTATGGGAAGTCCTATGGGAAATATAATTGAATATTTAGAAATAAGAATTTTCCTAATCTTGTGAAACTGACTATAGTGACATGGTTGCTCTAATGTTGGTGAAGAGTCTCAAAGAATAATAAAATACTGATATTCTCTTATACTCTACATTCTTGTGATGACTAGCAGATTATTTTTAAAGTATTTTTAGAAAACGTAACAATCTAAACTAGAAGTATAGGATTAATATTTAACCAATCCTTCTGTTATCACTGTATTATATGCTAGTTTTTACATTATTTACAAGCTATATATCGGTTGCAAACCATATCTTGTTTTGCCATAGTTAATATTTTCAAGTATGTTCCTGAGTTATCTCACCATTTACTATTTTTCTTGTTAATGGAGGTTTAGAAAATTTTATTTTAAAACAGAATGTGGATTGAATAGACATATAAATTGTCACTATTTTATCTTTAAAATATGTTTTAACTAGAAGAGGGCAGAAAAATAATCTTTGATGCTAGGGGAAGGGAATTATAATTTAAGGTCAAGAAAGGAATGTGTAGATGTCAAGAAAGAAAAGACCAGACGGAAGTAGTAGCATATCTTTGTGATATATTTGATTTTAGCAATTTGAGTGTCTAGTGTTACATTGGATACTCTAGCAAATGTAGATCACAGTAGTTTTATCTGGATTAAATTTAGCCATTACTTACATATCCATGTAATTTTCAGTAAGTTATTTAAGTTACTCTTGGGGCGTCTGAGTGGCTCAGTCTGTTAAGTGTCTGCCTTTGACTTAGGTCATGACCCCAGGGTTCTGGGCTTGAGCCCCACGTCTGGCTGTGGGGAGCCTGCTTCTCCCTCTGTCCGTCCTCCTGCTCATGTGCTCTCTCTGTCTCTCAAATAAGTCTTTAAGCTACTCTCAATCTGAGTTTCCTTATCCATAAAACAGGAATACTTTGCCCTGTGAGAATTAGTAATAATATGAAATAAAGAACATAATGTAGTGTTAGATGTTGTTCTAAATAAATCATAGTTAGAAATGAAGAGTGATTAAGGGCATTAAGTGAGAAGTAAAATAAATGTGAAGGGAAAAGGCAACCCCTTGCTTTTTTTCGCTTTTGAACCTCTTTGATGATAGAGAAAGAAACAATGTAATGTAATTATCTGAAGATATCATTGATAGCAACTTGGGAGTTTTGACTTTATTCTCTAAGCCAGTGATTTCTAAACTTTTGATTACAGTAATTTTTAAGCATGCACCTTCTCAATATACTTTCATTAATTTATAAATTACATACTTATACAACTATGCTAAAATTTATTTTTTAATTTAAATTCAGTTAACCAATATATAATAGTATATCATTAGTTTCAGATGCTAAGATTTATTATAAAATACATATAAAAATTAGAATAGGATGAGATAAAGCCTATAAATAATATTCATAAATTTTAAAAATATTTATTAATGACAAAGGATATTCAGTAAAGTTAAAATACTTTGTAAAAGTCTTGATTTTAACACCTTGTAAAATAGTGATTTGAAAGACTGGCTCAGAGTTTAATTACTTCCTTAGATTAAAAAGATACCTGACTGGGCACCTGCATGGCTCAATCAGTTGAGCCTCTGACTTTGGATGATGTCTTGATGTCTGTGCCCTGGGATGGAGCCTGGTGACCTCAAGACTGGGTTCCATGCTCAGCAGGGAATCAACTCCGTCTCCTGCTGCCCCCTCCCCTGCTTGTGCATTCTCTCTCTCTCTAAAATAAAATAAAATAAAATAAAATAAAATAAAATAAAATAAAATAAATACAATATAATACAATAAAATAAAAATAAAATAAAATAAAAAATAAAATAAATAAAATAGATAACTGGGACACCTGGGTAGCTCAGCGGTTGAGCATTTATCTGCCTTTGGCTCAGGGCATGATCCCAGGGCCTGGGATCGAGTCCCGCATTGGACTCCCTGTGAGGAGCCTGCTTCTCTCTCTCTATGTCTCTGCTTTTTTCTGTGTCTTTCAGGAATAAATAAATAAGTAAAATCTTTAAAAAAAAAAAAAAGATAATTGACAGATTCATAGATCCAAATGGTTCATTAAATCATCATGCTTATTTTTATTTCTTTGTTTAATGTTTAATGAATGCCTACTGTGTGCCAAATGTTATTCTAGACTCTGAAGACTACAATTCCTGCAGCTTATATTCTATTGGCAAGAGTCATAGAATAACCTAATAAACAAGTAAATGTAACTAGGTCAGATATTAAGTGCAATAGAGAACAGTAAAACAGTAAGGAAGAAAAAGGAGTATGTCAGTTATCTATTACCACAGTAATGTTGTATAACAACCACAAACCTTAGTGGCATATAATAATAAATATTTTTACATGCTGTTGGTTGTCAGCTAAGCAGTTTTGCTGATCTTGACTGGGTTCATTCATGTTTCTGGGGGTTGGCTGGCTGTCAGCACATCAATCCTGGCTATGGCTGGGATGACTAGGATTGCTTGTCCCTGCTCCACATGTTTTTCATTCCCCAATAGGCTACATGGCTGTTGCAGAGGTGCAGGTGAGGGGAACAAATACACAAGACCTATTTAGTCTTGGAACTGGCACACTGTCACTTCCATTACTTTCTGTTAAACAAGGCAAGTTACAATGCCATATCTACTTCAAGGGGTGGGGAAATCAATTTCATCTTTTAAGTAAAAAAACCCTGCAAAAGTCACATGTGGAATTAATACAGGGAAGGATGAAAACTAGGCTTTTAATATGATCAATCTACCATATGACAAGTAGAAGAGATATTATTATTATTATTGTTATTATTGTTATTAAAGATTTTATTTATTTATTCATGAGAAATACATACACAGAGAGAGAGGCAGAGTCACAGGCAGAGGGAGAAGCAGGTTCCCTGTGGAGAGCCCAGTGTGGGATCATGACCTGAGGCAAAGGCAGGTGTTCAACCACTGAGCCACCCAGGTGCCCTAGGAGATATTAAAAAGGTGGTTAAGACATTGAACCAAAACTTGAAATGTAGTTATCTGCGAGGAAAGCATTCCAGACAGAACATTAAGTGCCCATGGACCTGAGTTAAGAGTGTTGAAGGAAGCTGTTTACTTGAGCGGAATAGGTGATGAAGAGAGTACTATATTTGTGGTAGGCTTGGGAGTTAGGGCTGACTATCTCTGTTCTTGTAGGTCATTGTAAGAATGGTCTTTAAGTAAGATGAGAATCTTTTAGGTTTTACTCTTAGGTATGATGTTAACAGGATCACCTTGGCTGCTATGTGGAGACTAAAATTTAGGAGGTTAAGAACCAAAGGAGAGACCACTTAAAGCTATTCCAGTAGTTGAAGCAGGAGGGCCTGAAGATTATGACGGTGAATTGAGGAAAAGGGATGAATTTGGAAGGCACTTCTTAGGTAGCATTTACAAGACTTGGTCATATTAGAAGGTGAGGAAGAGCTCATCTAAGCTAAGTTGGACACTAAGTGATAGGAGAAAGACAATACAGGAGGAAAACAATCTGAGGAGTTGGGTACTGAGTGCAATTGTAGATATATTGATTTTGATTTGAATATAGATTTCAGGTCAATGTCTTGGTTTCCCTAATAGATCTCTAATTTTTTTGTGTGTGTATGGGTGATTATGGAACTCATTGAAGATGAAATTGAGATAATATATACTGAGAATAACAGAGGAATATAGAACATTAGAGTTACTTAAGTGTCTGTTTGAGGTTGATAAACTCTCATGCTTGCTATAGAGAGTTGCCTTTATACTTCTGGTACCTAGCCAATGGCTACATATAGGTGCTTAGTAAATTTTGTTAAATAAATTAGTCGTTACAGTGTACTTACAAAGTATGTTTACCAGATAACACAAATAATGATGTATTTATAAACTACTATATATCTTATTTGTACAATGAACTCTGCAAGAAACATTACCAGGTCCTTCTTTTATATTGGATCCTCAGACTACTCTAATTCCTGTTTTTGCAGTGAGGAATCCGAACTTGCCCAAGGTCACACAGGTAGTAAGTGGCAGAACTACTCCAGTATAAACTTCTGCTGTTCACTGTTATGTTCTGTTACCTCTTTCAGTGCACTTGTTGGCACCAGCAGCACAATCATCCATTCCCACTGTGAGAGAGAGGGAGTCACTGGCAGAACCTTGGAAATAAGTGGTTGCCTGACATCTTAGAATTTGTTAACATACCTGTTGGCTGTCAACTATTTGTCAGAATCCTTTACCTTAAATATACTTGGGTATGGATTGAACATGTTAGTGTCCCATAGTTTTTAACATGGAATTTCTTTTACATGCTACATGTGAACCATTTTAAATCACAGGTGGGAGTGGGGGTGGTTTCTTTTCTGCAAACTTATCAAAGCATTTCTGTCCATTATATACTCTACTAGTTAGTATATATTTTCATAAGTAATACTTGATGGTATAATGATAACAATGAATAATGATCATATGTTTCTAAAGTCTCTCATAAGTAATACTTGATGGTATAATGATAACAATGAATAATGATCATATGTTTCTAAAGTCTCTTATCAGTGTAATAATTTTCAATGGAGTTTTGGTTCAATGAAGTAGTTTAGCACTAATTTAGTCTGTAAAAGTAAAGCTAATAGGCTCTTTTTCACCTACTGAAGTTAGAAAAACAGACGTTAAATGGTCACCTCTGTATTTCTTAATCACATTAGAATTGGAATGAATCATATGTAGAAATATCCTAAATTTGCATCATTTTAAAGAGAGTGAGTTATTCTGAGTTTTTTGGGAAATTCAACCCACCCATTTAAATTCCATTCCCTTTCCGTGTGTGATCCTTTTCCTGAGGGAATTTTGAGTAGAGATGGGGAAATAATGATGTACACAAACAACTAATGCAAAGCTGAATACAATACTGTGGGACAAAGTGCCATAAGGATTCTTTTTCTTTTTTTTGTAACTCTTTTTTTATCGTAAAATATACATCAAATTTACCCATTTTAACCATTTTTAAAAGTACATAGTTTAGGGACGACTGTGGGCTCAGTGGTTGAGCCTCTGCCTTTGGCTCAGGGTGTGGTCCCCCAGTCCTGGGATCAAGTCCCACATTGGGTTCCCCTGAGGGAGCCTGCTTCTCCCTCTGCCTGTGTCTCTGCCTCTCTCTGTGTCTCTCAATGAATGAATGAATGAATGAATGAATAAATAACGTCTTTAAAAAATATATACAGTTCAGTGACATTAAGCGCACATCCACATTTTTGTGCAATGAGGACTCCTAAAAGGGAAAAATCATATACTTTTAGGACAGTCATGGAATGCTTTATAAGAAAGGATTTTTTAAGTGAATCCAGGATGCCTGGGTAGCTAGCGGTTTAGCATCTGCCTTCGGCTCAGAGCATGATCCCCGGGTCCTGGGATAGAGTCCCACATTAGGCTTCCTGCATGGAGCCTGCTTCTCCCTCTGCCTGTGTCTCTGCCTCTCTTTCTGTTTCTCATGAATAAATAAATAAAATCTTTAAAAATAGGGGATCCCTGGGTGGCTCAGCGGTTTAGCGCCTTCCGCCCAGGGTGTGATCCTGGAGTCCTGGGATCGAGTCCCACATCAGGCTTCCTGCATGGAGCCTGCTTTCCCTCTGCCTGTGTCTCTGCCTCTCTCTCTTTCTCTCGGTGTCTCTCATGAATAAATAAATAACATTAAAAAAAAAAAAAACTTTAAAAAGTAAATACATAAAGTGAATCCAGAAGGTGGCTCAGTTAAAGTGTCCAACTCTTGATTTGGCTCAGGTCATGATCTTGTGGGTGTGGGATTGAGCCCCACATCAGGCTCCAGGCCCGATAAGGAGTCAGCTTTAGACTCCCTCCCTCTCCCCTGTACTAACCGCTCCCCCCCCACATGCCCCTCCTCTTTTTTTCTCTCTCTCCCTTTCCCTCCCTGCCTAGGGCAAATAAATTTTTTAAAAAAATAAGTGTTATTCGATTACCGGGGATATGCTCTAAAATAATTTAACCCCAGGGATTGTCAGTGTACCCACACTACACATTAACTATCAAGGCTTATATAAGTAGTGTTGTATGTCTCTAAGCAGTGTAGTACTGGGTCACATTGAAGTCCTCATCCTATTAGGAATTAGGTGGGTGCCTAAGAATTGTCACTTCACAAAGTGATCCAGAAGAATACCACTTTGCCTAAGACTTCCTTTATCAAGGTGAGAGGTGCCTGGGTAGCTCACTTGGTTAAGTGCCTGACTCTTGATTTCAGCTAAGGTCATGATCTCAGGTTTGTGAGATTGAGCCCCATATTGGGATTCACCCTGGACATCGAGCCTGTTTAAGATTGTCTCTCTCCCTCTCCCTTTCCCCCTCAAAAATAAAATAAGCAAGTTTAAAAAAGATATAATATCCACCATATTTGGGTAAATTTTTTTTTTTTAGGGTGATAAATAGTTTCTTAGAGGAAGTCAGTCAGTATGCCAATGTAAGGAGACTGGTGAAACACCATTTAAGGTCAAAGCCAATTCTGAATTAGAATGCTTTTTCTTCAGACTTACATTTAAAGCACAAATATAATAAAGATCAAATTTGATCTCATAAACATTAAAAATTTCTATAATACAAAAGGTAATGAAAAATAAGTAGATTAAGTTAAAATATTTTCAACACATTTACTAGATGATGGATTGTTTTTTATTTAAAGATATTATTTATTTATTCACGAGAGACAGAGAGAGGCAGAGACATAGGTAGAGGGGGAAGCGGACTCCCTGCAAGGAGCCTGATGCGGTACTCTCGGAAACTCTTTTGGAAACTCTTTTGGAAACTCGGACCACACCTTGAGCCAAAGGCAGATGCTCAACTACTGAGCTACCTAAGCGTCCCTGGATGATGGGTTATTATCTGAAACATGAGTAGCTTCTATATATCATTAAAAAAGAACACTCCAATAGAAGGATGAGCTTATGCTATGAATGGTAATTAACATAAGAAAAATGCAGATAATTACTGAGCATGGGGAAAAGTTGCCAACTTCTCTAATAATTAGAAAAATGTAAATTAATCAACATTAAATTTGGGGGGAGTGTTCACCAGATTCCACCAAATTTGGTGTAAAATTAAAAAATTGATAAATGTTGGCAAAGATATAGAAAAACTGGCATTCTCTATCTGTTGATGGTAATATAAACTGGTGAAACCTTTTTTGGAAGGCAGTTTGGCCATTTCTAATAGAATTGATGCATATACTCTGACCCAGCAGGTCAACTTTTAGGAATCTTTTCTTTATGATATTTGCTATGTACGTAAAATAGTATTTCAAGTATGTTCATTGCAGCAATTTTTGTGAAACAAAATACCTATTAAAGAGGTTTAACATGGTTGGTTACTTCTAAGGGGAGGAATATGGGGAAGGAGGAGTTTTTTTTTTTTTCATTTTATAATTGTGTAGATAAGAAATTTAATATAGCAAGCCTGAAACTGCTATCCTTAGAAAGGCCTGTTTGCAAGATTAGCCCTTGGGGAAAGTCTGTGGAAACTTACCCCTTTGGGAGAGTTCCCATCATTCCCTGTAAGAGTGGCTCACCATGCCTTTATGTATATGGTTTTGTGCTAGACACTTACTTTGCTTCTGGAAATCTGGAATTTTGACTCACGCTAGGCTATGGCCAGCCCTCATTGAAAACACTGGGCACTAACTAAATCTCTGATGAGCTTCCCAGGTAGACAGCATTTCACAAGTTTTGTCACAGCTCAATACTGGAGGAATTAAATGGGTCCTATGTGACTCCATTAGGAGAGTACTCTTCAAAGCTTGTCCCTAGTTTCTTCTGGACCCTGCCTTATGCATCTTTCCCTTTGCTACTTTGGCTTTGTATCCTTTAGCTGTAATAAATCATAGCTGTCAGTGACTGTATTTAAGTCCTAGGAGTCTTTCTTGTGAATCATTGAACCTGAAGGTGGTCTTGGGAATACACGATACAACTTGTCAGTATGGTTTGAATGGGTCTTGGGAATACATGATACAACTTGTCAGTATGGTTTGAATATTTTAGCATCTGCATGTATTGTTTATATAAATTTTAAAATGTTAAATTTAATGTATTACATGTTTAAATTGTATGTATGTATATACATACACATCTCTAAAGATATGTTGATGTTTGTTTTTTTTTTTAATATGTGTACATTATGTGGCCCTTTTATTCTGCATATCTTTCCCCTGGTGATAGAAGATTGCAAACTTTCCTTGGTGACATTGTAGGTAATATAATATAGAACCAAATAAAAGGGCTTTAAGAGTATACTCTTTGTTTATACAAACTATATTATCTCAAGTTACTGAACTAAATGTGTTAGAACTATGACAGTTGGGCAGCCCCGGTGGCTCAGCAGTTAAGCACTGCCTTCAGCCCAGGGCATGATCCTGGAGACCCGAGATTGAGTCCCATGTCGGGCTCCCTGCTTGGAGCCTGCTTCTCCCTCCGCCTGTGTCTCTGCCTCTCTCTCTCTCTCTCTCTCTCTCTCTCTCTCTCGTCTCATGAATGAATAAGTAAAATCTTAAAAAAAAACAAAACAAAACTATGACAGTAGGGTGCCCAATTTCATTTGACTATGTGTTGTTCTGAATGTGCTTATCAGTTACCAATATGTCTAAAAGACTTGCCGTGCTTTATTTGATATATAATACATGGAATACACTGGGCACTGTCAGAAAATAAAGAGAAATATAAAAGATTGTCACTGACAGGGAATTATAATCTTGGTCGGCAGCAGCTGTGGTAGTGATGGGCTAATAAACCATGTAAACAGATGGTGGCTTTAAAGGAAGAAATAATAAATGCTATACAGGCAGGATGTGCTTTTGAAATATATGCCACATGAAATTGGGATTTTTGTCCTATTTACCACTATATTTATAGCACCTAAAAGAAAACCTGGCACACAGACTAGATTAGGAGAAAATGATGTGAGATCAGTCATCCTCATGAAGGTGATAATTGAATCTCACTCATTTCCTTGTCAGAAGTGCCTGAATCCAGTATGTCAACAAACTGAAAAAGTAAATTTTTTTTTTGAAAATTGTAACTATTAATTCATGAGCAGAGCAGAGCTATCTGATTTTATATGAATGTTGTATGGCCTAGTAATCTGAGATTTTTTTTTTTTAAAGACTTTATTTATTCATGAGAGATGGGGGCGGGGGCCGGGGGGAGAGGCAGAGACACAGGCAGAAGGAGAAGCAGGCCCCATGCAGGGAGCCTGATGTGGGACTCCATCCTGGGACTCCAGGATCACGCCTTGGGCTGAAGGTGGCGCTAAATTGCTGAGCCACCCGGGCTGCCCTAATCTGAGATATTTTAATGATGTTACCTACAACTAGCTGTTCCTCTTCCTATGACTAGATAGACATTTAATTTTTAAGCAAAGAACTACAAAGGGTTGCTTTTTATTTTTTTTAAAAAAAACCTTTTAATCGTGGTAAAATGCAAACATCATAAGCTTAGCATCTTAACCATTTATAAGCATACAGTTTACTAATTTAAGTACATTCACTGTTTTGGGCAACCAGGGTCTACAACTCTTTCTATCTCGCAAAACTAAAACTCTGTACTCATTAAACAAGTCCCATTCCCCTCCTCTCCCTGTCCTTGGCAACCAGCATTCTTTTTATTTCTAAGACTGTCTATTCTAGGTATTTCACTTAAATAGAATCATACAATAATTGTCCTTTTATAACTGGTTTATTTCAAGTAGGATAATGTTCTCAAGGTTCATCCCTGTTGCAGCATGTGCCAAACTTTTCTTCCTTTTTTTTTTTTTTTAAAGATTTATTTATTTATTTATGATAGACACAGAGAGACAGAGACACAGGAGGAGGGAGAAGCAGGCTCCATGCCGGAAGCCCGACGTGGGACTCGATCCCGGGACTCCAGGATCACGCCCCAGGCCAAAGGCAGGCGCTAAACTGCTGAGCCACCCAGGGATCCCCCTTTTTTTCCTTTTTAAGGCTAAATAATATTCCACTGTATATGTGTACCACACTTTGTTTATCCATTTGTCTATCAATGGACATTTGGGTTGCTTTCATTTTTGGCTGTTATGAATAATGTTTCTATGAACATGAGTGTACACACATCTGTTCAAGACTCTGCATTTCATTCTTTTGGGTTGTATACCCAGAAGTGGAATTTGTGGATCATCTGATAATTCAAGTGATAATTTTTTTAGGAACTGCTGTATTGGTTCCCTTAATGTCTGTACCATTTTCTTTCCACTCCCACCAGTAGTGCACAAAGATTTCAGTTTCTTCA
Source organism: Canis lupus baileyi (assembly GCF_048164855.1). Lineage (NCBI taxonomy): Eukaryota > Metazoa > Chordata > Mammalia > Carnivora > Canidae > Canis > Canis lupus. The sequence goes on along the minus strand of NC_132858.1, from coordinate 38,816,129 downwards.
CATTCTCACCAACATTCGTTATTTTATTTTCTTGGTAGTAGCCATTGTAATGCATGAGATGATACATCACTATGTTTTGATTTGTGTTTTCCTGCTGACTAGTGATGTTGAGCATCTAATATGTGTGTTGGCTATTTGTATATTTTCTTTGGAGAAGTATCTACTCAAGTCCTTTGCCCATTTTTAAATTTCAGTGTTTAGTTTTTGTTGTTGAGTTGTGGGAGCTCTTTATATCAGGGTATTTCTATACATCCATTGTTAGCACAGAGAAGTCTCAGCTTATAAAAATTTACCAAACATAATAAAACTATGAGTCATCTTTGAAGTTAAATGCTCTCATCATATGGGATAGTTATATGGTCTCCTATTTCCTTTTTTTTATTTTATTTTTAAAGATTTTATTTAATTTTCATGAGAGACACAAAGAGAGAGAGGCAGAGACAGGCAGAGGGAGAAGCAGGCTCCATGCAGGGAGCCCGATGCGGGACTCAGTCCCGGGACTCCAGGATCATACCCTGAGCCGAAGACAGGTGCTAAACCACTGAGCCACCCAGGGATCCCATGGCCTCCTATTTCCAATTTAATTAATAGTTATTACAGTCAGCTGAAGTTTCAGCTATTTATCATTTTTCCTCACAAGACTACTATACAGATTGACAAGTCTGTTTGTCTCCGTAACATTTCTTCTGGTGAATATATTAGTACAATCTCTTCAGTGAGTTTGACCGTAATTTGAAAAGCTGTCAAAATATTGTTAATTTAAAAAGTTTTGGCTTATTTTATCTTTTTTCTTAAAAAGTTAAGAAACTCATTCTAGATAATATTTTTAGTTATATATTTCCTCTATATCATAAATTTGTATTTAAGATTTATTTCTTTATTGAGACAGAGAGTATGCACACTTGCATGATTGGGGGAGGGCAGAGGGAGTGGGAGAGAGAGAATCTCAAGCCGACTTCCTGATGATCAGGTTTGGGTTTAATTCTTTTACTTTAGTTTTCTTTCCTATCTTGGGTTAGAGTTATACAAGTATAGAATTTAGACTTCAACCCTAATCTTAGATAGTTTATCAGTTCTTCCTACTTTCCCTCAGCATTTTCTTTGTCTTCCTCTCCTAATATCTGGTCTTCCAGATCAGTTGTCTAGCTTCATAGTGTGATTTGTACATCAAGTTATGTTAAAACCTGCATTTTTTACCTTTCTTACTCATCATACTTACCTATACTTTCCTTAAAAAATTATACACTAGGGCAGCCCTGGTGGCGCAGCAGTTTAGTGCCACCTGCAGCCCAGGGCATGATCCTGGAGATCCTGGATTAAGTCCCACGTCGGGCTATCTGCATGGAGCCTGCTTCTCCCTCTGCCTGTGTCTCTGACTCTCATTCTCTCTCTATGTTTCTATGAATGAATAAATAAAATCTTAAAAAAAATTATACACTAAGTTCACTGGCCAAAGTTTCTAATAGACCTAATTATTCATTTGTAATTTCTTCCTTTTACTCCTATTTCAGCCAGATTCTGTGTTCTTGTTATGTTTGACCCTGTCAAATTAATGTTCTAATGAGAAGGTCTGCAGTGAAGAACAAAAGTTTCGTAATACTCCTTTTGGGGAGGATGGATATTCCTTATTACTGGATGGGACTGGATGCCTTCGTTAGCATGCTCTGATGCCGCCAATAATTACTATTAATGATATTATCTAAGTTCCTTTTAAGGATTTTTTTTTATAACAGCTTTGTTAAGGTAAATTCACATATATTGAGATTAATTCATATATACCATAAAATTCACCTCTTTGAAATATACGTTTCAGTAGTTTTTAGTGTAGTAACAAAGCTGGGTATCTGTCATCACTATCTAGTTTTGGAACATTTTGTCACTAATAGAAACCCCATACCCGTTACCAGTAACACTTTATTTCTCCCTTTCCCCAATACCATGTAACTTCTAATCTATTTTCTGCCTCTGTTGATTTTCCTAGTCTGAACATTTCATATAAATGGAAACATATGCTTTTTGTGTATTTTACATAGTATATAATGTTTTCAAGACCTATTTGTTAACTATGTCATCAGTACCTTATTTCTTTTTATCACTGAACAATAGTCAACTGTATGAATATGCCATATTTTGTTCATTCATCAGTTGATGGACATTTGAGCTGTTTCCACTCTTTGGCTTTTATGAATAATGCTATGAACATTTGTATGTAAGTTTTTCTGCAGACATATATTTTCCATTCTCTTGGGTATATACCTAGGAGTAGAATTGCTGGGTTGTGTGGGGTTGCTCTATATTTATCCTTTTCAGGAATTGCCAAACTATGTTTCTATTAAGATTTTAAAACCTAATTCTACAGACAAAAGTTTGGCAACCTAACACGACTTTATTTCTACTTGGTCTCTCCTTTTTTTGAAAAATGGTAATTTTGTTAAAGCAGATCCTTTATTCTTAATTTTTTATATCTAAAAACAAATATCTTTTACTAAGCAAAGAATGTTTTTATGCATTGATAGGAAAAATTGGCATAGCAGATCCCTTAATGATAATGCTTTATGTATTTTTATTGGGGAGTTGAAGTGGAAAGGTGCAAAAATATGGCTTGTAAAACTTAACTCTGGTTTGCCAAGTAATTTTCAAGCCTTTGGATATATATAACAATTAGGACTTCTGTGGTCTCTGTATGGATTGACAATGGAAGGATTAGAGAGAACATCAATGACAGTTTATCATTTTAGAACTTGGCTTATGATTTATTTTATGTAATGGGTCTAAATAGACTTATATTGCTTTCTGAGTTTTTTAAAGAATTGGAGCTGGTAATCAGTGTGGTCTCAATATCCTACTCTAGTATGGCACCAAATCTTAGGGTATACACAAAAAGGATTAAATTGCTCTTTAAGAACCAAAATTTGACAGTGTTGTTTTTTTTTTTTTTTGACAGTGTTTGAGTATACAAATAAGGATAATTTGATGTCTGCCATTTCAGCTAATCTGAGACAGCTAATTAAACTTTTCCCTTAAAAAATAAAAAAAAATAAACTTTTCCCTTAAATTCCTCATCTATTAATAAATTTCATGCTTATCTTAATTTTTCCATATTTAAAGACATGCTCTATGCTAGGTGCTATGTAGGGTACTTTACATGCATGATTTAATAAATGCATTTCTTCTGTCTTTACTCCTTGACTTAATGTAATTATCACATTTAAAATAATTATTACATAAACAATATTATTTATTTATTATATTTATCTTGTTAAGCCCACCAAGTTGTTCTTTTTCCCTCATTCAAAAGATTTCTTAAGTCTTTTAATTTTTAATTGAAAAGACAAGTAATTAAAGGAAAGAAAATTAAGTTACCTATTTCATATAGTAAAACAGCTTTCTTTCTTCATTGGCGATGGGACTGGAGAGTAAGGGGCCATGTTTGGGAGTTGTTTACTGAAGTAAACTCATGAGAACTTGAAATTGATTAGGTGTGAGAGGAAGCAAGTGGGATAGATAAGAGGGGAAAAGTCCAAAACTTCTTAGGAGGTCTTACCTTTGAAAGGGTAAGGAGAGCAGAGGTGCAATGAAAAAAAGAATCATTTGAAAAATTAGGTTTCTTTTTATCTAGTTAGGTTCGAATTGCTGTTGGGGATGTTTAATAAGCAGTTTGTGGAACTACAACTGAAAAGTCAGGACTGGAAATAGAGATTTTGGAATCTTCATAAATGTAATTGTTAATGTCAGAATAGGGAGGGGATAAGCTTCCTAAAAAATGAAATCTGAGAAGAGAACAGTTCCATAGAAAACACAACATTCAGGGGTTTGAAAGCAGAGGAGGCAGAAAGGACTAATTTAGCAGGGTAAGAGGAGAATCAAGGGACCGTTTCATGGAATCTAAGAAAGGAATTTTAAAAGGGGGAGGATCATTTGTGTTAAATAAAATACTTTTCGGAATTAAGGCTTTGAGATATTGATGGAGTTTGGAGATTACTGGTGACTTCATAAAAGTAGTTTCAGTAGAAGTGGTAAAGAGAAGATTGAAATTTTTGAGGGGTTCGGGAGTTAAAGGTTCACCAGTACGTCCAGGTTTCTCTTTAAAACTGTGATCTGTTGGCCACAGCTTAGTGGCAGTCTGGCTGAGCAAAACATAATTTATTTCCATATAGTGGTAAATATGTATTGAACTCTTAAGCTGCTAAGGGGACTCTTCCTGTGCTATTTGTTTTTGCAAAGGTAAATAGGAATTCTGCAACCATGCTATTAATTTGGGGGTCATATTTAATTTTTTAGTTCGACAGTTGCTGTTATTGTGGCTTAATGTGTTAAAGCTGGAACTGTGTATTCTCAATTTTACTGTATGTTTATTTATACTCTATGTTATGGAATAATGAAATTGGTGATAGATTGCTTTGGAAAACTATGAGAGTCTGGGCTTGGCAGAGTATTCCCCTGTGTAAACTCAAGGGTAGGGACTGTCATGACGTGTTTTCTTCAGTCAGGACACATAATCAGATAAAGGGGGTGGCATGGTCAGGAGCCATAAGTATAATACCCAAATTTTGGAATTTCTGAGCAATTTGCTGGGACAGTGGGACAAAATATTTGAATTTGGGATTAACCTGCAAAATGTGGAACCAGTGGTTTCATGAGTTAAATGGTAGTAAGAGGACCATTAGATAAGGATGATGAAGAAAGGAATGAACGGACAGGTGAGAACCTGTGTATAGAAAGAAAATTATCAAGCCTGCAAACACTTCTTTGCCATTTGTTGTATGTATTATATATCTTCATTTCAGTAAAAGTTATATATATAATTTTAGTGTCCTGTTAATTCAAATGGGATTCTACTTTATTTCCATAAGAATGTTACTTGCACATTGACAGAGGAGAAATTTTATTACATCCTCCTAACTTACTTGAGATCTTGAGAAAGCACTGTGTTGTCTTTTCCAACCCAAGAACAAGAGCCTTTCCTTTAAAGAAAGTATTGCTTGTTGTCTGGGCTGTGCAAAAAAAAAAAAAAAAAGATTATAGAATTGGGAATTTATTTTTCCTTTTAGTTTTATGCTTTGCCATATTTATTATTTCTAATATATAAAGTCTATAGTTCATTGCAGCTCTTTCTTCCACAGGTCCTATCCTGTCCCTGTGCTCTAATAAAACCACCTTTTTGCACAGACACAAAAAGTCTATAGTACAAAGTTATATTCTAAAACAAGTTCTCAAGGGGTGCCTGGTTGGCTCAGTTGGTTAAGCATCTGACTTGGTTAAGCTCTTGATTTCCACTCTGGTCATGATCTCAGGATCGGGAGATGGAGCCGTGTGTCAGGCTGCAAGCTCAGCATGAGTCTGCTTGAGTTTCTCGCCTTCTGTCCTTCCCTGCACTTGTGCATGTGGGTGGGCATGCACGTGTTCGATCTCTCAAATAAACACATCTTTAAAAAGCAAAAACAAAGACAAGCTTAAAGCTTATTGCTACCCCTTCGAGGAGAATTATAAAAGTTGCTATGTTCGGGAGATCTCCTTTGCTAGCAGTTGATGGAACTAGGAATTGAACTCTAGTGTCTCAGCCTCAAAGCTGTCCCATTGTGAAGTAGTAATAAAGTGTAAGAGGGCATAGACATTTGTTTCTTAAGTATACTGGTCAATTCTAATTTGTATTCATTTTCTCTGAACATTACCACCAGAGAAGACCTAAACAGTTTATTTACTCACTATTTACTCACTACTGTTAGTTATGAATTATGCCGGTAGTAGCTAGTATTAACAGAAAGAAGACATTTTCAGGAAATTCATGTTCTGATGGCATAGATACATATATAAGTAACTACTGCACATTGGGATATGTCCTAGAATAGAGGATAAAGAGCTGTGGGTAGAGATGAGGAAGCACTTTGGGAGGAAGTGGGAGATGGGGTTTGGTGCCAGGACTGGTCTCAGGAAATGTTTTAACAAGAGGATTTCTGTAGTGAGCTAGAATAAAGTGAGGAGTTTGTTTGGTGTATACTACTAAGAAGATAACTGAAGCATTAAAATCAACATGAATAAAGAATAAAATGTTTTTGTTACCCAAAGAACCCATATGATTGCTCCTACTTCAAAATAATATCCTTTTACCATTTGTCCTGACTTTGCTTCAAAGAACGCATAGCTTTCCTCTCTGAAAAAGAATGGCTGACAAGTTAAAGTTAGTCTGTTATACAGTAATAGGTAAAGCGTGAGCAAAGATAGGAAGAATTTTGAAAGGCAGAATTGGATGTTTTACAATTGAATATAGACATTGCAATTGTATGATTTAAAGGCCTTTTGGTTGTTTTGATTCCTGTGATGGGTGTTAGTGATGTGCATATTTTTATATAAATAGGTTTGTAAAGATTTAAGAAAAGCTAGTTAGAGATAGTATACTTTTGCTGGGAATTATAATATGATTTTATTATTTATTGCTGTTAACTTTGTATTTGGGGTTTAAAAATTATTCTGGCTTAATGATCATACAATTTGTATAGTAGTATTAACTTAGTAATACTATAATTGAGTGGCTTTGTGACAGGACAGTTAAATGTTTCAGGTATAAAATCAGATTCTTCATTTAACAGTTAGTATGGAGTGCCATCTATGTGCCAAGCCCCCTCCCTTTTAAAATTCAGATAGATTTGGGCACCTGGATGGATCACAGTCGGTTAAGCATTGATTTTAAGTCAGTTAAGACTCTTGATTTTGGCTCAGGTCATGATCTCAGAGTTCTTAGGATCCTGTGAGCTCAGGGCATCTGCTTGAGATTCTTTCTCCCCCCTTCCTCCCCTCTGCCTCCCCTCTCCCCTTGCTCACATGTGCTCGCTCTTGCTCTCTCAAAAACATTAAAAAATAAAATAAAATTCAGATGGATTCTTCAATAATTGTCTCAAATTTTTCAGAGCAGTGGCAAAACCACTATTTTTGGCATTAGGTATTATATTTTGGTGCAATATAAACTTTAAGCTTAAAGTATTTCAGTTTTATTTCCCCTTAAAGTTCAGTTTTTAGGTTTGTATATTCTTGTGTGCATATTTACTACTTATGAAACTCATTGTTTTTTTGTTCTTTAGATTTTATTTTTTTCTTTGATAGAACACAAGGAGGGGAGCAGTACGGGAGAGAGGAAAAAGCAGGCTCCCCACTGAGTAGGGAGCCTGATGTGGAGCTCCATCCCAGGACCCTGGGATCATGACCTGAGCCGAAGGCAGATGCTTTACTGACTGAGCACCCAGGTGCCCCAATACTGTTTTTTAAGTGTTGACATTGAGGAATTTGGGGCAGTAGTGTGTGGCCTGGTAATAGCGTAAGAAGTCTTGAGCTCCAATATTTAATTTATTTATATTCTATCTTATTCCAAAAGATATTTATCTTATTTGAGTTAGCTAAATTTCCATGTTAGCTCTATTACTTTTTGTGTCCATGGTTTTCTTAGTTGTTCTGATTTAAAATCCAGCCAATTAATACTTTGCTTACCTCAACATATTCTGAATTCTAAGTGTTCAATGAATATGAAGAGAATTAGATATATTTTAGAAATGGAGCTAACACAACTTGCTGATGCATTGGATGTTGTAGGGGAGGTAAAGGAAGGAATCAGGGGTGATTCCTAGCTTTTAGATTTGAGCAATTGTTGAATGGTAGTGCTTATTTGGACATGTTTGTGATCTCATGAGACACCCAGTGGACAATCCAGTAGACAGCTGTTTGACTAGAGAGATTCAACAAACAGCACACAACACATTCTTACTAGCTTAGAACCATAGGTAAACAATTAAACTGTACTACTTTGTTAAAGAACTCAAATCTTGACACCAAATGGATATCTTAAAAGAGAATAGTTATATTGCATGTGACTGTTAGAAGCTTTTGAGAAATCAGTGTATTGATACAGGATTAAGAGAATAAAGCTTTGTGTTTGAAGAAATAAAGAGAAGAATTTGGAACATTAAAACAAAGTATTAAACTTCGTTTTTTTTGTGCATCCAAAATTCTAATCTATTAGAGACATCTGTATAACTTGCCTGAACTCAATAAATAAATGATGTCACCCATTTTTAATGTGATTTGCATTAGATCTTGGTCTATAAAGTCCAGTAAGATAGTCCAGTTTGTGCCTTCAGTTTTATAGTTGGTGAGATCGGCAAGACTGAAATTTCACAAGTGGTAAGAGAGCAATGTATTATTGACTCTTTGGTGCTGGGGGCTGAGGAGCTGTTAAGGGGAAGGGTCAAGAAAGCTTCACAAAGGAAATAACACTTTAGCCAGATCCTACTGTTAATTCACCAGCAAGGGTAAAAATGTCAAACTGTGATGTTGAAGGGTGGAGGATTGCTTTTGGTGGTGGTGGTACTAAGTGATTCTATGTGGCTGAAGCATCAGATTCTTAAGTAAGAGAGTGTTAAAAAAAAAAAAAAAGAAGCTAGGAAATTGGACAGGCAGCATTCAAAATGTTGTAATTAAAGAGTTGGTAGTTTATCTTGGAAGTCATGGACACGAGAGGATTTTAATGTGATTGACTAAAAATGATCAGATTTGCCTTTTAGGACAGTAACTCTGCGATATGAAATTATTTAAAAGAACTTACTGACTTTTTCAAGATGTTTAAGAGTAGACCATTGAAAATTTTTCTTAAAGGCTTTTTGTTTCCATAATTAAAAAAACATATCTGATACAGGGTATGGTATCTGTAAGCCTATGTAAATATGCCATTTAGCTATATTTTGCTCAGTTAGGATGGTAAATGATTCAAAGTACTTTCTTCCTTAGGAGTATATTAAATAACTATGTTAAACTTAACAAATGAATTATTTTATTGGTGTTTTAGTTCAGTGCTATTTTGACACAGTCTGTCACATGCACTATATCTATGAATAAGATTCCTTAGTATTTTATATGTTTCTCAGTTAATTTCCTAGTAATTAATTTCACCTAGAGACAATAGAATTGGTGGCCAGGAAGTTAAAATGAAATTACATATATAGATACTTTCATTTCCTGTAGTTAAATGAGTTTTGGTGCTATCTCTACTTCAGTCACTATTTGGACATTCATTTTGATGTATTAAAAAAAATCTTTTGTTTAGGCCAGCATTTAAATCGTATTCTAAGATTAATGTATTTAGCATACAAGCATTTAATATGTTCCAGGGGTACAGAACATTACAAATGTTAATCTAATTATAATCTTGTACTCAAGAGCTTACGGTGTAGTAGGAGAAATAAAATGTATTCTCTTTACATATTTATCATAAAGAGAAGGAAATGGTATTTTGAGAGTGCATATAAAGTCTAAAAAGAATTCAGAAGGAAAAGATTATTTTTGCATGAGTGGGAAAAGAAACTTTGAAGGAGCTAAGACTTAAAAAGTAGATAAGATTTGGAAGCTTGTTTACTGAGTGTGGGTATTGTCCTCATATTACAGAAGATGAGATGGGTTAACTGTGTTCATTGTCATATAGCTAGAAAGTGGTAGATCTAGAATTTTAATTCAAGCAACTAACTGTAAAGCTGACCTTTTTTTTGTTTTGTTTTGTTAGGAAAATTAGACCCTACTTGTTATCTTCTTAAAAAACATTTGGGTAGAATTTTTTTCAATGTCAATTTTTTTATGTACAAAGGTTAATGTTTAATGGACCACCTTTGTTTTATTTATACTACACCAGAGATGAGTATTGCTGATGAGTATGAAACTTTTTAAGTATACTGCTTATGTAGACTTATTTTAATAGAACATTGGAAGGTTGAAGTAGAAGTACACCATACTGTGCAGGGCTTTAAGAAAACTGAATGTATAAAATTCAAACTCATGTGTAATGTTTATTTGTACACAAAAGTATTCTAAAATTAAATATGAAAAATGCAGTCATTTCATATAAAAACTTTATTTTGTCCATTTCTCAATAATAATTCATCGTGTAAAAAAATAAATGGAACAATTGCAGGTATTCCAGAAGTGCATTAACATTTTATAATTAAATTCATCCCCTTTTCCCATTTCTTTGTAGTTACATTTTTTTTCAGTGATTATTACCTCAGTTAATTCCTTTACCCCTGTGTTTAGACTCATATCCTTCTGTAAGTCACATTCACATACAATATTTTGTAATGCATTAAGATACTATAAATACCTGAAAATTAAAATCTTTGAGCAAAAATAATAGAGATTCTAATTAAATATGTAAGATTTATAGTGCATAACTGGGAGGGTCTTTGTTAATATGGATTAAGAAAATAGCTGTCTTTTTTCCTTTAATTTTTTTAGCATTTAATTTTTAAAAATCTTTTTTCAAGTTTTTATTTATTTAAGTAATCTCTACATGCAGCATGTGGCTTGAACTCATGACCCTGAGATCAAGGGCCATATGCTCCTCTTATTGAGCCAGCCAGGCACTCCTTCAGCATTTAATAGTTTGAATAGACAATACATGCATATAATCAAATAGGCATGAGATATCATACAGTAATGTTTCTTTCCCATCCATTTCTTATAGCTATTCATTTCTTTTCTCAACTAATAACAACAACCTTGTTCATTTTCTCTCCTAGAGATATTTTATGCACATGTACAAGGAAATGCAAATATATTTTTATTCTTAACACCAGTGGTAGTGTATTATATACACTATGGTGTTCCCTGCTTTTTACCCTTAATACGTATTTTGAGGCATTTCCATATCACTGTATATAAAGAGCTTCCTTATTTGTTTTCAATTATATTTAATTGTATAAATGAAACAAATCTGTTTAGCCAGTCCTCTATTAATAGACTTTTATTTGCAGTCTTTTGTTGTTTTAAACAATACTGCAATAAATAACTTGGTGTATAATATGTCATTTCACATGTGCTGTGTAAAGGACAAATTTTTAGAAGTATACTTCCTGGGTTAAGGGGTTATGTGTATTTGTAATCAACAAATTACCCTCCTTAGGGCTTGTGTTAATGTTCTTTTCTACCAGCATTATATTGAAGTTTTGATTTTCTCACACTCTTACCAACAGCACGTTTACTTTTAAATATAATTTTTTTCCCTAACCTACTTTTGAAAACCTTATTACCATAGAAAATAGCATCATAAATGTGGGGAATTTAATTTCGGCATTGTGCCAATGCAGAACAAGATTCTCGTCGGTCTTTTCATCTTACTGAAAAAAAAAAATGTGTATTCATTCCTCTTTTAGGTCTCTAATATTGTCATTATAAAGTTTAGTAGTTTTTCAAAGAAAAACAAAAGACTCATTATTCTATGATAATTGTCTACTTAAAAGATTATTTCAAGTGCTGTATGTTGTGAAGTATATCATAACAAGAATAAGAACCTTAAATAAGTTCTGTGATTTTAAAAAAACTTTTTTTTTTTTTTTTTGCTTAAACATGAACATTACAAGTAGCAAAAGTAAAATGGTGAAAAAGTTAAATGTTACCAGACTTTTTGTTCATTTCATTTGTATTCAATAATTTGTTGAATAGTAAAACCAGAATGCCTTCAATATGTCTTTAAGCTTGGAAGAAAGTAGGCTTCTTTGAAATTAAATTTCAGCAATGTAGTTGAGTAGTGAATTTAAACAATTCACAATGCTGACTTTCAGTGCTTCTGAAAGCAGGAAGTGTATTACTGACATGCAGAAATATTCCAGCCCAAAGAACATCCCTACTGCCATATGTGGTAAGAATTTGTCACTAACTCACAAACCACTTCTGTAATGCAGTGAATAAGCAGAATTGGTCTTTGTTGAGCATTTCCAATGCAATATGAAAGAACTTTGTTTTGCAGTGTCTTATAAGTAATTATTAGCTTATGCCTTGGAAGGAGCCTGGCACATCATGGGTGCCCAAGGTTTATTGAGAGAAGGAATAAAGAAACTTGTAAATAATCTTTTAGGCATGATTTACTTGGTTTTAGGGACCCATAGTTAAACACAAAAATTACTTGAGTAAGTTAAGGACTGAAATATTCTGACTAAACTTATTAATGATTTCTTTAAATAAAATTGCTTTCTTGTATTTTGGTGTCCTCTTTCAATGCCATTTGGAATATTAATCTTATGTTTTCACTTAAGGTAAAAAAAAATTTCCTTGGGGTTAATTGTTAAGGGATAGGGAGATACTGTGAGCTTAGACAAACAGGAAAATGAGTTTTAAGGAATTGGGGTTAGCAAAATTCAATAAAGAGCTATTTATAAATCATTAAAATTGTGAAGATATTAATGTTTTTATAAACTTGAATTTTTTGTTTATGTTTTAAGCGATTAAGAAGATTGTCTACCAAATATAGAACAGAAAAGATTTATCCCACAGCCACTGGAGAAAAAGAAGAAAATGTTAAAAAGAACAGATATAAGGACATACTGCCATGTAAGTTTGAAATGCCCTCATAGTACAATTGGAAATGTTAATTAGTAGCTTGTAGTCTAAACTAGTTTTATTCTTCCTAATGAGTTTGATTGTTGAGTTAGTAATTAACTACTCTTTTAAGGTACATGATAAGGTAATTTGTAATTGTGCTTTTTGTTCTTTCTTCTGAAAGTAGTTTTTGTTGTTTACTTTTTTCTTTAAGCATCATAATTGCTCTGATACTAACTTTTAAATACAGAAAAATCCAAGTATATATTTTGTGACTCCCTGTTCAAAGAAGTTGTTTTGTTAAAATGAAATAGATAATTCTGTAAATATAATGGAATAAATTTATAAAATGCTAAAAATATTAACTCTTATCTATTATCTATTTACAGTTAGAACCGTAATTGACTAATTATGCATGAAAAATGAACCATATAAGATGATTCATGCCTGATACCTGCTTTCTCAGTAGTCTAAGTATGTGTCTCTGAGAATCTACCTTAGACTTATAACATTATTTTATACAAATAATATAATTTTATTCTTTAAAAGCACATTTTTTGGCAAAATACTTTTAACTCTAAAAGCATGCATACTTGAGTGTTCCTGTTTTATATAAAATCTTTACATCATACGTGCTAGCTCTTAAAGCTGCTAATAGTTTCTTTCTTTCCCTTCGATGTCTTGAAATACATTCCATGACACCATTCCCTCAACTCTCATTCATTGTTTTCCCCAGCCTTATTGAGATAAAATTGACAAAATCTCATTGATTTTTAAAGGTTCATCTCCCTAAAATGTCTTTGATAAAGTTTCCAGTGACTCTTTGTGCCAGATTTAGTAGTTTTTTTTTTTCAGTGCTTACTCCTGTTAACTGTTTTGATGCCATCAACTAGTCTCTATTTCTGAAATTTTCTTCTTCCATGATATCCTTCTGGATTTCAAGTTGCCTCATCCCTCTTTTTCACTGTCTTCTTTGCATAAATGTAATCCTTCATCTTTTTCTCGTTGTTCGACTGTATTCTCAGCTGTGGAATCTGTGGGTGGCCAGTATTAGCAGAATTACTATGTGGCAAGTGTATGTAGTATAATGGTGATGAGTTTTGGCTCTGAAAGTCCAGTTTTGGCTCTACCACCTGGTATTTATGTGACTCTGAACTCCTCTCCTCTGTGCCTTTTTTCCCTCATCTGTAAAATGGAGATTAAAATAATAATACTTTTTATGATTATTTTTAGCATTAGATAGGTTAGTACATGTTAAAAAGCTTAGAATTATACCTAGCACACAGTAAGTACACATTAAGCTTTTGGAAAACACATTCCACTTTCTTACCAGTCTTCCTTAGAATGGTGGATGGGATGGCTTTCTGGACAGTTTTTATTAAGCAAGATAATCTCAACATGCTCTTAATGTACTCTGGAATTAATGTACATACTATTAAAGAGACAGTTTCCTTACTTTCTTTTTCTGTCATCTGGGGAAATGAATCTTAAACAGCTCCAGGTTTCTATTTTCGTATGTTTTGTTTTATTCAAAAAGCTTTGAGCAAGTACTGTATGCTGGAGATACAGTAGAAAACAAATTGTCAAAAATCCCCGCCTTTGTGGAATTTATATTCTAGTCAAGGGAATGGACAATAAATAAATACAAATAACATATATGGTCTCTAAGATGGTAACTAGTGGTATCGAGGATAATATAGTAGGGATGAAGCACATAGAGAAAGATGAGACTAGAAGGGGGAAGCTTTACAATTTTAAATAGAGATAGAGGAGGAAGTTCAGTAGGGTGCTGTAAAATTGACCCTCTAATAAATAAAAACCCTAATTTGTACTGTCAGCTTCTGTAGTAAATGGATTATTTGCCATAATCATCACAACAAACTTTGAGGTAGGTACTATTATCTGCCACTTTGCAAATGGGAAATTGAGACGCAGAGAAATTATATAGCTAGTGACACAGTTAATAGAGTCGATGAGAATTTGAACTCAGGTAGTTGTTGTCCAGAGCAGTGATTCTCAACTAGGGTAATTTTGCCCCTTAGAAGAGACAATTAGCAATGTCTGGAGATGTTTTGGTTGTCACAACTGGGATATGGAATGGCAGGCTGCTACTGGCATCTAGTGGGTAGAGAGAGGCTAAAGATGCTATTGTATCCTATAATACAGAGGCTGCAGCCTCCCCCCACAAGCAAAGAATTACACAAGGCCAAAATGTCTGTAGTGCTGAGGTTGAGAAACCTTGCTTTAGAACCTGAGGTCAATCATTATGCTTTAGTCAGACTGGTAGTGTCTTTTTTCCTTTTAAGTTATTTAAGATTTGGTAAGTCAGTTTTCAGTAAATTTTTAGTCATTTTAATTTGGAAAACTATATTAAAAGCAATTGTACTTAGAAATGTATATTTACTTACTGTCATAAAAATAATGTAAGCTGTCAATTTCCTTTGCATATTTAGCATGTCCAGTGCTTCCAGACACAGTATTTTTTTAAACTGCTTTATTGAGGTATAGTATAATTTACATACATAAAATTTACCCACTTTAAATATACAATAATTTTTAGTAGATTTATAGAGTCGTGTAACCATTGACACAGTACAGTTTTAGGGCATTTCCATCAACCCAGAATGATCTTTTATGTCAGTTTATAGTCCTTAGCCCCAGGCAAACACTAATGCTTTCTGTCTCTAGATTTTCCTATACTGGAAATTTCACATAAATGTAAGTATATAAATTGTAGTCTTTTATGTCTGGATTTTTTTTGCGAAGCACGATTTTGAGATTCATCCATGTTGTAGCATATATCAGTAGTTCATTCCTTTTTATTGTTCAGTAGTACTGCATTGTATGGATATATCACATTTTGTTTATCCATTCACCAGTTGATGAACATTATGAATAATGCCTCTATGAACATTTCCATACAAATCTTTGTGTGGACACATGGCTCTCTTTCTTTTGGATAGATACCCAGGAATGGAGTTTCTGATTCTATAGTAGCTTGTGTTTAACTTTTTAAGAAACTGCTAAACTTTTTTTAAAGTAGTTGTATACTGTTGTATTTTCCCACCACCAACATAAGAGGGTTCCAGTTTCTCCACATTCCTTTTTACTGTCAGTCTTTTTGATTATAGTTATTCTAGTAGGTATGTAGAGGTATCTTATTGTGCTCTTAACATGTATTTCCCTAATAACTAATGATGTTGAGCATCTTTTCATGTTCTGTTAGCCACTTATATATCCTCTTTGGTGAAAATCTCCTCAAATCCTTTGTACTTCCATTAGACTTCTTTTTAATTCTATTGAGTTGTTCTTTAGCTGTCCTAGATACAAGTCTTTCTTCATCTATATGGTTTGCAAATTTTTTCCTCCCAGTTTATGGCTTGTCCTTTCATTTTCTTAAGGTGTCTTTTAAAGTGTGCAAGCTTTTTTTTTTTTATTTAAAGATTTTATTTATTCATGAGAGACACAGAGACAGAGAAAGGCAGAGACACAGGCAGAGGGAGAAGTAGGCTCCATGCAGGGAGCCTGACGTGAGACTTGATCCCGGGTCTCCAGGATCAGACCCTGGGCTGAAGACAGCACTAAACCGCTGAGCCACTCGGGCTGCCCTAAAGTGTGCAAGCTTTTAATTTTGATGGAGTCCAGTTGTCACTTTTATGGATCATACTTTTGATATTCTATCCATGAACTCTGCCTAATTCAAGGACACAAAGATTTTCCCTGTTTTCTTATTTTTCTTCTAGTACTATTATAGCTTTAGCTTTTAAATTTTGGTCTATAATCCATTTTCAGTTAATTGTCTGAAATCTGTGTATGTAGGATTGTTCTGAAATCTGTGTAAGTAGGATTGTTCTAATACCATTTGTTGAAAAGGCTGTCCTTTCTCCGCTGAATTGCCTTGGTACCCCTGTTGGAAATCATTGGACCATAAATATAAGGGCTTTTTGTTTTTTTCCCTACTACGCTATTATATTCTTAAGCCAGTATCATACTGTCTTCATTATGGTAGCTTTGTAGTAAGTTTTAAAAGCAAGAATTAAGTCCTCCAACTGTGTTCTTATTTTTTAAAATTTATTTGGTTCTTTTGGTTTCTTTTTCATTTATATACAAATTGTAGGATCAACTTGTCAATTTCTGCAAAAAAAACCCTAATGAGATTTTGATAAGGACTGCATTGAATCTACAGATCAGTTTAGGGAGAACTGCCAATCTTAAACCTTATTGATTCTTCCAATCTGTGAACATGAAATGTCTCTCTCCATTTATTTAGATCTTTACTCTCTCTCAGCAATGTTTTATTATTTTCAGTGTACAAGTCTTGTATTTTTAAAAAATTCTTTATTTGAATGAAATTATTCTTAAATTCTTTATTACTAGCACATAGAAATACAATTTATATCTTTGTATTGATTTTTTTTTAATCCAGTGACCTTCCTGAACTCATTTATTAGTTTAGCAGTTTTTATGGATCCTTTAGCTTTTTTTTATATACTGAGTCATTTTATTTGCAAATAATGACAGTTTTACTACTTCCTTTCCTATCTGAATGTCTCTTTTGCCTTATTCTACTAGTTTGGACCTCTAATACAATGTCAAACTGGCAAAAGCAGACATTTTTGCTTTTGGTCCATTAAAAGTAGTTTCATCATTGTTCAAAGATTATATAGGTTTTTCTGGAGCTGTCTTGGAGATTTGATTTACTTTATACTAGAATACTGAGGCCAGTTCCAGAATTAAGAAATATTTAGATGCCCTGTGTCAAGAATGATCTGTGCTTTGTCTGCTCAGAGGACTAAAATCAAACTGGTTGTCCTTTAGAAATGATAGATTAGTGTGATGTATGTATCATAATTTAATTTGGAGAGTTTTCTTTTTTTCCCTAAGACCTAGGATTTAATCAAGAGGAAGTTCTGGTTACTTCAGAGGTGACAATATTTAAATATTTTCTCCTTGTTGCCATAGGTTGCTGATGTTTGTTTGGGGGAAAAAAAAAGTTGCTTCTTAGGGAGCCTCCTGTGTGGCCAATCTTGTTTTTTTGTTTTTATTTTTTAAAGATTTTATTTACTTATTCATGAAAAACACAGAGAGAGAGAGACAGCCAGAGAGAGAAGCAGGCTCCATGAAGGGAGCCAGGTGTGGGACTTGATCCCAGGATTCTGATATCATGCCTTGGGTGGAAAGCCAACGTTTAACCGCTGAGCCACCCAGGCATATTTGGAGTTGGGTACTTGGGAGATTGTAGAGGCAATCAGCAAAACCATGGAGAGGAATAATTGTTTTCATTTCTTTAATTTTCTTTAAGTTCTATACATGTTTATGCTTAATAGCACCAATGAAGAATTGAAAATACATAGGATGATGTATTATGTTATATAAGCAACCTAATATTGATTTTTAAAAATTGTCAATAACATACTACAATTGTTTAGTATAAAACAACGACTACAAAGTTTGTTTGTGCTTCAGTTTAAGCCATTTTTCTGCCCCACCTTGAACTTACTGAATCAAACTTACTACAGAATATTGTATTCAGAAGTCTTGTATTTTAATTTGCTTTCTCCAACCCCCCCCCCCAGGTGTTATATAATTAGAGATAGATGAAATAAGATTGGCAAAATGTTGTAATTAAATATTACACTGTAATCGAACTGGAACTTAGATAAAAACCTTAAAATGTTGAAATTACTAAAATGAGGTAATGGATATATAGGGATTCATTATGTTATTTTATTTTTGTGTATGCATAAAATTCTCTATCATAGAATATTTAAAAAAAATTAACAGTTTGGATGTAGCAGCCTGGTCCCAGTATGGACGATGAGTTGGGAGCCACTGTTCTCATTTGGGTTCACAATCCCCAGAAACATATTACTGAGGATCCAGTGGTAAACCGACTGTTGTACAAAGCCCTATGTTTGAGATACTTTAACTGGAGGCTAATAGCCACATGAATAAAGGTAATTAATTGGGACTCCTCATTACTAACAAAAATGATAAGAGGAAGCTTCGTGTAAATTACTTGTCATTATTCTAACAACTGAGTATTCCCATTTACCAGAAGATCAAATGAGATAAGAAACAAAGCATTAGTAAACATATAAACATTTTCTTTTCTGGAAACACAGAAAAGAGATCAATGATTTTAATTGGAGACTAGTATGTCTTCTGTATCTCTTCCTACAAGTTTCCAAAGATTTCACCAAAAATTAATAACATCAGAGGAACTGAGCCCTAGTACTAATGTATAAAATTTGAGTCATTGACAGATTATTCATTAGATGACTTTTAAGAGTTTGCTAAGTTTTATTCATCTGTTACCATTTCTGTATTTGTCTTTTTCTATTTTAATTGCATTTATTTATTTTATTTATTTTATTTTATTTTATTATTTTATTTTATTTATGAGAGACACACACACACAAACACACAGAGGCAGAGACACAGGCAGAGGGAGAAGCAGGCTCCATGCAGGGAGCCCGATGTGGGACTCGATCCTGGGTCTCCTGGATCAGGCCCTGGGCCGAAGGCGGCGCTAAATTGCTGAGCCACCTGGGCTGCCCTTTAATTGCCTTTAATATTCATTGTCCCTGGATTAGAAAGGACCATAATATGATAATAGCATTTCACATATTATATGTTGTGGTTTTCTCTAATCTGGATACTTGTGACTATTAGTCAATCCTACTACTTTAGGATTTCATAGACTCAAAGTATCTCCCCCCAAATATTTATTATGGCAAATGGGAAGATAGTAACTTTGCAGTGGGGATAACCAGGCCACAACATAATAACCAAGTATCCAAGGTTAACATGGCAAGTAATATGATATTGACATCATAAACCACTTGGTGTGTCTTCTCGCTGAGAAGGACACATCATCGTTCTCTGGTGTTCTTGCCAAAAATGCATACCCTCATTCTAATCAGAAGAAAACAAAATGAGTCAGAGCAGCTTTTATAGATTGGAACAAACTAAGGTGAAATAATAACTACATGTAATGTGGGAAAGAGAAAAAAAAATTTTTAATTGCGGAAATTTGTATGCAGTCTGTTAATTACTAATAATTACTAAAATAGTGTGACAATGTTAATTTTCTGATTTTGATAACTGTGTGATGGTTATGTAACATTAAGGGAAGCTGAGTGAGGGACATTTGAGAATTCTGTGTACTATTTTTACAGTTTTTCTGTAAATCTAAAATCAGCTTTAAGTAAAATTTTAAGGATCAATACAAACTGGAACAAAACTGTACTATCTATGACTAAAGACTGATTTTTTTTTTCATATAAATCAGTAGGAAAACAGACATAGGTAAAAATGTACAAAGGATATAAGCAGACAGTTTATGGTAAAAGAAATCTAATCAATAATTATGAAATATGTGACCACTTGCATAGTTCAAGAAATACACATCTGATGTTTTTACTTTTTAGAATGTCACTTATTAAAAAGTAGAACACCAGTCACTCTAACAAATAGCATTTGTACTGTTTAAGTTACTGTACACCTTTTAGAAGGCAAGTAGCATTTCTTCTGTTAAGAACCTATCTTATACCACTGTTAGCAGTGAAAGCAGATACATGGACAGCAGCATTCAGTGTGGTAGTGTTTTTAATAGGAAAAAATGGTTCATCAGTACACTAGCTGTTTAAATAAATAATAAAACATCCATATAATGGATTTCATGTAACATTATGTGAATAAGATAGATATATGTATTAGCTTTGGGAAGAGTTCCCAGATATGGGATTAACTGAAAAGTGAGATACAGAATATGAGATGATTGCATTTGCATAGTTTTTCAAGTATGTAGGTATATGCATAAAAATTACTTCTGCAAGGTAAAAAGAACCTTAATAGTGTCTTTGTTGGGAAAGGGACCTGGACTTCAAGGGTGGGGGAAGATTACTTTTCATTTTATACCTTTCTTTAAGGGGCATCTGGGTGGCTCAGTTGGTAAAGTGTCCAAATGATCTCACCTCAGGTCTTGGTCTTGGTCTTGTGGTTGTGAGTTCAAGCCCTGCATTAGGGCATGGAGCCTGTTTAAATTAAAAAAAAAAAAAAAAGAAAGAAAGAAAAAAAAAACTTTCTTTAAAATCTGATTTTTAAAAATCATATACATACTACTTTTATTTTAAAAATAAAGTTGCAATTCTATAAAACTAATGAAATTTCTATTTTGGAACTTTTTTGGTAAAGATTTTTTTTTTAGCCTTAAGTTGTCATTACCTAATAATGAATATTATTGCCAAGTGTAGTATTGAGCACTTTTATGAATCATCTTATTTCATTTGTCATAATTTACTTAATTTTTATAATTTCTGGTGAAATATGAAAGCTACATTTCCTAATAAGAATTTTAGCAAATGAGCTTGTACATCAGTGGTTAGAGTCTATTACCTCATATATACTTGTTTAAAAACTGCAAAGGCTTCACCCTGGGTTCTTGTCTAGCAAAATCTGGGATGATGCCCAGGAATTTGTATTTTAAAAGAGTTCCTGAGATTATTCTGATTACAGTATAGCGTTAAAACATAGCTTTACATCATCAGATTTTTGTTTTTATAGACTTATTTTCTATAAATATGATATTATAAGTTTTTTAAAGAAAATATTTTGAGTTATATGGCTTATTAGAAAACATGTTTATCAACAGGGCATAATTCATGAAATTCTTTTTATTTTTTTTTCCTTATAGTTGATCACAGTCGAGTTAAGTTGACTTTAAAGACTCCTTCTCAAGATTCAGACTATATCAATGCAAATTTTATTAAGGTATGTATTAACTTTAAATGGTGTTTCTCTGCCCTACTTAATGTCTTCTTACATAATAATTAAATTTTTTTTAAATTGCCTGAATATTATATCAATAGCAAAAACAAAAAGAAAATTACAGCCCTTGCACACTTTTTATGTGGTTTCCTTCTAACCTTATTCACAAAGATAAAGACTTTGCTTAGTTTCATGATAGTTGTGATGGCTTTCTATTTTTTCTTTTGTTTCTTTTTTTACATTGAAGACTTATAAACAGTTTACCAGTTGCTAAATCTTTTCCATTGTCCCTCTGAGTTTATGTACAAAAATGTACAGACATAGTCATTCCGTGTTGTTGAGCTATGTAGGTTGTTTCCAGTTTGTAATATTGCAGTGAACATTTTTCTTTCGAATTTCTGAGGATAAATTATCAGGGCTGGAATTAGTGTGTAATACTGTTTCAAAATTATAGAATTACAGACTTAGATTAATACCTTTTGAAAATTGTCACTATTTTTCGAGTGGCAGCACTAGTGAGTACAAGATTAAATACAGCCTTTATGTAGTTAACCATTTTTGGTTACTCTTATACAAAAGCAGTCAAGTTCTTACATAGTTATCAATAGATTCAAACTGCTACTTGATTTTTTTTTAAAGATTTTATTTATTTATTGAGACACACACACAGAGAGAGAGAGAGAGGCAGAGACACAGGCAGAGGGAGAAGCAGGCTCCACACAGGGAACCCGACATGGGACTCGATCCTGGATCTCCAGGATCACACCCTGGGCTGCAGGCGGCACCAAACCGCTGTGCCACCGGGGCTGCCCAAACTGCTACTTGATTAAATAAAAGACTACTTTGTTCCAATAGTTATTCTGTGTTTTGAATAATTTCAGTTCTTTTATATATGGTATTTATAGGTACTTAAAAAATATTTTGTTGAAATATTAAGGTGGTACAAGTTATATGGTAAAATTAATATTATCTATGTCAACATTAAACAGTCATGATTTCAAATAAAAACTTTTTTCCCCAACAAAATCAATTTTATTAAAATTATGGCAAAACCCAAAACTAAAAAGTTAAACAAAGACTAATATGTAGGTGGTTTGCTGTTTTAGATGTTGTCAATGTTGATATTCTTTTATAAGGACATTTGTTAAAAGTTCTAGTATTTTGGAGCACCCGGCTGGTTCAGTTGATGGAGCATGCGACTCCTGATCTCAGGGTTGTAAGTGTGAACTTCCTGTTGGATATAGAGATTACTTAAATATAAAATCCTTGAAAACAAAGAAAAGTCCATGTTTTTAATTCTACTTAGTAACAGTGATTTATTGTGTGATTATATTATGTACTAGTTTAGCATATTATTTCATATATTCCCAGGTATGTAATTAGATATGTATATTGTAGGTACCAAGTAAACCTTTTGAGTAAATAATTGGACTGTTAGGTAGTTTTACTATTGTTTTTAGAATCAGTGCATGTTTTTTATGTTTCTTTCCAGCGAGCTTTGTTGACTAGGTATTGGGGCTTCTTTTTTAAGAGCCAAGTAAATAATAATTTGTAAATTAGCATAAGGCAGTTTTTTTTTTTAAGATTTTTATTTTATTTATTCATGAGAGACCCAAACAAAGAGGCAGAGAGCTAGACAGAGGGAGAAGCAGGCTCCTCACAGAGCCGGATGTGGGACTTGATCCCAGGACCTGGAGATCACGACCTGAGCCAAAGGCAGATAGATGCTCAATTGCTGAGCCATCCAGGCATCCCATAGCATAAGGCAGTTTAGTTTAATTATCATTTCTGTGTGCCATGTCTAAAAATACACAAAAATAGTATTTCTCCAAAAGCTGAAGTGAATTGAATATATTTTGTCATGCTTTTATGTACTATGAAAGAAAAATTATTTAGAAATATTTTATGTGAAAAGAGGAGTATTACTAATAAAATTTGAAACCTTAAAATTTAGGTAAGGGAGTATTTTTGGTAATTATAATAATATGAAATTTCCTTTTAATTATTTTAGGGTGTTTATGGGCCAAAAGCGTATGTGGCAACCCAAGGACCTTTAGCAAATACAGTAATAGATTTTTGGAGGATGATATGGGAGTACAATGTCGTAGTAAGTAATTTACCTTTCATAATCTGTTTTGAGAAGTATTAATGTAATGACATAGGATGTTTTACTGAATAAGTGATAAGAAGACTTTTTAGCCATAAGGATATGTTAATTATAACGTTTACTAAAAAGACAGAAATTGAAATCTAGGGTGTATCATTCAATTCTCACTAATTAGCTGAACTATTTTAAGAAGATAAGTAATTTACTAGTTACTTTTCCTCAGTCAATAACTAGTAAGTTATTGACTTACTGAGTAAGATGAACTGATAGATGGATAGAGGGATAGCTATGTGATTGAACCAAGAAGAGTGAAATGTTAAGGGTAGAATATAGATGGTAGGTAAAATTATTTTAGCTTTGCTATATGTTTGAAACGTTACATTACAAAATATTAGGATGAAGAAGCAAATCTAATAACCTTTTTGTTTAACACATTAAATGCATTCAACCTTCAGATAATTTTATTAAATGTATTTAGAATATTTCATAGTGTTTGAGTAAACATATCCTAAAAGTTATATTTTAATGTAACTTCAAAAGTCAGAGGCCAACCTGTAAGAATCATAAAGTTTAATTCAAATAAAATACATTATGTTAATTGAAGCCAATTTAATTTGTTGCTGTATAGTTACCCCTTGATAATAAGGTGTTATTTTGATCATTTCTTTAACTCCTGCTTTTAATATTAAAACTACTTTTTTTGACAGGCCAGGTATAATTTTACTCAGAGTAAAAAGTAGTTCTTGGAATTCATATTTTGTTTATAAAGTAAAATTGTGTTTAACTGGTACATTCTTCATCTCATCCCATCTCCCATTTCTTTTTAGATCATTGTGATGGCCTGTCGAGAATTTGAGATGGGAAGGGTATGTATAACTATTAACATTTAAAATAATTGTGGAGTATCCTTTTTATCACTTCATTTCTAGTGATATTATGATTCCTGGTCCTTTATTATATTCTGAACCCAAGTGGTTAAAGTAGATACTTCTTTTTTGTGTCCTGCTATTGGTTTTATTTGATAAAAGGAACATCATAATCTCTAAAACACATGAACATTTTTTTTTACATTTCATAGGTATGTTTTATGATACACTTAAAAAGTAGATATTGTGTTATTTCATAGTCTTTAGATGTTTAATGATGTTATAAGTATTTATGGACTATTTATGGACTGAAGTAGAGAGGTATTTCAAAATAAGAATAAAATTGAGCAAATGAAAATGAGTTAAAAAAATTTTTATTAATTATCACCAACTTGTAGCTTGAATATTCTGATTTCTCTGAGAATACAACATTTCTTTTGTTCGTACTATCTTCAAAAGCAAAGAGAACAAAATTCCTTAATCTGAAATTTTTAATATTGTTATTTTTATACTCTGTGCTAGTGAAATAGTTTTAAAACCATTGTGGTCTTGTGCAGCATTAAGACCAATTAAGTTTTAATATTGAAGGTGCTAATAGATTTATATATAATAGATATTAAGTAAAACTTAAGTGTGGTCCGACACACATATCAGACTTAGAACAAATTATGTGGTGATTTGAATTTTCTTTATATTAATGTGGTACGTTAAAGTGGAATTTTTAAAAATCTATTTCACTTATCACCTTACCCAATTCACCTCTAGCAAAAAAGTTGTAAAAATTCTTGTGAAATTTTATTCAGTAAGAGATATATTGCATTAAGCAAGATAGTGCATCTTTTAGTTATGTGGACATTGTAATATATAAGTCAACGGAAAATCTTATTCTAACTAATAATTTTTGTCATTCCTCCCTACTAAATCCTTTACCAGTAGTGGAAATATTAATTAACATTGGGTAGAAAATTAACAGTCTAAGATTAGAAAATACACAAACCAAGAAATTAAGTAATTATCTGTTTAAGATTCGACAGGATGTACTTTAGTAACAAACAGTATTATTAATTGTTTGCAGTAGAATATTTCAGTTTCATTCTCCTAGTGTTTTTTTAAGTTACTGTTAAAGGTTAGGATTTATTCCTCCTTCCATTCTATTAATAAGTTTACTACTTGTATTTCAGTAATAATACTTGATGAAAAAAGGTATTGAATACAGAAATTTTTGAAGCTAAAGATTTTGTGATTCATCTTGACTTAGAATATGACTTAATGGAAAGAACATAGATAATGAAATCAAATAAACCTACACTTTACTATCATTTTGACCATGGTGAAGTGAACTATCTCTCTGAGCTTTAGTTTCCTCATCTTTGTAATGAATGATGTTCTTAGGTTACACGTGTATGATGTTTAGCACATAGTTTTTGGTATTGATTGTTTATTAAGTTTATACCTGGAATATAAATACCAGTCCTTAGTTATAACTTATAAAGAGGGACATGTTAGTCATGCAGCTTTCATTTCTTACTAAATTAAACTCCAATAACTTGTATTTTGCTTGTTTCAAGATTTAAGACTTGACCCAGTAGAAAACCCTCTCTTCAAAAAAAAAAAAAAAAAAAAACCCTAAAAAATAATTTAATTAATTTTATTATTCTCTGTAAACTTTCACTGGGAAATGAGGTGTGTGGTTTTAAGTCTTTTAAAATATTACCACTATTTACTGTAAGCTAAATTGACATACTTACTATATAGTTCTACTTTGTTGTCCTGTGTGCATTATTGTCAACTTAGAGATAATTCCAGTCTGTAGTTAATGATTTCACTTACGTGTTTAGACCTGTAAGAATCTGGTAAGAACTGATGCATTGCCCACTGCCAAAGGTTTATTTTAAGCTAGATTGTTAATTACAGGCTTTAATTTTATAGGATCTTGATAAAATTGCATCATTTCTTAGCATCAGAATCACTGTATCTTCTACAAAGTTAGGCATTCACTTAACCAAAGTTTCTAAAATGATGGGGCTTAATATTAGTAACCAGTGAAAGTTGAATGTTCTAAGTCTATACTTGTTAAAAATGGGAAGGTAAGAGGGCAAACTAATTAAACTTTCTGTAATCTCAAATAAAAGTGGATAATTTAAATAGTACATCATGCTTGTATAGAGTTTTTACCATCAATAGAATATTTGAAAAATATTTTTAGTACTTGCAACAATGGTGCAAGATAAGGATTATTACTCCCATTTTTACAAGTAAAGGAACCTAAGGGTCAATAAAATAGTAACGTTAGGACTTGGAAAATTCTTTTTAAAGCAAGTAGCTTTATCCTATCCACTATCCACAGATTTTATACCTAACGGGAATTCAGCTAGATATTATAGAGATTGTCATTTTACAAGTATTAGGACTTGTCTGGCAATCCTTTATACTAAATGAACTTTGTTGTGCCAGGCACTTTGTTTTTTTAAAACGGTGTTTCTTTTCTAGAAGAGGATCTTTGGAGTTTACTCTTACTGACCAAGCAGATAGCAATGAACAGCTCAGACACTTACATTAATAAGTTTTTTTATGAGTAATCTTGAAGAGCCAACAGTAGCTACCCTTTAAGAACAGTTGGATAAGTCTAAGTTCTTCTAACACTTTGTCTTACTGATGTCAGGTTTTTTTGTTTTCTGGGAAAAGCAACAAGTTGCACACTAGTACACAAAGTATTTGTAAAAGTTCAGGAAAAACTATCATACGAATTACTTACTGACTCTTTTTTTGGACAACAGAAAAAATGTGAACGCTATTGGCCTTTGTATGGAGAAGAACCTATAACATTTGCACCTTTTAAAATTTCTTGTGTAAGTACTTATTTATATGTATGTTATTTAATTAGAAAATTGGGATGCTAAACTGTTGAATAATTATAATATGGTATGAACTCAGTTTTATGAAAGCTAAGCATTCAATATTTCCATATAAATTGGCACTTAATTATAAAAAATAATAATAGTAATGTTTGGTTTTAGGGGTGCCTGGGTGGTTCAGTCAGGTAGGTGACCAATTCTTGATTTGGCTAAGTTCATGATTTGAGGATCCTGGAATTGAGCCCCACATCCAGCTCTATTCTTGGCAGGGGGTCTGCAGGAGGATTCTCTATCTCCATCTCTTTCTGCCTCTCCCCCTGCTTTCTCTCTCTCTCTCAAACAAATCTTCAAAAAAAAAAAAATGTTGTTTATTTTTATGCTGCTTTTAAATTTAAAAGCTTTGAAAGTTACTTCATAAATGTGTAATTTCCTTTTATTATGTTAATTTTGTGTTAGTCTTTATATATAAGTTGATAATACATGTTTATGTATATAAGGGTAAACAGAGTAACCTAGCTGTGTGCTTTGAATGATCTATTTGAAAATTAGTATCAAGTTGGGGTCCCTAACTGGCTCACTCAGTGGAGCATGTGACTCTTAATCTCAGGGTAATTTCAAACTGATATGTGAAAAACCCTTGATGACTGAAGTATAGTGTATTGTGTTAATGTTTCATATGTTATGCTATCCAGATTTTTAAAAATTATATACAAAGATGTTTTGAGAACTGCAATCCTAGGAGTAAAAATTGATCCTATATGGCAGATAATTTATTATGAAACTTAAATATCTATTTAATAAGCTCTGGAAATGAGTTAAATTCTTGTTCTAAAACTAACACAGCAGAAATCTGAGAAAACGAATTAAAAAACAAATGATGCTTAACATTCTACAACTAAATGAGTTGAAATTTTTGAAGAGTTGGGCTTTAAGAATAGTAAAACAATATTTAAAATAATGAATAGAAGAAAGAAAGATTATAATTTGGAAAAACATGAATTGACTTTTTGGGGTGATTTTTCATTTTTTTAAAGATTTTATTCATTTATTCTTGAGAGACACAGAGAGAGACAGAGGCAGAGGTAGAGGGAGAAGCAGGCTCCATGCAGGGAGCCCGATGTGGGACTCGATCCTGGGACTCCAGGATCACGCCTTGGGCTGAAGGCTGATGCTCAACCGCTGAGCCACTCAGGGGTCCTGGGTGATTTTTCAAATTGAACTAAAAGATAATTTAAGAAGTTCTTTTGATGAGAAGTTCGATTTGATTAGCAGTTGCTGGTTTGATGTGTCAATACTGGGGTCAATTCATGCCAAAGAAGAAAATCCTTTCAAGATTTCAAAGAGGAAGCAATTTGTATGTCTTGTGGTTATTTCCAACAACTCAGGATTTGTTATCACTGATATAAACAAAAATCCACTTTATAGAGGCGCCTGGGTGGCTCAGTCTGTTAAGTGTCTGACTCCTGATTTCAGCTCTGGTCGTGATCTCATGGTTGTGGGTTCAAGCCCCCAAGTCATGCTCCACACTCAGTGGGGAGTCTGCTTGGAATTCTCTCTTTGCTCTTCCTTCTTCTCTCCCCCTGTGCCTGTTTGCGCACTCTTAAATAAATGAATCTTTAAAAAGATTAACTTTATAATTAAATAACCATAGTAAGTGACTTGACTGACAGTCAGGTTTTAATCAGTATCAGGAACAGTATCCGGAGCTCTCTGGATTTGGTGATGAGAAAGAGGGTAAAATATTGGTGGGAGAGGGTGGGAGAACTTCCTTTTTTTTTTTTTTTTTTTTTTTTTTTAAGGGTCTTACTTGTTATTTATGAGAGAGAGGCAGAGACATAGGCAGAGGGAGAAGCAGGCTCCTCACAGGGAGCCCAACGTGGGACTCGATCCCCAGACTGGGATCACGCCCTGAGCCAAAGGCAGACACTTAACTGCTGAGCCACCCAGGCATCCCTGGAGGGAGGACTTCTTAGGAGGAACTCAGTTGCATGTTGCTGCATGTAACCACTTAGACCAGATGTTGGCACACTATGCATAGGTCAGTCTGACCCACTGCCTGTTTTGTAAATATTTACTAGAATACCACCATGACCATTAATGTACACATTGCCTATCACAACAGCAAACAGCAAAGCTGAGTAGACAAAGACTTTTATGGCTTGCAATGCCAGAAATATTTACAATCTAGCCTTTTTAGGCAAGAAAAAGTTAAGCCTACGTGTCCCTGACTTGTTCAGTCAGTAGAACATATGACTCTTGATCTTAGGGTTTTAAGTTCGAGTCGCACACTGGGTGTAGAGATTACTTAAGAAAATAAAATAAAGGGCAGCCTGGGTGGCTCAGCGGTTTAGCGCCGCCTTTGGCCAGGGCGTGATCCTGGAGACCTGGGATTGAGTGCCATGTCGGGCTCCCTGCGTGGAGCCTGCTTCTCCCTTTGCCTGTGTCTCTGCCTCTCTCTCTCTATCTCTGTCTCTCAGGAATAAATAAAATCTTAAAAAAAAATCTTCAAAGAAAAAAGAAGTTAAGTCTTGGAATGGTGTTTTCATCCATACTCCTTTTTTTGTTGAAAGTAAAAACATAAACGTCCCCTTTATTGTTATTTGAAAAGTTCAAAATGAACTACTGTGATTTAAAAAATTAAAGCAGGAGTAATATTGAATCTTCTTTTTATTAAAAAACAGGTTACCCTGTTCTTGACAGTCGGTGTCAAAGATTATCTGTGGTTTTAACTACAAAGCAGAAAGAACAGTTTCCTAAGGGACAAACCGATATAATGGCTTCATTCTAATACTTTGACAAATGATAATAAGAGACTTCTAAAGTAGTTATATTGTCATCAACCAAAATAATAATTTAGAATTTTATGAGTGCATCTTCTTCCTTCCCAAGTTGGTATTCAGTTAACTGAAAGTTGACTGTTAGGTTAGGAAAATCATAGTTGAAGATGGTAGTAGGTTTTTTGTACTATTATATATTTTTTGTATTATTTCTGTAACATAATTCTGGGGAAGTTATAAATTTGCAAATATTTTATTGGTGATGGACTCCTAGTTAAGTAATTGGTTAACAGACACTTCTGGGTTTTGTTTTGTTTTGTTTTTAACTCTAAGTAAAACTTAGTGACTTTTAGAATGGTTTGATGGTTTTTAGTGTAGTTTTATTTTGAGTGGGGAGAGCGGTCGAGGGGTGCTGCTGGGTGGGCAGAGGAAGAGAGAATCTTAAGCAGGTTCCTCCATGCCCATTGTGGAGCCTGTTTTGGATCTTGATCTCACCACCCTGAGCCAAAATCAAGAGTCCAATGCTTAACTGACTGAGCCAGCCAGGTGCCCTAGAATGGTTGTTTTTGTAATTATGAGGTATACCTGGAATTTTAATGATTAATTTTATACTGTGGACTTTAAATACAGGTTATTGTTTGTTTCATTGTGTTTATGTTTTTGTTTCAGTGTTCATACTGACTTACAATGTTTTCCTTTAGGAAGCTGAACAAGCAAGAACAGACTACTTCATTAGGACACTCTTACTTGAATTTCAAAATGTAAGTTTTTCCATTTAGAGATGGTTTCTAAGGATAATTTTTAAAGAGAAGATATATAAATTGTAGCCTGTCTTATCTTGCATAGTTAAGGAAATTTGTTAATTTCCTTTATGTAAAATAAGAAGAAAATCAGGGTGCAATGTTTTACTTAGTATTTTGAGCTTTAATTTAAGCTTATCAAATTAGATAAAGTAATATATATTTTACCTTAAAACAATTTTCCTAAATAAAATTTACTATATTTGGAATATTTGGATCTTTGCTACAAATAGTTTTCCTCTATTACAGTAAGCAGATTATTACATTGTTTACAGAATTACTACTCACTTTTGCTAGTTTACAACTTTTTAGAAACGAACCACCATCAAAACGAAGTCTTCATTTAGATTATATATTGTTTTCACTTGAGGCCCTTGATTTTAGTGTTTCAGATCTATATAAAATGATAATTTTCTAGGAAGAAATCAAAATCTGATGGACGTTAGAGAATGCTATTGGTTTCTTCCTCAGTCTCTATATTTTGATTATTTTAAAATTTTAAACCATTTTGAACAATTAATCATGGCCATCAAGTGCATCAGTCTTGCCCAACTATTACATTTGTAAACATACTACACCTCCTACTTTCCTGTTTCTAAATAGACATAGTTCCAGCACTCCATACTTTGAGAACCACTGATATAAAATAAAGAAATGGGTTGGGGTTGGACACGTTTGTTTCTAATTTTCTTTTTCAGTTCAGTTATTATTCTAATAGTCTTCTAATTACCGTAGACTCAAACAGTGCTTATGATGTACTGCTCATCCATTTACTGTGGATTAATTAAAGAATATGCAAAATATAAGGGTTAAAGTGCATGCTTTGGAGGTAAGAGTGCCTGGGTTCAGATCCCACATTTGTTACTTACCGTGAAACATTAGGCAAGTTATTTCATCTTTCTGTCTCAATTTACTTACTTATAAAACGTGGATAGTATTAACAGTACCTTCCTCATAGCATCACATGGAGAATAAATAAATTGTTATATTTGAAACCCTTAGATCAGTACTTAGTATATGAGAGTCAGTAAATGTAGTTATCATTTATTTGTTTGAGGCAGTGTTAAATACCACATAAATATCTTAGAAATGATGGTAAAGTGAGATACGCTTTTCTGTAGGTTTTAAAATTTGTAGTGTCTTTTCATAATTGCTGAATTTCTGTTATTCTTGAAGGAATCTCGTAGGCTATATCAGTTTCATTATGTGAATTGGCCAGACCATGATGTTCCCACATCATTTGATTCTATTCTGGATATGATCAGCTTAATGAGGAAATATCAAGAGCATGAAGATGTGCCTATTTGTATTCATTGCAGGTAAAAAGAATTTTCCAAATATTTAAGTACTTTGGAATATAAGTGGCATTGTAATATGGGTGATGTATGGTATTTTGAAACCTAATTTTTGGAATTACCAAGTGAGATAAGTCATTATATGGGGTTACCAAATAGTAAAAGCTATCTGAATTCTGAGGCAGTTTTTCTTCTCTTAATTTTTAATTTACATTAGATTCTTCTAAAAGACTTGGAAACACAGTACTTCATAAAACTGTTTCTTTCTCTAAGTGACTTGTATCTGCATTCACATTTGCTATAAAAGGTAAATGAAATTTCTCAGACTCAGAAATTTACTGGTTACTTAAATAGTTCAAAGATTTTTTTTTAGTGGAGACAGAACATCAATGATAAGCATTACAGTCAGACCTATTGGATAAGAAAAACTATTAGTAGTTGAAAAGGCTGCTTTTTATTTATGGGCCAGAAGGGTGATTTGCTATGGGCATGTGGGAGTCAGTTAACAACTTAGTTAATTAAAAAAGTATTTTTCTTCAGTTAATTCAGTGGTTAGTTGACCATTTAATTAAATAGGTGACTGTTTAAGAAGAAAAATCTAATTATAGAAATTGCTTTGACTTTTCTTCACAAGTTAGTCAGAATCATTTGTTCTATCAATGTTACCCAGTCAGTATATGTAGATCATAAATCCAATTTGATAGGAGGGTTTTCCTTTAAAAATTAAATAGACCATTTAATATTTTTAAACCACTATAAAATAGTATGTTAACTGTAGTGACTTAGAAAATACCTACATAAAAGGAAGGAAATTGCTCACAATTCTAGTAGAGGTGATCATTTAAAAACTTCAGTATATGTCCTTTCAGTATGTGTGTAGTATTTTTAAAGAATATTCCCCATGTAAAATAATCATGTATATTTTTCTAAATCATGTAACTATTCTTTCTACAATGAATTATGACTGCCCTATACTTTATATTTAACTTCCCCATTCTTTGGTATTTACTATCCCTCCTCCATTCTTTTTCATCTAAAAGAATAGTTTAAATGTCTAAGTGGCAGGTGTTCGTCATGAAATTTTTGAGCACATCTGTAATTACTTTATTAGGATAGATATATACACACTGGGTATTATATAAGACTGATGAATCACTGACCTCTACTTTTGAAACTAATAATACATTATATGTTAATTAATTGAATATAAATTTAAGAAGAAAATAAAACCGTAACTTAAAAAAAGGATATATATGCAAATGGGATTTCTAAGTGAAAGAACATGAACTTTTTCATGCTTTTAGTACATACTTTAACTTTTGTTATCCATAAAGCTAATGCTAATTATAATTAGTTTATGGGGTGCCCATTTTCCCATACTCTCCTCAATACTGTTATCTTTTTGTTTGTTTGATTTAATGCCTGCATGACAGGCAAGAGTTTTGTTTTGTTTTTTTCTTGATGGTTCATATTCTTTTGTGAATTGCTTGTTTGTATACTTTACCAATTATTTTATAGCAGTCATTCATCTCTTAATAATCATGTTATAAATTGTTTATATATATATATTGAGGTTGTACACTTTTAGTCATGTTAAGTAGCATTTTTATTTTAAAGACTTTATTTATTTATTCATGAGAGACACAGAGAGGCAGAGACACAGGCAGAGAGAGAAGCCGGCTCCACGGAGGGAGCCCGATGCGGGACTCGATCCCAGGATCATGCCCCAGGCCAAAGGCAGGCACTCAACCACTGAGCCACTCAGGGATCCCAGTAGCACTTTTTTTTTCTTTTTTCTTTTTTAAGTAGCATGGTTTTTTTTTTTTTTTTTTATTTATGGTAGTCACACAGAGAGAGAGGCAGAGACACAGGCAGAGGGAGAAGCGGGCTCCATGCACCAGGAGCCCGACGTGGGATTCGATCCCGGGTCTCCAGGATCGCGCCCTGGGCCAAAGGCAGGTGCCAAACCGCTGCGCCACCCAGGGATCCCAGTAGCAGGGTTTTTAAATAGCTTTTACTCTGCCTATCTTTTGCCACACATAAGTTTTAATTTGTTATGTAGTCAGAGTTGTAAATCTTCATGTATGCTTTCTGTCCATTAAGATGCTTAGACAGTCCTTTTATAACAATAGTACATAAACTCCTTTTAAGCATTTTTATAGGTTTTTTTGTAAACATTTTTAATCCATCTGGAATTTTTATGATTAAGTTATGAGGTAAGAATCCAGCTTTTGTTCTGGTTAGCCTTACTTCCCTGTATCATTCATTGAACGGTCTGATCTTTCCTCTTTCATGGGAGAATCCACCATTTTGTAATACTTACATATACTCAATTCTGTTTCTGAATTTTGCATTGTATTTCATCAGTCTGGTTGTGTAAGTCTTTGTAAAGTCACACTTTAACCATCAAGTTTTAAATATATGTCATTTGGCCCAGAGTAACTCTTAACTCAGAATTCTGAAAATGTTTTGATGGAAGGAATTGATAAATATATCAGTAGTTAAAAATAAATATTACTGATTTTTTTTTAAATTTTTATTTATTTATGATAGTCACAGAGAGAGAGAGAGAGAGGCAGAGACACAGGCAGAGGGAGAAGCAGGCTCCATGCACCGGGAGCCCGACATGGGATTCGATCCCGGGTCTCCAGGATCGCGCCCTCGGCCAAAGGCAGGCGCTAAACCGCTGCGCCACCCAGGGATCCCTATTACTGATATTTTTAAAGAGCTTTTTAAAAATCATATTCAATTGCTGATAGATGTAATTTATCAGGAATTGTTAGATGACATGTTTGACAAACTACTGCTATTTCTAAAGGTTTCAAGATGTGCATTAAAATGCTACCCAACTTTTTTTCTATCTAAAAATTATTCTGAAAAAAAAATAAAAAAATAAAAATTATTCTGGTGAAGACAGTAATGTCTTTAATTACTCAGAGTTATTCTCAGTCCTGAGGGACATGTCTCCTGACTCCCTCCAGTTGAGAAGCAGTTGCTCTAAAGTACTTTTGTCATGTTTTAAAATAAGAAACCTGCAGAATTTCACTTTACATTCTCCAAGTTCTGTTGTTTTTTTAGGAAATGAGAGTGCATCACGCATCTTTGTTGCTCTGGTGAAATCACTGCTAGTGTTCAAACCAGTTTCTAGGGCTTGTGGTATTGCTCATGTTTTCTCTACCTTTTGCAAATTGAAATTATGTATTGTTTCTTCTCTAAGGCACCAGAGCCATTTTGGACAAAAAATAAATTCCTCTCTGCAAGTTAACTAAGTTGGCTAGACAAGATTTTCTGAGGTAGAATTAGACTTCCAAAGTTAAAACTCTTAAATAATCTGTGAATCACTTAGGTTTCCTTTGAATCTTGGAAGTTCCCTAAATTAAATAAAAACGAGATATAAATACTAATCTTAAAGATGTTTGCTGTGTACACACTCTAAATTACAATTTGTTTACTAAAAGAGAATGTTGTCAAATTTCTTAAGTGATTTTTTTTTTTGCTTCTGAGAATTAACATGTTCATTTATTTTATAGTTCTTTTATGACAAAAATCAAATTGTTCTTTCAAACTTTATAGTGCAGGCTGTGGAAGAACAGGTGCCATTTGTGCCATAGATTATACATGGAATTTACTAAAAGCTGGGGTAAGAATAATTTTTATATAGCATTATATCCAATTGATCTATTATTTTCCATCTTAATGGCTAATTGCAATAAATTATAGCATGTGTTTCATTTTACATGTTACTTTTTTAGAAGTAGCTTTACTATGTAAGAAAAAAGGTAGTAGAACTGGAAAAAAGTATAAATGATGTATATTACTTGAGATAATGCATGAGGCAGCAAAGTAAACATGTTACCACAATTTGTTTTATGTGAATTGATACCTACACTAAGAATGTAAAGTCTGGGTTCACTTTTCCAATACAGAATCCTCCTTACCTTTTACATATATTCTAGATATAAATGTAGTCAATTCAAGAAGTATTTATGCCTAAATGCAAACATTGTATTATAGTGGTTAAGGATGCTGAGTCTGGACCCAAACTGCCCAGGTTAAAATTTAATCATTTACTGGCTGTGGGATTTTGGTCAAATTACTTAATTTCGTTCTGCCTCAATTTTTCAACCAAAAAAATGGGGATAGTATTAATAATTCATAAGAAATAAATTGACCTTTGTAAAGTTCTTTAGAACTGTGTGTGTGTCTTGTAGCAAGTGCTCAGTTCAGAGTTTTCATTACAACTGTGGGGTTACTGTTGTTACCACCACTACTATTTCCAAGACATTGTGTTCAGTACTGTGAAAGATAAAAGGTGAATAAAACAGCCCTCATTACAGATTTGAAAAATGTTTCTCAGTGTATGTAGATTTGCTTCTTTTGCTAGTTCTATACTATTCATATTCTGTGCGTTAGGGAGAAGTTTTTAATTCCTCATAGCTTGTTTTTTTTTAAAAAAAGATTTATTTATTTATTTATGATAGACAGAGAGAGAGAGAGAGAGGCAGAGACACAGGCAGAGGGAGAAGCAGGCTCCATGCCCGGAGCCAGATGCGGGACTCCATCCCGGGACTCCAGGATCGCGCCCTGGGCCAAAGGCAGGCGCCAAACTGCTGAGCCACCCAGGGATCCCCTCCTCATAGCTTTTTCAAAAATTATTTTTTTAAAGTAAACACTATGGCCAACATGGGGCTTGAACTCACAACCCCGAGATCAAGAGTTATATACTCTACTCTGAGCCAGCCAGGTAGACACCTTTATAGTTTTAGAGTATGTTCTGTAAATATGTCCATCTTTATTGTGTGTAAAATAGGATTAATAAAATAGGATTTTTTTTCCTTCTTTCCTCCCTTTGTTCTTTCTCTCCCCCACCCCCCGCCTTCTTAGTATTTTTCAATTTTGCGAGAGAATAGTTAAATTTTAAATTTTCTTCAAAAGCCCTCTGGGGTTAAATTTTATTTTTGTATTCCTCAAAAGTTGTAATCACCTTCTGATACTCAAATTAAAAATTAAAAAATTTTAAATTTTAACAAAATTTAACCAGGATCCTAACCCATTTTAACATAAAAGTCAAAGATTAAAATTGGTATGGAAAAAGGCATTTAAATAGTAAGTAAAATAAATATCTAGACATTTCAGAAGTTGTGTATTTTGAACATAGTCCTCATTTGATTGCATTTGGCTTAACATATCTATAATCTTTGTCTTAGGTTAGGACTTGATGTAAAAATCTCTTGATGTATATTAAGACTCTCAAGCACTAAACCTGGGAATAATTTTTAACTTTGTATCTTTTTTTAGACTCCTTCAGTAAACTTTTACCAGTTTTTTCCCCTTTTCAGACTGTCTTCTTCCTCTGCTGCAAAAGCGGACCAAGTATCAAATCTACTCAATGTCTGTGTTACCTGTTGTAGTAGTTCTAATTACAGGTGTACCAAAGAATTCTTGAGGATGTTTCAGTCTCCAGAGATGTAGCTGACGAATCTGTATTTTTACCAATTTTCTTAGCTGGTCCTTATGTAGCCAGCCCAGGAAATCAGTGGCCTATAGAAGGAGTTCTAACTCTTATTATGTTTATAGTCTGATCCCAAGTACCCTTATCTTCTTTCCTCCTTAAATACCTCCCCTTCTTTCAGTTTTAGGCTATATCCACATTGAGCTTAATTCCCCAAATACATTATACATTTAATTTGCTGTGCTTATGTATATTTCTTTCACTTTTCACTCCACACACCAACTAGAGTTAGTCACAGCATCTTTATTCCCAGTGTACTTCAATTATATCTTGGCTGGATATTTATTTGTTCACATATCTCACTAGGGTTAAGATTAACCCTGAGGGTTAAGATTAGCTTTGTATTCACTATGCTAGCAGTAGTGTCTAGTGGATGTTAGGTAGTGCTCAATAAATGTTTTTGGTCATCCAGCATGTAATTTAAGGTCTGTATGAAAAGTTAAAGGTCTATGTGAAAAAGAGTTGATGCATTAAATTCTTTGTTTTAGAAAATACCAGAGGAATTTAATGTATTTAATTTAATACAAGAAATGAGAACACAAAGGCATTCTGCAGTGCAAACTAAGGTATAGTTTTTTTGTTTCATTTTATAAACTGTAGTTTTATAAATGCCTTCTTGTGTTTTTTTTTTTTTTCCCCAAATGTCTTTTCCTTTGTTTATTTTTCCTTGTTTATCATGTCATCTCCCTAATAGGAGCAGTATGAGCTTGTTCATAGAGCTATCGCCCAGCTGTTTGAAAAACAGCTACAACTATATGAAATTCATGGAGCTCAGAAACTTGCTGATGGAGTGGTAGGTATTCTCGGTCTATTAATTTTAGAAAACTTTTCTTTCTTTTTTGTTTTTTAGGATTTTATTTTTTTTTAAGTAATTTCTACACCCAACATGGGAACTCAAACTTAACCCCAAGATCAAGAGTCCCATACTCTATCAACTGAGCCAGCCAGGCACCCTGAAAACTTTTACTTTTTACCAAGATTTAATATTTAGCTTTTTAACTGTCATCTGTGTTTTATCTAACAGGAGAATAGCCATGACAGTTGTTATTTTTGTTTAACCTCAATTTTGTTAACCCCTTTCCTTCTTCCTGTTTGAATATCTCTATTGTCATGGATATTTAATGACTAGTACAAGTTAAATAATATTCAGATAGGTCTTATGTCAGAAATCATTAATGTTTCAAGTATAAATTGCTTTTAAGAAAATTAACTGCACTGTTCCATCTTTTCTTCTATCCTTCAAGTAAGTAATTTTAAGTTGATTCTACATGAATTAAATTTTGTTCTTGGTCATGATGATATAAAGTTTTGTAGTTAATTTTGTACAGGCTTTTTAATTAGTAGAATTATAGTGCTACAATGAAGTCCCTTTCTGGCATGTGTTCAGTTCAATGTCATTTTAGCCTTAAAAGATCTTATTGGACATTTACACTTTTGACCTGACAGAAATACTTATTCTCATAGAGTTCTCATTTCTGTCTCTGTTTTGTAACTAGTTCTTTTATTTGCTGTCTTTATGTAATCATCTTGTCCTTGAAGGAATTGGGCTATTTTTTTGGTAAAATTTCTTTACATTTTTATCCCTGAACCTAAGATAGCCATCACATGATAAATCAACTTACCCTCAATAATTAAAGTAAAATGAAGAAATAAGTTGTAAAATTTATAACCTTTTTCCCCCTTTCTATCTTCACATTGTTTTTGGCATTTTTCCAGACTATTTGAAATTTTTTGGTTTTGTAAGTGGTAACAATTTCTTGTTACCCAATGCTGATCTCAGTGTCTTAAAATAATCTAATATTGACCCATGAGTTTAGCGTTAGCTAAGTAGCTGTAGTAAGTAGTTCCTTTAGTAGCCAAGTGATAATTGCTGATTTTTAAGATTAATACATGTGACCTCTTTTTTATTTCCTATATTAACATAGGCCTTACACGTTGCTATCTCTTTTTCCCTGTAGTTTATTTCTTTTAAAGGTTTTATTTCTTTATGAGAGAGAGAGAACATGAGCAAGGGCAGAGGGAGAAGCAGACTCCTTGCTGAACAGGAAGCCTGATGTTGGACTCCGAGATCATGACCTGAGCTGAAGGCAGACATTTAATCAATTGAGCCACCCAGGCACCTGTCTTTATTCCCTTTAGTTTAATTAAAACCTGTTATAATCTGTGCTGAATGTAGCCAAATATCCTATAAAATAGGATAGAATGCTTTATATATTATTTTGTATAATGTTATTTAAATTGACATTCAGTTGATGCTTCAGAAAGCTAAATAGTTTTTTCTTTAATCCTTTAAGCAGATATTTGTTGTTTTTAAAAATGCAAGACTAGTTTCAAAATTAAAGCTTCTATACTACAGAAATTAAAAAAAAAAAAGAAATGTATATATTTTAGACTACCATTTCCTTGGTATATACAAGTGAAAAATACTCTAACCATTATATTTTTCAAATGTATAGAAAATTTTTATTTTTTACTGAGATATAATTAACATATCATATTATATTGGTTTCAGGTACAGCATAGTGATTTGATATTTGTGTATGTTGTGAAATGATCATCACAATTAGTCTAGTTAACATCCATTATTACAAATTGGTACAATTTTTTTTCTTATTATGAGAACTTTCAGGATTTTCTCTTAATGAACTTTGAAATATGTACTACAGTATTATTAAGTATAGTCACCATGCTGCACATTATATCCCATGACTTTTTAATTTTATAACTGGACATTTGCATTGTTTGACCCCCTTTATCCATTTCAATCACCTCCCACCCCCCATCTTTGGCAAGCACCAACCTGTTCTTTATATCCATGATTTAGTTTTTTGTTTATTTGTTTTTAGATTCCACATATGATTGAGATCATACGGTATTTGTTTTTCTCTTTCTGACATGTTTCACTTAGTATAACGCCCTCAAGGTCCATCCATGTTGTTGCAAATGGCAAGATTTCCTTTGTGTGTATATGTCACATTTTGCTTATCAGTTCTTTCATCAATGGACATTTGGGTGGCTTTCATGTCTTGGCTCTTGCAAATAAGGTTGCAGTGAACATGGTGGTGCATATATCTTTTTAGTTTGTGTTTTCACTTCCTTTGGATAAATACCCAGAAATGGGATTATTGGATCGTATGGTTGTGTTTTGTTTTGTTTTGTTTTGAGTTTTTTGAGGAACCTCCACATTGTTTCCATATCGCTGCACTTAGTTTACATTCCCACCAACAGTGCATGATGGTTTCCTTTTCTCCACATCTTCTCTAACACTTGTTATTTTTTGTCTTTTTTTTTTCAGGCAAACTAGATTTTATTATTTTTATTATTTTTATATAAATTTATTATTTATTGGTGTTCAATTTGCCAACATATAGAATAACACCCAGTGCTCATCCCATCAAGTGCCGAGAAGCAGACTTCCCACTGAGTAGGGATCCCAATGTGGGGCTCAATCCCAAGGACTCTGGGATCATGACCTGAGCTGAAGGCAAATGCCTAACCAACTGAGCCATTCAGGCGCCCCAACAACTTAAGATTCTTATAACTGTAATGACTCTAGAAACATCAATGTTAATATTACTGGCCCTTGAGACCAGCAAGAACAAAGATATGCCTAGATGGGCTCTCTGCCTTTTGGAGGCTTATTTGGCTAGGGAGTGATATAAGGGCTATATATGCTAATGGAGCAGGGCACTCCATGGTGATAAAGGGTAGGGCAAAGAATGATTAAAATGAGATCTGGAACCTGCTTAAAAGTACTAGATAGCAATAGGAATCCCAGAAAAGATTGGGAAAATTAAAAGATATAAGCCTTATTTTATTGGCTTTTTTTCTTCTCTGTACATGTTAAGATTCTGCTGGTAGTAATGCCTGAAATAAAGCTGTATCTTGTTTTATCTTTATTTTCTTGGGAAATCTGTTTCTTTACAGTAGCATTTGAAATGTGTTGAATTGCCATGTACACAATTGAATGTTCAGTAACTGGAAATAGACTGGGTTTAAGTTGATTTATTTATTTTTTTAGTAATCTCTACACCAAATGGGGGCCTCAAACTCATGACTCTGAGATCAAGAGTCACGTGTTCTTTTGACTGAGCCAGCCAGGTGCCCTAGACTATTTTTTGATATTAAGCTCTCTCATTGGCCCTTTCAGCCTAAAATATAGAGAATATAAAACCCATTTTGTTATTTGGGACATTTGGCATTATTTTAAAAATTCAAAAGCCTAGAAACAGTTTATGTGAAACATGAAAAATTATTTTTCTTCTGACTTTAATGAAGCATTTTTCCCCCCTCAGCAGAATGAAATTAACACTGAAAATATGGTCAGCTCCATAGATCCTGATAAACAAGATTCTCCTCCTCCAAAACCACCAAGGACCCGCAGGTATTGTACATCACAGTTTCTTTGAAAGGTTATTTTCATTTTACTCACTGTTAATTAAAACAAAACCTGAATATTTCCAAGTTATTTTTGGAACTTTTATCATTCTTTTGTTTAGGGAATAGCATGTGAATGCAACTAATTTGTTACTGGTGTACTAAGAATTCTGTTTCACTTACGGTAAAATCTCAGTAGTATACTGTACCAGAATAATGAATGTAACTGAACTGACAATAGCTCATATTTTGGTATGTAGTACAATTAAAATTTTAAATATTCTAAAGATTCAGTATTTGCATAATGACTAAAGTAATATTTGATTGTCAAAAATTATATGCACATTGAAGAAATTAATAACATTACTAGCAAAAATGAGTTTCAGCACTTTATTACTTTTATATCAAGCTCATTTATAATAAAGTCAAGATATATTCTTGTGCTCCTTTTTTAATTTCTTTTTTCACTTAGGGTAGCTGCTAGGTCAGTTATATGGTAGTATAGAAAGAATATAGATACAATCAGAAAGTTTCAGTTTCAAGTTTTTTTCAGCCATTTAGCTGAAAGGCTAAACGCTTTGAGGTTGTGATTAAGTCACTTCACTTATTTAACGGTTGGTTTTGGGTTTTTTGTTTGTTTACGTATTGTTCTATGGATGAAATAAACTATGTGAAAATACTGCATATAGGACTTGGCACATGTTAGATTTCCATTACATGTTAATTTTCCCATTAGAATGTGGAATTAAAATGGTGTTAATTGAATTATTTTTAAAAGGAGGCACAGTAGAACATCTGTAATAATAAACTATTAGAATGATTTACACAGGGTCTTGTCTTGAGCAAAGATCTGCCCAAAGGGATTGATTGGCCTTACATCAAAGTAGGACTTATTTTATATATGACTCACCAATTATTTTTTTCCCTTAAACGTGTGATAGAAATTGTCTAAAGTTGAATGGGGTTCAGCCTTCTCCTTGAGATGCTATACCTTAATGAGATTATTCCTCTTTATAAAAGAAAAGCCTCCAATTTTCTTTGATAACTAAGGCAAGATATGATAGCTACTATAGTCTCTGGAATACTTTTGTGTGCTTCTCTAAGGAACCCAAAGATGGGTTTACGTGTCAGCATTTAAATGCTCAGGATGTTAACTATGCACTAACAAAACTTCCCAGAAGTTGTTTCTTGTTTGATTTACACTTTGGTATCTATTCTGAAATTGGGATTTTAGCCTTCTATGGAAGCTATCCAGTTAAAATCTTTAAGGTTTTAGTTCTCTAACTTCTTTGTTCCACATATGAGTTTGTGGGACTCTAAAAGAAACTGTACTGGCTATAAATATAAAGGTGATAAAACAAGAAATATTTTTGCTACCCTAATATCTTTTAATCTGTTTTTTGAGATTGAGCCAGTGTAGAGGTTCTCAGAGTGTACATTGATGTTTGTGTTGTACATGGTCATGTATTTCCAACAACAAATAGTGGTAGTATCTACCTAATTTTGAAGGGAAAAAA
Organism: Canis lupus baileyi; assembly: GCF_048164855.1. Taxonomy (NCBI): domain Eukaryota; kingdom Metazoa; phylum Chordata; class Mammalia; order Carnivora; family Canidae; genus Canis; species Canis lupus. Next base: position 38,772,906 of record NC_132858.1, on the reverse strand, counting down.
AATGAATAGAATGTTCTGAATTTTAAGTCTTTCTCATTTGCCTTTTTGAAAATTTGAATCTTCTTATTCTTTAATAAAAAGATAATAAAGAAGTAGCAAATGAATATTAGCAGAAAAATGTTCATTCAGTTTAAGACAGGATTTTATTTAGGGATATGTGCTCAAATTTTTATATTTCTGTGATTTTATATTACATTCTGAGGTCATCTTTTTTATCATGCAATAGAGTTAAATGGCAGAATTTCATTATGTTCCACAAAGCATACTCTGTGAGTTCCTGGTTGAGATGAGTTTTAGAACTACTGTAAATTAACTAAAAATAAAATCATGACAGCCCTGTGATTGATAAAAAGTAAAAATGGTACACATTGTTTTTCAGTATGGCTATGGTAAGCAAATACATGAATTGTTTGTTTTCAGTACATGTTTTTGGAGAAAGATCTAGAGATTGTATTAGATTTAATCAGTCATATAATTCTGGTTTATACAAACTGGTTTATACAATGCTCTTATTGAAGATTTTGAATAGCAGATTTCATTTTCCATTTTCATTACATGTTTTGTTAAACTAATACAGTTCTTGATGTTTTTTCACTAACACCAGCACTCTGGAAGTATATCTTGTTAGGTTCTATAAATTGTCAACAAATTTACTGCAGAGATACAAATGGGTATGTGCTATAGTAATACTAGAGACAGTGACAGTATACTGGATATTTTTACCTAACGCCTCTCAATTCAGACAGTTTTAAGTAGGAATGGTATTGGAAGGAAGATGGAATGTACTTCTTTTTTTTTTTTTTTTTTAAAGATTTTATTTATTTATTCATGAGACACACACGCAGAGAGAGAGAGAGAGAGAGAGAGAGAGGCAGAGACATAGGCAGAGGGAGAAGCAGGCTCCATGCAGGGGAGCCTGATGTGGGACTCGATCCTGGGACTCCAGGATCACGCCCTGGGCCGAAGGCAGGTGCCAAACTGCTGAGCCACCCAGGGATCCCCGGAATGTAGTTCTGTTTCAGACATTTTGATATCTAGGCTGGAGGTAAAGACTTATTGAGGGTTTGGTATATAGAAGACTTGGGCAGGAATAAAGTCTTTCAGATTCTGGACATTTAACAAAGTTCTAAGGAGGGAATCCTGATAAGCACCATAATTTGTGAGGAACAGACCAAAAAAGAAAGCTGTAAAAAAAGAAAACCACCAAGGGATAAAGTAAAACCAGGAAACCGTAGCATTCTATAAGCCATAAAGGTGTTTCATATCTGGCAGAAATAAAGGAATATCAACTTCTTTAAAGGTTCCCTGGGAGAATGAACTGGACTTGCAGACATCGATGGCTCATAGCATATCCTGAATAGATGAGGGCATTTGTGGGGTCAAAACAAGGAGTTAAGATCTGCTCACTTGGGAGGCTTTTGAAGTTACCTGATTTGGGGAGTTCTCATCTAGCAAAGAATCTGGTAGGATTTTGGTGACCAAGGACTCTAGAAAAATCGCAAGTAGAAAATGAGGTGATGGGAGAAATCCATCTCACACGACAGTTCTTATTCTACTCCACTGTTTTTCTGTTTATAAAAGAAATCTTGGTTCTATTTTGAAATGTTATTTTTCTTTTGTTGATTTTTAAAAAATAGATTATATTAAATCCAAATATATTGCTTTAAAGTGGTTAATTTTTAAGAAAGGAGCAAAGTGATAGTATAACAGTAGGAAATGGTCCTATAGACCAGCCAAATAAGAAGAGAAATGATTAGAAGAGTTGCCTTTCAGAATATTAAATCCCTGGAAATAACCTTATATATAGAAAGTAGAACATTAGGTAGAAATATACTCATTTGTATTATTGAAAAAAGTGTTCTTGGTTGGAAAAGTTAAATGTAATTTAGTTTTATCAATGATATATAAAATACCATTTCTTTTCAGATTTCACGTAATTTTCATCAAATTACTAAAGGAATCTTTTCTGAACTTGACAATGCAATGTGAAGGTTCATTTGGATGAGTAAAGAGACAGAAATATCAAAACTTGGGATGAAAATAGTGATAAGTGAGGACCAACTCTTTTATTTTATTTATTTATTTATTTTAAAAAAGATTTTATTTATTTATTTATTCATAGAGATGCAGAGAGAGAGAGAGGCAGAGACACAGGCAGAGGGAGAAGCAGGCTCCATGCAGAGAGCCTGACGTGGGACTCGATCACGGGACTCCAGGACCATGCCTTGGGCTGCAGGCGGCGCTAAACCGCTGCGCCACTGGGGCTGCCCGGACCAACTCTTTTAAAACTATAATATTTAAAATAGTTTATCAGTGATAATAAAATAGTCTGTCAGTGGTATAAGCTTTTAGGTTCTTTCTGATTCTTGATGTTCTACAATCTCATCATGGAACTTTCAAAATCCATTGTCATGTAATTTTTTTAATCCATTACGTTGGCAATTTTCTTTTTTATTTATTTAACTTAATTGCCAGTTAATGGAGTTGAATAAATAGCTAGGGAATAGATCCTGTTAGGAATTAATACATACCAAATAGGGAGAGAAAGAAAAGGGTTATTTATTTATTAAGTCAGAATATAATGTTAGTAACCATCTGAAGAAAAATATATTTATTTATTTATTTATTTATTTTTTTATTATTATTATTATTTTAATTTTTATTTATTTATGATAGTCACAGAGAGAGAGAGAGAGAGGCAGAGACACAGACAGAGGGAGAAGCAGGCTCCATGCACCAGGAGCCCGACGTGGGATTCGATCCCGGGTCTCCAGGATCGCGCCCTGGGCCAAAGGCAGGCGCCAAACCGCTGCGCCACCCAGGGATCCCTGAAGAAAAATATATTTAGATCCTTATATCAAATATCAAAGCAAGCTTCAGATAATTAAATTAGAGAAAGTCAATTATTAAAACAAAATATAATATTTGGCAAACTTTTATAGGAGGGGGATATCCTAGAAGGGATAAAGGAAATTACAAAGGACAAAATTGATCTATGTGACTAATTAAAACTTTTAAGTTCTAATTGAATTATTCATTCCTAATTGGCACCCTTTAAGATAAATAAGGGTAGATTTTGGCAAAATACAATTTTGGCAAAATGCAAAGTTATGCATCCTTACTGTAATTCTCTGATTCTTGTGTTGGTTTCTTTTTACTGTTAGAAATACTTTTGATCCCTGGCATAATTTTAAAAGTTATTGATAAACAGTCACAATATTTAATAAAACTAAGAAATAAAGGATAAACATAAGTAGAACATTGTTCTTAACTCCAAAGTTTAAGCAATATAGGATATACTACTGTTTTGGTTTAAAAAAGTAATCATTTGCATTGTTTTAACATCTACTATGTATGTTTTCTCATCTTCCTTTTTTGTTGTCTATTCTATAGATAGTAATATATCAAAGTGATGATAAGTGATGTCACAAACTCATTGATTTTTACCGTGATTTTGATTACAGGGATATTAACATAGCTGCTTTCCAGAAGAATTGACCTGCATAGGCTAGCAAAGTTCAGCTGAGAACACAAATCTCTTATCTTCCAGTCCAGTAATGCTTTTTGTCATTATATGCTATTACCTCCCTAGAAAAAAGGAGAATGGTAAAGGTTTTTGCGTTTAAGTGTTAGGTTCTAATTTTTTGGTTGCCATTTTCTTCACTTCCATACTCTTTCCACCCCATATGCAATTTAGCCTAAATTATTGTAAGAAAAGTAATTTCTGGTTTTTAAATAAAACATCAATTTGAAAAAAAATTATAGTCACTTGTTTTAAGACTTGATCAAAGAAATGTAAAATTTTTTTATTATAAAGTTCACGTCTTTGTGTTGAAATGATGGGCCTTCAGAGTATAGCTTCAATCTACTTTTATAGCCTTATTTTTCACTATTTCTCCAAACTGTTGTATTCATTGTTCTGTCTTCTTCTGACACTGGTACAATGCTTATTACTATGTGGTAGGTCCTGAATATTTTGCTTTGTTTTTAAGAAGGGAAAAATAAGCCTTCTTCCAAAGAGATCAGATTAAAACCAATACTTGCAGTAAGAATTACCCAAGTCATATGTCTATCAGTGGAATTTTTTTTACATCAGAATAGTAAAAAAAAAAAAAAAGGAGTATTAGACATTATAGTGGAAAATCTGTATGTAGTGTGTGTGTATGTATATATATATATATATATATGCTTTTTTCAAATATATATATGCTTTGACTTTCTTTAATTTATAAATATATATATAGCACATACCATATGTAACACATACATATATATGTGCTTTTTTCAAGTATATATATATATATACACACACACACACACATATATACTTTGACTTTCTCTAATATATATATATATGTGTATATATATATATGTATGTATGTATTTGTGTGTGTGTATTGGGCTCCCTGCCTGGTGGGGAGTCTACTTCTCCCTCCCCTCTGCTCATAATCTCTCTCTCTCTCAAATACATAATAAAATCTTTAAAAAAAAATAAGTTAAATAAATTAAAAAGAAAATTGACAACATAATGGATAAAAAAATTACATGACAATGGATTTTGAAAGTTCCATGATGAGATTTTAGGACATCAAGAATCAGAAAGAACCTAAAAGCTCTAAGAAAGAGAGAGAGAAAAAAAAACACAGTTCCCATTTAAAGGAGCAGGAATCAGATTATAAAATTGTGAAGGAGGGGTGCATGGCTGGCTCAGTTGGAAGAGCATGTGACTCTTGATCTCAGGGTCATGAGTTTGAGCAGCCCCACATTGGATATAGAGATTACCCCCCATCCAAAAAAAAAAAAAACACTTAAAATTATGAAGGAAAATTATTTTTCATTTAGAATTCTGTATCTTTTCAAAAAATCGGTAACTTGAAAATATAATATTCAAATATACAAAAGCCTCAAGAAATTTGCCTCCTATATACAGATTTTTTTTTTTTTTTTTTTAAGAATTTGGTTTTTTTGGGCAGCCCCGGTGGCTCAAGGTTTAGCACCACCTTCAGCCCAGGGTGTGATCCTGGAGACCTGGAATCGAATCCCACATTGGGCTCCCTGCAGGGAGCCTGCTTCTCCCTCTGCCTGGGTCTCTGCCTCTCTCTCTCTCTCTCTCTCTCTCTCTGTGTGTGTCTCTTATGAATAAATAAATAAAATCTTAAAAAAAATTTTGTTTTTTTGTTTGAGAGAGAAAGTGGTAAAAGATCAGGGGTGGGGAGGGGCAGAAGGAGAGGGATAAGCATACTCCTTACTGAGCCGAGGGCCTGATGTGGGGCTCGATTGCAGGGCCCTGGGATCATGACTGTGCCAAAGGCAGATGCTTAACTGACTGAGCCACCCAGGCGGCCCTGTCAGGCGCCCCTGTCTCCTGTATAGTTCTTAAGAAGCAACGGAAGAATATAATTAGGGAAAGTTAAGATGGGACCTAGAAAACTGGAGAGTCTGACACAGGAGAGAATGTTCCTAGGTAGTCACTGGTACATACTGGAGTAGGAAGCCCAAGAATCTAAGAGGGACACCTGTGGTATTGATGATTATCTAGTCTGCTTGATTAACCAATTGAGAGGAAGTACACAAATCTGTATGAACGTTTGAAGAAGAGACGCCTGGGTGGCTCAGTAGTGGAGCATCTGCCTTCGGCTCAGGGCATGATCCTGGGGCCCAGGATCGAGTCCCATAACAGGCTCCTTGTGGGGAGCCTGCTTTTCCCTCTGCCTAGGTCTCTGCTTCTCTCTCTGTGTCTCTCATGAATGAATGAATGAATGAATGAATGAATAGAATCTTTTTTTTTTTTTAAAAGAAAGTTTGAAGAAGGGCAGAGTTACTGATGATATAGAGAACTAAGCCATCTGAAACCCAAGGCAATTTTAGAGAAAAACAAGAAGTTGTATAAGAAAATATAGGAAATCATGTTGTCTTGGGTGAGAATAATATTTATAGTCATAAGATTGAACTAGCTAAGTGTTACAATATAACAGTATTGAGAAGACAAAAGATACATAGTAGGAAGACAATGGAGAACCTTGAAGTAGATCAAGAAATAACAATTTGTGCATTTTGAAATATTTTAAATAATGGAGGTGAATCTTAGAAGCAGCTATTTAAGAAGGTTAAAAGTTGATGTCCCTGGAAAGCTGAAGGGCTATAAACAGTGTACATGTATTGCCTTATTAAACATTAAATTTTGACAGTTTACAATTCTTTATTCATAAAAGGATGAACATTCTTATGATGCCCTTTTCTTAATGTTTTTCAGTTGCCTTGTAGAAGGGGATGCCAAGGAAGAAATACTTCAGCCACCGGAACCTCATCCAGTACCACCCATCTTGACACCTTCTCCCCCTTCAGCTTTTCCAACAGTCACAACTGTGTGGCAGGACAATGACAGATACCATCCAAAGCCAGTGTTGCACATGGTTTCATCAGAACAACATTCAACAGACCTCAACAGAAACTACAACAAGTCAGCAGAACTTCCGGGGAAAAATGAATCAACCATTGAACAGATGGATAAAAAACTGGAGCGAAATTTAAGTTTTGAGATTAAGAAGGTCCCCCTCCAAGAGGGACCAAAAAGTTTTGATGGGAACACACTTTTGAATAGGGGACATGCCATTAAAATTAAATCGACTCCACCTTGTATAAGTGATAAAATCTCTAAGTTACAGGAATTGAGTTCAGGGGATCTAAAAGTTGATGATGTTTCTCAGAATTCTTGTGTAGACTGCAGTGCAACACAGTCAAATAAAATTCCACTTACTCCACCAGAAGAATCACAGAAGAATTCAGGCACACCTCCACGGCCAGACCGCTTGCCTCTTGATGAGAAAGGACATGTAACATGGTCATTTCATGGACCTGAAAATACCCTACCCAGGCCTGATTCATCTGAAGGCAAACCTTCAGATACCCCATGTCAAGCAATGAAAACTGTGAGTCTAACACCAAGCCCCACAACACCAGTTGAAACCCATGATCTTGCAGATCATCATAACAGTTCGCCTCTATTCAGAGCACCCCTCAGTTTTACTAATCCTCTTCACTCTGATGATTCGGACTCAGATGAAAGGAACTCTGATGGTGCTGTGACCAAGAATAAAACTAATATTTCAACAGCAAGTGCCACAGTTTCTGGTGCCACTAGTACTGAAAGCATTTCTACAAGGAAAGTATTGCCAATGTCCATTGCTAGACATGATATAGCAGGAACAATACATTCAGGTGCTGAAAAAGGTAATAACAGTATCTAACATTTGAATATTTTTACTGTGTGCCAGTTTCTGTGTTAAGCATTCTTCTATATTAATTATGTTTTATTCCATATTTTGCTCTAGTACCTACAGCAGAATTTCATTTTTTAAAAGTCAGCTTCTATTTGTTACCTTAATTTGGTTATTAATTGCGTTGCTAGGTTTTGTGTTTCCCAAGTATTTCAGTTGTAACTGAAAATTTTTGTGCTTTTACTTTTTTCCTCCTGTGCTACAGTTTTTAGTATTTTATGTAGGTCAAAGATTTAACTGACTGAAAATCAGAAATAATTTAGGGAAGATAGAATTGCTTAAAGTAACAATTTAATTTTATCTATGTTTATCACAGACTTTAGTTCATCATCTTTTTTATGTTTTAACTACAGAATACCTTTAAAAAAAGTCCCTTCACAAAATTCTTGCAAATGAGGCTACTTTTAGCTCTTGAGAGTAACCAAAAAGCAAAATTCCAACTACTCAGCAGAATATGGGAAATTTAATTCAGTCAGTAGTGAACAGGGTATATCTATCCTCTTATGTAAGTCATTGATACTATTAATTAATGACTCTTTTTAAAACTGTCTTAGCTTTTCAAGGTAATATGTGCACTTGGTTCCCAAGTTGAATTATTTGTTGTTGGAACTCATCTTTGATCTACTGAGATAATTCTGGTTGCCTTCTTAAATAGGCCATAAGTTGAGAGCAAATGTAATAAATGTGAAAGCAATTACTGGTAGATCGATTATCAGTGGTCATTTACTTGTCATTGAACTTTGGTCGTCACCTACATAGGCTGGTATTTACAAAGTGCAGGCAGTGTAAGTACTGTGAACTTGAAAGATAACTTTCTTTTTCTATTTCTGACCTAATGAGTACTATCTGTACTGTGATGCCTTTATTCTCCCCAACTCACACATACTGTGTTTTTTAATCTTGAGAATGTATATGATAGAGTAGGCGAGAATCCAAGGTCATTTCTTAAATTTACAGGATTTTCTGTAGTCTTGATTGTTGTGTGTGTGTGTGTGTGTGTGTGTGTGTTTAATTCAAGAGAGAGAGAGAGAGAGAGAGGAGGGGGTAAGGGAAAAGCCAAGGGAGAGGGAGAAGCAAACCACCCTGAGCACAGAGCCCAGTGGAGGCTCAATCTCAGGACCCAAGCTAAAATCAAGAGTCAGACACTTAACTGACTGAGCCACCCAGGCAACTGTCTTTTGGATCGTCGTACGATAATGGTTACCACAATAAATACTACTTTACCAGTTTGCTATAATTTAAATTTGTTAATATCTTTTTTCTTCTTCCACTTCAGAGTTTGGAAAATAATAGCCAGGTTGTAACTAACACAAGGAAATGTGCTGACAAACTTCCTTTTTGGGCTTTTGGAGGCTATCAGGCATGCATCTTGTACCTGGGAAATTTATTTCTCTAAACCATTAGTAGAAATAGAATTTGGTGTGAGGGCAGGAAGGATACATGAAAGTTATTGCTACAGGACTAATCTTCTGGTGGTGACAATAGTTCTTTAAAATACAAAATGTTATGTAAGGATAGTTGAAGTCTTTCTGCTGTAAACCAGCTCACGTCTGTTCTCTCCATTTTATTTGTATGTCAAAGCAAAGATAGCTGTAAATGTGATTTCTGGTTTCTTTTTGCCCTATTGTAACTATGCTAAATGAGTTTGGTATACTGAAAAAATTTTCCTGTGTAAGTGCTCTGTGCTGCAACATGATTACAAGCAATTCTATTTTAATGTTTATTTACTTTGTTAGATGAACCACTGGCATAAGAATTAGGTTTTTGTTTGCTCGTTTTAAAACTTGTTAGGGAGTTAAACAGAATAATTTTGTTTTGATACTTAAAACAACCTTTGCATTAAGTTAACTTCCTGGCTATGAATTCCGATTTTAATATTGACTCAGGCCTCCGGAAAGATTTCTCAAACATGACTACACTGAGTCCCCATTCAGTGTATGATTTGCAAAAGCCTGTGTAAAATGTCCAGTCTTTGATTGGATAACCTCTAAAAACAGAAGTTTATAACATAGGAAAGGCAGTCTAGAGTTCCAAGGAAAACCAGAGCTGAGAAGCAAGAGCCACAGTTAGAAAATAAAAGTCTTTAAGAATAAAGACTGTCATGGGAAAAAGAAGTATAGAGTTTCTGAAAGATACCTGATATTTAATATAAACTAAGCAGGACTGTCCTTCCTGATCGAACTGGCACCACAATGCAAGATTATGCATCCCTTCCTTCCAACAGCCGCCTCTTCAGTTGTGAGCTGTTATAACATAAGAGCAAGGGGAAGAATGGTGATGGCTCTGGTTATTACCACTGGATAAGGTGGATTGTTCTTCAGTGGCTTAACTTCATATGCAAGAGAGAGTTCCAGTACTAGTGATAGACACATAAAGTCATGGACTGGAATTCTTTTCTCAGCAGGACCCAGAGGCTATATTTTCTTGGGTCTTCAGCTAAATAGTGTAGGAAGGGCATGAGCAGTCATACCTGGCTTATGCTAGTTGAAAACTGAAAAGGCTTTATTGATTTTCAGTCTCTTTAATGCACAGCCTATCAGATATGGTTAAATAGCAAAGTATCATGGCAAGACTGTTCGTTTTTTTAAAGAGAACAATTGTCAGGGCCCAGACAAAATAATATAGGATTCGTATGTTTCCCTTTCTTCACCCCATCCTCCCTAACTTTTAGAGTCCATACAAGGAATTATATCCTCATATAGTCTTTACCTCCAGTGACACCTCAAAAGATTTACTACACCTTTAATAGGTCATATGCTAACTGATGAGGCTCGCTTAGGGCATTATCTTTTCCAAGAGTGAATCTTTTTTTATAGGTGAAAAGCTTTAATATGGGCTCAGTATTCTCAGAGTAGGTCATAGCCACTGTTCAGAAGATTTTAGGCATTAAATAAATGAACATTCAAAAAAATTTAATAGTTTATGTATATTAGAAAAATAACACTTCAAATTTGTTATTTTAGTCATTACTGTTTAAAATATGACCCCCCAAATAAATAAAATGTGACCAAAGGATATGGTTAATTTAAAAATGAGTGGGATTTAAAAAGTAAAATCAGGACAGATGGTAGTATGTAGTATGGCAGAATTCAGGAGCGGAATTAAGCAATTGAATCCAGCTTGGTAAAATACTGGCTTTTGTCAATGACCAAACCTTTCCTTCGTGGACTCCGAGCGTCACCCGCAAGCCTAATGGAGAGGTCCCTCGCTTTCTACTGAGGATTGCATTCAGATTGAGAGGGCAGAGTGAATAATGTCTGCAAGGTGTCAGGAAAGTCAGGAGAGAGTCATTTTCTCTGTGCAGCGGTGATGGAGTTCATTCCACTTTGCTCATTAAGCATCAATAATTCTTGATAACGAGTCAAGTAGTAAAGATTTCTTGTTTTTGCATTTTTAAAAACTGGTTCTCTTAGATACTTAGGAATTGATTTTTACAATGTCAGTAAAATTTTATTTTGTTTAGATAACAAATTCATTCTTCAATGAGTTGATATTCTTTAACAAGTTCATAATTTGTCTGAATTTTATGTATTTAATATAGATGTTGACGTTAGTGAAGATTCACCTCCTCCCCTACCTGAAAGAACTCCTGAATCTTTTGTATTAGCAAGTGAACATAGTGAGTGTCTCTTCTGCTTTTACATTCTTCATACTGTAATAATAAACTCCAAAAAATATGGCTGATTTTAGTCTATTTGCTATTGAATTGCAAATTTAAATTTAAATGCATAATTAAGTTAAGTTTAAAAAGAGGTTTGAATTGATACAAATGTTTTTAATTCCTTGTATGAAAAATACTTTTATTTTTTTGAAAAATACTTTAAAGTGGTATTTTTTATTTGCTAAGATTGTGAAAAATGGCAGTTCAGTTATAATTGTTTTCACAAGTTGGTATCTTTTCATTCACTAAAAATAGCAATATATATGAAAAGGCATAGTTCCACTGGGTGCCAGTTTAGGCAAATAAATATTTAACTTGGGTTGTAGGTGGGCATCAATTCAGTTGGTGTTAATTGAGGGAGATTTTAGGCCACATGAGTATCTGTGAGAACTGGGAAAAAGTGATTATATTCCAAAGCCTTGATAATATATTTCTTCTCTGTCTCTTCTTAAAAAAGAGTACAGGAACAGCTTTGTTAGATTTATAGTGTCTTAAGCTCCGTGGGGTCCCTCCCCACTCAGTCTTATCTGAGTTACATTTTACCAATATTATATTAATTTTAACAGATTTTAAGAATGTTAAAAACAGTGAAGTCATATACTTCAGTACTACTAAATGAATATATCTAAGTCTGTCACAGGTATAGATTACAGTGAGCTTATAATTATGTAATAAACTGATAACTGAATTCTTGAAATTTTTAAGGAAGGAAATTTAAAGGGATTTTCTTGACTTAATAAATAAGAGAATATTTTATAGAAGTGATAGTTTCTAAAAAATCTCTAGGGTCTGTTTTTGTATCTTACTGTAATGCAAGAAATGCAAGAATTAAGAATATTAATTGTAAGATTTCATTTTTCTCAGATATACCTGTAAGATCTGAATGGAGTGAACTTCAAAGTCAGGAACATTCTGAACAAAAAATACCTGAAGTGAGTCCTTTTGGGATGGGAACGGCTGTAACTCAGTATTTTTGCTCTTTTGTCAATTTATCTTTGTTACAATAACTGTAACCTTAAGACTGCTAATTATCATTTTTGATCAGCATTTCTTATGCTAAGATTTCAGATGAAAAGCCTATATGAAATGTGAGACATGAAATTTTTTAAAAGGGCAACATGATATATATATGACTATCACTTCAGGGTGTCATTTTCCTGGACCCTTTTCGAAATTTGTAAATTATGCCACATTTTGAATCATTTTGGAGGTGTGAATAGAACAGAAGCTACATTTTCAGGGTCATAATACTGTCTTAGATTGTAACACTAACTACATAGTCCCATCCCTCGGTTTGTCTGGTCATAAGAGGTTTCCTCTCACAGTCAGGAAATGTTTGGTAGCTAAATATATTAGTCATGGGAAATACCATTTTTCATCGACATTATTATTTTTCATATTTCCCCCATATTTTAGTATCCCCCAAATTAGGGCACATCTTACAATTGATCAAGAAACATAATATACTTTCCTTGGCACATAAAATAGCGGTAACCTATACTCATGATGTTATGTCTTACAATGTCATAATTTGATGAGTATGGTAGAGGACTGACAAAATGGAGTTGCGTGTTTCTTTGTGTTGTAGCTCCTGTGTTTTCAGTTTCCATCCAGAAGGATAAAGTAGTTTACCTGTCTTTTTATTCCCAGTATAAAATACCATAACATTTAAAAAATTTTAGAGCCTAATTGAAAATACCATTGTTTTCTTTCCCTTTGACACTGAGAATCTTAATAGATCCTGATTTCTTGGGATATATACTCATAACAGACAAATTTTTCTGTTCTTTGTTACAAAAGGGATATATTGTAATAGCTATTAAATATCTTCCTTATAGGGCTTGATAACCCCTGGAAGTGAAAAATGTGGTAAGTAGAGTTTGCTCTAACTTAAAAACGTGGTAAGTTAGATTTTTGTTATAGATTATATTGATAATTTCCATAAAATAGCATGTCCCATTCTGTATGTGAGAATGTGAAGGGCACTTCTAGAACCTGAACTATGTAGCATAATTCTTCCAACTTACTGTATCAGATACTATATCTGGATAATATACCCAGATAAATCTGGAAAGTAACAGCATTTACTAAGGGTAGTTACAGGGTAATGGGAAAGAAAAGATTTTAAAAATATTTTTCTGTGTTTTATTTTCTGCTGTGCATCAAATAAACACTTAGAATCTAGATCAGACAGTGATTTGAATAAATGTCCCAAATTCACCAGATTATTGAATGAGGTCCCTAAAAGTCAGTTGTTTTAAAATTTTCCCTTCTAGGACTTCTGCCTTCGTGAAGGACCAATAAGATTGTGTAGCTCAGCCCAGTTAGAATGCCAAATGAGAAAATCGTTCTGCCACATTTCTTATACCGAAATGGTAGAATACATCAAGTTATTATTAATTCCTGTACATCAATGACCATGAAAGCAGCTCATCAGACATCCTAGCCAGACTGATGAATTCCCCGAGTTGATCGGCCCACTGCTCTGGCCCTCCTCCCTGCATCTTTGTCTGATGCGGCTCCATTCCCTCTCATAAATTCTCATTACTCTTTGTCTACTTTTCTGAGGCAACTTAAGGAAAGAAACAGCAGCTTTAGAGTCAAACCCATCTGGTTTGGAATTTCATTTTTCCATATTACTTAATTACTATGTGACTTCGGGCAAGTCACTTAATCTTAGCCCCGGTTGTTTTCTCCATCAAATGGAGGTAATAACAGCACCAACCCTAGAGCACTGCTGTGAGGAATTAATCAGATCCCATTCGTGGACTATCAGCTCTGTGGTCTGCAAATGATGGGAGGCACTCGGATGGAAGCAGGCCTGTTACTGTTACTGTTTTTATTCTGTTAACTTCTGTCGCTATTGCTGGATCCATGGGCCCTTTATTTCTTACTGCACGCTAACTCCTTTCCCGTTTCTCTTCTCCAGCCAGTGTAGGCACCGACCTCCATTACTCTTGTCATGCTTGAAATTACCCTTGCATTCTTGCTCCTCCCTCTCATACCATTTTATCCCTTGAAACTCCTGAATACTGCTGAGAACCTCACTCCGTTTCATAGATTGAGCCTACAATTCTGAGTCTTCATCCATAGTTGAGCTCTTAGCTTTGCTTGGTTATCTCATATATTCTAGTTGGTATCCTTTTTGTTTTCCTTGCATTTTCCAAATCTTTAATTTCTTCTGGGCAACCCTCAGGGGTCCCTTCCCTCATCAGGAGCTTTGTACTATGCCTCATTAAACTTTGCTTTGCTGCCCACACCCCCACACCCCTGAATTAAATAAATATAAATACGTACATAATAAATCTCTAATTTCTTCTGAAATTATCAGTCCTACTGACTTACTCAGTAGGTGACCTTTTACTTCACTGAGAAAATTGAAGCCTTTTCAGTAGATCATCAGTTTTGCCTAGTAGAAGCCAGTCCTGAAACCACTAGTTTCACCTCCTTGCCTCTCCCTTCAGTCCCCATTGCATTCTGCATCATTTAACTGTAAGACTTACCACATCAGTATAATAATAATGTGCTTGTCGGTCTCTCCTACTAGACTAGGCCTTGGCTTGTTTTTGTTCTGATCTTGAGCTGAACGATTAACTTCTACGTTTTTAAAGAGTTGTTTAGGGGCCTCTGGCTGGCTCATTCTGTAGAGCATGTGACTCTTGATCTCAGAGCCGTGAGTTCAAGCCCCACATTGGGTGTAGAGCTTACTTAAAAAAAAAAAAAAGTTGTTTAAAAACAAGCAAAAAATCAATGAAGAATATGTGACAGAGACTGTATGTGGCTTGTAAAGCCTAAAATATTTATTTTCTAGCCCTTTATAGAAAAAGTTTGCTGACCCCTGTCTAAACTATAAGCATTTTAAGGACAAGGATCATGTATTCTTTGACTTGTATTCCAAGTTTCCATAAACGTTTCTTTAACAAAATTTCTTTTGTTACTAATCTTATACTTTGGTAATTAAATAAGTAAACTAAAATTTCAGTGATGTAAAACTTTCAAAAAAAAAATTAGAAGCCAGTAGTCCATTAACTATGAACTTGATTGTCATTGATTTCCATATAAAGACATTCACTTGCAATTATTGCCTTAGCACACACTGTAACTACTTTAAGGAAACAAAATGGCAATATTGAGGTTTATTAAGTAAAGTTAAGAGCATAAGGAGAATGCATACATTGCGTGAAGATTTCTAGGTCCCCTCAGGAACACCTAACATGATTTTCCTATGTTCACTACCATTACATTTTTATGTATCTGGGCCTCTGAAATTATGATGCCCAAGAGAGAAAACTTGCTCTTTTAACTTAATACAGACATTAAAACGATTAGAGGATTTTACATATGATGCTACACATGATGGTGATTAACAATGGCTTTATTTCACATTTTAGATCATCCATCAGGAGGTATTCACACAGAAACTTGTACAGAATGTCGAGCCATTTTCAGTAACCAGAAAGATCAGATATCAGAAAGTCCAACAGAGGCCACAGATATTGGTAATTCGTTTGCTCAGTAATTTTAAAGCTTTAATTATGTAGTTAATGCTGGCAAGAATGAGAAAAGGTTATTTGCCATCATTTCAGGCTTTCCTTAAGGCAAAGTTTATCAAACTTTGTGCTATGATTTATTCAGGTTCTTAAATGAAATACCTAAAGCAAATTAAGAATTTTTAGTAAACTATAATACATCCTGGAATCTGACCAGCTACTATGGTATTGTGATTACAGGTTTTCGTAATCGCTGTGGGAAACCCAAAGGACCAAGAGATCCACCTTCAGAATGGACATGATTCAGGGAGCTAAAAGACACTTTAAATTATACTGGAAAATTCAAGTGCCACCGAAAGCCAGATTTATAGTATTCCATCTTAAAAATGTGGGACTAACAGCAGCGTAGATTGTTACCTTTGTATTTTTTTGCTGGGACCATCTACCTGCCTTATACTACACTTAGGAAAAAGTATTACATATGGTTTATTTTGTAACTTCAAGTATTATTGCCTTAATGTCTCTTAACCCTGTTACACGCTGCTTGTAGACATGTTAATATAGTAATACTTTTATGATAAATTGAGTTTAAGGACTACTCTTTTGCTAATGTTTTATCATGTATGCATTATTTTGTATATGTACAGGGCAAGTAGGTATATAATTTGATAAAGTTGCAGTCATAAAATATTATTAACAGAAGATGTAAGAAATTTCTGCATGGTCTAAATCTTTGTGTACCTTATTTGTAAATTATTTGCCCTGAAGTTTTAGAAAATAGTTTCTGAATTTTAAAATTGCTGGATTCATGCAGCCAGCATTGCAGGTTATCAGAGATCAAAGATTGTAATAATAATACATTTTGTAAATTGTAAGCAAAAGTTATTTTTATATTATATACTGTCTAATTGTCTATCCTAATTGTCCTTGTTTTCATCTAGTCATGGAGATTCAGTAAGTGCCTTGGAACAATATTGAATTCTCTTAGCTTGTGTGTGTTACTTTAATATTTGAACTCAAGTGGGATTAGAAGACTATCAAAACACATGTATGTTTCAGGATATTTGACCTGCCATTAAAAAAACAAAAACAATTTTACAGTGCCAACCTGTCTTAGTTTTTCATTCCTCATTCCTAGCAAATTAGAGTTCGTGTCTGCCTTCCTGCTGGCTCTTTAAGTCCTTACGTTATGAGTGTGAATGGGGCTTCAACTCTTAAAGAATAGAGAGCGCCTCTGCAAAAACATGGCTTCATAATTCTAATACTTGAGTCAGCCCTAGGCAGCCTTCTCAGCTCACCTACTGAGATCCAGTAAAACACCTAACAAACATCGCTGGCTCAGTCGGAAGAGCAGGTGACTCTTGATACTGAGGTCGTGAGTTCAAAGCCCCACCTGGGGTATAAAGATTACTTAAATAAATAAAACTTAAAAAAAAAAAGAATGTTTTGGACAAGCACCATAGATGACTGTGGTGCATAACGAAACTGGAGAGCCAGGCTCACGGGATCAAGCCTAACCTAGCAGATGATGCAAGACCCCATCCAAGATCTGTCTGCTGCTGCCTGTCATAGTCTTAAACTACGCTTTATGTCTGCGCTCTGGTCATAATGAACTGTGGTTGACCCTCGAACAAGAAGGATTTGAAACAGGTCCACCTATACATGATTTTTTTTTTTAAAGATTGGTTGCACAAGAGCCTGCAGAGGGAGGGGCAGAGGAAAAGGGATAGAGAAACTGTAGCAGGCTCTGGCTCTGAGCCTAGAGCCCAATGTGGGGCTCAGTCTCACCACCTGAGATCACAACCTGAGCCAAAACCAAGAGTCGAATGCTTAACTGACTGAACCACCCAGATGCCCCAATATGATTTTTTTCACTACAGGCGGTACAGTACTGTACATGTATGTTCCTTAGGATTTTCACTGTTAAAGTTTTTTTTTCAATTTTTTATTGAAGTTTAGTTGACACATAATGTTACATTAGTTTCAGGTGTATGACATAGTGATTCAACAACTCTGTGGTTACCCTGTGCTCACCACAGTTCTAGCTACCATCTTCACCATGCAGTGAATGCTATTACATTACCATTGGCTCTGTTCCCTAGGCTGTACCTGTCATCCCTGTGACTTATTCCTTCCATAACTGGAAGCCTGTGCCTCTCACTCCCAGGTGCTCCGTGTTGATGATTTTTTATTTTTATAAAAGATTTTATTTATTTACTCATGAGAGAGGCAGAGAGAGACACAGGCAGAGGGAGAAGCAGGCTCCGTGCAGGGAGCCAGATGCAGGACACGATCCTGAGATCATGCCCTGAGTCGAAGGTAGACGCTCAACCACTGAGCCACCCAGGCGTCCCTAATTTTCTTAATCATCTTTTCTCTAGCTTACTTTATTGTAAGAATATTGTATCTAGGGCTCAGTCAGTTGGGCACCTGCCTTTGGCTCAGGTCATAATCTCGGGGTCCTGAGATTGAGCTCCGTGTTGGGATCCCTGCTCAGCAGGGAGTCTGCTTCTTCCTGTGCCTCCTCCCCCTGCTCATGCTTCCTCTCTCTTTCTCAAATAGTCTTTAAAAAAATACTGTATCTAATACATACACAAAATATATGTCAACAGACTTTATGTTAGCAGTAAGACTTCCAACAGTAGGCTAGTAGTAGCTAAGTCAAAGTTCTAAGAAGATATTTGACTGCACAGGGGGCCCTAACTTCCGTGTTGTACAGGGTCACCTGTACTTAAAATTTCCTGAGCCCCCA
The DNA here is from genome assembly GCF_048164855.1 of Canis lupus baileyi. Taxonomy (NCBI): domain Eukaryota; kingdom Metazoa; phylum Chordata; class Mammalia; order Carnivora; family Canidae; genus Canis; species Canis lupus. Next base: position 38,754,726 of record NC_132858.1, on the reverse strand, counting down.
TTCCGTACTCCTACTATACCCTCTGTCTTGAACACCCTACTTTTGTCCTTGTTCTGGTGAGCCCTACTCATCTATCACAACTGATTCAAGTGTTGCATCTTCCATTAAGCCCTTCATCTCATTCTGTTTCCCACACCAAGTCAATCAGCCGTATTCTCTTTGTGTCTGTCTACACTGTACCCCATTTATTTATTAGTGTACTTGGTTAGACTTCCTGCTCTACTAACCTAGCCCCTTGAGAGAAATGATCATATTTCGTGAAAATGCTGGCATATATATATATATATATATATATATATGTTTGAAAACAGCTAAATGTGTAAAGTAGAACTAATTTTGAATATATGTTTTCTTGAACGTTGTCCTGACAGAGGAGAAAATAAATGTCAGTTGAATAGGTGAACTGAATCCAAAACCATAGCACATGTTAAGATAGTTAATCCACACCTGATTTTGATTTACATTCCCAACCACCCTTCTATTAAGTCTTTGTATTTTCAAACTTCATACCTCTTGACACAATTTAAAGCACTCACATAAATACACTCATGGAGCGAAGCTTAATAATAGATTGTTCTACTTGTCCCTGCTCCTGGAGCCAGCTCGGAGAGTGGTCAAAGACATCATCCACTAGACATCATCCACTCACTGGGAGTGCTTTTCCAAAAATATATCCATAGTGTCCAAACTGAATAGCTGGCTCTGTTCTGAAGACATCTATACATATACGTTAAAGATTTTTTTCATAATTAAACCAAAAAATGTTTTGTGCCAAATGTGAAGGGGAGCAATAAAAAGAATGATTGCAATTTGCAATCTGAAGCTTTTGAGACTCAAAGAATATCATCTTAATTATATTGAGCCCTAAAATGTATGCCGATTGTAATATTTTTGTTGAAATACGTATTTGGTACTCTTGATTACAATCCATGAAATCATTCTAGTTTAATCCTAAATGTAGGATTAAATTGAATTAAAGCACTGTTGTGATAGTTTGGGAAAAGTTCTTGCTGTTGTTTTCTCAGATATCTCAATACCTGCTTTTAGTGACGTTACTCTGGATATCTAAAATTCAGATTCTATTCATAGCTTTCCTTTTTTATTATTTTTTAAGTAAGCTCTGTGTCCAACATGGCACTTGAACTCACAACCCTGAAATCCGCTCTACCAACGGAGCCAGCCAGGTGCCCCAAGATTCTACTGATAGCTTTCTAAATAACAAAATGTGAATCAATTTCAGTTTTTAAGTATTCTCTAATACTGGATCTTTGTTACACAGCTCTTAAAGGCCAGAAGCTCACATTTTCATTCTGGCAGATGGAGAATTGCAAAAGCTTTAAACTAAGATTTTGGCACATAACCACTTGATGGGAAGCCCTTGCATATTTGCTAAAAGTGCAAAGCAGATGTAGTTTTGAATAGGAACTGTATTTTTTTAAACAGATTTGCTCCAATCTGTTTCCTTAGTTATTTGTCTTTTAAGGTGCACAAATCTCGAAAGATGTGCACATCAGATAATTTAACCAGTGGAAAGCAGCTATCTTATGTGGCTCTGGAGGGCGTGTCTCCGTGTTCTACCTACAACAAATCTGGGCTTTGCTGAATTAGTGGGGGAAGGGAATTCCAAAGATTCCAGTCGTTTTACATTTTTTAGAGATAGCACGGCATAGGTAACCGCTATCCTGACGTCATGACGTAGCATTTGTGACTTGAGAATGTGCTTCTGGCTCAACAAGAACATATCCTCTAGGGGCGCCCGGGAGGCTCAGTTCAGCGTCTGCCTTCTGGTCAGGTCGGGATCCCAGGAGCCTGGGATCAAGCCCCTTGGCGGCTCTCTGCTCAGCGGGGAGTCTGCTGCTCCTTCGGCCCTTCCCGGGCTCCTGTGCCCTGTGCTCTCGCTCTCAAATAAATTTTTTTTTTTTTTTTTAAAGCAAAAACATTCTTTAGCTACCACGGAGTTAGCCCCAAATAGCCAAACAGGGAAACAATTCTAAATTTCTTAAAATACTGTTTTTCTTTTATCATTAATTCTTTTCTTTCCATAGTAACTTTTTTTTTTTTGCAATGATAACTTTCAAGATCCACTTTCTTAGCAACTCTCAAATATGCAGTACAGTATTATCAACTACAGTCACTGCACAGTACATCTCCCTGGCTTGTTTTATACCTGCAAGTTTGGACTACTGACCCCCTTCACCCATTTTGCCCACCTTGCCCCTCAATATTCTATTTTTTTCTGATTGAAAAATTCTTTGGTAGGATGGTTTAGTAAGTACACAAACGTGCAGATCATCTATACCTCTGTGATTTTTTAAAGTATTGTGCCTTCTAAGTTTTAGCTTTGTCTGTTTTTAACTTATTAGAATATTTCCAATATCTTCTAATACTAAATGTGAAAAAGTATTTAATATACTGTGTTTTTTAAGATTTTTATTTATTTATTCATGAGAGACACAGAGGGAGAGAAGCAGAGACACAGGCAGAGGGAGAAGCAGGCTCCATGCAAGGAGTCCGATAAGGGATTTGATCCCGGGACCCCAGGATCATGCCCTGGGCCGCAGGCAGGTGCTAAACCGCTGAGCCACCCAGGGATCCCAGTAATACACTGTATTAAACATAAAACCTAAGTATTCAGCATTTCTCATTGTATTTAAAGTAAGCACACAATAACAGTTTCATGCAGCTTCTATGCAAAATATTTAAAATATGTAATACCATATTACATGTCATAATTTGAAAGATACAGAGATTAGCTGAGATAAACATTAGAAAAATTTTTAAAAATTAAAATTCTATATATGAACATTTCATTATTTCAGAAGTGAAATGCAGTTTATAGGGAATTTCCTATTGCTAGTCAATCAGCAGGACAAAGTATTCTTACCATCTTTTCAACCTAAGGCGAGCTGCCCATTGTTCTGTTACTGTTCCACCTGTCACTATCCATTTCCCTGTAGTGGGAGTAAATTGTAACGTGTATGTAGGAGTTTTATGTCTATACTTTACTTTCATGTGAATTCGCTTAGGAACAGATTTCTGAAAGTTGCAATCTTTGACAAAGGATTTTAAGTAGAGCCTTTGTGGTGGCTGCAGGCGCTGGAACATCGGCTGTTCCCCCGGTCGCCAGGCGGGGGCGGCAGAGCCAGCCCGAGGCGCCCCGAGGCCCCGCGCGCCCGGAGCCGACAGCCGCACCGCCTGCGTGGGCGCTGCACCCGCGGGGGGCCCAGGTGGGGGCCCCGCCTCGCAGGCGGCACGAGCGCTCCTAGGGCACCTGTAGCCTTCGTGCGGACTCAGGCTTGTCTCTGATTAACTTGCCTAATCCTTGCGGGGTGCCAGGCACCCGGACCATCTCGGAACACAGGTCTTCCCCAGTCATCCTAAAGCCTTGCCAGGAGGGGCGCTGCCTGCGGCCCAGGGCGTGGCCCCGCGTCCCGGGATCGAGCCCCGCGGCGGGCTCCGCAGACCTGCTTCCCCCTCTGCCTCGCTGTGTGTGTTTCTCATGAATAAAGTAAAATCTTCGAAAAAGTGCGATCCTTCCCTTTTGTCCCGTGCCTGCGGACAAGGAGGGATCTTGAGAACCCGCCGGCAAACACGCCCCGAGCTCCTGCGGGCGCAGGCCGCGGCTCCCGGGCGGGGGGAGGGGAGGGGGCGGGGCGGCCGTCCTTAACCCCGTGTGGGAGGAAGTCGGGGTGCGCGGTCGCAGGCAGGAAAGTTCGGGTCGTGTTCTGCGGGATGAAGGCGGGGGTCCGGGGGGGAGGGGGCCCGGGAGCCCAGCCGCGAGCAGGGGGCCTTGGCCTGGAGGCCCCGGGGCCGCCCCAGCCTCCCGCCCCGCCCCCCGACGCCCGGGGTCACCTGGGCTCCGCTCCCAGGGCCGCCGCCCACCGCCTGCAGGTGCGAACGTGCGGGTGGGCCTCGCCGTGGCCGCCGCGGCTCCCTCCCGGCTTCCCCCACCCCGCTCCTCCCGGCTCCCCACCCCCGCGGCTCCCTCCCGGCTCCACCCGCCCCCCGCGGCTCCCCCCCCGGCTCCTCCCGGCTCCACCCCCGGCTCCTCCCGGCTCCCCGCCCCGCCCCCCCCGGCTCCACCCCCGGCTCCCTCCCGGCTCCTCCCCCCCCCCCCGCTCCTCCCGGCTCCCCCCCTCCCCCTCCGGCTCCCCCCGCCCCCCGCTCCCCCCGGCCTCCGGGCCTCCGGGCCGCCGCGCCGCTTGGGGCGAGCTGTGTGGGGCCGAGGCCGGCTGGGCCAGGGGAGCTCGCGACTGGACCCTGGGGCTGCGAGTTCCGGCCCCGCACCGGGTGCAGCGATGACTTAAAAACAAGATCTTAAGATGAATGTGCCGTCCTAGAGGCCCAGCTCCCGAACCCTCCGGCTAGCCTCCTGGGAGCCCAACCCCGTTTTCTCCCCAGGGCGTGGACGCAGGCGCCGCAATAACCTCCCGCAGGAGGGGCCGGAGGGGCCGGGGGGCCGGGGGGGGGGCCGGGGGGGCCGGAGGGGCCGGAGGGGCCGGGGGGGGGGCAGGAGGGGCCGGAGGGGCCGGGGGGGGGGCAGGAGGGGCCGGAGGGGCCGGAGGGGCCGGGGGGGGGCAGGAGGGGCCGGAGGGGCCGGGGGGGGCAGGAGGGGCCGGGGGGGCCGGAGGGCGCCTTCCGTCAGGTGAGGGGGCGCCTTCCTCGGACTCCAATCCCTACACAAGCTTCAGAGACCAGCAGGGGGCGGCCCTGGTCGCCTCGGGGCAGCGTCGGCTTGAGGGTAAGGAACAGCAACTCCCCATCTTCCCATCTTCGGTTCAAGCTAGAAATTCACCCCAGTTCCATAGAAGCGAGGGGGTGAGGCCCAGAGGCAGGGGACACTCACCTACACGGTCACCTCCCAAGGGGTTAAGGTGACTTACGAGGCACAAAGTTCAGTAGCGCCCAGTGAGAACCAGCTAATAAGCCCACTGGTGGAGCAGCTGCAGTTCCCCGGGGGGACACCCCTTTACCCAACTAGTTACCAATTTTCCATTAGGCAGAGGTGCCGCAGTTTTCCTTGAGGACAGTGGCATTTGGTGGATTATTCTTAGGAAAACAAGGTAGCATTTTGATTTTTATAAGCTCTTTGAAATCTGGCGGAGAGGATGTTATGTGCACAAGAAAAAAGTTTTTTAAGCTAACTAAATTTTTTTTTTTTTTAATGATAGTCACAGAGAGTGAGAGAGAGAGAGAGAGAGAGGCAGAGACACAGGCAGAGGGAGAAGCAGGCTCCATGCACCGGGAGCCTGATGTGGGATTCGATCCCGGGTCTCCAGGATCGCGCCCTGGGCCAAAGGCAGGCGCCCAGCCGCTGCGCCACCCAGGGATCCCAAGCTAACTAAATTTAAAAAGTAAATGTGATGATGTCCATTTCCATGAATGTGAACTCATGATTTAGGAAGCACCATGATCTAGGCGGGCCTGGCTGGCCCTGTGGGAGGAGTGCCCGGCTCTGGATCTCAGGGTCCCGAGTCTGAGCCCTGCCCAGGGTGGAGGGAGGGAGGGAAGGAGGGAAGGAAGGAAGGAAGTAAACTAACTTAGAAAAAAAAGAAATCTAAGCCAGTGTTTCTGAGACTTTAAAAAAAATTTTATTTTAAATTTTTATTTATTTATGATAGTCACAGAGAGAGAGAGAGAGAGAGGCAGAGACACAGGCAGAGGGAGAAGCAGGCTCCATGCAAGGAGCCCGACGTGGGATTTGATCCCGGGTCTCCAGGATCGCGCCCTGGGCCAAAGGCAGGCGCCAAACCGCTGCGCCACCCAGGGATCCCCTTTTTAAAAATTATTAGCCTCTCCCCACCCCAACAAGGAGAAAGTATAGATTCAAATTCTCCTTAGGGAGAGGAATAGGAGTACTATCTTGTCGGTGCTGCTGAGCCTCGGGGGCAGAGCACTGTGCCGTCCACCGTTTCTGCCCGAGGACAGTGCAGGCCTGCAGCCAGCTAGCGTTGGGGGGCCCGTAGCCCCAGTGTCCCCCCCTTGGCTGGGGCGGTAACAGCAAGATCTCAGTGCACTTCTCACTTACCTCCCCTGGATAGGGATGGGCTCTGGGGTTTTCTTATCTTTAAAATGAGACAATAGGTGCCCTTTCATACTTTCAGGAATAAAAGAACATTTTGAGGATATTTTAAACATCAAATCTAATGTTTACTTTATAAAAACTAACAAGTCTTAAAAAAAGATCACCTGGTAATTTAGCGGCCCTATTAATTAGTGGTGTTACTTCTCCGAAAGGCTGCCTGCTTCCTTCATTCCTAGACACGCTAAGTGTACTTTAAAATAGACATTTGAGGGGCAGCCCGGGTGGCGCCGCAGTTTAGCGCCGCCTTCAGCCCAGGGCCTGATCCTGGAGACCCGGATCGAGTCCCACGTCGGGCTGCCTGTGTGGGGCCTGTGCAGGGAGCCTACTTCGCCCTCTGTGTTGTGTCTGCCTCTTTCTCTCTCTCTCTCTCTGTCTCTTATGAATAAAATAAAATCTTAAAAAAAATGAAAATAAATAAAATAGACATTTGAGGGCGCCGGGGCGGCTCGGTGGTCGAGCGTCTGCCTTGGGCCCAGGTCATGACCCCGGGGGTGGGCTCCCCGCTCAGGCAGGAGCCTGCTCCCCGCTCTGCCCCTGACCCTCCCCTCCACGCGTGCGCTCCCCCCCCAAACAGATAAACAAATCTTTTTTAAAAATAGGCATTTGTAAAAAAAAAAAAAAAAAATAGGCATTTGTTTTTCTCCACTTCCAGAAAGGCCATGATAGATGCGCCTCTCGGGGAACACTGTAACTGATCCTCACGGCACTGTTACAAGGAGTCGATTATTTAACATGTAAAATGCCCAGCACCCGAAGCTTGCTTTCTGGCATAAGACACAGAGCCATATGTTAGTTATGAAAGAAACAATATACAACAATCAAAAAACAAAGAGCTTATTGTAAAAGTAATTGGAGTGACTGTTGACATAACTAAGCCATTGTGCATCTGAAAAATTAACAATGTGATCAGTTATTCAAGTATGTGTTCAGATTTGAGTCTCATAAAATGTTTGACAACTGGTTTGCTTGAATCCAGCCCCATGCTGCGTTCACCTGTCTTTTAGATCTTTTAATTTTGTGTTCCCTTCCCTTTTTTTCTTGCCATTTATTTATTGAGGAATCTGTCATTTGTCCTGTAGTTTCCCACACTCTGGATTGCACTGGCTGCATCCCTGTGGTGTGAACGTGTGCTTCTATCCCTCTATTTTTTGTAAACTTGGTGTTTGGATCTGGAGGCTCTCAGATTCAGGATTGCTGTTTGGGGGCAAGAATGCTTCATAGGGACGCCCGGGGGGCTCAGCAGTTGAGCATCTGCTGTCAGCCCAGGGTGTGATCCTGGAGACCCGGGATGGAGTCCCATGTCGGGCTCCCCGCAGGGAGCCTGCTTCTCCCTCTGCCTGTGTCTCTGCCTCTCTCTGTCTCTCATGAATGAATAAATAAAATCTTAAAAAAAAAAAAAAAGCTTCATAGATGTTGCCACCTACTTCTCATTACACACATCAGAAGGGTCCCAACGTCTGGCAGTCTCCGTGGCAATGCTGATCAATGTGTTCGGGTACCGTCAGCCTGTCCTTATGATCTGTTCGCTAAAGTCTCCAACAGCCTTTCATCTCATGCCATCCTCTTTACAGGCTTTCCTAGCCTTTAATGTCAGGAAGGCTAAAAATGCATTTCTCAACTCCCTTGGCAGCTAGAATTATGGATGTAACTTAAATTACACCAACTAGTGTCCAGTGAAGAATCTAGCATTGCAGGGGGGAGGGCCAGGTTATGAGGCATCCTCCTTGATGGGCCATATTACAGTGAGGGCGACGTGATTTGTGAGCATTCCTGAAGCTCAGTTTACAACCTTGCCATTTTTTTTTTTAAAAAGACCTCATTCATTTACTCATGAGACACACACACACACACACACAGAGAGAGAGAGAGAGAGAGAGAGAGAGAGAGAGAGAGAGAGGGAGAAGCAGGCTCCATGCAGGGAGTCTGATGTGGGACTTGATCCTGGGTCTCCAGGATCACACCCTGGGCTGAAGGTGGCGCTAAAGTGCTGAGCCGGGACACCTGGGTGGCTGAGCAGTTGAGTGTCTGCCTTCCGCCCAGGACGTGATCCTGGAGTCCCGGGATCAAGTCCCACATGGGGCCCCATGCATGGAGCCTGCTTCTCCCTCTGCCTGTGTTTCTGCCTCTCTCTCTGTGTCTCTCATGAATAAATAAAGTCTTTAAAAATATAAAAATAAAAATAAAGTGCTGAGCCACCCGGCTGCCCCTTTGTTTTGTTTTTAAAGATTTTATTTATTCATGAGATAAACAGAGGAGAGAGAGAGAGAGAGAGAGAGGCAGAGACACAGGCAGAGGGAGAAGCAGGCTCCATGCAGGGAGCCCGATGCGGAACTTGATCCTGAGACCCCAGAATCACGACCTGAGCCAAATGCAGACGCTCAAATGCTGAGCCACTCAGGTGTCCCCAACCCTGCCATTTGTAATATACAATGCAATAAATCCCTTTTTGCTAAAATTACTCAAGGGTGGATTTTATTCTCTGCATCGAAGCCTGACCAATTGTCAAACTGTTAAACAACTGCTTCTCTGATTAAAAAAAAAAAAAAAATTAAGGTAATCTACTTAACTTGCTAGCAATATCCTGAGTATGTAAAATAGATATTCTAGGAATGTAAACATTTATTTTTAAAATTCCAGTATAATGAATGTACAGTGTTACATTAGTTTCAGGTGTACAATATAGTCATGCAACAATTCTATACATTACTCAGTGCTCATCATGTAAGTGGGCTCTTAATCCCCTTCACCTATTTCACCCATCTCACCCTTCTTTCCTTTAGTAACCACCAGTTTGTTCTCTGTATTTAAGAATATGTGCTTTTGTCTTTTTTATTCGTTTTGTTTCTTAGGCTCCACATATGAGTGAAATCATACAGTAAATATGTCTTTCTCTGACTTACTTCACTTATTAGCATAATACCTTCTAGACATATTCATGTTGTCATGAATGGTAGGATTTCATTCTTCTGAATGAATATCACTTTTGGCTGAGTGATACTCCATTTTTTTAATACATCATATCTTCTTTATCCACTCATCTATCAACGGACACTTGGGTTGCTTCCATATTTTGGCTATTGTAAATAATGCTGCAGTAAACATCGGGGTGCATTATCTTTTCAAATCATTGTTTTTTATATTCTTTGGTTAATTACCCACTAGTGGAATTACAGGATCATTAAAAAAATTTTTTCTGAGGTGGGGCACCTGGGTGGCTCAGTCGGTTAAGTGTCTGCCTTTGGCTCAGGTCATGATCTGAGGGTCCTGCGATGAGGCTCCTTGCTCTGTGGGGAGACTGCTTCTCCTTCCCTCTCTGCCTGCTGCTCCGCCTGCTTGTGCTCTCTCACTTGCTCTGTCAAATAAATAAATAAAATCTTAAAAAAAAAATTTTTAAAGGAAACTCCAGACTGTTTTCCACAGTTTTCAGGTTGCATTTTCACTAACAGAAATTCCTTTTTCTCCAAATCCTCGGCAACATTTATTTCCAGTGTTTTTGGTTTTAGCCATTCTCACAAGTGTGAGGTATAAACTTTCTCAAAAGAAACCTAGAAGTGCTTTTTAAACATTTAGAAATTAATCCTGTTAGGAAAAATTGATGCATGTCCATTAATGAAGACAATTCTACTGAGATGCTTAAATGTCTAAAAATTCTAATAGAATAATGTCAACTACAAGATACAAATATTCAGAGTCTAGCCAAGAGATTTTGTTCAATATTTTATATAATGTTCCAACAGAGAAATTAAAAGATTATGTAGTGACCCATATGTGTGTCACCTGCATTCTATAATTAGCATTGTTATTTTTGCTCGATCACATATCTAATATCTATGTTGAGATCTATTTATCTATCCATACATTAATTCATCTTAATTTTTTGACAGATTTCAAAGTCAGTTGCAAACATGAGTACATTTCACACCTAAATACTTCAGCACAGCAAATGGATTTTTTTTTTTTTAAAGTACAGTATTTGGCCACTGGAGGGCTTCCAAATGCCATAAAATGCATTAGGAAGTAACTCCGTTTGCAGTGTCCTGGGGTCTGAGAAGGTCTGCGGAAGGGGTTGTGCGGAGTATAAATGGCATCAGTTAGAGTGAGAGACTCAATCTGAAATCTAGCCCCAGGTCACAGCACCTTTTATCTTGACTCTCCTTTTTTTTTTTTACAGCTACTTTCATTAGGAAAGAGAAAATACCCAACAGCCTCCCCTTCCCTCCCCATGATTTATGCTGCTGAAGGTCACAACTCTTTAGCTCAGAATCTCAGAACACCTGATGGAGACCAAGGTGCTGGACTGTGGAGGTGCGCTGGTATCAGGGACCCGAATTCACTGGCTGACTCCACAGGCCGGGGCTGTCCTCATCGCTGCCCCAGCAAGTAGACTCGAACTCAGTAAACAGTCACTGCAGCAATGAGGGGATGCAAGTGCTTCACGTCACGCATTTAACGTCTCCACTAACCACAGGCGTCGTGTTGGTTCTTTTTATTTTTTTTATTTTAAAAAATATTTTATTTATTCATTCATGAGAGACACAGAGAGAGGCAGAGACACAGGCAGAGGGAGAAGCAGGCTCCCTGTGGGGAGCCAGATATGGGACTCGATCCTAGCACTCCGGAATCATGACCTGAGCCAAAGGCAGATGCTCAACCACTGAGCCACCCAGGTGTTCCGTGTTGGTTCTTTTTTAAAGGACAATAAGCCTTAACATAAAGCTCCCAGCGTTAGGTTGGTTATCCTACGGCTGGGACTGCAGCTGTACAGAAACAGCCAGGGTTTCCACTCGTGCTTCAGGAGTCAGGTGAAGCCACTGTGCACCCCAACCCACTGGGGCCCGTCCTGCAGAGGCCTGGGGCCACAGGAAAGCTTCCCACAGCGAGGCCCCGCTGCCACTTTCACACAGGCCCTAGGGCTTCCCAGAAACAGTTTTGAAATGGGACTGATGTCTTCTGTGCCTCAGTAGGGGGAAGAGTGAGCCAGTGGAATTCGAATCCTCAGTGTTGATGTGCTTCCCCAGGTGTACCTTCAGACTGGGGATACCTGAGGAAGTTAAAGGACGTTGCAGTTTTTAAAGTTGTTTATTATTATTATTATTTTTAAAGATTTTATTATTTGAGAGAGAGAAAGCAAGAGAAAGCAGGAGCAGGTTCCCGCTGTGCAGGGAGCCCGGTGTGGGGGCTCGATCCCAGGACCTTGGGATCCAAGGCACAAGCCTAACTGACTGAGCCACCCAGGTGCCCCTAATTTTTTTTTTAGAGAGAAAGCACGCACACACGCTTGAGAGTGGCGGTGGGGAAGGGGCCACGGGGGAAGGGCGCAGAGAGGGGGACTCCCTGTCACAACCGGCGTTGGAGCAAGGACCCCGTGTGGTGGAGCCCAACGTGGCTCAGTCTCACAACCTTGAGATCACGACCTGAGCCGGAATCCAGAGTTGTACACTTAAGCCACCCAGGTGCCCTTCTCTTTATTTTGAAAGACGGTGACAGAAAACCAGTCTTGCTAGACATGAGCGACGTTAAGATTTGCCTGCTAATGCTCACAATTTCAAGTGGCACGATGAGGTAATCTGCTGGAAACGGAATCCTCAAGAACAGTGATTCATCGAAGCCCTCAAAGAAATAATTTGTAATTTAAAGGATTTGCTGAATCCAATACTGAAATGGGGACTCAGAGGAAATAGAAGGTCCCAGGGAAGAGCAGGGTGCAAACAGCCAGACTGTCGGGTGCACAGCTGATGGGAAGGGGTGGATGTGCTAGTGTGGAAGGGCTGCTCCACGAAGTACTGCCAACTGGGTGGCTTACACAACCAGAAATTGATTTTCTCACAGATCTGGAGGCTAGAAGTCCAAAATCAAGGTGTTGGCAGGGTTGGATTCTCCTGAAGCCCCTCTCCTTGGCCTCTGGATGGCCATCTTTATGGTCCCGTGCTGCGCTCCCTCTGTGTCTGTCCAAATTTCCTCTTCCTATAAGGACACGAGTCATATTGGATTCGGGCCCACACTAATGACCTAATTTTGATTTAATCACCCCTCTAAAGATTCTATCCCCTAGTCACATTCTGAGGTGCTGGGGATTAGACAAGACTTAAACATATGAATTTTGAACATTTTTAATTTAAATTCAGTTTAGTTAACAAAAGTGTATTATTAGTTTCTGAGGCAGAATTTAGTGATTCATCAGCTGCATGTAACACCCAGTGCTCGGGGAACCCTGGGTGGTGCAGCGGTTTGGCGCCTGCCTTTGGCCCAGGGCGCGATCCTGGAGACCCGGGATTGAATCCCACGTCGGGCTCCCGGTGCATGGAGCCTGCTTCTCCCTCAGCCTATGTCTCTGCCTTTCTCTCTCTCTCTCTCTCTCTCTGTGACTATCATAAATAAATAAAAATTAAAAAAAAAAAAAAACACCCAGTGCTCGTAACATCACGTGCCCTCCTTAATGCCCATCACCCAGTTACCCCATCCCCTCACCCATCTTAAACATATGAATTTGTGAGGGGAAATAATTCAGTCCATAACTGGGGTTAGAGAGAGTGGAAATAATACCTGGAAATAGAAGAGAGAAGAGGAAAATGTCCAATAATGTGTAGAAGTAAAGATCCTGAGCTGTTCCTAAGAAGAAGGGTAAGGAGGAACTATGACGGGGGTACCCTGGGCCCTCAGCAGAACTGCTTCAGGCACTGCCTCAGAAATTTAAATACTCTTAAGCCCCTTCTGTTACAGGCTTATGTTCTTTAGAATCCGATTGATAAGAATGCTATTTGGGTTAATTAGTAAATAGGTGTTTTCATTTCACATTTATGTCTGACCTTCAGAAGTTTCCATGTCAAGCCAGGAAATAAGCTCAGTCAACACATATTTTTTTTTTTTTTTCATGATAGAGAGAGAGAGAGAGAGAGAGAGGCAGAGACACAGGCAGAGGGAGAAGCAGGCTCCATGCAGGGAGCCTGACGTGGGACTCGATCCCAGGTCTCCAGGATCAGGCCCCGGGCTGAAGGCAGCGCTAAACCGCTGAGCCACCCGGCCTGCCCTATGTTATTTTTTTTAAATCAAAGACTTTAGCTTTGAGAATCTAGGGATCAGCAGACTAAGTAATGACTGTGTTCACCGTAGATGTTGGTCATGTTGCAGGATTTCTTCTTCTTCGGTACCTGGGTGGCTCTTGGTCCCACCACTTGGAAGAATGAAGAATGAAGAGGAAGACCAGACCAAGAGTGGTGGGCAGTAGAGCAAAGTTTCTTGGGTGATCCTCCTGGGCAACAGTAAAGCAAAGTTTATTGAGTAACAGGCAAAGCTCTGGAAGAGGGAGGCGACCGGAGAGGATTTCTAAGTCTAGGGGTTTTTGTGGGCTTGTTGGCAGGCTGTTGTGATCGGCTTAATCCTCCCCGTGTCTGTCACCCAATCAGGCTTTTGCCCAAGAGCTCCAGGTAGGTGTTCACATGGGAAAGGGTGGAGGACACCTTCCAGGGTGGTGCAGAGTCCTTATAGGGGTGGTTTCTTCCTGGGGGAGGGGGATTTGCCTTGTCCCTGCCTGCCTTTCTCTGACTATCCTTCATTAGTCATTAGCTAATACTTAGTTCCTAATTAGGAGTTCAAGTTTTGTTGAATGCAAAGGAGTAAGACCTAACACAGCAGGGGTCCTCCGAAAAAGCTTCATGAACACACGGAGTATACACGAGCTGAATAAAGCCCAAGGGTATTTCAAGGGAGTTTTATGAGCGTAGTAATGAGTATATACGAAAAAGAGCCAGACTTACTTTTTATTAAAGATTGTATTTATTTGGGAGTGAGAGGGAGCACGAGTGGGGGAAGCAGACTCCCCACTGAGCAGGGAGCCCCAACAGGTGCAGGCTCGATCCCAGGACCCCAGGATCATGACCTGAGCCCAAGGCAGACACTAAACCGACCGAGCCACCCAGGTGCCCCAAGAGCCTGACTTGTGATAACAATTCACACTTGGAGAGTTGTGTAGGGGTCATGTATTGAGCCTATGCTCTGTTCACTCTAAGATGAAGCCATGGAAAGGTCTATCTGGAGCACTGTGGAGCCCATGTACCTGAGGATGTATTTACATGAGGGACAGAAAGGCTTTTAGGAGCCAAGCTCAGGCATCTGGTGTAAGGCAATGTCAAGAACTGTAAAGGGTCTGAGATTGTACTCTACTTGCAAGCTAAGAGTTCGCCTGCCACATGGATGTTGGTAGAAGACATGAGACTCGTGAGTCAGAGAGGAAGGAGAGTTTATGACAGCATTAGTAGCATCCAGAATATCGGTATTGCAGGGAGGAGGAGACTTGTTAACTGAGTCCCAATACCCCGCACAGGCAGTGGGTAGCGTTATAGGAGAGGAACCTTTATTTTAGGGAGTCTGAACCTTTTATAATGGACAGATACTATTTCCATCTTCTAAGGGTGTTTGCCAAACAAACATCTCGAAGAGGTAGCCCCGAACAAAGGGCAGTCAGTGCTTCACTCACTGTATGTGTAAAAATGCCAAATTCGTGGAGATTTATCTCCAAATAGGCAACTGGCCTAGGTGTCTGAGGGACAGGCTAATTCTGAGCACGGGTTAGAATAGCCTCTTATGCATCCTTGTTCCTAGAGATTCAGGCCAGGGTTCTAAGCCAAGACGGCTGTGATAAAAGAAGAAAAACTAAAGGGACCATTTCACTAAAACCCTGCTGTGTCACTGAGGGTGCAAAGAATTCTCAGCATGGGTACAGTTAGTTACTTTGACAGAACTGAGGAGTTTGACTTGGGTACGGAGAGAAGACAGTCCCACACCTGCACAAACATTATTGCACTGGCCTGAACGGCAGAGGAAGAGAATGGAAGATGCTACCTAGTAACCAGAATGATCTGCTCAGAGATGCTTGTGGTAGTCCAACAGTGGCCTGGGTTTAAATATAAGAAATTTAAAATTATGAAGTTCTATCAACATTCAGGGACTTTTGAACTATCCCAAAAGCTTTGAGAGTATTGAGAGTATAGCATTTTTTTTTTTTTAGATTTTATTTATTTATTCATGAGAGAGACAGACAGACAGACGGAGGGAGAAGTAGGCTCCATGCAGGGAGCCCCATGTGGGACTCAATCCCAGGACCCCAGGATCACGACCTGAGCCAAAGGCAGATGCCCAACCGCTGAGCCAGCCAGGCATCCCTATCACATTGTTATTTAATCATTATGCCACATTACCACAAAGGATGGAGGATATTGACCTTCCATAGATGTACCCAGATTTCCAAAAAAAAAAAAAAAAAAAAAACCACGAAAAAAAAGAAAGACTCAAAGCAATTTTGTATATAAATGAAAAAAATTGTACTATAAAATACTTTGTTAAATGTTCATCTAATGATATTATGAATATGAGAAAATCAGTCATGTCAGAGTCAACAAGATATACCTTGAGGATTTTTAAAAATGCCACAATTCTCCCCTAACCTCTACTCTGCATCAACAGTAATAAAACAGGTTCACACAGAAAAAATAAAAAAATAAAAAAATAAAACAGGTTCACACTATTGAAAACCACAAAAATTAACCTTATTTTATTGCTAAACTAAAAACATAAAATTGGTGGATTCCACCCCTACCCTCTTGCTACTAATGTAAGGAGGACTTTTATATCTCTTTTGGCCATCTTAACTGCTAGGTCTCAACTAAAACAATGCTTATAGACATTTTGTTTTAATATAGATTCTGATGCCCTTATTTGTAATTTCCTCTTCTACCTAGTCATGGACAAAAGTTTGGAAAATAACTCAAAAACATAAAAATAACTCAAAATGGCCACAAGCATAGGTTGTGGATCATGTGTAATTCCCTGAATGTCAGCTGTAATTTTAACTCTTTCTCTCTCAGGAAATCATATTGGAATACATGTGAGACAGTGATTTTCAAATCACTTGTGTGATTTCAAAACGTGTGTGTGTGTGTGTGTGAGTGTATGTACACAAACATGAATATACCTAAATAATTCAAAGCTTTGGTGACTTATTATGGGTAAATTATTTGTGATCACTTCATATCAAAACATGACACACAAATGTGTTATTTCACTGAGGCTGCAAAACACAAAAATCAAAAAACAATCATTCAAGTCTTCATTCTTGAGACTCCTACCGCTGAATTCACATTTATACCAATTGTTCACAGGACAGTCTTTGAAGAAAAAATATGTGGAAGAAGTCATTTTATAGACCTAATGTTTAAGTTTTAATATGCTACTGAATTGTAATCCATGTGGAAATACCAGCTAAGACAGCCGTCCATGAAGCCTAGCCCAGTGAGATCCAACAATTATGGGTTGGTGTTCAACTGGATGAGCCTTCTTTATGTTGAAATAGGAGGCAAATGGCTTTATAGGACTGCATGAAGGCACAGGTGTGAAAAAAAAGGCAATTATTTTTGCTTTATTTGGCATTGGGCAGGCTTCAGTTGGAAGAAACCATATTTAATTTTCCTGTCACGCTGTATAAAGAGAAAAAACTTGGAGCATGTTCAGAGGAGAACAGCGACTGATTAAAGGTTTGTAAAATTAGACCTATATGAAATTGTGAAAAGAAGTGGGCATGTTCAGTCAAATGCAAGCCACTCAGGCAGGATGAACAATTACCTGCAAGTATGTAAAGAGATGCTTCCCAAGCCTGAGGTTTGGGATAAATGCAAAGTTAAATTGCAGGATTAAGAACACGAAACAAAACAAAAGTCAGAGCAGTGGAAGAAACTAAATACTGTAAAAACAAAACAAAACTAAACTAAAAACATTTTAAGAAATTGATGAATGAAGCAGTCTATAATTCAGACTTTTGCAAAAACGATCATGAAAACAATTCAATTTTGTACTTATTAAATAGAAATAATTTACGAAGTAGAAAAAGCATTCGCTGGATTGCATTAAAAAGGAAAAATCTCTAAGCGAATTAAGTCAGACAGAACAAATCCTATGATTTCACTTATATGTGGAATCTAAAACATCAAACAAATGAACAAACAAAACAAAACAGACACAGATTCATAGATACAGGAAACCTACACTAGTTACCAGAGCCAGGCGAGGCTGGTGAGGGGAGGGGATTTAGCAAAATAGGTGAAGGGGATTAAGAAATACAAACTTCTAGTTGTAAAATAAGTCAGTCAGGGTGGTGTGATGTTTAGCGTAGGACAGACAGTTGACCATACTGCAGTAGCTTTGTATGGTAACAGATGGGAACGAGATTTATCATGGGGATCTATCTTCCCAGAATGTGTAAAAATAATGAACCCCTAGATACACACCTAAAGCGAATAGGATATTGTATGTCAATTATACACCGATTAAAAGAAAAGTAAAAATCATCAGATTAAGTATGAAGAATAGTTTTAAGGAAAAAAAAAAAGCTGTATCTGGTGGTCTTCTCTGGGACCCAGGATAGCAGGAACAGAAACTGTAAGTCTGCCCTCAGAATAAGGGGAGCTCCTGTGTGTTTAGGGTGGGGAGGCGGCGTAGTGAGCAGTTTCCCTGACCTGCTTTACCTGTTTTACCAGGAATCCCATGACACAATGGTTCTCTCCAGAGTGGTCCTGAACTGTTATTCTTTCTGTTTGTCCAGGGGAAATCGTTTTCTCTCTGAAGTATTTACTGCTTTTTGAAAATCGTGTTGGGCAAACACATAAACAAAAATTTATTCTCCAGTTTACACTCTTTATCCTTATATGCAAAGGGAGAGAGATGAAACCACAAAGTTGGCACCATTTTCTTTTACTTTAAGGCTGTTCCATTAGCCTGATGATAACTTGTTTTTTAACTTAGAAATGTAGATGATCTAACAATAATCTCAGAACACTTAAAGTGTTCTGGTTCCCTGTGTTTGACGTTTGACACTTGAACCCTGTGTTTAATATGATTCCAGCACTAATTACAATGTGTTTTTCCCCAGGCTAAGCTATTCTCAGACCCCAGCCGAGTGTCCTAGAATTCAACTTTTCTGACTCTGACTCTACCTGGGATAGTATCGCAGCCCAGTTAAGGATCCTGACCGGTGAGACTGCATCGCTACTTCAGAATCAATCCCAAGTGCAGGCTGCTACACGCGCTTCTGACCTACGAGCTCTAACTTGGAAGTTTCCACAACCCTGTCACTGGGTTCGACTAACTTGCTAATGTGGCTCACACTCAGAGAAACATATTATTTACTAGATCAGCAGTTTATTGTAAATGGATATAACTCCTCCAAGGAGCCCTAACTTTTTCCTTCTCTACGCCGGTTCCATAGCACCTCCGTACAATTCACCTGACAAAAATTAATGATTATTTCAGTTAATGCTGAGTTCTGTTGATTGTATCATAAAAGGACCCAGATCCAAGTTATAAAGGCAGGTAACACCCTCAGGTGTGCAGTTACCACACCAGCAGCCCTGGTGATAGGACAATAATATGCTGTAGGGTTTCACAGGGCAAAGTCCTGTTAGGACATTCTGATGAAGCTGTTAACAACATCAAAGTCCCAGACAGCACTGGTGTCTGCTGGGCCTACTGAAGACCAAAACAGATTAGTGATAAAGCAGATATGGTATCTGTAATGTTTTTAACTACTGGTGAGATCCAGGTGAAGAGTGTTAATATGCGGGCTCACGTACTAATCTTTTCCTTTTTAAAAATAAAAAGTTGGGATACTCTGAGTCTTAGCTTCTTGTTTGGGCCCCCTATTTGCTAATTTGGTTTTATTAACCTGTTTTGATGTCTTCCCTCCTACCAGTAATTTTCTTTCTTTTTTTATTTTTAAAAGATCTGTTTTAGTTATTATTTGAGAGAGAGAGAGAGAAAGCAAGTGCAGTGGGGAGGGGCAGGGAGAGAGAAACCTAAACAATGTGCTGAGCATGAGCCCAATGTGGGGCTCGATCTAATGACCTTGAATCGAGACCTGAGCCAAAACCAAGAGTTGGAAGCTCAACCAACTGTGCCAGCCAGGCGCCCCCTACCAGTAATTTTCTTGTTGCCATTATGTTATAATCTCAGGGTCCTGGGATTGGGCCCCACATAGGGCTCCCTGATCAGTGGGGAGACTGCTTCTCCCTCTCCCTCTGCCTGCTGCTCCCCCTCCTTGTGCTCTCTATCAAATAAATAAATAAATAAAATCGCTAAAAAAAAAAAAAATTGCAAAGTGCCAAAGGTGATGGAGGACTTTTCAATGGTATGCCATAAGCATTTTAAATTTCAGCTAATTGATAGAAGTACACCTGTGTTTTATTTTTCACTAGCAAAATATGGTCAAAACACTCCTATAGAACATTCCTGTTCACAGAAGATGCTATACAACACTGGACACCTGACTGCAAACCATTAGTTTATTTGTTCTACGGCTAAGGTACGGTCTGCACCAAACCATCTTGCAAGCACAGAGTACACAG
The DNA here is from genome assembly GCF_048164855.1 of Canis lupus baileyi. Classification (NCBI taxonomy): domain Eukaryota; kingdom Metazoa; phylum Chordata; class Mammalia; order Carnivora; family Canidae; genus Canis; species Canis lupus. Next base: position 38,735,253 of record NC_132858.1, on the reverse strand, counting down.
GGCTCAGCCTGCCACTTGTCACTGTGGCTCAGGCGAGGATCAGGAAACAGCAGCCTTTAAAAATGTACAGAAAAAACCATCTCGTTCACATGGCAGGGCAAAGAATGGTCTCACCATGTGGTTATTTAAATGCTTAAGCAGGGCAGCCCGGGTGGCTCAGCGGTTTAGCGCCGCCTTCAGCCTAGGGCGTGATCCTGGGGACCTGGGATCGATTCCCACATTGGGCTCCCTCCGTGGAGCCTGTTTCTCCCTCTGCCTATGTCTCTGTCTCTCATGAATAAATAAATAAAATCTTAAAAAAATAAATGCTTAAGCAGATGCATAGTTTTCTGAGAAAAATACAGGCCAAATACTAATCCTGGCTGGTGGCACCTCTCTAGAGTAATCCCATAGTGCAGCGAGGTAGAAATTACCTGGGCAATGATATACACCAGGCTGTAAATTTTAAAAAAGCAACTAATGTAACAGCTTTATTTAGACATCACTATTGATAATCAGAAATTACATCCTAAGTATTTAAACTCACGATAAAAATTTGGGGATGTCAACTTAAAACTGTACAAGGAAGTGTTGAGTTTGTCAAATTCTCTTGGAGAGACTCAAAACTTTTTGAGTATCAGTGTTCTAACCTATAAATATTGAATCCCAACAGTTTCTGCCTCTGCAGGGCACACTGCGCGAGGGCACACCGTGCGAGGGCTCCCTTCTAGAAGGGCTTTCAAGGGGATGAATGACTTACAGGGAGTGTGAGACGGGGGAGCCTGGGCAGCACCAGACCTGAGATGGGTATCTGGTGAGGCTTCTGCTTCACGTGGCCACATGACTTCCCCTTCCTGGTGGGTGGGCCTGGTGCTGCTGGCCTTTGTTACAACTCACCATGAGGTCAACAGAAGATGAGGGAGCCAATGAAGCTCAGAGACCTTCGACTCCCCACTGAATTATTCCCAAGTGACCAGAGCAGCTCAGTTCTGTATCAAGACTGACAAAGTCAGAGCTTCCTGGGGACGTCGAGGTTCTCTCCTTTCCCTTCCCCGTTGCCCTTAAGCCTCTGAGTGAGCATGGCCATTGCTGTGTTCTCCCGATTTCACCCACATTGGAAACGAATGTTGACTACCAAGTAAGGGAGTTGTTAAAGTCATCTGCCAGAGATAGGGACTCTGGTGGAAAGGATATTTTTCCACCCCTGGCAAGCTGTATGTACTTTTTCTGCTCGGGAAGATGTCAGGGGACCAGGGACTTGGTTTAAACTAAAGATGCTAACTAAGCCTCTCTGCCATTTCACTCTCTCATTCTGAGGAACGATCTCAAGTAGTAACGCAACACAATTCATCATTGCTGTGCAGAGTGCCTACTTTTATTTCGTGGAGGGGCTTCTCCCACCATGTTGATTTTATTTGAATCACCTCCATTCGTGTTCCGAATTCCACATTAAGGTCTGAGTCGGTCTCTACGCAGTTGGCCATTTCTCCGCAGCCAGGTCTCTAGATGAAGACTGTCCGAGGTCTCTGAAGCCTGCTCTGTAGGTACTGCTCCATGGTCTTGTCTGGGAGTGGTGTAGCTTGCAGGGTCCACTGGGTCTGGGCCTGGCTGCTTGTGGCTCTTAGTCTACAGCAATGGCTGAAACTTGCTGGCCCTTCTTGCTCTCTTCTTTCTTCTTGAAGTGGTCGTGACTTTAGGAGAGTGTTTCTTTCTTGAATTTGCATGAAGTGATCTTTTTACCTTCTTGTAGATCTTTAGCACCTGGCAAGGCAACAAGGTGAGCCTGGAGGGCCCTGGGTTGGGAGAAGGGAACGGGGGCGGAGTGGAAGTGGGGCCCTAAGGAGGAGGTTTGCACCAGGCGTAGGCAGGATTATCTGGGGATGGGCTGGAGGGGGAGAGACATAAATGGGGAAGCAGAAGAAGAGAAGCTTGGGTAGGATCATCTGACCTTTTTAGCGCCCCTTGATCTGGACCGAGAGGGGCTCTTCCTCTTCTTCCACCGCTTGGTGTTCCTGGTTCGTGGCGCCCATGATTTCTCCGCCACTTTTGTCATGTTGCAGCTGCTCAGTTGTCTACCTCAGGAGTCCTGCCCTCTGCATATATACCCCTCCCAGGACAACAGGGCTCACACCCTTCTGCTTTGTTTGGTCAGCAGGGCACGTACCACAGCCAATGGTGGCCACAGGGAGCTTAGACATCACAAAGGACCACCCCTGGGTGGGGGGGTGGGGGATGGGATGCTTGGTTGGCTGAGATGCTCTAGCTGGAAAAGGCAACTGTGAAAGAGTCTTCTCATACTGACTCCTCCTCTTTGTCTCTCCACGATCAATTCTGGTTGTACACATGGGAGAGATGGGTGTAATGCCCAAGTCTTTCCCCATGGTTCATTCTACTGGCTCCCACTCTTTACTGTTATCAAATATTTTATATATCTCACCTGCTTTGAAAAACCTAGGAATCAGGAAATTAGGGGACAGTGTTTGAGGCAGGATGCCCTTCACTGCCTGGTCAGAAGAGATGGCTCTGAAATATAATTCAGGGCCAGGTATGTGTGTGTATGCACTAGGATGACTCAAGATTAAAGTTCTGGAATACGATTAAAATCTAGGAATATATTTGTGTTCACACGTATTATATATGGTTGTGTTTTGGAGACCCGATGAAAATCTTTGGAAAAACATCTTCAAAGGTGCAAGAAATTTAACCTCAAATTTTGGGGATGGTGGGTAAGCAGAGATAGAAGTGGAAGCTCACTCCAAACCAGAACTCCCCTTCTCCCCATCTGCATCTGTACTTACTAGAACTCCCCAATCTCCCTTTGTGAACGGCAGGAATGACATCCACAGAGATGGAAAGTAGATTAATGGTTAACTAGGGCTGGCAGGAGAGTGGGGGAAATAAGGAGTGACTGCTAATGGGTGTGTGGTTTCTTTCTGGGGTGATGAAAATGTTATGAAGTTAGACTGTGGTGATGGTTGCACAACTAGGTGAATACGCTAAAAACCACGAACTTGTAAAACAAAAAATACTGGGATGTGATTTAGTTATATTAAAATACGATTGTAACTACAAGAAGAGCTGAAACTAGGCAAGGGCCCACTGTAGCTTTAGCTACAGACCTCAAATGGATACCTGAGGCTATGAAATTTTAAGACACAACAAAGGATCAAATGAACTAGGCCTTCACTTTTTCCATGGGGAGAGGTGGCATTTCAGAAAAAAAAAAAATCTAGCAGTCTTTTGTGAAAATCTGGGAGAAGAGGTAAAAGAACAAGACTGGAAGGAAGGGAGGGAGGGATGGAAGGAAGGAAGGAGAGTCAAATCAGGAGATAAGGAAACATGCATAGGATCACTGTCTTACAGCTTCAGGCATGAGGCCTCTGTCATTTGTGTCATCCGCTTGCTGAGTATAAGGAACTGAAGTAGCTAGAGCAGGGCTGCTCTGCCTCCCAGCCTGATGCCTATTCTGCCCCAGGCTCCAGTCTGGTAAGAGTGAGCCCCACGGGCACCCTTACTGAAGGCCACAGGCTGTAAGGGGCACCCATCTACCCACAGCTGATGCCCCAGGGGTGAAGTGGGCGGACAGTGTAGCTAGGACAGGCTCCGTGAGGCAGAAAGAACAGGGCTTGCTATGTGAACCACAGACTCAGGTTAAAAATAACAACCTTATTCCTGACAGGCAAGAAGATGGAATAAAGAGTTTTGCATCTCTCTTGTCATTCCCACTGTGCTGTAAATTAAAAAGTAAAATAAAGCAGCTAAGATGGAATAGACAGTATAACTGTTTTTGTTTTTGAAACAAAAAAAACTGGGATAAAATTAGGGTCCAATAAAAATATACCAAAACAGTGGCATTTTCATGGTTATTTCTTCATCATAATTCCATTGCTAGATCTTAACTTTCCCAGAAGGCATGGTGATGACTACCAGAAGAGGTACTCAATATCTAGTGCCTTGAACAAATACACAAATGTATAAAAAAATGGATGAATGGGTTTGTGTTAGTGTGGTACAGTTATAGATGTTCACTCTTCCCTGTTTTCCAAATTTATTATTTTTTTAAGATTTTATTTATTCACGATAGACATAGAGAGAGAGGCAGACACACAGGCAGAGGGAGAAGCAGGCTCCATGCAGGGAGCCCGATGTGCGACTGGATCCCGGGACCCAAGGATCACACCCTGGGCCGAAGGCAGGTGCTTAACTGCTGAGCCATGCAGGTGTCCCAGAATTTTAAATTTTTATTACAGATTTTTAAAAAATTTATTTGAGAGAGAGCGCGCGCACATGTGTGCATGGGGGGGGGGGGCACAGAGCAGAGGGAAAAGGACAAGTAGGCTCCCTCTGAGTGCAGAGCCCAAGGCCTGTCTCCATCCTACGACCCTGGGATCATGACTTGAGCTGAAACCAAGAGTCAGACACTTAATCTGCACCACCCAGGGGCCCTTAAAGGAGTTTTTAAAAAAACGGTGTAAAACTACAACCCGGAGAGTACGGCAAAGAGGTCACATTTCTGGACGAGAGGACTAGCTCCTGAAGAAAGAGGGCAGGAGAAGAGCAGTACTGAATACGCTGAGGGCGGATGCAGCCAGGGGACAGCCACGCCCCCCCGCGGAACCCAGGAGGATGCAGCCCTGGGGGGCACTGGGTCCTTCCAAGGTCAAGGCCGGAGGGGCCCGGTATCCCAGCACGCACAGGGAGGAGCTAGAAAACTTTCTACCAGTGCTGTACAGGGAATGGAGACGGGGAAGAAAAGAGAATGATGATATGTTTTTTAATATTTTTTTTTTTGTCTATTATTATTGCTATTCCAGCAGCGGCCTGCCACGTGGAACCTGGGGCTCCCTTAAGACCTAGGAGAGCATCACAGCACTGGTGCAGGTGCCTAGAGGCAAAGGCTGCAGTGACTGGCAAATCTTTTTTTTAAGATTTTATTTATTTATTCATGAGAGAGAGAGAGAGAGGCAGAGACACAGGCAGAGGGAGAAGCAGGCTCCATGCAGGGAGCCCGACGTGGGACTCGATCCGGGGTCTCCAGGATCACGCCCTGGGCCAAAGGCGGCGCTAAACTGCTGAGCCCCACAGGCTGCCCCTGACTGGCAAATCTTTGGCAAATCTTAAGACAAAACTTGCCTTCACATGGGGCGCTTTGTCCTCTGCATCTTAAAAGTTTAACTCCTACCTCGGCTTTATTTTCTCTTGCAACAGATTAAAAGATTAAAGGCAGCCCAGCCGGCTGTTCCAAAATAAATTAAATCTTAAAATTCCAACAAAAGGGATTAGTCTGATTTACAGAGGTTCTAGAGAGTAAAATTATATATAACAGGTAGGAATTGGGCGGGGGGGGGGGAAGTACTTGACTCAGCAAAAGAAATAACCGTCTAATGACTAGGGCGATGCAAAAGTAGGACAGGCTACGTTGTGAGGCAGCAAATCCTGATTCACTGAGAGCCTATGTGCTCATCAGTGTTATAAAACAACTGTCAGCCTCACAGCCCCAGTGAATGCTATTTTTAGTGTATGTTGGGGGAAAAGGGACTTCGTCTTTTTATTTTATTCAAGATTTATTTATTTATTTATATTAGAGGGAGAGAAGTGTGTGGTGGAGAGAGAAACTTTTATTTATTATGAGAGATAGAGGCAGAGACGGAGGGAGAAAAAGGCTCCCTCTGGGGAGCCTGATGCGGAACTCGATTCCAGGATCCTGAGGGATCACGACCTGAGCCAAAGGCAGAGACTCAAGGATTGAGACACCCAGGTGCCCGAGAGAGAATCTAAAGCAGACTCCATACTGATCATGGAACCAGACCCAGGGCTCAATCTCATGACCCTGAGAGCATGACCTGAGCCAAAACCAAGAGGCTGCCGCTTAACCAATTCTATCACCTAGGTGCCCCTTATTTTTACTTTTTAATTGAGTAGGCTCCACACCCAATGTGGGACTTAAACTCATGAGATCTTGAGATCAAGAGCTGCATGCTCTACCATCTGAGCAAACCAGGCACGCCAGCAGACTTTGTCTTAGTGTCCCTCTAAGTTGCCCACTAAGCAACTGCTCCTCAGCATCCCAGACACTTCTCTGCCAGTCCCCAGGCTCAATTCTGCTGGTCACGGCCCAGAATGACCGATAGTGTGTCTAGCAAAGAACTATTTCCTTGCAACACTGCCCAAGGAGGTATGAGAGGGGCAAGCCTTCTTTAAGAACAATCATTAGTGTAGTATCATCGTTTTATTTAGCCTAGCAATATTTTAAAAAATGATTTTCCCTTGCTTTTGCTTCTGTATGTGTGGTAAAATCTCTTCAAAAGAAATACTCATTGGGCATAAACCAAGTCAGTTATGTAGGGTAATCTACATTCCTGATCTTCCTTGTGACTTCCTTTAAGATGGTCACTCCCTCAGTTATACAAAGACTCAGGAGAAACTGAAATTACTTTCTTCAAGGGCTTGATTAAATTCTTATCCAAAGGTTAATTTTTTTCCTGGCTTGGTCTGGAGGTCCAAGGGCTGTGGGAGTTCTAGGGGGTACAAAGATATATATTGGATACAATCACTTTGCAAAGCTGCTGAAGAGGTGAAGTGGGCAGGAAGTTATACCCATTGGCCTTGGCTCTAACATTTAGTTATTTACTGATTTCTTTGGTCCACCTGTCTCTGCCTCCACTATATCACGAACCTGGGTTTCTCTTTCTCCAGTTTTGGGTTTCCCTTCTTCTACCAAATAATTTCTCACACAGTTGTGGTGATCTTTATAAAATGTAAATTTGATTCCAATTTTTAACAGGGCTTGGCATGGTCTGGTCCTTGCCTACTTCTTCAACCTCAACTTGTACTCAGTAAATCACTATATATATCTAAAGGTATATAGATATTCATTCAGTGTACACGAATATTTCTATAGTGATTCTTACATAACACACATTGTTCTAGACAAAAGAAAAAATCTTTTCCTCAGGGAACTTAAGGTCTCATTCCTTGATAAGCCCAGTACTTTACTGGGCCTCAGGGCCTTTGCACAAGCTATTTTCTACCTAGAATGCTTTCTACTCATTTCTCATTCCTTTTCTGACTGTTCTATTTAAAGCAGCTTCTTCTACTCTCACTGAAGAACTGTTTATTTCCTTCATAACTTTTATCAGAGTATTATACTTCTGTATTTTATTTTTATATTTTGTTATATAACTATATAAAAAAATATATATAGTGTATGTCTGTGTTTGTAATATAACCATGCTATGAAGCCAGGATCATGTTCATTTAGCCTGCCACTATATACTTAAAACTTAGCATAATGACCACACAGTAGGGACTAAAAAAATCATTGGATTCTGGGTAGTAGTGTATAAAATTGTTAAATTACACTGTACACCTGAAACTAATAACATTGTATGTTGATTATAATTCAATAACAACAAAAAAAGAATAAAGACTCTAGGTATTATTTTTATTGGAAAGATTCACTGATTACCAAATTATGGCCTGTTATTTCTACCCGTTTACACGTACATTTTAGAAAAAGGTATTAAACATCTTATTTGTAATTTACTGGCAGTCAGACTGGCTACCTGGCCTATTTTGTTCTTAAAAAATGAGCCATTTGATAAATACCATGAAGGCGAAAACTCTAATTTGAAAGACTTGACTGCTATCCCCAACTTCTCCATATGATGCTAGCTTTTGTAACAATCTAAACATATAAAAAGTATATACAGTTCCCGATACTTATCAGCCTACAGCAATAAATGATTATAAGTGATGAGTGAGGGGGGAAAAAAAAACAAACGATGTACTGAACTGGACAAACAGGTTTTTGAGTCTATCAGAGTCCAAAGGTGGCAAAAGTGTAGTTAAAGTGGAGAGAGTAAAAAACACACTGTTGACAGTTGTGGAAGCTGAAAAGGGAAGTCCCTTATGAGAAATGTGTTTCTATGGGACAGTAGACATTATACTCTGGACCAAGTAGCTGTAGGTCACGGATTGCTCTGTTGGTTTCAAAGAGGACCAAATGAGAGATGGTGGATGGATCCTTATAAATGTAGTTCCCCTACTGGAACGCTATGACAAGCACAAGCTCTATGATCATGGGTGAGTAGCATATTTATTATCCTCTTCTATATAAATACCTTTTCATTTTGCTACCAAATTACAGTGAATATTGAAAATATATCCACAAAGTACTGGACTTCCAGACTAGATATAAGAAAAAAGATTTAAACATACCCTCCCATAGCTTCTGAGGGTGTGTTTTTACAAATGGCCAGTCCTCTATGATGGGTAAACTACTAATGCAGTTATAGCATACTGGGCTTCCACATAGAAATTTATTTGAAGAAAGGGTTCTATTACTTTAAAAAGCCTAAAAACAATTTGTTTAAAAGATGACAGAGCTATTACAAATACATTTGAGTTTTCAGAAAAGTTGTAGAACTTCAAAATGCTTTAGCTGAGTTGCATAAATAAGACCAGAAATGATCAAATATTCCATGGCCCACAAAGACCTAAAATAACAAAAAAATTACAAAAATATTTATATCTATGTTAATTATATTAATATGTAAATATGTTGTGATAAACACGGTTATTTATTAATATATTATTGACCTGGATTTTATAGTAATATATTAGTTACAATATTAAGTAACATAGTAATCAATGTATTGCTGACTTCAGGATTTTGCAGACCCACACATAGGGTTATCTGTGTTTCCAAAGACATACATTTGACTTTTAGGTGTTACCTCTGGCCTTGAAAACTCTCTCAATCATACTGTTTGGGAACCTCAGGCACATGACTAGTGTAGAACTTGTATAAAAAGGATCGGTTGCCTTTAGCACTTGAAGATTATACAGCCAGTATAATACGTGAGTTGCCTACAGTTCTCCCTGCACTGAATGATATACCATCAGACTTTTCAAAGCTATGAGTTCTGTTGGTAGGACCCTATTTTTGATTTTGGCTCCCTTTCTGCCTAATAGGGTTTTTAAACATAATTTTTTTCCCCAAAAACTGTTGCATATCACCACTCAAAACTTTAGTTTTGAACTGAAGGTCAAGTATTTCCTAATCCTTCTTCCTCTAACATAAACTATACCAAACACAAATGTGAACAGATTGTTTTCCACCTATATGGCTTTAAGAAATAGAGTAAGTACTGAGAAACTAAGCAATCTCTTCAAGTTAAAATTAATTATTAAATACAGAGACTAAAGAGAGGACATAAAGAGTTTGGACTCTTAAACATAAACCAACTCTTCAATGGCTTTCATTGTCTAACTGGGGTCTAGAAACTTTTTGACCACGCACCACATATTAGTTTTCGAAGGCCGCCAGAACAAAGTACCACAAACTGGATGGCTTAAACAACAGAAAATCATCTCACAGTTTTGGAGGCTAGAATCCATGATTGTGGTATCAGCACGAATGGTTCCTTCTGATGGCTGTGAGGGAAAGATCTTCTTCCCATAGCTTCTGAGGATATGCTGGCCATCTTGGACTTCCTTGGCTTATAGAAACACCAGCGCAATCTCTGCCTTCATCTTCAAGTGGGTTGCTCTATTTTATAAGAACACCAGTTATATTGGATTAGGGGTCCACACTACTCTGGTGTGATATCATCTTAACTAATTATAACTGCAATGACCCTATTTCCAAATAAAGTCATATTCTGAGATACTAGGGTTAGGACTTCAACATGAATTTTGGGAGGACACAACTCAATCTGTAACACACCACAATATGTGCATATTTATTTACTCGTAAGTTATTTACATCCACTACTGCATTAGGAATTACATTTATTATAACCCCTATTTAATTAGAAATGTTAAAAAGATAAGGCAAAGGTAAATATATAAGTGGTAATATTTTCTTTCTGAACCGTGACAGATTGCCTTGCATACTCTCTGGATTGCACACATCTCACCAATCTCAAGGATAAAATCAAGCTCTTTGGCTCAACACACCTGACCCTCTGCCCTCTGTTCACTTCACCTGCTTCGTCTCCTGTCACCCCCAACATATCTGGCATTCCAACCAGTCTGAACTATTTGCAGTTTCCCACACGTGCAAGTCTCATTCTCAGTTCAACGACTCTGCACATGCTGTTTCCTATTTCTGGAATGCCCTCATTCTCTTTGCTTCCTGTAAACACACAGTCAACTACCAATCATTTTCTGAAACTCAGTTCTAATGTCATCTCTTTTGGGAAGCTTTCACTGAGTGCTCTAGGCAGCACGAAGCACTTTCTCGGTGCATGGAGTACCTCGTTCCTACCTCTAGCATGGCAAATCTCTGTTCACATATACATGTTAGGCTAAACTTGCATTTGATCATTTTTGACCTGCTGAAAAAACCAAAGCAATTTCATGTGGTTCAACTTAACATTTCACTAGACAACATGTCTACTGAGAGCAGGAATTGTGTTTTATTCATTCTTTTTAAAGATAGATTTATTTATTTATTTATTTATTTATTTATTTATTTATTTATTTATTTATTTATTTATGATAGACAGAGAGAGAGAGGCAGAGACACAGGCAGAGGGAGAAGCAGGCTCCATGCAGGGAGCCCGACGTGGGACTTGATCCCGGGACTCCAGGATCACACCCTGGGTCAAAGGCAGGCGCCAAACCGCTGAGCCACCCAGGGATCCCCTGTTTTATTCATTTTTATGTTTCCAGTAACTAAAACGGAGTTTGGCACAAAGTAAGTGCTTAATATATGCTTCTTGAAATTAAGGAAAGGCTAACTTTAACACCACAGTCTACTTTCCGATTTTCCTTTTCAAGAATGGGGTAAGTATTGACTTGATCTCTCCTTTAAGAATAACCATTGGTTTAAATTTCATTGGCTTTATTTAGTTTAATAGCATTTTAAATCATTTTTCCCTGCTTGCCACCTGGCTCTGTGGCAAATATCCTTTCAAAATAAACATTTTTTAAAAATAGAGAAAAAGCTACCTAAATACTGTTTTATAACCAACATCAAAGTATTTAATGATTTTACTCTCAAAGTATTTGTATGCTTTCAAATTTAAAAAGTGAGTAATCGTAAGTGGGAATAGAAATAAGACAGCTAAATGAAGATATCAGTTGTGCAAAGTGAATGAAATTTTCAATTCCAACAATTTTTTAGTAAGAGCAAAAATAAATCTACTTTCAGAATTTCAAGTTTTCATTATTATTTGGTTTGCAAAAATGCTGTGAGGGGCACCTGGGTGGCTCAGTTGGTGAAGCATCTGATTCTTGGTTTCTGCTCAGGTCATGATCTGGGGGTAGTGCGATCAGCCCTGCCTTGGGCTCCAAGCTGGATGTGGAGTCCGCTTGGGATTCTCTCACTCCCTCTCCCACTGCCCCTCTCCATCCCTCTCTCTAAAATGAATAATAATGTTAAAAAGCTGTGATAACTGAAATGGTGTTTAGGCAAAATAGTCAAAAGGCAAAGGAGTTCTGTATGGCAAGCAGAACTATTCAGCTAAAGTCAGGAAGCAGTACCTGGTGAAACCCTGAGCAATTAGCAGGAAGTGAAACATGGTTACATGAACATTTTTCACTCTTCCTCATTAAAGCCCTCAAGTTAGTAAGACGTGTTCACTGACTCCTTAGCATGCCAAGGCAGTCGCAAGCAACACCTTTCACAATCTGGCTCTAGCCCGTTTGAGAGACTCCTCTCCTTTTAGATACTTCATGTCCTTTATACTTGAACTTTGATGAACTTCTTATAGAGAGTATTACATCGAACACATCATTCCTTATGTTTTTCCAAATGTTCTTTCCTTAGCCTCAAAAGTCCTTCTTCTACCTTCTTTGTCTACTAATCTTTAATTCAGCTTGAATATTATCTTCTCCAGGACGCTTTTGCTTGCTTTTCCAGCTAAAGCTGTTGATTTACCTTTTCTATCTTCAATATACATCGTTCATGGTACTGCCACATTATTTTAACCACAATGCTAGAATTTATGTTAGTTCTTTTTCTTTTTCTTTTTTTAAATTTGAGAGATAGAGACAGAAAGAAGGTGAGTGGTAGGAGGTGCAGAGGGAAAAGAGGGAGTGGGACAAATAAACTCTGTGCTGAGCCCAGAGCCCCATGTGTGGCTCCGATCTCATGGCCCTGAGATGATGATCTGAGCAAAGTCACGAGTCTGAGACTTAACTGACTGAGCCACCCGGGCACCCCTGTTATGTCTATATTCTTAATTATACCGTCATGCTGTGCTGGGTACATACCTATATTCAGTACAACAGTACTGAATAAGTGAGTAAGAAATGAGACGATAGTGTTGAATAATGAGGCACCAATGAAAGGCTTATTGGAAACATATCTTGTGACTAGAAAGTAAGGTCTGCTCCATGAGGAGGACAGGGACAGGTCTGCCCTGTCTACTGCAATAGTCAGAGACTCAACCTACTGCCTGGGACCATGCTTAATAAGTATTTGCTAACTTGAGGTGCCTGGTGACTCAATCTTGGGGATATGAGTTTGAGCACCTTGTTGGGTACAGAGATTACTTAAATAAATAAAAACTTAAAAAAATAAGCATCTGCTAACTAAACACAATGTACATGGAAAATAAGAAAAAGCAGAATAATAATTACTTGAAGATAAACTGATAGTACTATACCAAGGAATAAAGAAACTGTAGAAAATAATAACATCACTGATTAGCAAAAAAATTTTTTTAAATTACTAAACATATCATAAACATGAGAGATTATTCTGAGGGGCAGAAGAGGCAATGTGTGGTGATATAAATAGGGTTTATATTTTCAACTAGTTATAGAGTGATAATAGACATTATTAGTATGCCAATAGAAATAAAAATAATGTCCTTCACATCTTCAAAAAAAGTCTGTGTCATTTGCCACAAATAAATTTGTCTTTTTCTGTTTAATGCCTCTACCTGGAGTATCAGAAGTAGTACTGAATCCCAAATAAGTTATTTATTCATTTATAAGTACAGTATGACTATGTACCTGTCATTTATATTGGTTCTGCCTTAAGGTAGGCTTATTTTCCTACGATAATCACTGAAGCACTTCCCCTGGTTTCTAGAACTTGTGTGACTCCAACACCTGTGCCTACATACTGACAGTTCACTGTGAAGAAGTTGAAAAGACTGAATGTCCATATTCTTCCCACTTCTGACCGAGCTCAAGGTGATGAGCAAGGGACACTGCTAGTATTTGTGAACTCCGCTGGCAAGACTAAGGCTTCAAGGCAAACTCCACAAGTTACAATAACTTTGGCACTTGGACTTGTGCATCTATGTTGCAAGGCTGGTTATGGCAAACTCTGATCCCAGGTTTCATGCCTTGGTGTTCAAGGTTTCCAGGTACTAGATCTGTACCTTCTTTTCCTGTCCTCTTTCCCAAATGACAATAATACAGAACTTAGTATTTTTCACGTATTAAAATTCAGTATAGGGAAAAGACCAGGATTAATATCCTAAGAATAGGAATTACAGGGGCACCTGGCTGGCTCTGTTCGTGGAGCTTGCGACTTGTGATCTCAGGGTTGTGAGTTCCAGCCCCATGTTGGGTGTGGAGATTACTTAAAAATATAATCTTAACAAAAACAAAAAGAACAGGAATTACAACGTGAGTAGATTTTAATGTACTCACGTTGTAATTCCTGTTCTTTTTGTTTAGATTTAAAAGTTAACTTAAAAAGTGGTTATTTATTTGATGGTTCTTTAGCTGTTTAATGTTACAGATATTTTTCAATCAAAGATATAAAAGTACTTATTCAGGAAGAGCCAGCACCTGAATCTAAGGCAAGATTCATGTATTTCATGGCCTTGTAAATAAATATACAGAAAAGCTTTTCAAAGTAAAATCTGTGAAACTAAAAAAATAAAATGATAACTCTGTGACAGTCATGCCTTTGTAAATTCCTGGCTCTACATGCAGTATTTGCACAAAACTATGTTCTTCTAACTGTGGGTCATTCCCGTCACCCCTTGGAATCTGCTAGACCTACCTCAGGACGTTTAGGTTACCCAGAGCTTCTTGGAGCAACTAAATTATGTAAAGTGTCTCTAGAAGCTGAGGCCACTGTTTGTTTCTATAGGTCTGTTGGTCTTCCCTACTCTCTCCCACTCTCACGCCTTCCCCGGAAGTAATCCTGGCCTATTCTTTCATATGAGATAAAGCACCAGTGCCTAAGAAGCACTGCATCTTTTTTGAATGCATGTTTTCTGAATAGAGCAACTTAATTGACTGAAACCTCTCAAAAGGCCTAGTAAATGTTTAAATTTAAAATTTTGATGCTTCAGACTTCTGCTTCCCTTTGCAAGATAGGACATATTGGAAAGAAAATTGGTTTAGAGTCAGAATGGGGATGCCTGGGTGACTCAGCGATTGAGCATCTGCCTTGGCTCAGGGCGTGATCCTGGAGTCCTGGGATCGAGTCCTGCTTCGAGCTCCCTGTATGGAGCCTGTTTCTCCCTCTGCCTGTGTCTCTGCCTCTCTCTGTGTCTTTCATGAATAAATAAAAAAAAATCTTAAAAAAAAATTTTTTTTAGCGTCAGAATGAATGTGGAATTCCAGTTCAGTTTTGAAAGTGCCTTGGAAAATTTTTCAAAGCATAGGATTAAGTGAAATGTCCACAAAAATGAGGCTTATACGAGGCACTCTACTGAGATAGGATACTTCTACCCACAGTGATGGTCTGATAGTGTGGCTGCAACTATGAAGCAGAGAATAGTTACTCTGGAGGCGAAGTGTACGAAGTGTACGTGTCTTCAAGAAGACAGGAAAGGAGATGTGGCAAAGAAAATTCACAAATTGGGTACAGGGTTGGGTTTTCAATCCAGACATTCTATGAGTTTATCATTTTTTCTTTTTACCTCTTATCACACCTAGGTTTCAAGTTTATAATATACTTTACCCTCTACCCACAAGTTACTAGTGAAAATAGTTCCTTCTTCCCAGAGAACTGAGAAGAACAACAAAACATGCTTTTCTTTTAGAGCTTTACAACATTGAATAAGGCTCCTGTCATACATTTTATAGACTTTCCAGCCCTTTCTAAAATGACCTGATATGTACCTTCTATATAAATGTTCTGGCAGCAAAATTAACTCCAAAAGAGACATTTATGGATGGTTTCTATTTACTCTATTTGGCCCCTTTTACTCTTTATACTTTTCTTCCTGCTTTGTGGTTCCACCTGACTCTTCAATGAAGCCTCTAAACTGCGGGCCACTCCCTCACTTCAATTTTCAACTTTACTTTCCCCTTCTTTGCTCTCCTTCTGCTGAACTTAAGTACATACTCAAACTACAAAGAAGATTGAGGTTGAGCAAGTAGTTGGCTCATATTTGTTGGAAAACGATATTACTGGTTAAGAGGTGAGAATTCAAAAAGAGGTGAGAATTCAACTCACCTAAAAACATTGAATAAAAAATACTTATATATGTTTTTTATAATATATTAAATATAAAATAAAATTTAAATATAAATATTTAAGGATAAAATATTTATATACATTAGGCTGAAGGCTTTGTCTTGGTCAGTTCCTGCCCTTTCTTTTTTTCCCTTATCCAAGTTCCAGGCAGGAGAGAAAGGCAGAACGTTAAATAGGCTAAGTGCTTCTTCCCACCCCTAAAAGAACTTCCTAAAAACCTCATCCAAAGATTTCCAATCATATCACTGCCCTCTCCAAGAGTAAGGGAGGTTGGGTAGGCTATTTTTTTTTTTTTTTTTTAATATTTAAGCTAGGTACATGGCAAACCAAATGAAATAAAGATTCAGGTCAGGGGACACCTGGGTGGATCAGTGGTTGAGCATCTGCTTTTGGCTCAGGGCATGATCCTGGAGACCTGGGATTGAGTCCCCCATCGGGCTCCCTGCATGGAGCCTGCTTCTCTCTCTGCCTGTGTCTCTGCCTCTCGCTCTCTCTCTGATGAATAAATAAATAAAATCTTAAAAAAATACAAAAAGATTCGGTGGTAAAAAAGAAGGAGGTAAACATGTAGTAGCCAATCTCTGCCCCAGATGCGTTGAGTTTGAGGTGTTTCTGACATGTATGTGGAAGATGTGGAAGGTCAGGTCACAAACACAGAGCACCAGTCAGCTTTAGAGATGTCCATTGGGAGCTGTTACTATAAAACCAATTTATGGAAGTTAATGCATGTTTGAGATTGTCCAGAATAAAGAATAATGTGCATGTGGGGGAAGGGCCCTTGAATTGAAATTTGAGGGCTTCCCCACTTAATAATGCTTGAGAAGAAGAGGAGGAACCTGTAAAATACTGTGAGAAGGAACTGGATGATAGATCTGAAATGTTTTTGAGACATCCAATTGAACTGATAGTGACAGTTGACTTTAACAGATAATCCTCTCCCAGTATCCCCACACCCATCCTTTATTTTTTTAATCTTTATTTATTTTTAAAAGATTTTATTTTTAAGTAATTTCTATACCCAACCAAGGCTAGAACTTACAACTCCAAGAGTCATATGTTCTACCAACTGAGGCAGCCAGGCGCTTCCATTCTTTCTTTATTTATTTTTTTAAATCTTATATTGGATATTATATGGCTAACCAAATGCTACCTAGGTGCTTTAATTTTGTAACTCCAATAAAATTGAGTGTCGTTTTTTTAACCATAATTATTTTAATTATTTCCATATGTTATATTTACAACATAAGTTTCAACACTGGGATCTCAAATAAGTTCTTTTCTACTTCTCATATTTAAAGATTGTAATCAGAGTGAGGGAAAGGATTTACATAATCATTACAGAGCCCAGTGTTGGTATGCCAGAGAAATTGTTGATCAATCTATGGTTCAGTGGGTTCTTGCCACATATGTATACATAGACTTCAAACTTGATAGAAATCTAATTTGCCAATAGAAAGGACATTAATATAGTATCATGCAGCTTCGTTAGTTTCCTTTTCTGGAGTTAATTCCAATACTTCTTTCAACAGGTTAGATGGATGCAATGTTGATCTAAAGGCTCTTTACTCCAATAGTATAACAGAAGGTTTTCAGATGAATAGAGACTACCTTTAGACTATATTTTGTTCTATTTAAGAGTTCTTTTTGAAATTTATTCAGAGTTGCTTAACTCCAGGGTTGTGAAGAGAGCTATCAAAGAATCAAATTGACCCTCTTACGCCAGGAACTACTTCATCTATTACCCAAACAGACCTTTCTTCCTAAAGGACAGGATTTTATCAGTGTTTTTCTTTTTCTTTTTTTTTTTTTTATGATAGTCACAGAGAGAGAGAGAGAGATAGGCAGAGGGAGAAGCAGGCTCCGTGCACTGGGAGCCCGACGTGGGATTCGATCCCGGGTCTCCAGGATCGCGCCCTGGGCCAAAGGCAGGCGCCAAACCGCTGCGCCACCCAGGGATCCCTATCAGTGTTTTTCTTATAGCCCTGACCACCCTTATAGGAGGCATAATACCCACATAAAATCTCAGGCTATAAACTTGGTGTTGTTTTACCTATTCAGATCTGCAGCTGGAGCTATTCTGTACCTTTAGAAAAAAGTTATAGAATGGCATTCTCATTGTATGACTTTTCTTTTTTAATTAAAATTTGTTTGTTTAAGTAGGCTCTACACCCAATGTGGGGCATGAACTCACAACCATGCTCAACAACTGGGCCAGGCAGGCCCCTAGTTGTACAAATTTTCAATGTATCAATGTACAAATACATTAAGAAATAGTAACTATGACTGAAACCCACAAATAGTCATAACTTGATTCATCAGAAAGCTAAACTTTTGACTTTTTTGGTGGATATACCTTTGGACTACTATAGAACTATTCTAACAGTTTCTGGTGAAAACAATTACCTTGGCAAATTATAATACAGGATGAGTCGCTGACTGATTTGTCTATACTGATACAACCAATAAACACTTGTTGAGTGTTTAATGTACACAAGGCATTTTGCTAGATTCCACAGATACATAGGTGAATAAGAGCGGAAAAAAAATATATTATCTTTGTCCTTATGAAGCTTACTATTTACTGAGGGAGACAAATGATAAAAAGTAAATAAATAACTTTAAAGTAATTACAAGCAGTGAGAGGTGCTCTGGAAGAAAGAGAGTAATGAAAAGAGAGCCACCTAATTTGAATGACTAAGGAAGGCCTTTATGACATCTGCAAGAAGAGAGAGTTGAGGTTGGGAGGAGGAAGCACTCCAGGCAGGGGAAACAGCCTGGGCAAAGGATCTCAGAGAGGAATAGGCATGATCAAGGAACAGAGAGAAAGCTAGTGTGGCTGAGACAGCATGAGCAAAGAGGAGTGTGGCATGGTATTAAGGTAGAAATCAAAATCCTACAGCAAGAGTCCGTAAACTATGTTTTGTAGGTCAAATCTAGCCCACTTCCTAATTTTATAAAGTTTTGCTGGAACACAAT
The DNA here is from genome assembly GCF_048164855.1 of Canis lupus baileyi. Taxonomy (NCBI): domain Eukaryota; kingdom Metazoa; phylum Chordata; class Mammalia; order Carnivora; family Canidae; genus Canis; species Canis lupus. Next base: position 38,716,892 of record NC_132858.1, on the reverse strand, counting down.
TGTATATTTGTTTACATGCTGTCTATGGTTGCTTTTGTGCAATAAGCAATAGTTGTTAAGAAGACCATGTGGGGGCAGCCCCGGTGGCTCTGCGGTTTAGCGTCACCTTCAGCCTGGGTGTGATCCTGGAGCCCGGGGATGGAGTCCCACGTCAGGCTCCCCGCATGGAGCCTGCTTCTCCCTCTGCCTGTCTCTGCCTCTCTCTCTCTCTGTCTCTGTGTGTGTGTGTGTCTCATGAATAAATAAATAAAATCTTTTAAAAAAAAAAAAAAAAGACGACCATGTGGTCTGCAAAGCCTAAAATATTTATTACCTGATTCTGTTTATTTATTTTTTAAAGATTTTATTTATTTATTCATGAGAGACACACAGAGAAAGGCAGAGACACAGGCAGAGGGAGAAGCAGGCTCCCTGTGGAGCCTGATGCAGGACTCGATCCCAGGACCTCGGGATCAGGACCTGAGCCAAAGGTGGACGCTTAACCACTGAGCCACCCAGGCATCCCTACCTGACTCTTTAAAAACAAGTTTGTTGGCCCTGTACTAGATGTGGACTAAATTAGAACTAACAACATGGTAGTTGAAAAGGTCAGGCTTTCCTAAAGCACGGAACCACCCTTTACAAGTGATAGCTCAAGTCAGAAAGACACATAAAGATGAACAGGTCAATGTGGTAGAGGCAGGACTTTGAGATGTCCAAGCCAGATGGGTAAAAGAGATGTCTTTAAGGTTAATATAGGGTTTTATAAAGCGAAGGATCCTTATTATCCAAGGATGTCAGGAACCTGGACAAGGTCAGAAGATAGTACACCTGCAGAGTAAAAATGTAGTTTAGCTCAGGAATATTGGAGGGCATCATGTATAGAGAAAGCAGATTCCAAGACGTGCAGAGGGCAGTTCTAAGCACTGGTAATGACCATTTATTATGGATAAAATCTGAGCATAAGTTGACCCCTGAACGATGCATGGGTTAGGGTGCTATGTGTAGTCAAAAATCTGCACACAACCTTTGATTCCCTCAAAACTTAACTACTAAGAGCCTACCATTGACCAGAAGCCTTAACATTAACAATTAGCACATATTTTGTATGTTGTATGTGTTATATATCGTATTTTTTTTTATTTTTTTATTTATGATAGTCACACAGAGAGAGAGAGAAAGAGAGAGAGAGGCAGAGACACAGGCAGAGGGAGAAGCAGGCTCCATGCACCGGGAGCCCGACATGGGATTCGATCCCGGGTCTCCAGGATCGCGCCCTGGGCCAAAGGCAGGCGCCAAACCGCTGCGCCACCCAGGGATCCCTTTAAGGATTTTATTTGAGAGAGAGAGAGCATGTGTGCACACAAGCAAGGGGAACAGCAGGCAGAGGGAGAGGGAGCAGGGAGCCTGATGGGGCTTGACCCCAGGTCCCTGGGATCCTGATTTGGGCCAAAGGCAGCCGCTTAACCCAGGCACCCCTATATATTTTATCCTTATAATTAAGATAGAAAAAAACATTATTAAGAAAATCATAATACAGAGAAAATACATTTATAGTATTGTACTGTATTTGTTGAAAAAAATCTGCATATAAGTGGATCATGCAGTTGACATTTATGCTATTCAAGGCCCATTTTTATTTGCTTAGCATCCATGCCAGCAATTGACAAAGGGAGGGTTGTGGATTAATAAACAAACAAAACTCTCAAAAGGTACCTGATCCGAACTAAGCTATTCTTTTCTAGCTCTGAAGTCAGACTGGGTTACATGACTCACAGATATATTTTGTTTGGCTTACACAGCCTCTTAGGAGATCTCACATTAAAAAAAAAAATCTAGTGGGCAGGTAGGCCCACTTCATTTCCATATGGGAATAATCAGCTAGAGACTAGAAACAAATGTTCCTTGAGATAAAGCATGTATTCCCAGTTTTCCACAGTCCTCACCACTTCCTATTCCATTACATTCATCCTGCTTTATTTTTTATTATTTTTTAAACTACCAAGACTATTTGGCATTCAAGTTTGTAACCCCAGATCCCCATCTTAGCATAAAGATCACAAACCTGCACTTTTATATACTTCTTTTCAACATACATTTATTGAGCACTGACCGTATCTCAGATACTATGCACACAAATATAAATACTGCAGTATTTTTGCCTTAGAGGCTCACAGGCTAGAAGCAGAGACCAATGTGTTAAATGATCCTACACAGAATGACGATGGCATCAAGGCATGACCAAATCTAATTGGCAATTCAGGAAACACTGCACAAGGGAGATCTTTGAACTAAACCTTGAAGGGTAAGTAGACCTTTAGTATTATATTCCAGGTAGAGGAAACAATGTACAAATGCACACGGAGTGCAACTCTCTTGGCAATTAAAGGTGGTTCAGAATAGATGAAAGAGAGGGAAGCTGTAGAAGAGTGAGAAAGGCAGGAATGCTGGGGTTACACATCAAGAATGGCTTGTGTCTAGAATATTGGATGGCTTATTAGCATGGACACTGAGGTCAGTTAAAATGTTGGCTGAAGGGTAGGGGCGATGAACATGAGCAAAGTAGTAAAGTCTTCATTAAGTGTGGCAAAAGGACCAGGAAGTCAATGAAGGATGGTACAGCCAAACTACAAAAATCTGATAGAAGGGAGAGCTTTTGGCATGATAGTGAAAGAGTAATAATAACCTGAAATTCTGTGATGTAGAACTGGGGAAGTGATCCCCAGCTCACAGAGAAGGAACAACTTTCAACTGTACAGACTGTATCCTCAGAGTTTCAAACAAGATGGAGAAGCAGGATATACGGTAGTATGTTTTCAAGAGAGCTGTTGTTTTGGAGGGAATGAAAACGGATGGAAGGGATTACCAGGGAGTTGACAACAACAACCAAAAACGAAAGAAATGGGAATAAAAAGAACAGGCACAGACAAGGTAGGAATCTTGTCCTGATAGGGAAGAAGAGGTAGGCTTTTCTAAACAAGTGAGACTTGGCTTGAGCTGAGATCTAAAGTATGTGATTTCTCACAGGCATCTCATGTTCAACAGATCAAGGTCAAGGAGTAGCCCAAACCTGTCACTCTTCCAACATTTCTTAGCGTGGTGAACTGTACCATTGTTTCTAGAGTCATTCAGGTTAGAAACATAGGAGGTATTCATGATATCTGCCTCCATTATGCTCATTATCCAACTATCATATAAGCATCAGGTAAAAAGAAAAGCATTCCAGGCAGTGGAAACAACATATGCAATACTTTTATGTTGAAAGATAGCATGGTGCAATCTAGACACTAAAGAGCTTTCACCTCGGTATAGATGAAGAAGGGACTAGTTCATGACGGGTCATATAGGTCATATTAAGGATGTGTTCTTTATCCTAAGAGCAATGGAAGCCATTGGCTGGTCTGAAGCAAGGAAAATGATATGACCAAATTTAGGGTTTGAAAAGAGCATTCTGAAAAGAAAAAAAGAAAAGAGCATTCTGGGTGGAATGGAGAGCAGATCTGAGAAAACAAGGATATAATGAGATGACAAAAAAGGCCAGTGTAGTAGATTAAGTCAACAGGAATGGGTGATAGTGATGGGAATTCTCTCCTAGTTCAATGTTATAAGTATTGATCTAGTTGAAACATGATGGCTGATTACACAGGAGAGAAAAAAAAGATAACTGAGCACTTATAACAGATAACTGATTGCCCTTAGACCTGGAAGGATCTTCCTCCTCCTGCAAAGAGCAAGGAGTCCGTGAGATCAAGGTGCCATGTCTGCCTAGATCAAGGGACGACAAAGCTGCTGATTACATAGCACTGCAGGAAGTGAGGGATGTGGACATAAGCTTGGACATGTTAGCATGGTCCCTTGTGGTGTGGTGGGTGAAGAAACTTGGAATAGATACAGAAAAGGGTCTGGCTGAGAATACTCTAAGTCTGAGAATTATAAATTTAAACCTGGTCTTCCAGATTACTATTTCAGCCAAGGTAGTAGAGTAGGATACATTTTTCATTTTTATTTTTTTTAAGATTTATTTTTTTAAGTAATTTCTACACCCAAAGTGGGACTCGAACTCACAACCTTGAGATCAAGGGTTGCATGCTCCACTGACTGAGCCAGCCAGGTGCCCCAAATTACATTTTTAATAAGTTTGTTATCTTGATTTATAACTTCAATCCTTAGACACATGGTAAATGAACCTTCAAGCCACACTCTTGGCCAGGCTCTGCAAATTTAGGGTGAGGACTGATAAGAGTGTGTAACAGTATAAAGGACTCTAATGCAAGCAGAAACAAATTCATGAGGGTTAGAGTCTGGGTCCTTAACAAGTTGGATTTTACAGACTTCTGTGGGAGATGAGGAAAATAAACGGTGCAAGTTTCCAGGTAGTATATTAATGTATATGAGACACATTTATATACCTGGAGGATCAATTATGAGGCTATTTTAACTGTAATGGTTTCAGTGTGATTTTGAAAAGCTCCTTGAATGTGGTAAAAGTTTAGAGCATGGAAGAGACCGCAGTGACCATGTAACTGAATTTATTCAAATAAGACAGAGGTTCTGACAGTTGAGGCACTGTGACTGAGGGTGCAAAGCTAGTTACTAGCCAATCATTTGCAGCCCCATCCTCTCTGTCCACTCTTCCAACAATGCTACTTTCCCTGAGGACATGCTTCACAAAATTTTCATTTTCTTTCATCGTCACGTATTAAAAGAAATACTTTCATTATCTTAAAAATTTGAGGCACCTAAAAAAAATAAGTCCATTACTAAATTTTGACTCCAAACTATTCTAAACGAACAAAAAAAAAAAAAAAAAAGGGAAAAGAAAACTAAAAAAATTCCGATTTCATGAAGTCACAAGGATCAGTAATCCTGGAACGTTACTTCTGTTTTCCAAAAAGCTACAGGTAACATCGGGCTCCTTTTAGGACTTAAGGGTATTCTCCTCATCTGTCTGCTTTTATTCTTAAATCTACTTCTTTGGCTTGTTAACCTCAAGGGAGACCTCAGAGTGGAATTAAAGTTGTGCTCCTTGCTTTGGCTGCAACCGTGTCACTCTGATCTCTCTCTCCCAATTCCTTAGCTTTTCTAAACCAGAAATCAACACGCACGCTCCTAAGAAAAAAGCATCGAACACTCTCAGGATGCTAACCGCTAGTTTACAGTTGGGAAAAAAAAATCATCCTTGCTTTCCAAACATCGATAAATATCGCTGAAACAGACTTTTCTTAGGAAGTCTCGGTTGAAACAACTGCGATAAAATGAAGATCTTTAAGAGGGTGTCCCAAAAGTCCAAAAGAAAAAAAAATGTTTTCCAGGGAGTCTTACCTTCCAGCTCAGAAGTAATCCGAGAGTTCTGGGTCTGCGGGGACGCATCAGAGGCGGCGATGTGAGCGCCGGGGGCACCGCGGGTCGGGCCCGCCGCCCAGCGATCCGCAGTCGCTCCCCCCCACGGCCGCCGCCGCACCGGGGAAGGACTCGATTCCGCACAGAACTGCGTCCTGCGAGCTGAGCGTCGGGGCACTTGGGCTTCCTGGGCGCCAGGAGACGCGCAGGGACCAAAGGCCCCAGCGATCCAGCACGCGGTCCGACCCAGGAGCAGCCGCTCGGGGCGGGCGCAGCCGGGGGTCCCGAGCTGGGGGGCTCGCGCCCGCCGCTCCCGAGGAACCGGGAAGCCCCGCCCCCGCAGCCCGCGCCCCGCTAGCCACGCCCCGCGGCGCTCCGACCTCCCACACTGGGCCGCTGGGCGGCACCGCCCCTTCGGCGCCAGACTCACGCCTCTGGTTGGCTCCCAGAGGGATCCCTCAGCGCGCCTCGCCCAATAGGAGGCTCCGCCGGCGGCCGGCCGCCCCGCCCCCGCCCGCCCCTCGCGGAGGGCCCGCCCCTGCCCCGCGCCCGGGAGCGGAGGAGAGTAAATACAACAGGAGCGCAAAATGGCGGAACCGCCGGGCCCAGTGCACGGCGCCCCCGCCGCCGCCGCCGCCGCCGCCGCCGCCGCCGCCGAGAAGGAACCGTTTGGCAAATTGCAGCCCCCGTTCCGGGACCCACCGGGTCCTCTGTCGGCCAAGAAGGTCCGGACTGAGGAGAAGAAGGCGCCGCGGAGACTGAACGGAGAAGGGGGCAGCGGCGGGAGCAGCAGGCAGCTGCAGCCGCTGGCGGCACCTTCGCCTCAGGGCTATGGCAGCCCCGCGCCCTGGGGCTTCCCGGCGCCGCCCGCCGCGCCCTCCCCGCCCTCCGCTCGGGGCACTTTCTCTTTCTCGGCTGGCGCGGCGGTCCCTTCCTCAGCCTCCGCTCCCTCGTCGCAGCCGGTGCCGCGCAGGCTGCTGGTCCCTCCTCCGCCGCTGCGCGCTCAGCCGCCCCACCTCGCGCTGCCCGCCGCCGCCAAGCCGCGCCGGCCCAAGGAGAAGCGGGACAAGGAGAGGCGGAGGCACGGCCTGGGCGGCGCGGGCGAGGCCGGCGGGGCCGCCCGCGCGGAGAACGGGGAGGTGAAGCCGCTGCCGCGAGGTGGGTGCCGCCGCCGCCGCCGCCGCCGCCGCCGGGGGGGGGGGGGGGGGGAGGGGAGGGGAGGGGAGGGCGCCCCGGGGCCGGCCGGTCCTCAGCAGGCGGTCGCGCAGCCCTTGGGGACAGGAAATGGAGCCTGAAATTTCGGTCGCTGCGACGGGAAGGGCCCAAACTCTTTTAATGTGTTTTTAAAAAAATTATTCTTATTTTGTTATATTGTTTGTCTCCATCTCCCAGTGCCTGCGCCGCAGAGATCTGTCGCCCTGTGTGTGGGTGCCCGCCCGGGCGAGCGGGGCTCCGGGGGAGCCGGGGAGGCGGCGCCATCGCCCGGGGGTCGCGGCCTCGAGCGGTCTAGGCCGTGCGGACGCGGTGGCACAATTGCGTGTCCGTGACACGGGCTCCGACGCCAGAAAATCCTGTCAAGAAAAGGGGTGTGGAGAGCGGCGGCGTCCGCTGGAAGCCCCCGGAGGCCCGAGCTCTCCATCCCCGTCAGGGAAGTGAGGTGGTGCGCAGGGCCCGGGGGCGCCGTCCGCCCCGCCTCCCCGAGTGGTCGGGGGCGGGGGGTCCTGGTCGGAGTACCGCCGCCCTTCAGAAAGGATTTTCAGCCATATTCTTTCTTTTCTTTTCTTTTCTTTTCTTTTTTTTTTTTTTCCTGTAGCAAATGATAAAATCAGGAGCGTGGATGGTTTTTTTTCCGGCCACATCAAGTGACTGCAGTAGGTCTTAACAGCAGAAAATGGCAAATTCATAAGCGTCCCTCTCAGACCGGGCTAGGCAGTTCTCTCCTAAAATGCGAGCTAGCCCTACGATTCTCAGTATTTACCTCAGATAGATGGCACTGCTTATTTAGTTGTTGGTCCACGATCGTCTGACAGTGGTACCACCTGGAGAGTGGTTGGAAATCAGGTACTTGTGGGATCAAAACCCTCAAGCGTACCGCGATCGTCGTTATAAATACACATGGAGAATGTGGCCTGAAAGTACTTTTATTCATTAGGAACAATGACATGTCAAGCAGTTTTGGCATCGCTGGTCTAATTGCAGCTTAAATCATGAATAATTCTCTGTATGTTCGAATTAGAACGGCCAGTTTTCATGATTTTTAAAATGCTGCACAGGCGTATGGAGGAGCAGGGTTACATCTTCCCTGCTGTTTTGCCTGCGGAAAAGCTTGGGCAACAGGCAGAGCCTTCCTGCCCTGGCCCAGGGCGAAGTTCTCTCTCTCTCTCTCGTGTTGCTTCTAGGAAAGTGGCTTTGAGGATGGAAGTTTTGCTACTTTTAGTCTGGAATTGTAGGTGGTTAGTATTTTAAAGCTCTTTTTTACGCTTACCTTTTAAAGTGCCTCAAAGTCCGCCTTCGCAGCTTAGTGTTAGCCTTACTGTGATGTGTAAACAGTGTATTTGTTCTTCTGAGTTCTTTGAATGAGGAAGTAAATGTGGAGTATGACAGTGTCAGTGCATTGGAGTGGCTGAAAATCGTAAGCATTCTTTCACAAGTCTAACTTAAAATACGGTGCTTAAAAATGGCCCTTCAAGTGAAATGGCTGTTAGGAAGAAATCTAATTTTTTAAATTGCCTTTAGAATTCTTAATTTTGAAGGCTACACCTTATGAAGTCTTAATATGAGGAATTATAGCTTCTACATTAGGATGTGGGGAACATGTTTTTCTGTGACCTGTGTAGGGTTTTTTGGTTTTGTTTTGTTTTTGAGTAGTGACTAGATATAAACACTGTCGTAAGATTTTCATTTTTTCGAGAGAAATGCTATTTTACTGAGGAAAAACAAGAGAAGTATTTTTTCAGTGTCTTAATGATTAATGGTGAAAATCTTTCTTGAGTATTCTTACCCTTCTACAGTTCAATTTTAACTAAATTGAGATTCTGTTTTAAAAAATTAAGAATATTCTTAAGCAAGTGTTATTAAAATATAAACTTACATTAATTCAATATAAATATAATTACAAATCTGAAAATCCTAAATTGTAATACAGTCTTTCTCTGGGCTTTATGTAAGAATCCTAGTGAATGGTTGGTTGGGGCATCTGGCTGCCTCAGTTAGTGGAGCATGCGGTTCTTGATCTTGGATCAGTGAGTTCGAGCCCCACCTTGGGTTTAGCGTTTACTTAAAAAAAAAATAAAATCTTAGTGAGTGGATGTGTCTATTGTTTTAGATATATAGCTCTTTCCAGTGTTTCTCTAAGTTAAATAGTTCATGGATAGCACATAGGATATGTTCAGTGTCCCCAATTATCCCATGCTGGCCGATTGAAGAGTTTGAATCAGAATAGGAACTGAGCTATAAAGACACCTAAGCAAAGAAAATAGATCCCTTCCCTCAAAACGCAGACATTCAAACATTCAAAAAATCTAATTTCCAACTCCATTAACTAGTTGAGTTCCTGTATGGTAGTAGGGTTTTTTGTTTGTTTGTTTTTTGTTTTTAATCTTTAGTGAGAATTGCTAAATTTTTTACGTTGGCTACCATTCTAACAGGAATTACTTGGATTAAATGAAACTGTGTGTGAAAAGGGTTGACAGGCCATTTAATACATGTTATTTGAGTCAGAAACATGATGATTTTAACCCCACAACAATTTCAGAAGTGGATTAGTCCAGACAGAGTAAAGATCATTGGCAGATTTGAATGTTAAGAGTGATAAACAGAATTACAAAGGCATACCAGTCTAATAAGCCCATTTAGTATAGCGCTTGGGGCTTTTCACACCTAAAACCTATGAGGCCATCCAGTCATAGTGCAGTAGCTGACTTCCATGATAGCCTGAGTCATTATGTAAAAATTAAACTTATTTCTTATAAAAAGAAAATGTACAAAGCTTTTTAGATTTAGTTGTTAGGGAGGTAATCTACTGAAGAGTTCATCTCCCATTTTCCTTTAAGATTGAATAAATTTTTGATTTGTTAAATGCGGAAGATAAAAGTGGACATGTATTGAAGGTATCCGACATTAAGAATTATAGCAAATAGCAGAACAAACATATTAGATAACAAATGTCTTAATGATTCCAGTAACTAATAAAAAGTGTATAGATCTTATAATTTTTGTTAGTGTTTTTGCTTTGCATTTATTAACTTATTTTTTTCCTTAGAATGATCCTGTGAAGTATCCCAAGATAAAACCAGAGCATTTCACAGAATGTTTGCCTTGAAAGTATAGTTATAGAATTTAACTCTAATGAAAAGAGGCTTTTTAAAAGAATTGATTAATCATTTTTGTTTCAATTTTCATTCTAGTTAATTAGTTAGTATACAGTGTTATATTTGTTTCAGGTATATGATACAGTGATTCAACAATTCATACATCGCTTTGTGCTTACCACAAGGGCACTCATGAATCCCCATCATCTATTTAACCCATCCCCTCACCCACTGGTAACCATCGGTTTGTTCTCTATATTTAAGAGTCTATTAGAAGTGATTTGAAGTATGTAAATACCAGTGATTTAAAGAGATAGATGCTGGAAGATGTTTCAAACTATACCTTTCCTTATTTTTCGAATATTGTTAATTCCACAATTTTAAGTTAAATTCATATTCAGAAGTTTCTCATTATAACCACTTATTTGTCACTGCTGAAATAGTTTACTATGATTTCATTTTTTTGTGTAACCTTTGTTTTTCATACCTCTTTTTTTTTCATTTGCTTAGTTTTGTCTGGCCAAGTCTTTCTATACACCCTCCAGCAGCTGCATAAAATGCTTCTCTGTACAATTTTCCACATGGTCAAATCTGTCAGATAAACTTATCAGTTGTATTTGTTCCTGTAGTCATCTCTTCTGTAGCTGTCTTTCTTCCTGCTGTAGTCCGGATTGTTTTCTCCTTAGGCCTGCTGCAAAGCTGTCATCTTGGGACTTCCCTTAGCTGACATTCTGGGAATTTCTTTCACTTTCCTTGAGTCCCTTTTTTCTGGATTCTATGCCTGCCTTTGGTTTATTCCTTCATTTTGGTTTCCTCTACTACTACTGTGAAAGTGTGTGTTGGAAATACTTTTTTTCTTTGGATTTATTTTTACCCTCACGCTAGACTGTTTGGCTGTTGAGAGATTTCTATATTGGAAATCATTTTCCCTCAAAAGTTTGGAGATATTCCCATATTGCCTGGCTTCCAATGTTGATGTTGAGAAATTTGATCTCCAAAAAGTTGTCTTTTTTTCCACAATCTGGGAGATTTCAACCCTTTCATTGAATTTTTAAATTTTAGGTCTGTTTTAAAACAATGTTATGAGCTCTGGTTCTTTGTTCCTGTATTGTAGCATCTTGTTCCTTTTTCATGGCTGCAGCATTTGTTATCTCTTCAAGGATGTTAATTATAGTTTCTTTGTTTCTTGCATTGTTTTTGGTTCCTCTAAAACATTTTTGTTGTTGTTGATTTTGGTCTTGGAGGCTTTCTTCAGATGTTCGTGATCCTTAGCAGTTCCTTCATATACAAGGAATGTTCAAAGCTGATTGAAAGTTCACCGGGCATGCTTGAGCATGGCTTAGTGACTAATGAACTCCCATTTTCTATCCCCCCCCCCCTTTTTTTTTTTTTAAGATTTTATTTTTAAGTAATCTCTACACTCAGCGTGGGGCTTGAATTTATAACCCAGAAACCAAGAATCGCATATTCTACCAACTGGGCCAGCTGGCACCCCCCGCCCCCCAATATTTTATCTGTACTTCTTTCCTCTGGGTAGTGGGTAAGAGAGTTTTCATTTTCTTCAGATAAAGGTCCTTCATTTTTCTGTCTGTGTAATTGGAAAAATGGAGAGGAGAGGATTGATAGAGGTAATGAGTTTAGATGGCAGGGCTTTAGTGCTGGGTGGAGAAAGAAAGCTGTAAATTTGACCATTCAGTTTCTAAATTTACATTTAATCTACCTGTTTTCATACCAACATTTCACTTCTTATTCTATGTTGGATGTACCTGAGCTTGGAGTTACTCTGATTCAGTTTTGCTGGAGATCATACCTCTCATTCCTTTGGGGGCCAAGGGGAAAGGAGAGAGAGAGAGATTGAGAGAGCATGTGAGAGCATAATAGAAGAAGATTAATGTAAGTTCCTACAGAAAGAGATAATGCTAAACAATCCTATTTACTCTGCAGTACTCCTGGAAAGGCTTAGAAATTGCAGATGGTGAGAAAGGCAAGAGGTTCTGCAGAATCAACCGCCACTCCTCCCATGCACACACCTACACATAGTCTCTCCCTCTGTCTCCCTCTTTCTATATATGTTACAGCATGTGTCAGAATTCCTTTTTAAGGCTGAATAATGTTCCATTGTATGTATATACCACATTTTGTACGTTTATCCCTTGATGGACACTTGGGTTCTTTTACCTTTTGGCTATTATGAATAATGCTGATATGAACATGGGTGTACCTACATCTGTTGGAGTCCTTGCTTTCAGTTCTTTCAGATATGTGCCCTAAAGTAGAATTGCTGGGTCATATGGTAATCTTTTAATTTTTATAAGGAGCTGCCATACTGTTTTCCATAGTAGTTAAATCATTTTATATTCCCACCTGCTGTGCCCAAGGGTTAATTGCTTAGTATCAAAAAAGTAAATATAAGTAAACAGACAAAAAACTCCCGATAACATTTATTTGGAGCAGATACTTGTGAAATCAATGTGTGGTCAGCCATGATAGCTTAGGAAATAAAGTTTGGGGGTTTGGAGGGAGAAAGAAAAAGCATTTATTGAATGCTTGTCATGTGCCATGGTATTATCTCAGTATTTTTAGATTAAAACTGAGTTTTTCTTAGCTCACACAGAGTTGCATAGCTAATGTGTAAAGAATTTGGATCAAGCCCATCTCTGCAAGAGTGTGAGCCTAACTACACAACGCTATGGTTAACTTAGTTTTTCCCCTTTAGACTGATAAACAGGAAGAAGAAAGTGGAGATGAACTTTAAAATTTTTTCCAAGTTATTTCTTTTTTCCTAACTTTTTATTATGAAAAATTTTAAGCATACAGAAAAGCTGAGAATAATACAATGATCTCATATATGTTTTCTTCCTAGATTTAACAGCTGTTAATGTTTTATTATATATGCACTGAATCATTTGAAAATAAACTGTAGACATTATGACACTTCATTCTTAAGTATTTCAGCCTTCATCTTCTAAAAGTAGCCACATAATTACAGTAACATTAAAATATTTAAGAAAATAATGTAGCTAGTGCATAATCAGTGTTCCAGTAACCCCCAGTTTCTCCATTGTGTACAAACACACTATGTGCTTTATTTATTTTTATAATGCTTCTTTTTCTTTTAAAGGTTTTATTTGTTCATGAGAGACACACACACAGAGAGAGAGAGAGAGGCAGAGAGGGAGAAGCAGGCTCCATGCAGGGAGCCTGACGTGGGACTCGATCCCGGGACTCCGGGATCAGGCCCTGGGCTGAAGGCGGCGCTAAACCACTGAGCCACCCGGGCTGCCCCTATAATGCCTTCTTTTGAGTGATCTTTTCTTTTCTTTTCTTTTCTTTTCTTTTCTTTTCTTTTTTCTTTTTTTTCCACATCTATTTATTTTAATGTCCTCACTTTTTTCTTCATGAAATTGGCTTTTTTTTTTTTTTTTAAGATTTTATTTATTTATTTATGAGAGACCCGGAGAGAGAGAGGCAGAGACACAGGCAGAGGGAGAAGCAGGCTCCATGCAGGGAGCCCGATGTTCTCAAATCCCGGGTCTCCAGGATCAGGCCTGAGCCAAAGGCAGGCGCTAAACTACTGAGCCACCCAGGGATCCCAAGACATTGGCTTTTTGAAGATACTAGTTCGACATAACTGTTACCTTGTATATTTTTTTATGTTCATGATTTCTAAACATTTATTTTATTGTATTTATTTTTAAAGATTTTATTTCAAAATTTTATTTATTTGAGAGAGTGCGAGAGAGTGAGCATGAGCCAGAGGGAAGGTCAGAAAGAAAAGGAGACAGAAGGATACTAATTCATTTTTGTTTGCATTTAGTTTGTAATCTGTGTGCTGATAATTTGTGAATATCCAGTTTCCCAGTTATATTTTACCTAATGGCTTCAGTATCAATTAATGATTTCTGCCTGAGTCACCCAATTGTTGGAGCTTAAAGAATTATGCCAAACTATTTCTAAATAAAAAATGAATTAGATTTGGGAATGGGGAATTCAGAATAAATTGCTACTCTTTAGTATTTAGATTAAAATTTGGCAGCCTATTTTGATTATGGGTGCCAAAGTAAATAAGTTCATTGGTATGACTAGAATCCTCTGGTAAACACTTTTCTTGAATTTTTAATTCACCATAGTTTGAATTTTGGAAAGCCACTCGCAGAATGCTTTTAAAGATTGAGTCGAATAGTCCAGTTACAATTGATGGTTTGTTACAATATTGGTAACATGGGCCAAAAATAAGAAGTCCTTACCAGTTTTTTTTAATATAATAAATACATATTAGTATAATATGTTAAATGTTATATATATTTCAAAATTAAAATATTATGTAATGTGTTTTGTTAACTAATATAAATTAACTATATACCTTTGTGAATTCCCATTTAACTAGATTATATCAATTCCTTCACAGCAGGCATCATTTTAGTCTTTTTTTTTTTTTAAGATTTTATTTATTTATTCATGAGAGACAGAGAGAGGGAGAGAGAGAGAGAGAGAGACAGGCAGAGGGAGTAGCAGGCTCCACGCAGGGAGCCTGTTGTGGGACTTGACCCCACGCTTCCAGGATCATGCCTTGGGCTGAAGGCAGGCGCTAAACCACTGAGCCACCCAGGGATCCCCATTTTTTTTTTTTTTTTTTAAGATTTTATTTAGAGACAGAGAGAGAGGCAGAGACATAGGCTGAGGGAGAAGCATGCTCCCTGTGGGGGGAGCCTGATGTGGGACTGGATCTTGGACCCTGGGATCATGACCTGAGCTGAAGGCAGATGCTCAACCACTGAGCCACCCAGGTGACTTTTGGTCATCATTTTATGATGTTTGCCTAGTACTCAGTGATTGATTTGAAGAAAAAACAATACTTTTTATTAATAAATTAATTTTATCTGTCCTCTTTGTAGTACAAATTTTAAGTAGCTACTCTTGTTAGCTTTTTAATAGAAAGGGTATACATTTTCTTTAGATACCACTTAATGCAGAGCCACCTTCAGTGGTTTACATGTGGAACAATATTCTGGAAAGCCAGTGTTCCAGGACATTTTCTGGCTGAATCACTGACACACTTTATACCTTAAGGGAGTAATAGTCACCATTTTTCATTTTTCTCCCTTGAGGATGATAAAAATATCAGGATTAGTAAATACTGTCAGGCTTTTTTTTGAGTTGGGCCAAAAGCTGATGCAGTGAGTACTTAAGTACAACTTGAGCTAGAATATGAGCTTCTTGAGTACAGAAACAACAATAATAACAGTTAATGCTTATAGAACTATACTCAGAGCTGTATGTTTTTATTTAATTTTCACAGTTTTTTTGAAGTTTAGTTAGGTATTAGCCTTTTATAAGTGCTGAATGGAAGTTCAGAAAATTTAAATACTAGCCTAAGGATATTAAGTAGTCAATCTAAGTTTCAGATCATTATATAATTTGACTTTAGAGCTCCAGCTCTAAACCTTTGTGCAAACTGTGTTAGTGTTTTTAAATCTCCTTCATCTTGAATTGTACCTTACATTGTGAGTTAGTTTGCCAAATAAATGAACCAGACTTTGAAGTAAGAGTAGGACTTAGGTAAATGGAGATGATGGAGACAGCCTTGTTAGGGGGAATGTTGTGAGCAGGATTGTAGGGACAGGAGAGTGTATGCCATGTTCAGTGGTCTATGAATAGAACCATTCAGCTGAATTGGTGATTTTGTACAAAGTTGGGAAATAGCACAGCATGCCAGTTGAAAGTTTGCCACAGTATGCCTTCTATTTGCCAGGATAAGAAGTTCAGACTTCATTCTGTGGGCAACAGCAAGGCACAGGTTTTTGGTTTTTTTTAGTAGAGTGATAATTTATTCAAATTGGTACTTTAGGAATACTAATTTGTTAACATTGTGTAGGATGAATTGGCTGAGAGAAAAATTAGAGACGGATATCGGAGACTACTGTAGTAGTAAAATGGAGTTGATTTAGTGGTAAAATGGTACTCCTGGACACGGAATCATGATAAAGCTTCATGATTATCAAATATGTAGCGAGAAAGGATTTATATACTTAATTTTATGGTTTCAGATGACGGGAATAAGCATATCATTGAAAAATTGTGGGTGGGCCTGTTGGAAAAGATGGATATGAGTTTGACATTATAGACAGGTACCTTAGAGTTCTCTTATCAGATGCAGCTCAAATTAGTGGTGTTTTAAAATGTTCTATGTAGGGCAGCCCCAGTGGCTCAGCGGTTTAGCGCCGCCTTCAGCCCAGGGCGTGATCCTGGAGACCCGGGATCAAGTCCCACATCAGGCTCCCTGCATGGAGCCTGTTTCTTCCTCTGCCTGTGTCTCTGCCTCTCTCTGTGTGTATCTCATGAATAAATAAATAAAATATTTAAAAAATGTTCTATGTATAGGAGATTCTGTTAGTGTATGTATGCTTCAGTATTGCGTATGTGGAGGGGACCCTTATAAAAAGTCTCATAGTTGCAGACAACAACTAATGCTTTTTCTTTGAGGAACAAATAATCTCAGATCCTCTCTTAGTTCTTAGGTAGCCTTCTGTTCACAGCCTTTAAAAGCTGTCTTAAAAAAAAAAATAGGCATGATTCCTTAACCTTAACTGTGATATAACAATTTACCTTCCATTCATCCTCGCTCTCATGGCCTCCCTTATCATTGGCCTTAACTCTACTGCTACTATTTCAGCATTTGGTTTAGTTTGGGACCCTTTTACAGTACTTCTCTCTCTGGCTTTGCTGATCACTCTGTTGGTTTTCTAGTGTTTGGAGTTTGAGATCCGTATGTTCAGCTGCCTCCTTGATAGTCACTATTAGATGTTCCACAGAACTGTAAAATTAATATGTTCAAAATTCAGCCTTCCTTAGTCAAATTTGTCTTGCTGTTTATGTTCCTTATCTCAGTGCCATCTTGTATCTTTATGTCACTTTTCTGTTTATGAGATGATGTTTAAATTCCTAAAAATGTCCTCCAAGGTTCTGTTTAGCTCTTTATGCTTCTCCTCAGTGCTCCTTGCTGCCTAGAAATTTGTCTACCTGTTATTCCATCCCTAGTTTCAGATTTCTACTATACCTAGCTAATGTCTGCTCATCTTTCAGGACTCCACTTGAAAGGAAGCCTTTGTTATCCCCCCATAGACTACATTAGATCCCTTTGCTGTCTCTTCCCCTGGAACCTTGTACTTTCTAAGCATCCTGACTTCTTTTCTTCGCTTCATTTTAATCACTTATTTAGTTGTTTTCTTCACTAGACACACAGCCTATGAAATCTGTGGGCTGTGGTTATTTTGTTTCAGGTCAGGGTATCTCTGGGTAGTCAATAGCTATTTGAGAAATGAACGAGTTGTACTACATTTCAGCCCTTTCTGCCTGCTGAAGAAGAGATACCACCTGGTTGTTGGGAAAATTTTGGCAGGTATTTTTAAATAAGAACAGCAGAAAAGTGATAATGGGATGAGAAGTTGACCAGCAGCGCAGACAATGGTTAAATTGACAAATGAGCACAAGAGGCAGATATTAATGGCATGAAAACTAGAAAGTCACTGTGTGAATATTATATTTGACTCCCCTTGACTTATTAGAATTGCCATTTTGTACACTCTAATCTCGAAAAAAGAACTTATCACTACATCATACAATGAGAAAATTTTGTTTTTAATCTACATACGTGTACAAAACCTGTAAGAATATTATAAATGGAAATCCTATTTATAATTTATTTAGACATAAAATTAGATACGACTTAAAATTAATTTTGTTTCAACAGTTAGATAGTTCTTAACACCGTTTTAATACCATTTATTAAATAGTTTGTTCTTTCCACTCAGATGTAGAATGCCAATTTTATCATAAAGTCATGTGTGTTTGGGTCTATTTTTATTTTTCTAAATTTTTCAAAAGGATTTTATTTATTTATTTATTTAAAGATTTTTTATTTTTAAGTAATCTCTGTACCCCCTGTGGAGCTGGAAATCGCAACCCTGCGGTCAAGAGTTGCACACTCTTGACTAGCACCACTGAGCAGGGAGCTGATGCTGGACTCCATCCCAGGACCCTGGGATCATGACCTGTGCTGAAGGCAGACCCTTAACTGACTGAGCCACCCAGGTACCCTAGTTCTATGAGTTTTAATAAGCGTGCATAGTAGCGATCAGCACAGTCATGTATTTTCTGTCATCTCAAAGAGTTCCCTTTTGTCACTTGTTACTTGTACCTCCAGTCTCAGGAGTGATCCTTTGTCCAATAGTTTTACTTTTTCCAGAATATCATCTAAGTTGAATCTTACACTGTCTTTTTTATGTTTGTTGTCTTTTACTTAGCATATTGTTTTTTGAGATTCATCAGTCTTATTGCATTAATCAATTCGTGTCTTTTACTTAGCATATTGTTTTTTGAGATTCATCAGTCTTATTGCATTAATCAATTCGTTCTTTTTATTTCTGAGTAGGAGTTCATTGCATAGGGATACCACAGTTTGCTTTTTCTTTCTCCAGTTGATGGACATTTGGATTGTTTCTGGTTTTTGATGATTATGAATAATCCCACTACAGTCATTCACAGACAAATCTTGTGGTGGACATATGCTTTCATTCTCTTGAGCAAATATCTAGAAGTGGAGTCCCTGGGTTGTATGGTTTACGTTTATGTTTAACTTCATAAGAAATGGCCAAACTTTTCTAAAGTGGCTGTACTTTTTTCATTCCCACCAGCCCTTGATATTGTTAGTCTACTAAATCTTAGTCATCCTGCAGATATGTAGTAGTATTTCATTGTGGTTTTAATTTGCAGTTCCCCAGTGACTATGATGTTGAGTATCATTTTATGTGCTTGCTTATTTTCCATCCCTGTTTCTTCTCTGGTGAAGTGTCTGTTCAAATTATGTGTTATTTTTATTTTCAAATTGTGAATATTCTTTACATATTCTGTGTACAAGTACTTCATCAGATTTGTATTTCACCAATGTATTCTCCCATCCTGTGGCTTTTCATTCCCTTAATATTGGTTTTCACACTTTTTCATAGCAGAAAAATTTATTTTATTTCTTTTATGATTTGTGCTTTTTGTGTCTTAACTGAGAGAGCTTTGTAACCTAGGGTCACACAGGTTTTCTCTTATGTTTTCTTTTATTTACTTATTTTTTTTAAAAGATTTTATTGACAGAGGAAAAGAGAGAGAGCTTGAGTGCGTGCACAAACGGGGGAGCTGCAGAGGAAGAGGGAGAAGCAGGCTCCCTGCTGAGCAGGGATGTGGGGATGGATCCCAGAACCCTGGGATCATGACCTGATCTGAAGTCACATGTTTAACCAACTGAGCCACCCAGGTGCCCCTCTATGTTTTCTTTTAGATACTTTACAGTTTTAGGTTTTACCTTTAGGATCGTAGTACATTTTGAAAATTTCTGTTTTTGAGGTTTGGATCAAAGTTCCCTTGTTCTTTTTTTTTTTTAAGATTTTATTTGTTTATTCATGAGAGACACTCAGAGGAAGGCAGAGAGATAGAGGGAGAAGCAGGCTCCTCTCAGGGAGCCTGATGTGGGACTCGATTCCTGGACCGAAAGCAGGTGCTCAAACACTGAGTCACTCAAGCATCCCATTATTTTTCCTTATTAAGTTGAAAATTATTTTGTAAAGTCTACTCTTTCCCCCCTCCCTGTCACCTGGGGGCTTTTGTTAAATTTATTGATTAAAGTAGGGGCAGATTGTAATTACAGAATTTTCTTTATACTTACAAGCTACATGTATATCTTTACCTACTCATATTCTTTTATATTTCCAAAAAATTTATTTATATTTAATACAGATTATAAGTTTTCTTCTGGTGTTGTTTCATTTGGGGGGATTTTTTTCCAGATTGCTACTGGTATATAAGAAAGCTTTTGGTTTTTCTATATATACTTGATAATTGGGTATGAAGTTATATAGTAGTGAAAGGTTATCAATTCTTCATAATCAGGAGCAGATTTTTTTTTTTTTTAATTCAGCTTCATGCCCCATTTGGGGCTTGAACTTAGGACCCTGAGATTGAGGGTCACATGTGTCACTGACTGAGCCACCCAGGGACTCCAGAGAAACAAATTGAATCACTTTTTTGTTTTTTTTTTTTAATTTATTTATGATAGTCACACACAGAGAGAGAGGCAGAGACACAGGCAGAGGGAGAAGCAGGCTCCATGCACCGGGAGCCCGATGTGGGATTCGATCCCGGGTCTCCAGGATCGCGCCCTGGGCCAAAGGCAGGCGCCAAACAGCTGCGCCACCCAGGGATCCCAACAAATTGAATCACAATAAGATACTTTGTAATATTCAGGAAGTGATTTTTTTTTTTTTTTGGTGGTACTTCCAGTGTTGTGTTTGTCTTTGAAACCTGAGGTTTCTGTTAGCAGAGTAGAACTACTTAGCTTGACAAACATTTTTAGTGCTTAGGTGCCGTGGTAGGTTTTAATAAAAATGACAGAATCAACAATAAAGCTTCTGCCTTTAAGTACCTTAAACAATCGAATAGGATACTAGAAAAAAGTAATTATAATGTTTAATGCAGTAAGTTAAATACCACAAGATGGATGGAAAATAGTGAAGGTACTGGTGGAAATGGAAGTAGGCAGATATTAAGAAAGGGAAAAGGAATACAGGAGGTAGGAATGGATGTTTGAGAGAACCTTTGGTGGTAGTAGGATTTCAGTAAAGAAATGAAGGAATTCTAGGTAGAGAGCATTATTTGAAGTATAACATTCATGGAACTAGGTAGGAAAAGAGCTCTACTATGTCATAAAAACTAATGGAAGAAAATAATTTCAAGATGTTTGATTATAGTTCTGACATTATATATTGCTGAGCATCTTCATTCTGGCCCTTCACTTTTGATTTTAACCATCAGTGTGTTTTATAAGACAAATTCTGCTTAACATTTCTCTGAAGTCAGGGCAAGTTTTGTACATACATAACTTACCCCAAACAATTTATTCATGGACTCTAAGATTTTGTGAAGGATATACCATCTATTGCTGTGTAACAAACTTAAAACATAGTGGCTTAAAATAACAGCAATTTTATTATATTTGATGATTTAATGGGTCAGGAATTCCAGCAGGATTTACTAGGTGATTCTGCTTCATGCAGGGGTGAGTAGAGTTGCTCAGTGGTGGTTGGATGTTGGCTGGTCTTGTTTATTAGATCCCAAGATGGCTTTACTCACCTGGGTATTTTCTCATCCCTTGGGTAAGTGAATGCGAAGCTGAGTCCATCTCTCTCTCTGTGTCATCTTGGGGTCTTTCCATATGATCTCATCAAGATAGTTGGATTTCTTACATGGAAGCTCAGGACTCCAAGAGACCTGAGTAGAAACAGCAAGGCTTCTTATAACCTAGCTTTGGAAGTCTGAATCATTTCCTCCCTGTACACATATTAGGGCATTAATAGGTATGTTTGTTGTGTAAAATTTCACTTAGAGTACATTCTAAATTGAAAATAGATAAAGAACCTTTAGGAGCAATATTTAATGATACTTTTAAAATATATAACTTTTTAAAATTTAGAACTTTAATTGGTTGTATGAAAACAATAGTATATAAGAGCAGTGGTTCCCATATATGCTGTTATCATTAACTAAATATTATATGATTTACTGTTTGCATTATAGAGTATAATTTTAATTAAATAACGTATGTAATTGTATAATGTTGACTTTAGAGGTCTAGAATATCCCAGATTGTGTGTGAATCACATTTTATATGACAGCTATAGTATAAAATTCAGTGACTATGGGGATTTAAGTCTGTGATCTAGATACCAAATATAATGCCTTAGTACATTTGTATCTTGCTTTTACAATATTTTGAGAGGAGGAAAAGTAATTGTGCTGCTGTTTTGGAGGCAGATCTTTCATGGTTGGTCAGTGAAGAAAGCCTGACCTGAAATTTTTAATTACGATAGAAAAGGGAGCCCAGACCACTATTTCATGTTATTCCTGGCTTTGGCTTTCCTCTAAGTACTTACTTATCTTACCTTACCTTACCTTATTTATTTATTTATTTATTTAGTATTTAATTTTTTGTTTTCCTTTTTAGTGAGTCTGTTTTTGTGACTACTATTACTATTTGTCACTAGATGTTGCTAGGATGTTACTAGATGCTTTCCTAATAAAATTCTACTATTTATATCTAATAATGATAGCTACCTTGGTCAAATGCCTGTTATACATACTGGGTGTAGTGTTAGAACTAATGCCGGTGTTGCCTTCAGTCCTTAAAAATTTTAAAAGATAAGGGCTATTATCTTCGATAGATGAAAATACAGAGACACACTAACATAGTAAGTAATTTGTGTCGGTTGGTGGCAGAGCTGGAAATTAAATATGTCTAACTACAAAGCCTGAGTTATTTCCAATGTATTACAGTACATATAGAATTTTGTAATACCCAGCTGTCTTAAACTACATTTTCAATGTTCTCTTCCTTGTTTTTGGTCTCAATATGTTAGAGCAACCTGCCTATTCCTGAATAGCACGATAGATAAGTATTATACAATTTGAACTTCCTCTAACATCTTCAGACAGAAACATTTTTTGCATTACTGCACAAAACATAGGACGTTGTTGCTGTATGAGTCATTATCCTAAATTTTGCCCCTTGTTGAAAAAAGCAGAAACATCGAATCAGAGAACACTAAAAGAGAAAGGTTCATCAGAGTTCAGTTAGCATAAGCTCCTGACTTTGCAAGTACAACCAGGAGAAGCTCCCTTACACTCCTTCAGTTCAGCAATTCCTAAGTCCTTGTGGTCTTAGTTACCTGAACTGCATGGGTCTTTCATATTTCAGGGTTCTTAACACATAGCAGCTTTTACAGTTTAATCCCTAAGGACCTTTCACCCTTTCAGTAGTTTCCCTCAGTATGGATGAACAGACAACTCTAGAGGAGTCGGATATTTTAAATACCATCAGCCTCAAGCCTGTCAGATCTCAGCCATCTTTTAATTAGAAAGAAAGGGTTTTCTGCTTTGCCTTCCAAGTTTCTGGAACCCATTTCTATGTCATTCCTTCCTATTAAATAACTATCTACTGGGAAATATTTGGTGCAGAAGAGCTAGAAATAGTGCTGCTTATATGTACAGATTATAAGTTAAGAATTATCTATTATTAGCTAAATACAATGAAACATTTGCAATCCAAAGAATTCTCATTTTATTTATTTATTTTTTTTGGTTTTCTTTCCTAAAGTGTGGCATAAGAGCTCTTAACTGGAAATTTGGGGACCTGGTTAGGAGTTTTCCTAGTTATGCTACTTAGTGTCTGTGAGAAAATCTTGAAACTCTGGGCCTCAACTTTTTTCTCTGTAAAATGAGAGTAGGTGAAATCTTTAATTTGTTCCTATGAAAACACTAAATTTGTGGAAACTTTCTGGCAACTACCCTGCTTCAACACTGTCTTACTGATTCTTGTCATACTCTTAACTATTTTCTTATTGTTTATTTCTGGAAGCTTGTAGAATACTTACAACAGCGTTTAATTTCTTAAATTACCTCATTTCTCTGGTTTGTCCTCTACTTTTTTCCATATGATTCAACAAACATTTATTTACTTACTGCCTGCTATGTGCTTGACACTGTGTACGGAAATGCAGAGAGGAAAGCTGTTTATATTTCTTGACTTCAAGAATTTATAATTTAATTGGAAAGATTACTAGCTGGGATATAACAGACACTTTGTATTGTTACTCATCTTGTTTCTTTTTCTTGTTACTTTTTTCTTAACTTCTTTGCTGACCCTTCAGATGATTTTCAGTAATTTGCTTTTATTTATATTAATAACCCTTTTCTTCTTTTGCCCTGTGGAAACTTCATTCGTTTTGAGCATCAGTAATGTGCAAAACACTATTCTAGATTCTATAGAAGACAAAGATGTGTTAGATATAAAAACTTGCAGAAAAGTTTATAATCCAGCATGGCAGGTAGAAGAGGTTTCAAAGAAGCAGCATTCAAATCATAAAAAAGGAGGAAGAGGCAGTGGTGATTTCTAGTAGTAGGGATCAAGGAGTCCTTAATGAGAAGCTGAATTTCAGCTGAATCTTGCAGGATGTGTAGAATTTTGATTGGCAGGAATTGGGATGGGCAAAGGCATTCTAACTAAATGGAGTACAAGTAGTAATGAATCAAACAATCCAGAATCTTGTGTACATATACATGTGGTTGAGTAGTAGAAGAAATTATTAAAGTTTGTTTTGACTCTACAGATTCTTGAATGGCATACTGCGAGGATTTTCCTTTTTGACATAGGGTGGGTTTGTTCATTTGTTTAAAGTAGAAGAGAGTGACATGATGAGATGTATTTTCAAGGAGTATTTTTTGGTCACTCTGCTGAATGGATTGGTGAAGAGGAGAGAAACTAAGTAGGAAGATCACTTCTTTCAGAAGATAATTAATCAGTTATGATGATGGCTGTGGAAAGGTAAAGGAAGATGGACATATTTCAATGGAAGAATAGGCTGAACTGACCAAGTAATTGAATGTTAGGAAAAATCTGAAGAGGGAAGTATAAAGGTTTCTGAGAATTTTGAATTTAGATGTTGGGGGATGTGCCTTTAACATAAACAGGGAATGAAAAGGAAAGCTTGGGCCTTTATATGAGAAAGATGATGATTTTGGTGTTAAATATTTCTTTTCTTTTTAAGATTTTTTGAATTTTTATTTTTTTTAAATTTTTTAAGATTTTGTTTGTGTATTCATGAGAGACACGTAGAGGCAGAGACATAGGCAGAGAGAGAGAAGCAGGCTCCCTGTGGGCAGCCCAGTGCAGGGCTTGATCCCATGACACTGGGATCACAACTTGAGCCGAAGACTGACTGAGCCACCCAGGCATCCCTTTAATTTTTATTTTTAAGGTAATCTCTATGTCCAATGTGGAGCTTGAACTCACAACCCCAAGATCAAAAGTTGCAGGCTCTGCTGACTGACTGCACCAGCCAGGTGCCCCAGGGTGTTAAATATTTCTTGTGGAGACGAAGTGGTGAAGTTTGGCCAACGGGTTGGGTGGAGGGGCACCTGGGTGGCTCAGTCAGTTAGACATCTGGCCTTCCGCTGGAGTCATGATCCTGGGGTCATTGAATCGAGCCCCATGTTGGGCTCCCTGCTCGGTGAGAAGCCTGCTTCTCCCTCTCCCACTCCCCCGCACTTGTGCTTGCTCTCTGTCAAATAAATAAATAAATAAATAAATAAGTAAGTAAGTAAGTAAGTAAAAGTAAGTAAGTAAGTAAGTAAGTAAGTAAGGCAGCCCCGGTGGCGCAGCGGTTTGGCGCCGCCTGCAGCCCGGGGTGTGATCCTGGAGACCCAGGATCGAGTCCCACATCGGGCTCCCTGCATAGAGCCTGCTTCTCCCTCTGTCTGTGTCTCTGCCCCTCTCTCTGTGCCTATGAATAAATAAATAAAATCTTTAAAAAAAATAAATAAATAAATAAAATCTTTTTTAGAAGGTTGGGTTGAGATATTAGCTTGGGGATTCATTTGCCTAACAGTTATAGTTTAAATCCTAGGAGTGCATTCTTAGACAAGTATAGAGTAAAAAGAAAGAAGTATGCCTAAGATAAGATGCTAAGGAGATTGTACAGGTTTTGATGATAGATAGGATCATGAATTCTGGAGTAGTCAGGATGTGCAATTCCACTGAGATGTAGGAAGAAGTTTTGAGGAAGAGGCTAGTTAATCTTTTGCAATGAGAACCAATTAAAAAAAGGCTGAGCTGAGAAGGCATCACTTCTCTTTTTAATATATCTTTTTTCTTTCCATTTTTATAATGTTACTTTCCCTCTACCTCCCCCTTCAATTCTGTATTATTTCTCATTTTCTCCTGGGTCCTGCTTGTTTTCAGATCTATTTATAGGTATACTTACTATCTGGAGAGGGTGATCAGGAATATCAGTGTTGTTGCTCAGACTGATTTCATAGACTGCATTATTACGTGTGAATCCTGCTGCATACCCACAGCAGGCAAAACTGTGATAGCAGGAAGCCTATTTGAGGATTGTGCCACAAGAATGTATTGTGGCGAGATGCTTGGGTGGCTCAGTAGGTTAAGTGTCTGGTTTTGGCTCAGGTCCTGATCCCAGAACCAAGCCCACATCAGGCTCCCTGCTCCCTCTGCCCCTCTCCCTGCTCCTGCTCTATCTCAAATAAATAAATCTATATCTCAAATAAATAGATCTTTAGAAGAGAGAAGAATGTATTGTGGCTGAAAGCTTTAGTAGGAAATTCTACCGATACTTCTTAAGAATAGGTAGTGTGGATTTTTATGACACTTCTTCATTTTTTTATTTACTTTTTTATTTTTTTAGTGTAAACTCTATGCCCAGCGTGAGGCTTGAACTCATGACCCTGAGATCTAGAGTTGCTCTACTGACTGAGGCAGCCAGGCCCCCCGTGACACTAACAACAACAACAAAAATCTAATGAACCTATATGAAGATCCTTCTTTTTACAAAAATATTTCATTTAATGAGTCATGGTATATATAGTATGGGATTTCTGTCTTTTCCTTAAAATCTATTATGTTGAATAAGTATATTCATACTTATTCAGAATACACATATAATTGTATCATATTTTCTCCTTTTGTTCTTTTTGTTAACTATAGCATGACGTTGAGCTACTGTATATAAAGTGAAGTAGAAGTGCACTTAACAATTGTAATGAAGGGAAGACTTTTTTAAAAAGGAAGATTATTTTCTCCTTTTTAAAAAATATTATTTATTCATGAGAGACACAGAGAGAGAGGCAGAGACACAGACAGATGGAGAAGCAGGCTCCATGCAGGGAGCCTGACACAGGACACAGGACTCGATCTCAGGACTCCAAAGGCAGGGGCTAAACTGCTGAGCCACCCTGGAATCCCCAGGAGTATTATTTTCATTATGTGTGTGTATTAGGTTATATATTTATTCACGGTTTTATTTTGAAGTGTTTTTTTCTTATCTCTTCTGATAAATCTTAAGTGACTCTAAATCTTAAAAAAAAAAAAAAAACCTGAATATAATTATCAGTTCTAATTGCAAGAAAGAGATATAGTCTAACAACTTAATTACATAAGTAATATGAATCCCTTTATGTTGTAGAAATTATAATTAATAATATAAATAATTTAGAAGTACATGAAATAAAAACCAACAGTTCCTCTTATTCCTTCTACAGAAGTGAACCCTGTTAGGTGTTTTGTGTTCTTCTTTCCAGACTTTTTCCTATGCATTTACCTATATACATAAGTACATGTACACACAGAAAAGAATACATAGCCTATTTTTAAAAACCTAAATATACTATATGCGTTTTTCTATAACTTGCTCATTTTACTTAAGAGTGTGTTTTGGAACTCTGTCCATTACATTGAGTGAAATGTATACACACTTGCACACAAACTATGTGTGTCTGTGTCATGTATATATGTATAGTTGACACAATGCCATATTAGTCTCATGCACACAAACTCTTTGGGTATTTCTTATTTATTTATTTGACTATGGTTGACACACAGTGGCACATTGGCCTCAAGTGTACCAAATAGTGATTTGACACTTTATACATATGCTATGCTCACCACAAGTGTAGCCACCATCTGTCCCATAAATATGAAAGGGCTTCATGAATTTGCATGTCTTCCTTGCTCAGGGGCCCTACTAATCTTTTCTGTGTGGTTCCAGTTTTAGTATTTGTGCTGCTGAAGTAAGCACTGTATTTCTTTCTTTTAATTAACTCAGTTTTACCTTTATAAATTTTTATAAATATAAATTTTGGTAAGCTCTTAATTTTAGAATAGTTTTAGATTTAAGAAAAGTTACAGAGTGCCCATGTATTCTGTCCTCACTTTCTCTTATTGAAATTTTACATTTGTATGGTATGTTTGTCACAATTAATGAATCAATATTGATACATTATCATTAACTGAAGTCCATACTTTATTCAGATTCCCTTAGTTTTTACCCAATGTCATTTTTCTGTTCAAGGATCCCACCCAAGATACTGTAGTATCTTTACATTTAGTCATTGTGTAGGCTCTTCTTGGCTATGCCAGTTTCACAGACTTCTTGCTTTTGATTACCTTGATGGTTTGAGGAGTAATGATCAGGCATTTTGTAAGATGTCCTTCAATTGGGGTTTGTCTGATTTTTTTCATAATTAGAATGGGGCTATTGGTTTTTGAGAGGAAGGCCATGACTTTGTAAATTTTAAAAATAAAATTTAATTTAAAAAACTTAATTTAAATTTTTTAATTTAAAAAAATCAAGGGGCACCTGGGTGGCTCTGATAGTTTTAAATGTCCAGCTCTTGGTTTCAGTTCAGGTCATTGATCTCATGGGTCCTGGGATCAAGACCCCCCAGGGCTCCATGCTCTGCAAGGGGTGTGCTTGAATATTCTCTTCCTCTGCCCTTCCCCCCACTTGTGTGTGTGCATGTGTGTGTGTGTGTGTGTATGTGTGTGTATGTGTGTGTTTGCATGTGCTCTCCCTCTCTCAAATAAATAAATCTTTTTTTAAAAAATGAAGTAGTACTGAAAGGTTTTTAATGAGATTATGTCCCTAACTGTCTGCATTTCCTGCCCTGACCCCAGCTATTAACTCCTTTAGTTTCATCTTTTAATTCCAGATTTCTGAATAAAGTGCTCATACTGCCTTTTAGTTTCTGATTGGTCAGTTGTAGACATATATTGCATTCTTGTTGAGAGTAATAGGATTTAGCACTTTTTATAACCTAGCTTTTTTTCCATCCAGTAATATAATAAAACTTAAAGTGTGATAATCAGTGCTAATTATGACTTTGCAAATACTGTTCGGTACAGTCAGAGATCCTTTTCTGTACAGCATTCTGGATTTTCTTTTCTTTTTAATTTATTTATTTATGAGCGACATAGAGGCAGAGACACAGGCAGAGGGAGAGGCAGGCTCCACGCAGGGAACCCAATGTGGGACTAGATCCTGGGTCTCCAGGATCACACCCTGGGCCAAAGGCGGTGCTAAACCGCTGAGCCACTGGGGCTGCCCTGGATTTTCATAATAGTTAAAAATTGCCTCTCTACACACAGATGGTCCCTGCCTTGCAATGACTTAAAATTTTTTGACTTGATGATAGTGTGAAAGCAGTGCAATTCAGGAGAAATCGTACTTTTAAATTTTGAACTGTACTTTTTGAATTAGCAACATGTGGTAGCATATTGGTATCACATATCTGGTGATGCTGTGTGGAGCATCGAGCCATAATCCCAGTCAATCATGGGATCACAAGGATCAACAACCTATACAGTTAAAAACCATTCTGTCCTCATACAGCCATTCTGTTTTTCGCTTTTAGTACAATATTCGATAAATTACTTGAGGTGCTCAACACTTCTTTATTATAAAGTAGGCTTTGTGTTGGATGATTTTGTCCAACTGCAGGCAAATTTAAGTGTTCTGAGCACATTTGTAAGTTAGGTGTATTAAGTGCATTTTTGACTTAATGATAGTTTTCAATTTACAATGAATGGGTTTATTGAGACAAAATCCCCTTGTAAGTCAAGAAAAATCTGTTTATGTCTATTGCGTCTTCGTTTTCTGTCCTGTTCTTTGTGTTGTGTGATAAGAGATAATCTGACAATTCCTTTTTATTCCTGGAGGTAGTTTCTGCAGTGGTTTGTTTACTCCTTAATTTACTTGAGCATATCATAACAGGGGATGTGTGTATAGTAAAAATTTTTGAATTTTTGCTTGTCTGATCATGTCTTCCCTCATACTTGATTGATAGTTTGGCAGATTAAAGAATTCCAAATTAAAAATTATTTTCATTCAGCATTCTGACGGGATTTATATTGTTTTCTAGCATCTGCTGTCATGTTGAAGAATTCCATGTTATGACCTGATCTTTTATATGTGATCTGATTTTGTTTTGTTTCGTTTTAATTCCTTACGAGCTTTTAGGATCTTTTCTTCATCTCCAGTGTACTGAAATTTCATGATAGTGTGCCTGGTGTGTGTGTGGTAAGAGGGGGCTACCACTGTGAATTCCATTCTTTGTGCTCATCCCTTGAGGGAATCTTAATTTTGGTGACTTATCTTGTCTGAAAAAAATTCTTACACTTATTTATTTTGGCATTTTTCTGTCCTATAAAATTCTGTTTTCTTTTTCTGAAGTTTAATTAATTTGATATTGAATCTCTGAATCCCTTAGGAATGATCCTTTAGGTCATTATATTTTCTGCTATTTTCCACTTCTTTGTCTTGTTACTCTCTTTTTTGGAAGATTATCTCAACTTTATCTTCCAACTTTTTGAGCTTTTCAGTATTGCTATTGTATTTTTAAATTCTGAAAGGTTTTTTTTTGTTGTTTTTTTTTTTCCTGATTCAATTTATTTTAAGCATTTTAGGGAAGGACAGTTAGCTTGTTTTTAGCTCCACTCTTTGCCTTGCCTGGAGTACCTGAGTTTCAAGCCTGTTCATTTTCTCCTAACAACAAAAACTGGATGTTTGCCTAAAGGACTGAGATTGAATGATTACTTGACTGGGACAAGGGTGGGAAGACTGGGAAGTCCAGTTATTTTTTATATTATATTTATTTTTATTGTGTCATGTTCATTTTTATGTAATTTTTAAATATATTTATGTCTATTAGTTTTTATATAAAGTCCAACTATTTTTTTAAATGATTTCCTTTAAGATTCCTGTGTGGGTGTATATGCAGATGTATATACCTAAATATGTATGTATGTGTTTAGCATATATTTACAGGTGTACATATGTATATGACAGATGTGGTAACATTTTATAAATTTACATTTATATATGGTAAGTTGCCATTTTCCTCTAACATTTCATGATAATTATCCCTGCCTCATGATATTAACTGTTATTCAAACATGATTTTTAATGTCTTCATATTTTCCCATTAATGAATATACCCAAATTTAATCAGTTCCCAATTATTAAACATTTAAGTTATTTACAGTTTTTCATAATTCTAAATAATATGAGGACTCCTGTATATGTATATTTGTGCTGGCTTGTTCTTTCCTTTTTATTAAATCCTAGCAGTGGGATTGTGAGATCAAAGGAACGATCAGGTTTTTTTTTAAAGGGGGGCAAGGACAGAGAGAAAAGGAGAGAAGGAATCTCATTGCTGAACATGGAGCCTGAGGCAGGGCTTGATCTCAAGACCCTGAGACCATGACCTGAGCCGAAACCAAGAGTCTGATGCTCATCCATTTGAGCCACCCAGCCACCCCTGAACTATTATTTTCTTCTTGTTTTCCTTTTCTTTTTTTTTCTTTTCTTCTTTTCTTCTTTTCTTTTCTTTTCTTTTCTTTTCTTTTCTTTTCTTTTCTTTCCTTTCCTTTTTTTTTTTTTTTTTTTTTTAGATATTATGTTGTAAGAATTCTTCCTATTAAAAGAGACCTACATAAAAAAGAAATTACTCCATGGCTTTTTTTTTTTTTTTTTTTTTAATTTTTATTTATTTATGATAGTCACAGAGAGAGAAAGAGAGGCAGAGACACAGGCAGAGGGAGAAGCAGGCTCCATGCACCAGGAGCCCGATGTGGGATTCGATCCCGGGTCTCCAGGATCACGCCCTGAGCCAAAGGCAGGCGCCAAACCGCTGCGCCACCCAGGGATCCCTCCATGGCTTTTTAAGGAAAATTGTTTTTATTGAGACTTACACAGAAAAATTGTGGATGCCTAATATTTTTGAAGGAGTAGCTTCATTAAATCTTAGGATTTTTTGTCAAAAACAACCAGGCCGGTTAGAAAAGGGAAATAAATTTGAGGAACTACTCTTGGAAGGCTGTAGGAACTAAGAATTTCCTTCCTTGCTGTGGTATGACTAGGAAAAGAAGGAAGAATGAATACAGACTAACATAGAGCACCTAAAAAGAAAGTCACAATGTACTGTAAAAAATAACACAATAATTTCTTACTGTGTCATAGGACCTGTTTCATGAATCAGACATTTATTGAAGAAGTAGAGCCTTCTCTACCCTTAAGGAACATAAGCTATACACTGGTGGGAGCAGGGATCATTATAAGAAGAAAGATAAGTTTATAACAGAAAAAATACAGTGTGAAATTTGCTCTAACAAAGCTAGAGAACCTGCTTATTATATTATACAGTAGGGTATTAATGGACCTGGTCTGATTTCTTAGTACAGAACAGATGAGAATGAGCCTGTTGGTGACCACCAGAAGTTAGAGTTGTCACCTCTCATACTTGGAATGATAAATGATAGTTGAGACAATAAAAATTAAATGATACTGAAATACTGTTTTTTAGTTTTGAACAGGTACATTTTTTTTTGCTTTTGAGTTCATCAATATGAGTATAATAATGAGTTTAAATTTTTGTCATGAAAAGACAATCCTATTTCTTAGATTTTTGCAAGCAAGGAAATATATAATATACTTTTGAAAATTTTTAGAATGATTAAAAAATAGTGGCAATTTTCTGTTACTTAAAACTACGAATTAATTCTTAAGATTCCAGATAAATGGATTGTTATTGTATTATAAATCTCTTAAAGGGGTGCCTGGGTGGCCTAATCCATTAAGTGTCTGTCTCTTGATTTCTGTTCAGGTCATGAGATCTAGCCCCGTGTCAGGCTCCGCACTGGATGTGGAGCCTGCTTGAGATTTTCCCTCTCCTCTCTCTCTGCTTACCCTCCACTCTGGGTCTCTCTCTCTCTCTCTCTCTCTCTCTCTTTCTCTAAAAAAATTAAAAATTAAAAAAATTTCTTGAAAGGATTCTCTAAGAATGCTTTTTATGACTTTCTCCTTACTGAAGTGACTCATCTAATATTTGTGTGTGTGTGTTTTCTTCTCTGTATTATTATAATGACTGATACAGGTAGAGACTAGTAAATTTTATTACAACAAAATAAAAACAATGATTTTGTTATTTAAGAACTGATTTTCCATAGTGGACCCACAGTAAGAATCAAATGATATTGTTGATTTTAAGACTCTTAGTGTACAGCACTATTAGTCATTTTTTGCTCTTGCGCATAAATACTTAATAGAAATATATTGGGTGTATGAAATCTGAAAGGTACTGCTAAGTTAGTAAATTGAGTATATGTTTGAAAATCCCATTTCTATTTTATTTTAAATTACTTTAATCAATTTTTTTAATCTTTTACATACAGTAATTGTCTTTAGCACATGTGTATTTTTCCATATGTGTAATTTATAGTTTATTTTGGTTTTATAATGACTTAGTCATTTATTCCTTCTCCTTTCCTTCATTCTTTTTTTTTTTTTTTTTAAGATTTTATTTATTAGAGAGCACACACAAGCAGAGAGAGGGGCTGAGGGAGGAGCAGACGGGAGTCTCAGATGAGACCATGAAAGATAAAACTGTACAAATTCTTGGTCATGAAGAGAAATGAATAAAAATTAAAAAGGACAATTTTTTTTTTAGAATGACAGTTTTTTAAAGAACAGTATATATTATAGGAAACATGATGCCAGGGAGCCGTTTTCCTTCTGAAAAGATACAGAAGTGGCTTTTATGAGTGTGAATACACTATAATATAACAGCAGACTTGAGATTCTATAGACAGTGGTATTCTATATTGTTATAGCCAAAAAATGCTTATTATGGCTCAATATAATGGATAGACATAGATAATCTGCATTCATAGGCTTATATCTTTACAGTATGCGTTTGTCTATTTCCTATTTAATCTTTATGTAAACTCCATTTATAGCTGAAATGGGAGATCTGAGAGTTTGTTATCAAAGTTGCAGAACTTGCACCTAGGTCTTCTCAACTTTTAGGCTTTCCACTTTAATGTTTACCTATAACGTGTAAACATGTGTTACAACATCTTTATATTATCTGTAATCTGATTATGAAACATTTATTTATTTTTAAAAATATTTTATTTGTTTACTCATGAGAGACAGAGAGAGAGAGAGAGTGAGGCAGAGACCCAGGCAGAGGGAGAAGCAGGCTCCCATGCAGAGAGCCCAATGTGGGACTCGATCCCAGGTCCCCAGGATCATGCCCTGGGCCAAAGGCAGGCGCTAAACCGCTGAACCACAGGGATCCCAATTATGAAACATTTAATGGAGACATTTAAAGTTAGATTTTGAAAAAGGATATGCCCTGATAAGCAAAAAATTCTAGGAAGGGCAAAAGGTTGAAAGATTGAGATGTGTGTAGGTTGGGACAGCAAACAGATTTTGTTGTCCCACAAAAATGCTTTTCTGCTATGAATATATAGGATGGTTTGTGTTTGCTTTCCTTAGAAGGTTTTGGGTTTGGGGTGGGAGGTAACTATAATTATGTTGTCAGTCACTCTTCTTGTTTTGGCTATGCTATTGTTTCTGTTTCTAGATATTTTTCATATAATGACTTTATATCTTCAGTTTATCTTTACTTAATATTATACCTGAAGGCATATTCTAGGACCCTTTTTCCTACTTTATGAAACTAATATGGTCCTGTCGTAGAGACTTTGAAACTTCTTGCTATCTAAAAATAATGGCTTTTAGAGGTGCCTGACTGACTCGGTTGGTAGAGCATGTGATTCTTGATTTTGGGGTCATGAGTTTGAGTCCCACATTAAGTGTAGAATTTAAACAAAATAATGGTTTTGGGGGTGCCTCAGTAGCTCAGTTGATTGAGCATCTGCCTTTGGCTCATGTCATGATCCCAGGGTTTGGGGATTGAGCCCCTCATTGGCCTCCTTGCTCCATGGGGAGCCTGCTTCTCCCTCTTCTTCTCCCTCTCCCTGCTGCTTCCCCTGCTTATGCACTCTGTCAAATAAATAAAATATTTTTTAAAATGGCTTTTAATAATTTGCACTATTATCTTTTAGTATTATTTCTGTATGTGTGTATATATTAATAATTAATAATATAATTTTATAATTTTTATTTATTTAAAGATTTTATTTATTTATTCATGAGAGGCAGAGACACAGGCAGAGAGAGAAGCAAGCTCCTCACAGGGAGCCTGACTTTTATATGTGTGTAAGCTCCATCTATTTGGAGTAATATTTTATGGCTGGATGACAGCCTGTGACAGGATTTCAAAGACTTTGAACATCAGGAAGAGTAGCAAACTAGTCTGAAGCAGGAGAACAGCTTAATCTATTTCTAGAATTTAAGTTTTCTATGAACAGATGAAGACCTTACTTACTCACTTCTGTATCCCTAACCCTTTTCCTATACTCAGCAGTGGATATTTGTTAACTTGGTGAGTTTGTTCTACCATCAACTATCTTCTCTTCTGCTTTGAGTATTACCACTTTTAATCAAAGCACTTTGTCAGTTTGATAGGTAAAGTTTCTTATTCGAATTTGTATTTTTTATTATATGAATGAGTGTTTTAAAATGTTTATTAAGTACATGGATTTAGTTTTTGAGAGTTAATCTGTTTAAGTAGTCTAGACCTGAGTTATTCAGTGTAGTAACCACTAGCCTCATGCAGCTGTTAAACACTTTGAATTGAGTTGTGCTTTAGGTGTAAAATATACTGGATTTTGAAGTCTTATAGTGAAAAACAATGTAAAATGTCTCAATAATTTGTTAGTGTTGGTTTCATTTTGAAATGACAATTTTTAGATCTATTGGTTAAATAAAATGCATTATTAAAATTAATTTCATCTGTTGGTTTTTGTTTCTAATGTTGACTACTAGAAAATTCAAATTTATGTATCTGGTAAACTTTATATTTCTACTGGGCAGTACTAATCTAGACGGTAACCTAATCAGGAGGTGATTAGGACCTGAATTAGGGTAGTATTTATAGAAAGGAAAGTAAGGAAGGATTTTAAGAAATTCTGCAATATGTGCATGTACTGTATAATCTCTGTTACATTACAAGATATTTTACAGTTTTAAAGTGCTTCAATCATGACTTTGTAATCAATAATAAACTTTTTCTTTTTTTTTTTTTTTTTTAAGATTTCATTTACTCATTCATGAGAGACACATAGAGAGAGGCAGAGACATAGGCAGAGGGAGAAGGGGCCCTGATCTCAGGACCCTGGGATCACCACCTGAGCTGAAGGCAGATGTTAAATCACTGAGCCACCTAGGTGCTCCTCAGTAGTAAGCTTTTTGAGAGCAAAGACTACATTACTATTTTGAAATTCTTTTCTACATCGTCTGTTTTGCTGGGTACATAGTAGCTTGATTGAATAAGAATAGGACATCAAATAATCTTAAACTCAAATTTGAATCTTTAGAATGCAGATCAATGATTCCTAGAGTTCTTATATCTTTTGTTTTAATATCCTATTATCACTACCTAGTCAGATCAGTCATATCTTTTTTAAAAGGTACAAGGGTAAGGGAACTAACATCCAATCCTATCTGTACCAGGCTCTGGGTAGTCACTTTATACATTTTTTTTGTAACCTGTGAGAAAGATAACCACCATTTTATAAGTTAGGAAACTGTGATTGAGTAATTTTTATATTGTTATGGTATTAATCCAGATACGATCAACTTCAAAGCCTAGCACTTTATCCATTGTAGTTTACCATCTTGATTAAAGTTAGTTATTTTAAGTGACTTGAGGTTAGTCTAATATTGTGGTTGACATGAATTAAAGAAGAACAATCTTGAGAGTGAAATGTATAATGATAAATTTTAATAGTTTATGATGTATATATTATGTGTTCCATGTTAATATATGACAGGAAATTTGGAAATCTGTTTCTCCAGACCTGAGAGGAAGAATAAAAGGCATGTTTGCTTTTCATTCTGATTTTTCATGGTATATTCTAGATTCTGTATATTCTAGATTCTGTATAGTTCTTGGGAGAAAATTACAAGAGTTTTAAATATTTCCTTTGTTTTGTCTTTCAGATAAAATCAAAGACAAAATTAAAGAGAGAGATAAAGAAAAAGAGAGAGAGAAGAAGAAGCATAAAGTAATGAATGAGATCAAGAAAGAAAACGGAGAAGTAAAGATTTTGCTGAAAAGTAAGTTTATAATTCGGTGATTTTGTTTGTTTTATTTATTGGACAGAGCAAGCACCAGCAGGGGGAGCAGGAAAGGGAGAAGCAGGCTTCCCATTGCGCACTGAGCTTGATGCGGGCGGGGCTCCATCCCAAAACTCTGGGATCTTGACCTGAGTCCAAGGCAGACGTTCAATCGACTTGGAGTCACACAGGCATCCCTATATTCGGTGATTGCTCAGTGTACTTTAGCTTAGTGATTCAAATAAAGGTTTGTTGCTGAATTTTGCTGACAATAAACTTTAATAGTGAGAATATGAAAAGTTTTGTAATAGTGAGGGGTTCTAATCTGTATGGTAGCATCTTTAGTATATTTCATTTGTGTGTAATGAAAAAGTAGAAAAGATTAGGCTTCATTAAACTATTAGGTTCCTTGAAGTAGGTTATCTAATTCTATGTTTGCATTACTAGTTTTTACCCATACTTAGATCATCTAAAAAGGCTAAAACAATTTTAGTAAGATAGGGATGGTAGAAGAAGTGAACTTAAAAATATTTGACAATAATCACCATAGTATAGTCTAGTATCAGAGAGGGAACATTTTACTCTGACCTGAATTAGGAGGTATACTGTTTTACTTTGTGTGTGTGTTGCAGGGTTAAAGAATGTCCTCTTTTTTGTTTCCTGTTTTTTTCTCTATTGTTACATTTGTTTTCAGTTGCTATTTATACTTAGGGGGTGGTTGTTGGGTAATAATACAAATCCTATCAATAAATCTGAACTTTTTAAAGGAATATGTGTGGTAGAAATTGAAGTAAGGACAGTCTTAAATTTACTCTGATAGCAAGATAAGAAGAATCAGTGGCAGTCTGGTTGCTAGACAGCTAACAAATTCATTAGCTGCCCCTACTTAGTTGAGAATTTGCGGGTCAGAACATACTGACTTTGATTAATTTGATATTAGACTTATGTGTTAATATACCATTATATCCACATTAAGAAGAAAAGGCTATTGTACTGTATGTGTAATGAAATAACTGGATAAACTTTATATTATTTAAGACAAACAGAATATTAGATTCTATATTTTCATTTTTTGTCATGTTTCCTGATTTTTTTTTTTTTGTCACACTTTATTTAAGCTCTATTTTCTACTTGTCAGAATTTTATATTTTGTAAAGTTCTTTTGACCTTGGAAGAAATAGGTCTGAGCTTAAGTGGATGGCTACTTAGTAAATGCTCGTGGTCCTTTTATTCTGTTTCTTTTGACAATGTGTTTTATTTGTGTTGTTTAATTAGAGTGTAAGCCTTTGAGGCAGGAATCAAATCTAGCTACACTAGTGCTGTACAGAAGCTAATGATTCATGCTTGAGGTGTTTACTTAACTTTACCCTGTTGGTTTAGTCAAATAGTCATTTTTTACTGGTTTAGTCAGATAGTCATTTTCTTATCCAGTGGAATGTACAGTGATGAAAATTCCTGTTGCTCAATTGAATGTTGGATTCCTTACATACCATTAATGTGAAATATGTGAATCTAGAGATTACATATGCAAACAAAATTTAAAATAATTTTAGAAAATGGGAGATGCTTCAGTAATATGCAATAGTAACCTTGACTTTGAAGTAGATGAAAAATCTAGGAGATATTTTGAAGTGAGCTAAACTGAAAACCTAGTGAAGATAAAAGGAAAAATAATTTTGGAAATGAATTAGTGACCTCTGAGATAACCATGGGAAAATGTATTTACTGTAAAACAGAGGTAAATGATAACTTAATTACTGCCTTACAGGGTTGTGAAGGTTAAATGAGGTAAAGTATGGTAGAGGTCCTAACTATGGTGTTTGGCCCACATATAATTCAATAAGTGGATATGAATCTTTTTTGTAAACGTGTATGAAAGATTAAATCTTGTGATTGCAAAACAGCAACAAAATTATCTCCTCCCTGGGTAAGATATAGATAATTAAATGAATAAAACATGATTCCTTTGGGAAATAATGCCTGTCCTATCATAAGCACCAAGTAAGTGTTAGCTGTTGTCATTATCCAATAAAAACAGTTTGCTCTGCTAATCTATCATCAGGGAAAGGCCCTCTTTGTTATTGATTTCGTGTAGCAACAACAGAATCAATTTGGTGGAGGCCGTGTACTGTTACTTATTACTGTGTGCCCTTTTTTGCTTCATGGCTTTCAGCCTTTATTTTGTCCTTATAATTTTCTCCTTGTGATAATGCTAATGTTGCAAGCAATGGCACACTCAAGCATTGATTGTTTGATGACAGCACTTGCACATCTAAAATAGATTCTGTTAACTCCACACCAGCCTCACTTCCTTCAGGTTTTCATCAAAAACTGCATCAGATTGAATATGACTAGAAATGTGTACATAATTATATACATGCTAGAAAGTTTTTATTAATGCAGAAATCCATAAAATAGGATAATGTGCTTTATGAGAAATAGTTTAAAGGAACAAATATATTTGACACATAAGCTTTTTTTTTTTTTTTAAGATTTTTGTTTATTTATTCATGAGAGACAGAGAGAGAGAGAGAGAGAGAAGAGAGGCAGAGGGAGAAGCAGGCTCCCTGCGGGGAACCTGATGTGGGAATCGATCCCGGGACTCCAGGATCATGCTCTGAGCTGAAGGCAGACACTAAACCACTGAGCCACCCAGGGATCCCCCGACACATAAGCTTATTTAGTTCATCCTTTTATATTAATGTCTGCCAACTACTTATACAGAGCATAATTATATGTTCCAGCCATTTCTATGTTGTGAAAAGTTGTAAGAACAGAGATATTAATGATTATAGTGTTTTTGAGAGTAAGTTTTATTATAGTATATCAGAGAAGCTTTCTGGTGAGCAGGGGGGAATGGAGATTAAAAAAAGCCAGTATCCAAGATTATTGGTAGTTTACCAAAGGTCATAGGTAGGTAATTCATGTCAGGAAGAGTGAAAATAATGCTGTGCGAACAAAGTCATTCTCTATAAAGACCAGAGGTTGAAAATAGCTAAGCTAATTACTACTTTTTTCTATGTATGGTAATGAAGTTATATATAAATATTAATTCCCATATTAGATGTGAAATTAGAACCAATTTTTCTGGGCAGCCTTTCTTTTTTCTTTCTTTTTTTTTTAATGATTATTTATTCATGAGAAACAGAGAGAGAGAGAGAGAGAGAGAGAGAGAGGCACAGACACAGGCAGAGGGAGAAGCAGGCTCTGTGCAGGGAGCCCGACGTGGGACTTGATCCAGGTCTCCAGGCTCAGGCCCTGGGCTGAAGCCGGCGCTAAACTGCTGAGCCACCCACGCTGTCCTATTTTTTCTATTTTTTAAATTTATTTTTTATTTTTTCTATTTTTAACACTAAAAGTATACTAAGGTTAGTGATGGAAATTAATGCCAGTAAATTTGTGATTTTTTTAAAAGTTTTTTTATATGATTAGCTATTAACACATAATTTTTTTTTTTTAAGATTTTATTTATTTAAAGAGAGACACATACAGCGAGGGAGAGGCAGAGACGTAGGCAGAGGGAGAAGCAGGCTCCATGCAGGGAGCCTGACTTGGGACTCTATCCCGAGTCTCCAGGATCAGGCCCTGGGCTGAAGGCAGCACTAAACCGCTGAGCCACCGGGCTGCCCCACATAATTTGTTTTTTATCTGTGTCTATGTGTTTTGTTTTATTTTGTTTTGTTTTTTTGAGTGAGAGTCTCATTTTCTCTGGCTGCTTTTGTGTACCTTCCTTTGTATCTCAATCTCTCTTTGCATTTTCATATCTGTGGTTCTGTGTGTATGTGTGTTTGTATGGGGTCCACTGTGTGTGTGTATCTGTGTCTTGGGGGAGGATCCCCTATCAACCTTACACGTTCATACTTTTTGAGGGTCCATATTATGACAGCTCTTCTTTCTGTTACGGTTATTTATCAGGATCCTTTAAAAAATATATAGGTCTGATTTGAAGAATTATAGGATTTAGGGAAATGTGTGCTTTAAATACTTCTTTTTTAGTAAGTAAGGGAGTGTAAGGGAAGAACATTGATATTCAAAATGGTCTAATTTCCTTAAAGTATTTAAAAATTTTCTCTCCATATGTCTGCTGCATTTCATGTCATTCTAAGATAGGAAATGAATGACAGATTATATAAAACTTAAAAAATCTATCTAGTGAATGCTGGTGCCTTGGTTTGGTTTAAATGTAAAGAATGCATTTTACTTGTGTCCATCAGAGGACCCTGAGACTACCCCCAGGTTTGGTGATTTGCTAAAGGACTTAACAGGACTCAGCATATAGATGTACTCATGACTATGATTTACTGTAGCGGAGGATACAAAGTGAAATCAGTTGAGAGAGGAGGCAAATGGGAGGAAGTCTCTAGACACAAGCTTCTAAGAGTACTCTTCAAGTGGAGTCACACAGGATACACTCAATTTTTTGAGCAGTGAACTGACAACTCATGTGAAATGTTGTCTACCAGGAAGCTGATTAGAGACTTGGTGCCCAGGGTTTCTATTGAATGTTGGTTACATAGGCACCTTCTGTCTAGCATCTACCAAAATTCCAGGCTCCCAGAAGGAAAACAGGTATTCAGCATAAACAATATCGTTGACACAAAACGTTTAGGTACAGTGAGCCACTCCTATCAGCGAATTGTGGGAACATTCCCAAAGAACAAGTTTCTCAGATGCCAGCCAAGGGTCAACCTTGCGAGCAGGCCTTTCTAAGATTAGCAGTCTCAGGCATGTTATGTTAACTCTCTTCTGCATACTGTGCTCTCTTGAGTATTTAATTACAGAGTAGTTTGTCTTGGGAATCTAATTCTTTGATGCTCATTATGAGACTCTCTTCACTGATTTTTTTACTATTTTACATTTTTCAGTTTCTGTTTAATACTATTACTATTCTTATCCATTCTCGTGACTAAGAAAATAAATAGGTTGTTGTGCCTATTTCATTTCAAAGTAACATGTATTCTAATGACTGGATATTTTCTGTTTTACTTTTTAAACATATGCTAGGCATAAATGTAATATAATATTAAACTTATATTTTCATTCAAATGAAATTGTTTTGGCAATCCATATAACTTGTGTAATTTTACTGTGTTTTCAATTTAGTTATTATACTTAGGCCTTTTAAACTTTATGTTTTGTTTTTAAATTCATTTCTGTCTTTTTTCCTTGATATATTTGGATTTTGCTTACATATAAAACCTCTTTGGGGCATCTGGGTCTCCAGTCATTTAAGTGTCTTCCTTCAGCTCAGGTCATGATCTCCGGGTCCTGGGATTAAGCCCCATATCAGGCTTCCTGCTCAATAAGGAGTCTGCTTCCCCTCTCCCTCTTGCTCCCCTGACTCATGCGTGCTCACTGTTTCTTGCTCTTTCTCGAATAAATAAAATCTTAAAAAAAAAAAATCCACTTCTTTTTTCATTTTGATTACCTCCCTGTTTTTTATTATTAATTTTGTTCTTAAGATACTTATCTGAATCGAATATTTCGATACTTCATCCAAGGTTCCAAGTATGAATTTGTTAATATATTTACTTACTTACTTGTGGTCTCTGTAGAGAATTTTATGGCTTTACAAACCTCAGTAAAGTTGAAAGGCTTTTATTTTTGCTTTTTGTGATTATACCAATTTAGTCTTCATTGCATATTTATGAATTTTTAGAAGTAATGGTTTATTGTTAACATTAAACTCCCTTTTTTAGAATTGCTATCAACTTGAGAGAATTTTCTTTTTAAAAAAGATTTGTTTATTTATTTGAGAGTGAGCAGGAGGGGCAGGGGGAGAGAGAGAGAGAGAGAATCCCAAGCAGACTCCACGCTTGAATGTGAGCCCATCAAGGGTCTCCATCCCACAACCCTGAGACTACAACCTGAGCTGAAATCAAGAGTCTGACGCTCATCCAACTGAGCCATCCAGGTGCCCCACCTTGAGAGAATTTTGATATTTGTTGTTTCCAAGATTAGGAGTTGATGGTATTTATAT
This sequence comes from Canis lupus baileyi, assembly GCF_048164855.1. Lineage (NCBI taxonomy): Eukaryota > Metazoa > Chordata > Mammalia > Carnivora > Canidae > Canis > Canis lupus. Next base: position 38,674,365 of record NC_132858.1, on the reverse strand, counting down.
TCTGGAAAACTGTGGCTGTAAAGGGGACAAGGAAAAATTCCACAGATCTCAGTTGGTGAGAGAAATCTTTTCGTTCATGGATTCATTAAATATTCATCTATAGCAAGGTATTAAATAACACGAAGGATACAGTGACGGGGAAAAAGTATCACTTCACTTTGAATTCATATAAAAGTTACTTGTTTCACTCATATAATATGTGGAAGGACACATGATATAAAAGTATTCTATGAGTGAAAAAAATAACTTTGTATGAATTTAGAATGAAGTGATTCTAGTTCCAATTAGAGAAATGAGAGAAAGCAAAATGAAGGAATTGATACGAGTTGTCTTTAAAGAATGGGTAAGAAAGAGGTCAGGAGTAAGTACTGGGCTGGATAAGGGTATTTTAGGGAGAGAGGAAATGCCTTTGCAAGTGATAGAAAGATAAGGTAGGGCTAGCTGTTTTATAAGAAATTATAAATAGTGCAGATTGACCAGAGAATGAAGTACTCGAGAGCATTGTCTTGGGATTCCATACTGAAGTGATTATATTTTATTTGGGAGGCATTGAGAACCCTTGAAAGAAGTGTACTCAAGGGATGAATATGATCAAACAATATATAAAACTTACAGAAAGATTAATACTGCTCTAGCATTTAGGATGACAATCAAGAGACTATTAGACCAAGAATTAATAAAGAAGTGAAAAATCAAGGATGAACAGGATAATTGTTGAATCTTGGAGAGATTGGGAAGAATGATTTGAAAGAATATCACTGAATTTGATATTTGAATGTTCCGGAAAAGTAAATTTGAGTAGACTAGAAGCAGACCTAGAATTTAAGGGATGAGAATGATAAGGTAATAGAAGGCACTTGGCATAGATGGTTCTTTATGAAGAGTTTGGTCAAAAGAAGAGGAGAGGAAACTATATTTTTTGTAACGATTTTTGGAGTTGGTGGGAAGGGCTTACTTTTGAAAAGTCTGCAGGACACCTCACTCACTAGAGACAAGAATAAAAGACATTTGTGAATATGAAAACATTTAGGTAAGGAAGTAGATTGAGAAAATTTAATTCATAACAGGCAATCTGTAAAAAGTGAAGTAACAGGTGGAAACAGTGAATGCCTTCTTAACTCTTACTGGCTTTCTCATATTAGGAAGCATGTTTTCTTGTGAAGGTGTTTACTTTCTCCTTTTTTTCTTATTGTACAGAAATATATTGTGATAATGTTACATGTTTATAGGTACACTTAGTCTGTAGCTATATAGACTCTAAATTACTCTTATTTTTTGGAATTCTAAATTTCTGGGCCTAGAGTCTACTTCAGTTACATAAGCTCATTAATATATAAGCTTATAATGCCCCAAGTCTTTTATATTTATCTCTTTATTAGTACATGGGTATACTTTATTTATGCTTAGAATGTGAGAAATTATTCTATCATCTTCCTTATGGCGCCTTATTGGATCTTCATCAGGAACTTTGCAAACTCTAGTGGACCTCTAAAATAGCCCATTTTAGATGAGAGAGTAGTTTTATTAAGGAGGAAATATGGTAAAAAGCTAAGGAAATGCTGTGTTTGTTACTGTTACACTATGCAAGTCGTTTTCTCCCATTATGATTTACAAGTATTGATAACTACATGCAATTTTGAAGAACTTAGATGAGTAAAAATGATGATATATATCAGTGGGAAACATCTGGAGGTCGTTATTCATATTGACCTCTGTTCAGCATCCCATTTCTGATTTTCTCCCTTTAAATTTGAAGAATATACTTTCTGTAATGTCCATTCATTACTTCAGTAAACACTGAGAATCTGCTACATGTCAGAATGGTACCATGGGAGACTATAGGTGTAAGTTTGTTCTAGACAGTTCCTTAAGCATGATTTTTTTAAGTAACTACAATACAGAGTTAAAAAAATTTTTTCCCCTCACAGGTGGGAAGGAGAAACCAAAAACAAATGCAGAAGACTTACAAATAAAAAAGGTAAAGAAGAAAAAGAAAAAGAAACACAAAGAGAATGAAAAACGGAAGCGTCCAAAAATGTATAGCAAATCAATTCAAACCATCTGCTCAGGATTGCTATCTGATGTTGAAGATCAAGAAGCCAAAGGCATCCTAAGTGATAATGTAAAGGATTACAGTGGAAAGAATTTGGATAACAAGAACTATGATTCCAAAATTCCAGAGAATAATGAGTTTCCATTTGTCTCATTAAAGGAGCCACGGGTTCAGAATAACCTCAAAAGGTTGGACACTTTGGAGTTCAAACAGCTCATTCATATTGAGCACCAGCCTAATGGAGGCGCATCCGTTATCCACGCCTACAGTAATGAACTCTCCCACCTGTCTCCTGTGGAGATGGAGAGGTTTGCAGAAGAGTTTGTGGGTCTAGTGTTCAGTGAAAATGAAAACTCTGCAGCTTTCTATGTAATGGGTATTGTTCATGGGGCAGCTACTTATTTACCTGACTTTTTAGACTACTTTTCATTTAATTTTCCCAATTCACCAGTGAAAATGGAGATATTAGGAAAGAAGGATATAGAAACGACGACTATGTCCAATTTTCATGCTCAGGTAAGAGGTTTTTAGTTTTGTAGGGTTTTTTTTTTTTTTAACTTTTAGTTAAATGTTTTTGTTTTTGTTTAGTTAAATGTTTTAGACAAGTTTCTGTTCATTTTACTGTAGGTTTGAAATAAAAAGGTAAGAATATAATGACAACTCTTGGGAATATTAAGAATAAATTACTTTCTTGATGTAAACATAAGAGTATAAATTTCAGAGTCTACTTAATCTCTTTTTTCTTAAAGATAATTATTGAAATAGGATTCTGTTGTCCTTTTTTGCAAGTATTTATCTTGGAAATGAAAGGACTGAAATGAATTTAGCCATGTATTTTCCATGTAAGCAATTCCCTTACTTGAAAATCACCTAAAGTTGACTTCTTGCTTTATGCCTTAAAATCGCTTGCTGCTCGATGCATCGCATAGTAGGTGCTGAGTAAATGTCAGCTGTTAAATATATTGTCGTACAAAGGAATCAGTTAATTGTACAATTATGTGAGAAAAGTAGCACTGCATTTACTGAGCTAACTTCCTTTCCTATCCTTTTCTATAGAATAGAACGTCCATCATCGTAGACAGTGGAGGCAAAATCTGGTCCACTGACTCTTGAAAGTGAATGTGCACTCCTCTGAAAGGCCATTGACATTTTTCACCCACTCTCAGATCAGGGACTGCTTAGGCCAGGAGATTAGCTGATTTTCATATTTATGGGTGCTGAAGTCTCCAGTTTTCTAAGTAATAATTGACATTATTCTAATTTGGAAGGAGGGAAAAAAGTAAAGAAAGTGTGAAAGGGATCTTAGTGATCATCTGTTGCAACCTTTCTCAATTTACAAATAAGCAAACAAACATAGATAGGCGTAACTTTCTATTTTAAGTTTGGCAGCAGTACCAGGAGTAGAACACAATCTCCTTAATCTTTATCCAGAACTGTTTTACTTACTCTGAGTATATTTCTTTTTTTTTGATACATGTTTAAGTTATAGTTTCCAACTATTTAAGGTCTGGACATCCAGTCACATCCACACATACTTTTATTTCTGATTTCTTGATTCTTCCTAAGTAAAGCGCTCTCTCTCTCTCTCTCTCTCTCTTTTTAAAGCTCTGTCTCTTAATCTAATTTGTGGTATCCCTCCAGAGAATGATTTTTTTTTTAACCATTTATAGAGTTTTTTATTTGGGAAAATGCTTTATGAGTTACAGGGACTAACAACATGTACTTGGAGCTAAACCAGTCTATAACTTGAGGTTTTTCTTGTCCCTTGTCCTAAATTTGGAACCTCTCTTCCAGATTTAATTTGTAGTAATACTTTATAGTCATTGTAGTGAGTTGTGACTGGGTTAATGTGGGTAGCTGGAGGAACTCTGATATGGGGTGGATGGAAAGAGAAGGGGGCTAGTCCTGGTCTTGACACGTACCAAATGTGACACTAGACAGCTGCTTTAGCTCTATGTCTCAGTTTTCTCACCTACAAAATAAAGATAATTCAGTTAATTCTGTTGGTTAGAAATATTTCATAGAACATTAACAGGTTATACAAAGAGAGTTATACTGACTTGGTAAAATATTATGACTTTCCACTCTGCTGAATAGATGGTGGCTGGCTTCTGAAAGAGGATTTTTGAGTGTGTTCATTTAAGGTAGTGAGTTCAGCAAGTACTAAAGATAAAAAATTACCACAAATACTTTTTATATAGATAAGGAGTTGACTAAATTATGGTATATGCACGCAGTGGGATATTGTTAAGCCATAAAAAGGAATGAAATACAGATACATGATGTGGATGAACCTTCAAAACGTTATGTTGAGTGAAAGAAGCCAGTCGGAAAAGGTCACATATTGTATGATTTCACTTATATCAAATACCTAGAATAGGCAGATTGGTGGCTGCCAGGACCTGGGGGAAAGGGACTTGAGGTAAGCATGGGGCGGTAGTGGGGGGTGCATCTATCTATTCAAGACAGTGTTCATTTCCTTTGGTTAAAGACCTAGAAGTAAAATTAAATTGCTGGATCGTATAATAGTTTTATTTCTCATTTTCAATTAAAATTTTTTTTAAAGATAAACTTTTTAAAGCTTTTGTTAAACTGATTTTTTAAATATACCTTATTGCAGTATACATACACAGAATGCACATATTATAAGTGTATAGCTTAATGAAGCTTTACTAAATGAACACACCTATGATTTTTAAAAGTAGAATATTACTAGTAGTTATCACTACTGTGCACTCCCCCATATATACACAAAGACCCAGGTATCCACTTCCTGACTTCAGATACCACAGATAAATTTTGCCTGTTTTTGAACTTTTATATAATAGGATCAAATAGTATGTGAATTGTTGTATGTGGCTTCCTTCCTTTAGCATTATGTTTGTGAGATTGATCTATCTTATATGTAACAGTGGCTTATTTTCTTATTGTGGTATGGTATTCTATTGTATGAATAAACCACAGTTTATTTGTTTTGTTTACCAAGGATGTTTGTTTCTAGTTTGTGGCTGTTAAAATAGGGGTACTGTGAATATTATTGTACATATGTTTTGATGAACATATGTATTTCTTACTGTTTGGTATGTATTTAAGATTGGAATTTCAGGATCAAAAAGTGTGCAAATGTTCAGCTTTATTAGATACTACAGGTTTTCCAAAGTTGTACCAATTTACATTCCTACCACCAGTGTTTGACATCTGTGGCTACACTTAGTAGTGTCTGTCCTTTCATTTTAGCCATTCTGGTGGCTGTGTAGTAGTATCTCATTGTGGTTTTAATTTTCATTTTCCTGATGACTAAAGAAATCAAACTTCTTTTTATATAATTATTGTCCAATGGGTTATCTTCTTTCTAAAACTAGTGTACTCTTTTTTATATTTTCCTATTGGCTTTTCTTTTTAATTGATTTGTTGGAGCTCTTAATATATTGTGGACAAAAATCTTGTCAGCTCTGTGTATTGCAAATATGTCCTCTCATTGCAAATATGTCCTCTCTTTGAGTGGCTTGCTTTTGACTTTTTTTTTTTTTTTAAGATTTTATTTATTTATTCATGAGAGACACAGAGAGAGGCAGAGACATAGGCAGAGGGAGAATTAGCCTCCCCATGGGGAGCCTAAATGCGGGACTGGATCCCAGAATTCTGGAATCATGCCCTGAGCTAAAAGCAGATGCTCAACCACTGGAGCCACCCAGGCGTCCTTTCTTTTCACTCTTAAGAGTGTCTTTTGGTGACTGGAAGTTCTTAAATTTAATGGAATCTCATTTATAAGTTTTTTTCCTTCATGTATGATTTGTGCTTTTGTGTGCTGTTTAAGAAATCTTGCCTACCCCAGGTCATTAATGTATTCTCTGAAGTTTTCTTCTGAAACTTTTGTTTTACCTTTTGCACTTAAATCTACGGTTCTGGGCAGCCCCGGTGGCGCAGCGGTTTAGCGCCGCCTGCAGCCCGGGGTGTGATCCTGGAGACCCAGGATCGAGTCCCGCATTGGGCTTCCTGTGTGGAGCCTGCTTCTCCCTCTGCCTGTGTCTCAGCCTCTCTCTTTGCTCTCTCTGAATGAATAAATAAATAAATCTTTAAAAAAAATTAAAAAAAATAAATCTACGGTTCTCCTGGAATTGATTATTGTGTATGGTATGAAGTAAGCATCAAGGTACATATTTTTCCATATGGTTCTTCATGGACATGATCATTTATTGAAAAAGGCACTCATTCCACATATTACAATGCCATCTTAGCCATAAATCAGCTGGATCATATATATGGTGTGGGTTTCTGGGCTCTAATTTCATTATTCTGTTTGTCTTAATTGCCTGAACTTTATAATGAAACTTAGTATCAGAGTAAATATCGATTTTGCTGCTCTTCAAGATTTTCTTGGCTATTTATATTTTCATATAAACTTTATGGTTTGTCAGTCACAGAAAAATCTGCTTAGGATATTGATTGGGATTACATTGAAGTTATAGTTGTTTGGGTAGAATTGATGTCTTCTAGTCCATAATCATGATATCTCATACCTTCATTTGTCTTTTATTTTCTCTCAATAATATTTTTTTTCATCCTATAGATCTTACGTCTTTTGAGGTTTGTTCCTAGGTATTTGAGGATTTCATTTTATTGGTCACTGTTATTAAAAATTTGGAAGTTTTGAGTACCTTTTAGAAGATGACATTGACACTCACCTTGAGAAATTGAAAATGTATCTTGTGCCTTAGTTCTCTTCCAGTATCCTTCTTCCCCTTATCTATAGGATTATCATGCATCATGCATGCTTGTTAGTAGAATCACATAGTGAAGCTGTGTATTTTGGTGATGTTAAATGAATTAGCCTGTGAATTTGTCTTCACTGAAGAATTGGTTGAAATAACAGTAATCGAACTAATTGTGTGTTAGTATTCTAGGGGAAGAAGGAAAGGAGGTATCAATATTAGAATGTAGTTTCACTTAATATCAACCATAGTGAAAACCAGTTGTGAGAAAGAAAGCCAAATTCATGTTCTAGCTTGATGATTTGATCAGGACTTCTTGTAAACAAAGTTGAAGAGGTTAGTAGGTTCAGTAGAATCTGCTCTATTTGAGAGATAATGCTTTTTACAGAGCAGAGGAAAGCAGACCTGTAGGGAAGTTTTGATTTTTTAAATTTTGTAATCTAGTAACTACTCTTTAATTCCCCCTTTCTACCTCTTATATTCTGAAAAACCTTTATTCCAAGTCAAAACCAGTCTGAAAAGCAGTATTCAAGAGATCTAGAAACATGATTGAATGAGTTAATAGAGAAGGGTACAAATCTAACCTTTGTTGTTTTTATTTAATCTTAGTTTGGAATATACATTTAGCATTAAAGAAATTCATGATAATGAGTATTTGTGTAATGAATCATTGGCACTATTTTTAGTGGGTAAAATAGTATAGTATGTTAAGATACATATTCTGTATTTTCTTGTATTCTAATATTGTACTCTGTGCAAATATTGAGGCTTGAAATGTAAATAAAACTTCATTAACTTCAGTTTTAAAACAGATCCTCATATGCCCAGGTATGTATCAGAACCAAAGAATTAATACCACCAGCAGGCCACTGTATATGATGGACCTAAGTTGTTACTGCAGCTATTGATAGTGCAGCCTGGTGGCTCTGTCAGTGCCTTGTGGAACCCAACTAAGTCCATCTTCATGAGACTAGTTCCCTCCCTCCCTTCCTTACTAATTAAAATCCAAGCAGCTAGAATTTAACCAAAATTCATTTGCCTTTAATTCGGTGGAAACTAAAATATGACAAATGATATAGACATTTCTGTGACCTTTATAGTGATAGCGTTTATCTTTGTGATATTACTCTGTAGTTTTCACAAAAACTTTTTTGTACCTGTTTAGCTTTTATCCTTAAAACATGTTAATTTGAGTTTTTTTGTGGATTTATGTGTTTATATATATACACACAGTACACATATACATGGCAGTGACAGAGAATCAAGACATCCTAGTCTTTGAACGGTTTTGGAATTTTTTTTACTTGTATAATAATGTTTCTCATCTTCATCTGTATCCTTGCAGGTTGCCTGAAAAATTTAAAGACCATGTGAAATATAGATATTGTTTTAATAGATCATGTCATGTCTCTAATATTGTGGCTGTGAGGTTAGTGATATAATGTCAAACTGTATGATAAAAGTCTTTGAGAAGAAACATATACATGGATTTTTGTTGTAAGTTCATAACCTATCTGTATCAGTTCTTTTGCTGTGGAAAACAAAACCCTAGAAACTTAATATCCTAAAGTGATTTCTCACAATTCTTTGGGCTATCTGGAGAATTTTTATGGTTTTTGTCATCTTGGCTGGGGTTGGGTGGCTTCATTCACATGGCTAGTGGTTGGCAGGTCAATTGGTCTTAGGAGATCTTGTTTGTATGTCTAGCGGTTGGTGTAGTTGTCAGCTGGAGTGATGATCACATTTCTCTCCTCATGTAACAGGTTAGCCTGGGCTCATACACATGGTGGTTGTTGTAGGGTTTCATAGAGAAAAAAAGTGCAGTCCCCAGTGCACAGGCCTCTGCTTGTGCTGTGTTTGCTAATCTCCATTGGGCAAAGGAAGTGAAATGGCCATACCCAGATTCACTTCTTGATGATGCAGTTATGCTGCTCAGAAATGAGCATACATACCTGGGAAGAATTTTTGGCCATTTGCAACCTCCACATTTGTCCTAGCTTTTCTACCATCTCCATCTTGTTCAGATATTCATTTGATAGTAGGGAAACAAAAAGTCAAGTGAGACAGAGGAGTTTGGTCTGTCAAGGAATAAATGAGATTTCTTTCTTGTCACTCAGTATTTAATCAGCACATACTCTGAACCCTATAGTTAGAGCTGTGAGAATATTAAAACTGGAAGAACAGTTGTCTTCTAACCACTTTCTCCTCCCCCAAACTGTAAATCTTGTTTTTTATTTTATCCTAATTCTGAGTTGTTTGTATTAAATAACTTAGGTCAGGGTGGTAACTCATGATTAAAGTGGTTAATATCTTAATAGTGAAACAATTATTAAACCTGATCTGATCTGTTAAGCTTTGCCACTCTGCAAAATGAAGAGAATTAACTTACTGATTTCTTGCTGACCGTTTGATATACCTTCTTTGAACCATCAGCTGCCTTTTTACTAAATTCTCATTTTGACCATTTGTGCCAGTCACATCTTCCTTGAGTGCTTAGGAGCTGATCTGTATACAATATTACTTTGGCAGGTACCAGATGCTCTAATTGAGACAGGGGAATTTTTCCTTTATTGTACTGATTTAAAAGTGAATAATAACTCATTTTAGTTGAAGGCATATGGATATTTTTGAAATAGAATGTTGACTAAAGGTCATTCATTACCTGTTATATTTTGATTTGAAAGGATATGTCAGATGTTATGGGAAATGGCTCCCTCTTGTGGCAGACTCATTTATGTTGGATTTTAGATTGCCTCTGTAAGAATGTGATGAGCTAAATCTTGTTTTTTAAAATAAGACTTTCCCTTCCTTCCCCCCTCCCCTCAAAACACCCAGTAGAATTGACCCAACAGCCTCTTCTCCCCTCACCTCCTCAATTTTTGTGCTGATAACTATCAAATTTGTTACTGTATTTTCTTCAGATTGATGCTAATACTAGGTAGGAACATCTGTAATATCTTCTGTATTTATTATAGTTCACTATTATTCTGTGGAACTTTTAATATTTTGAGATGTTGATAGATAAACTACTATGAGAAAAACAGGTTTTGAAGTCAGAACAGTTTATGTAATACTGAGCCAAATAAGTTCTGTTTACTGTGAGACCTCTCAGAAACGGTAGTACTGGGTGTGGTAAATCTCCCAAACAGAAGAGTTTCCTCCAAATTTACAAGACGATATAGAATCCTCTTTTCAGGGGCTGGCGTATCAGGAAACATATTTTGGGAAACAGCAAGTTGTTTCAAGTGAGTCATTCTTGTGGTTTCTTTGAATTCCTTATTACCATATTTGCTTCTTCCCTTGTAGCAATTTTTATACATAAAATAAGAGAAAACAGTTTTAAGTCTTACAAATTTACTTTTTTGTTTCCCTGTCAGAAAAGCCACTTTATTCTTTTTGTAGCATGCTGGCCTCAGAGTCAGGTCTCTGGTGTTTTTGTTTTGTTTTGTTTTTTTAAGATTTTATTCATTTATTCATGAGAGACACAGAGAGAGAGAGAGAGAGAGAGAGAGAGAGAGAGGCAGAGACACAGGCAGAGGGAGAAGCAGGCTCAGCAGGGAGCCCGACATGGGACTCGATCCTGGGACTCCAGGATCACACCTTGGGCTAAAGGCGGCGCTAAACCGCTGGGCTACCTGGGCTGTCCTGTTTTGATATTTTCTGGTAAACTTTCTACTGCATCAAAAAACTGATGGTTTGATTAATGTTTTTGAAGTAAATAAAACAAATTTAGTAATCTCATGTCCACTATCATCAGGATGTGTGTGAGGTTTTCTAGTTAAGTGACTTTGTAGATAATGGAAGCCTTTAGTTTTAGGTACCACGATTTTAATGAGGATAACATTTTTAATGTAATATGCAACAAAATTATACGCAATATAATTTAACTCTGTCTTCAGTCTAGGTTGGTCATTATGATGCTATAATACTGATTTCCTAGGGGAGCTGCAGCTATGTATGCTTGCTTTTTTTTGACTCCTCCCATTTTAAATTTGTAGTTTCTTATTCTTTATGATTTCAGAGGTGAGAAATGTGCCTAATGTAGAAATGTATGTCAGAAGAGACCGTTTTATGAGTCATGGTCTTATGGCATTTCTTTCGGCTACATAGAGATTCTTTAAATCCTTAACCTGTTTCCTCCCCTATCCCACTATCCCTACAGCCCTTGAGTTGTAATTGTTGGATAGATGATTTTTGGAGAGTTGAACCTTTTTATCTTATAATATTGTAGATTTTATTTCATTCCATGTAATGGGATATTTGCTTATATAGTATTTAATAACATAGGTGTCATCTAAATCAAGAAGTATTTCCATTTTTGTGAAAGGTGTATGGATTGTATTCTTATATTTTGTTTTAACTGCTTAAGTGCCATCTGTATATTTTATCAGATACATACTTTTTGAACTTGAATGCATTGTTACATGTAATTTGACATGTTTAAAACATTAAATAAATTCATGATTCCAACTGACTTAGTGTATGTTTGAATATTAGGTTATTAAACTCAAAAGTTGTGTTAAGTGGTATAGAAGTAAACCACTTATAGTGCACTTTATTTTTTAAGATGTATTTATTTTGGAAAGAGGGAGAGAACACACATGCTTTACGTGTGGAGGTGGGGAGGGGCAGAGAGAGAGAGAGGGAGAGAATCTCAAGCAGACTTCCTGCTGAGCATGAAGCCCCACCGGGGGGGCTCTGTCTCATGACTCTGAGATCACGACCTGAGCCAAGATCAAGAGTTGTAGACTTCATCTACTGAGCCACCCAGGTGCCCCATGAAAGCAAATTGTTTTCCTTTATAAAGATTCTTGTTTCTTAACATTAGGATATGAAAAGGCATAGATTTTTTTGCAGTATTTAAATGTGCTTGCCAGAATTCAGGTATCAAGATTTTTTTTTTTTAAGTGGGTGGAGAGGGGCAGAGGGAGAAAGAACCTTAAGCTGGCTCCATGGAGCCTGATGTGGGACTTGATCTCGCGACCCTGGATCATGACCTGAGCCAAAATCAAGAGTCAGATGCTTGACTGATCACGCACGTGGCCTCAGATATCAAGATTCTTGAAGTGCAGGTTGTTATATTTCAGTTGATACTTGAATGCTACCCATTTGCTAGCATTGTGTGGGTGGCTTTATAGCTTTATGTAATTATTAAATTTCTTTCAGCAATCTGAGGTAAATCATTCCATTTGAGGAAACTAAAACTCAATGAATTTATGTGATTTCTGAAGGTCACATAGCTGCTGGTGATAGTAGAAGTAAAGTTGGGACCTAGCACACCTGATTCTCAATCTCTAGTAGTTTTTATCAGAGTTAATGACAGACATGTAAACCTGGGTTTTAATTAATATGGTATGATCTAGAAGGAAAGATCATTCCCAGTGGCCTTTTAGACATACAACCCACTGGTAAAGGTTAAATGTAACATTTGAGGCAGTCTACTTTTGGAAAATCTTTTTTTTTTTTTTTTTTAACTTTTGGAAATTCTGATAAAAAGATATCAACCATTTAAGAGAATGTAGGATATGAATTTTTGAATATAAATTTCATTGGCCTTATAGATCAAATAATGAATGTTATGAGAAGTTAGACTCAGCTATCTAGAATTATACAGTTTATCTTATCTGTGTTTTCATAAGCAGTATGTAGGAATAGAGAAGATAAAATAGCTTTGGCATAGATTTTTTTCATGCCTTATTTATTTACTTATTTTTACTGTTTGTAAAGGCCTTTTTGTTTTGTTTTGCTTACCTCACATTATGTTATAATATTCTCAGACAATATAATTTGGTGTTACACAATGATAACAAGCATTATCTTATGTGTAACTTTTAATTAAATCCATATCCTTCAGGTAAAAAGAACATATTCTCACGGTACTTACAGAGCTGGCCCAATGCGACAGATCAGCCTGGTGGGAGCAGTTGATGAAGAAGTGGGAGATTACTTCCCTGAGTTCCTTGACATGTTGGAAGATTCACCATTTTTAAAAGTAAGAGAAAACCATATCAAGCAGTCTGAATTGTGGGTGTCACAAATCATAATTGTTTCAGAAATATAATTCCTGTGTATGTGTGTGTGTGTGCATGTGACTCAGTTATTAATTATAATGGCAGAGCTAAGTGGTAAACTAAAAAATAATGCTTGTTGCTGCCACTTTAGGAAATTAGGTTCCATCTGTTTATTAACTTTTTATAAATTGAGAACCAGAGGATTTAAGATGTATAGGAAGGATGCCTGCTAAATTAAATATTTAGGACAAGGGAATGCCTGCTTGGCATTGTGGAAAACTGGCTTGGGAAATTGTACGTCTGTATTTCAATCTTAGCTCTACCTAGCTGGAATGGGCAAGCCTAATTTAAACTTTCTGGACTTCAGTTTCTCATCCAGAAAACATTGCATTTAGATTTAGGTGGTTTTAAAGCCTCTTTAAATTCTTTAAATGATTTCTAGCCAGATTCTTTATATTTTTTCAGTACTTTCTGCATTCTGTTTCTTATTGTGGGCTGCTGGGGCTATCCCACTGAGAAATTTCTGAGCTATGTAGTTATTTAATTAGTAATTCAGAGGTCAGAATGTGACAATTCATTTGTCTCTATTATTTGCCAAATAATCTGTTACACATCTATTTTCACTTCTTGTTCCATTTTTTAGCTTTTTATCCTCTCTTTTTCACTCCAATCCATTTTTCTTTCATTTCCTTTTTTATTCCTTTTAAACCTAATTTGTTATTTTTCTACTTTTCCCAGCTAGTGTCTTCATGAAATTTGATTGCATTTATTTTGAGTAGTATTTTTAAGGGCAGTGTGGGTGGCTCAGTGGTTTAGCACTGCCTTCAGCCCAGGGCGTGATCCTGGAGACCCAGGATCGAGTCCTACATCGGGCTCCCTGCATGGAGCCTGCTTCTCCCTCTGCCTGTGTCTCTGCCTCTCTGTCTTTCTCTTTCTCTGTCTTTTATGAATAATAAAAAAAAAAATCTTAAAAATTTTTAAAAATATTTATGTTTGTTTTTAATTTTAAAAGCAAATGAGCTAAATGCATTCTTTTAGGAGAAATTTCATGTGACAGTCCTACCCTTTCTTAAAAGAGGATGCAATGAATGGTTTGTTTGTTTGTTTGTTTATTTTTAATATTTTATTTATTTATTCATGATAGAGAGGGGCAGAGACACATCATGCCCTGAGCCAAAGGCAGATGCTCAACCGCTGAGCCACCCAGGCATCCCTGGATGTTTTTTTTAAATCTCATTCTCCACCATCTCATGGACAATGGCCTTTAGACATTTTTATCTCTCTTTTCTTTTCAAAGGAAAAGTTGCTTTTAGACCAGCAACCTTTTTAAGAGAGGTTAAAGAAATAAATTTTGATTTTGATTTGGTTTTCCTTTTTGTTTTGTTAGGCTTTCATTATAACTAATCAAAGACTGGTATCCTTTTCTCTTTTTTTTTTTTGAGATTGCTTTTTTTTTTTTTTTTTTTTTTAGTTTTTTTTTTTTTTAGTTTTTAATTATTTATTCATGAGAGACAAAGAGAGAGAGAGGCAGAGACACAGGCAGAGGGAGAAGCAGGCACCATGCAGGGAGCCCGACGTGGGACTCGATCCCGGGTCTTCAGGATCAGGCCCTGGCCTGAAGGTGGTGCTAAACCGCTGAGCCACCCAGACTGCCCAGAGATTGCTTTTTTAAAAAAACTCAATTATTCATCTTTATAGATTCTCATGGAGAACACTTGATTATTTTACCAACTTACTAATATCATATGACCCTTGTATTTGGTAGAAGGAAGAATAACAAATGTTGAATATAGTGAATCATACTTCTGGCAGGGTTAGAGGAGGGAGCTACCCAAGAATAATTACTCTTGGTATGTTTGAAATAGAATTTTTGAAGGAAAATGTATGACAACATAGGAATATATTCAATATAGTATGTATTTCAAATGTGTAAGTATAAAGGTATATATGAAACTTTGTTAAGGGGCAGTATTCTTTAATGTACATTTGGAGATGCATTTTGAAAATAATTGGTTCCTATGTAATTCTTTGCCTCTAGTGTACACTGCCATGGGGGACACTATCTAGTCTAAAATTAGAGAGTCGAAAAGACAGTGATGATGGTCCCATTATGTGGGTACGCCCAGGAGAACAAATGATCCCTGTGGCTGATATGCCAAAGTCACCTTTCAAAAGGAAAAGGTATGTTGAATACAAATTTTTATTGCCAGGGATAGATGTTTTTGTATGTTGGGGGAGGGGGGTGTTCGTTGAAAATTAGAGAAAGAAGGAAGGGAAAGTTTAAAGCATACTTGGAATATGAATTCAAAAATGGCTACATGTGCTAATAAAATTTTTTATAAAATATGAAATAAATAAGGCTTAAGAAATATAGGTAAATGACAGTAAATTGTAATTAGGAATGGAAAAATGTCATTCACAACAAAGACATTGTAAACCATTTGAGAATAAATTTAATTAAAAATACTCAGAACACATATAAAGAAACTTAAACATCTTCTGGAGGATTTAAAATAATACCTAAACAAATGAAAAACCCTTCTATTTTTCAGATTGAATAAAAATGATAGTCCTTTGAAATTTTTAGGATTTTAGTTGAACTCACACTTCCAGCACTGGATTTAATGATTTTAAAGTTCAGAAGGAAGAATAAATCAACAAATAGCCAAGAAAACTGAATGAGAAAATAAATGAGGGGGGGCTTTTGTTATTAGAAGTTAAAAATTATTATAAAGCTTAAAAAGATCTTTGGAATAAGATAAAGAACCCAGATAGATCAAAGTGTATTGAGAACTTAATATATGAGATAGATGAGAAAAGGAAGATTTGTTTAATGAGTAATGCTGGCATAATTGAAGTCCATTTAAAAGAAAAACAAAGCCATAACCCCCATCTCATAAATAAGTTAGAGATGTGAACATAATAGATAAAAAATTAAAATATAAGAATAAAATTTTTAAACCTAGGAGAGACCTTTCTAAGCAAGATGAAAAATATAATTGCAGTACTATTTGTGAGAGAAAAGATACCAGCAACAACAAAGTTCAAAACTATCATGGACTGAACTTGTAACGTGACAAAGTTAATAGACAAAGAGCATTCCCTGATTGACAAGGAAAATGTAACACAACCCAGTAGAAAAATTGGTCTCAGCCAGTTATATTAAAAGAATAATGAAATATTACTTTTACCTATTACATTACCAAAACAAATAGAGCAATAATACTGCATGTGTATGTGAGAAAACAGAATATTTATATATTGTTGGTAGAAAGGTGAGCTGCTGTAATTGTTCTGTGAAAGTAATTTAACAATAGCTCACGAAGTTTAACATATATATTCTTTGATCCACCACTACCACTTTTGGGAATCTGTCTTAGGAAATGAAAGCACTAAAGGTAAATGTATAAGAATATTAATTGCAGCATTATTTGTAGTAAGAAAAAGAATTTAAAATGGTCTGAGTGCCCATCAATAGTGGAATGATTGAATTCATTTCGGCACGTTACTATTAAAAATACGGTGAAATAAAATCTTTAAAAAATCATTAAAAAAATGTTTAAGTAAACAAAACCCAATTTCCATTCCTTTGGGGCTCCTGGCTGGCTCAGTTGGTAGAACATGTGACTTTTGATCTTGGGATTGTGAGTTCGAGCCCCATGTTTGATGTAGAGATTAAATTACTTAAAAAAAATATAATCTTAAAAATATATATATAAATGAATTATTTATGTCTGTTTATATGGAAGGATGTTCATGACATTTGAAAAGAGCAAAATATAGAGTAATGTGGCCAGTATGATTCTGTTTGTATGAAAGAAATAAACATGTATAAGTCTATAATTATTGAACACAGAAAAGTATGGAAAAATGTATACTGGGTTAACATTGGTGGGAATGGAGTGGGTAATAGAACTTTTTTTAGATCCATAATTACTAATTACAGTGATTATTAATTTTAAAAGAAAAAACAGGGAAAATGGTCACTGAGTAAACTGTAGGTTGCACGATGACAGGGGACTATATTATGCTGGTTACTTAGGTGTCTCTAAGCACCTAAACAGAGTTCCTGGTGCTTAAATATCTGTTGAATGACATTTTTACAAGTTAATTTATAAGTTGGTAGTAAATGATAAAATTGGTGTTTCTCAGTAGTTCTTGGATTTATAAATCATCTTGAGAATCTGAAAGTCTCTCCCCAGAACAAGTGCAAATATACATGTTTTACATGTAATTTAAAGGAGTTCACCAGCCCTCTGAGGAACCTGGCCTGCACCTCAGGGATTATTACCCATGTAAATGTGATGATTTCACATCACCCTGTTTAGCCTGACCTACTAATAACAACACTACCCAAGGCACTACTGTGCTAAATGCTTCATATAAAGTCTTAATTTGTTAGAATGCGGTGTTAATCATACCAGAGTTGTAGGCTTTCAAGCCCCTGTTAGCTTTCCATAGGAATCAATGTCCTCGTCTAGCTTTCAGACACATGCAGAACATTAATCACAAAGAGCAAAAAAAGCATGGTTTTTTTTTCGTCACATCACCTCTGTGTGTGTGTATATGTGTAATAAGACTGTAATACAAGAGTTCACAAGAGCAATAAGTTGTAGAGATTGAGCATGGGAAATTAGAGAATAGGAAAGAATGATTCTAGGGGTTTAGACTAAGATGAGAGGAGAAAATTATGGGGGCAATCTCAAGTTGTCTCTGAATGCCATAGAAAAACCATACAGGAAAATAAATAAGATGATGATTCCCAAAGAAATTCTTCTCACCCTTTTCCCCATCTGTAGCAAAAGTAGAGTTTTTGCATTCAATGAGTCTAGATGAGCCGTAGGGGGATGGCCAATGGCAGGTGGTTGTCTTCTAAGAGGGAGCTAAGATTTTCTTTCTGCCTCTAAAACAATCCTGCATGTTTTGTGGAAGTACTTATTACTTGGTGTTTTCATGCTATTTATCTGTTAGTCTTTCTCTCACTGGAGTATAAACTCCCATGAAAGTGGGAAACCTGTTATATTCATTACTGTTTTGTTCATTGGCTGCAGTGCCTAGGTAGGACCTGGTATATAGTAGGTATTCTATAAATATTAATTAATCCATTTTTAAAGTTACCTGTTTGTTCCATATATGCATCTTACATTAGCCATGTGACTTGAGGGGTGGAGAGGTAGGGGAATGGTTCTACAGATAAGGCCCAAACAAACCTTGTAAAGATTCTGGGCAGGAGAAATTGGGTAAACCACACCATCTGTCATTTCGTTGTTTATCTACCTTACAACTGCCACTTTTGTGAAGAGTGTGTTAGAAAAAGGAGTATGTGTTTTTGTTTGTACTTGTTCATTTTAAAAATAGAACCTGATTTGGAAGCAGATGATTTAAAATTTCCTTTTGTCTGAATTATGTGATTACTAAATGCTTCATGGTAGTTAAGCCTCTCAGTACATCAATACAAATGTTTCAAGGCGATTAAACCTTAATACACAGGACTGCCTCTTTCCCCCCACCTCCATTTTATATATATATAAAATGATGTATATTTTATATATATATAAAATTAATATATATAATATTGTATAAATGTAATTTTATTTTAACAGAACTACCAATGAAATAAAAAACCTGCAGTACCTACCTCGAACCAGTGAGCCCCGTGAGATGCTCTTTGAAGACAGGACAAGAGCCCATGCAGATCATATAGGACAAGGTTTTGAAAGACAGACTACAGCTGCTGTTGGAGTGTTGAAGGCTGTGCACTGTGGAGAGTGGTATATATTAACTAAGTGCCTTTTTTTTTTTTTAAACTGCTATTTTCATGAGAGGTTTTCTTGGGTGGTTTCTCTGTAATTCTCCTTACTGTAGGGAAAGAAAGTTTCAGTTTTCTTTGTATTTGGATATCCTTTTTTTGTTTGTTTTTAAAGATTTTATTCATTTATTCATGAGAGACAGAGAGAGAGAGGTAGAGACACAGGCAGAGAGAGAAGCAGGCTCTGTAGGGAGCCCGATGTGGGACTCCATCCCGGAACTCCAGGATCATGCCCTGAGCCAAAGGCAGATGCTCAACCACTGAGCCACCCAGGTGTCCCTGTATTTGGATATCCTAATTGTATAAATGCACTAAAGGTTTTCAGTTGTTAGAATGTAGTTTTACTCTTTTGAGTTTGACTGTAATAATTTCATTTTCTAAGTGACTAGATGTGAAAACAATTGTCTTGACTAAGGTTAAAGAAAAACTAAGGTTCACTTGGTGCTTACTGTATTGTCATTGTCCCTGATGAGAAGCTGGCATCATTATTAACTCTTCCTTCCCTGTACATTAATGTAAAGTATATATAAGGTTTAGATTTTATCACTGGTTTTTAGAAATTTGTTTATAATTTGCCTTAGTATGACTTTTTTTTTGGATTTATGTTGCTTGGAATTACATTCTAAAATCCATTTTCGAGCATGTTCTATAAAAATGTATTTGTATATTGCTGATTAATTGGATAATTTGGGCATTTTTTTAGAATTATATTTAAAGACACTATTAACCCCCACAAATAGAGTGATAATAGTTTATTAGCACTTTTCTAATGAGTATCTCTTAATTTATTAAGGATTACTTAGGAATTTTAGGTTTAATTGCAGTTATATGTGTATTTATTGGAAGAAAGTATTCTCTTCTCCCCATATTTATTACCTCCAATTTTTACATAGTAGCTTCATCTTTAGCATTTAATCTGTTATTGACCTTGAAGACAGAGCCCTTAGTTTTTTTATTTCAATAATTAACCAGTTCAAATGTGGTTATACATAGCTATAATAAAAAGAGGTTTTTTTTTTTAAATTTATGTTTAGGCCCAAACTCATGGTTTTATCCCTTTAAGTATGTAAAGTGGTCTTCTAATAACGTTTTAACTTTATTTCTAGGGACTCTTGTTTTGACCATAAACTATTTTTGCTTTAAATTTAATAAGGACTTAACAGAGTGAAATATTAATGGAAGATTCTTCATTATCTCATGTTTTTAGGCCTGCTCAACCCCGAATAACCAAAGATGTAATTTGTTTTCATGCTGAAGATTTCTTAGAAGTAGTTCAACGAATGCAGTTAGATTTACATGAGCCTCCACTTTCTCAGGTATATCTTAAAGCATTACTGTCTTCAGTTTAATTTTTATTGTGGAAAAGACTTAACAGTATTCCTGTTTCTTTTCTTAGTGTGTCCAGTGGGTTGATGATGCAAAACTTAATCAACTGAGGAGGGAAGGCATCCGCTATGCCAGGATTCAGCTGTATGATAATGACATTTATTTTATTCCAAGGAATGTTGTTCATCAGTTCAAGACAGTTTCAGCTGTATGCAGTTTAGCCTGGCACGTTCGGCTCAAGTTGTATCACTCAGAGGAGGAGATTGCTCAGAATACAGATACTCATGAAACAGGCACATCACCAGATTCCACATCATCAATTCTTCGATCTCACACTGATCACATGATTTGTGCTGTAAGCAAAACCTCCTTGGATTCTAATTTTTCAGACAAACTTCATTCTAAATCTGAATTACAGCAGATGAAACATGAACCTATTGCATCCGTAAGAATCAAGGAAGAACCTGTGAATGTTTATATTCCTGAAAAGACTAGAGCACCGAATAATATGGATGGCAAGAATGCTAAAGCAAAATTGGATCATGTTCAATTTACAGAATTTAAGATTGACATGGACTCTAAATTTGAAAATAGCAACAAAGATTTAAAGGAAGAATTATGTCCTGGAAGTCTCATAAGTCTAGTTGATACAAGGCAACATAGTTCAGCACATTCAAATCAAGATAGAAAAGATGATGACATTTTGTGCTAAATTTGTACATACCATTTAAAATTCTTTTTTTTTTAAAGTTAATAATGTAATAAAGATTCATGAATTCTGAAAGCAAGCCAAGGACTTGCTCCAAGTCTGTTACAAAATAGAGTTTATGTAGCTTTGTAACATTCCTCAGTGCCTGTCCATAACTGTGAAGTATCAAAGCACTTAGGGCCAGATGCACTGTAAACATTACAGGTTTAAACAAAAGGAGTCTTTAAAGAATCATTTGGTTTGGAATTATAGGTTTTAGAATAGAGCTGACATTAACATATATATATATTTTTTGTAATATGAGCCAGAATTCTTTTTTGACAATTTAAGGCTTTTCCATAGAGCTTATTTATACCAATTTTTTTTTCATTTTAATGTGTCAGCACTGTAGTGTAAATAGCTTTTAAAAAATCTTTTTAGTGTGATTTATACTGAAATGTGAGCCACTTAATAAAGGTTCATAATAATAAATATGTTTTCTCTTGGGTCTGCAAAAACACAAACTGACAATTCAGTTAAATCATTTATTTGGTCTATTATGTTTCTGCTGGTATATCAATTTACAGTGGTAATGGAGTGCAAATGTATGTATTCAAATCTAGCGAATATTTAAATTCCCCACATTGTGTAAGCATTTTTAAAACCAAGATTCAGTTATGAAAGCATATTTATATATGTGTGTATTATGGGAATATATAGAGATATGTATATCATATTTTGCATAACTTCTTTCTTAAATTGCTGAATAATATGAATATGTGAAACTTCCTAGCCTCACTCCCGGGAATACATTTTAAAATATTTATGTTCAACATTTAGAAAGCAGTTTAGGTAATAGAAGCAGTTTTATGAAGTTGGGGGAAACAAGGTCAGTTATTGGTATTTAACACTCAACTCATGAAGTAACATGGCCAGATTACATTGCCCTAACATAAATCTCCATAGTGTTTGGAATGATAAAAAAAAGTTGAGAAAATTTTCTTACTAATAGACACCTGTACTATATTTAATAGTAGCTGGGTAAAAATCTTTAGTTACAGAATGTTTCATTGTAAGCAGTTAAAATCCTCTTTTACATTTTTCTCAGAGAACAGGAGAAAGTATGATAAACCTAAGGGCCATGACTCAACTGCCATATACAGAGATATAATTAACAAAATAAGATGTGTTACCTCAGTTTTCTAAGGATCCTTCTCCCTACCCTAGCAAGGTAAACAACTTAGAATACTGTTTTGTTTTGTTTTCCCAAAACTCTAGAAAGTAAAATTAGGGTAGGAAACAGGATGGCTAGTGCCTAGCTAAAGATTAAAACAAATCTCTTCAGTGATGGACTTCAGCACTATTTGAGACTGCTTCCACTACTGTAATTAAAATCAAACAAATGTCTTTATGCTTTGATATAAGGAACTCTGCTCATTGCAAATTTATTTTATCTTTGGTATTTTTCTGGGCTTATACTTTGACGACTTTTAACTGAGGTTCTTTGTGTAGTCTTTTGGGTTACTGTTGCTCCTGAAATTGTTTCTGCTCCAGCCTTGTTTGTGGTACCCCTAAAACTGCTTATCTTTCTGGGCTAGGGAGAAGCCACTTAAGAGGCATTTCACCAGAAAAAAATCAATTGCAGCAGTGACATCATTTCTGGCCCACATTTTAAATGGGCTTGGCAAATATTGTAGGAAATCTCAATGGTTTATAGGAAATCAGTATATTTGCAATATAGGAATTTTCATGGGATAAGGAAAGTATAAATCATGATAATGTAAATAGGGATTCTGTTTTATATGTTAGTTTTAGCCTGCTCCTCATCACTTTAATCTTCTTTTTTAAGCTAAATTTATCATTTGCCATCT
Source organism: Canis lupus baileyi (assembly GCF_048164855.1). Lineage (NCBI taxonomy): Eukaryota > Metazoa > Chordata > Mammalia > Carnivora > Canidae > Canis > Canis lupus. Next base: position 38,651,895 of record NC_132858.1, on the reverse strand, counting down.
ACCTTTTGGGGATAAAAGTTCATAACAAACTAGTATTGAGAAATAGGAGAGCATGTGGTTAAAATGTTTTCTTTTTTTAATTGAAGGGTGATATATTTAACAATGTTTTAGTTTTAGTTTCCTAGTAGTATACACATAGTTGCATGAGATCATACAGTAATAAAATGTCTTTAGGGTATCCCAAAAATATTATATATGAGCCTTAAACTTTTAACTAAAAGAAATATCTAAAACAACCACAGTGGTTGCTTTTAGGTGTAGTTTCTTATATAACCAATACTCAAAATTTCTCCATATTTTGAAAATTTAATGTTTTGTAAAATGCATACATCTCTGTGATGTATATATGATGTATGAAGTGAAATATAAATCAGTGGGCTCAGATTTCAAGATATAGCTTTGTCACCTTGAATAATGTTATATTCCTTGTCTTAGTGGGTTATAATTTTTGAATCCTCTTCGGATGCAATCTAAGAACTTGCTGACTTGCCTTTGTTAAACACAAATCATTTCTATTTCAATATTGCATTATTATTAATGGTTTCCTAGTAAGTACATTCCAAACACAAGTTTTTTGTTGATATTCCAATTTCTTGGACCAGAATGATAAAGTGCTTAAGATGTAGTTTCTATATGATCTTAAGCTATCTAAATAGTCATTATATAAAGTATTAAATTGATACACAGACCTTAAAAAAATAAGGTATATCAGTGGTGTCTGCTGCAGTGCTTTTTTTTTTTTTTTTTTTTTTTTTTAATTACTTTGCTTTATACCCTTTTAGCCAAGAAGTAGAACCTTTTCCATTCTCAGGTTAGTTGGTTAGCTAGCAAAAGAATTAAGCATTTGTGATATTTAGTTGAAAACTTTACTAAAGCCATATTCATTACCCTTAACCCTCAGGCTGCTGACCTTAAATAAAGATTAGGTTGATCTGGCACAGAACTGTGTGTGTGCACGCGTGTGTGTGTGCGTAAGATTATTGGAAATATTATGTTTATACCCACAGATATTCATTTTCAGTCCATTCTATAACTTTGGGGAAGGGAGGGGTCAGAGACATTAGGACAAATTTTATTTCTTGTGTTATGTCTTCACGGTATTTCATTAGTGTTCCTTGAAATGGTTTTTTCCCCAAATAACTTACGGCAGGTGAGATCATTTTTGTAAATAATAGATTAGCAGTGTTTTGTTGGTAAATTTTCATTCAGTTATTTTGTTGACAAGTTTATTGTCATGTAAAGCAAATACCTAAAAATTCGTTTTACATTTAGCAAAGATGCAAGATTTGATTTTAGAGTTTGAGAGGAATTTTCCTTGTCTTCCACCTTTTTAATAAATACTAAAATTGATAACTGTAATCTTTTTACCTTTGTTTTGTAATTATTTTCTTGTATTTGACATTTTCATTTCATCATCTTTAAAAGTTCTTGTTTCTGTCTTCAACCGAAGCCGTAAGATCTTGAAAGTGACTCCAATCTGAATACCTTTTTTTTCTCTTAAAAATTATCAAAAGTTGATTCATGCCAACCTAGAATATTGAGGATTACCTTAAGCAAGGTTATTAAACTAGTTTAGTTCAGTGTAGGTGCTGGGATAGCATGCTAAATCACTTCCCTTCCCTCTAGACAGGATTATTTCTATCCTAGGAGGGGCGGACAAAAATGCATTGTTTTCAAAGTATTTTAAGGTGGTAAAAAGTGACAGGATGGGTTTTAGGTCTTCAGACTGATAGAAGATCTGATTATTAATCTTTCTTCCACCTCATGTAACTATTTTGATATGTAAACAGAATTTTACTGGTTTTAGAATGCCTAGTCTATTTCATGAAAGAGTTAGTTATGTTTGACATGTTTGGCACTGACAGTGTACTTCAGATAAAACAATTAAAAGGACAACTTGGGAGAAGTATAAATTTCTATCTCTGCTCTGGCTTTTCTTTCTTTAGCATATCTCAGATGGAAATCATTGCTCTTTAGAATGTCAAGCACAAGAAGATAAAAGCAGAGATGCTTTTTTCTTTAAGTTTACAGATGTTGCAGGACATATCTTGACATATCTCTACCGGGAGGTCAGAGAAAGGAGGGGAAAACATCTTGGATTTCAGGTTATCTTCCCTTCTAGGACTTCAGACCCAATCAGGGAGTGTGAGAATAAAATGTGGGCAAATAGGATTTATGTTGGTTAGAAATTTAAAGTGAAATTATGACATACTACTTGTATGTCTTATTATCTGCCTTCCAAGAACTGCACTATTAAAATAATGAGAACTCTGGATCCTTCTACACATTTTGAAATTTAGAATTTTTTTTTAAATTTTTATTTATTTATGATAGAGAGAGAGAGAGAAAGGCAGAGACACAGGCAGAGGGAGAAGCAGGCTCCATGCACCGGGAGCCCGATGGTGGGACTCAATCCCGGGTCTCCAGGATCGCGCCCTGGGCCAAAGGCAGGCGCTAAACCACTGCGCCACCCAGGGATCCCCTGAAATTTAGAATTTATGCATCTATATTTTTAAAATGTTAAATCTGTACACTTGCCTATAAAGTTTATTGCTTTGGTACTACTGAAGACTACAAAGTATACAGATTCAGAGACAAGTCAGTAGAGTTGCAAATATTTTGCATAATGTTTAACATTTTATTTGGATAGGCAATTGCACATCCTCCCTCTACCCAAGTTTTTTCTTTCTTTAAAAGTTTTTGTTTTTAACTTAGCCAGACATTTATGTGACAAATCTTGGGTCTGTCTTCTTTTAAAAAAAAAACAAAAACAAAAAAAACCCCAAAAAAGCGTTTCTTCAGCCTGGCTTTTGTTTATGTTATTGTTTCATCTCTCTTTTTGATGACAAGGTTCTTGGAAATCTGTCTGCCTTCACTTCCTCATTTCACTACAATTTTGTCTTAATCTTCAGATTTAATCACCCAGCTGAAGTGGTAGTCTCAAAGGTCACCGTATGACTGCCAAATTCAGTGGCTTCATTCCTTAATACTTCTGTTTAATCCTTTCAGCACTTGTTAGTTTTGTACTCCTTAAAACTCTGTGTATATATAACCTATCTGTTTTGTTTTTCCATTTCTTTTTATTATTTTTTGCTTTTCCATTTCTTTGGATGTCTTCTTCAGCCATAGCCACCACTATTTAAAGCAGTCTCAGGTTCTGTCTCTACACTTTGTCCCTGAATTATCTTCGTGACCCCATGACTTGTCAGTGTTGGTTTCTCACTTCAGCTCTAATGATCTCTATAATCAGAACTAAATCCTTCTCTTCTCCCTTGCCCCCAAGCATTAGCTGTTCCTTTCCCTCCTAATTTGGTTATTGGCATCACTATGTCTCTACCTAGTCATTGCAAAAGTTACCTGGTTTCTCTTTTCTTCTATATACAATGTATTGTGAGATTTTCTTGAGTTGACCCCAGAAATGTTCATAATTTGTCTACTTGTTGTAGATGTTCACAGCCATGTTAGATGTTCATCTCACCAGGACTCTTAAAATATCCCAAAATGTTCTGGGCTGCCTGTACTCCTCTGCCCCTATGCCTGTTCCAGTCCATTCTTTGTTACTACCAGATTGATCTTCCTAAGACAGATATGATTGTTACTCTTTAGCTTAGAAATATTCTATGACTGTTTTCCTAAAGAATAGAAGCCAAACGCTCAGCATTACACCAAAAAGCCTTCATGATATGGCTTTTCCAGCTTCATCCATCACAATCTTCCATTAATGTGCCCAATTTCCAGCTTTACTGAGTGCCAGTACTTGCCATTTCTTTTGTGTACTTTAAAAAGTCTTTACCTTTGCTGGGGAAATCCCTGCTTGGAATACAACACTGTGAAATCTTTTTCCGAAACTTTAAACATCTCTTCTGTGTTTTACTGAGTTTATGCATTCCAACTGTCCCCTTTACCCCAAAGCTGGTGTAGAACCATTTCTTCCATCTGCTTCTTGTGTCCTTCTGTTCACATCATTAATATAACTATTAGTTAAGTATATGTTGGGCTCTAGCTAAACCATGAGCTGTAAGTTCCAATTTTATTTTTATCCCTTTGTGTCCTCAATGCCTAATATATACACCTGGTATTCAATAAATATTTGAAGGAACAAAAGTTGCACCTTTACTGGAGTGGGAAAAACTAATCATGTAGGTTTCTATGATTTAAAAACTCTGCCTCTGACTTTAATTCATAATGTAATTCTAGAATTGCAATAGAAAAGTGGAGAAAATTCGATCAGCAGGCACCATAAGGAGACTAAGTTTCTATTTGGTACTTCAGTCTTATGAATAAGGTTTAAGAAGTACCCCTGTTAAATATCTAGGCCCATTGGGCAATGTGGATAAAATAAGTATCGTAAAGATTGCTAAACCTGTAAGACCCAACTTTTTTCCTCCAACGAGAGATACACTTATTATAAACTGAGGATAAATTTAAACTAGACTTAAAATTATTAAAATGGCAAATCTAAGAAGCAGGTTTAGTATCTTATAGTCGGAAGCATGTTTTTATCATACTAAGTCTTATTTGGCAAGATGAAGTCTCCCTACTGATATAAATATTCAAAAATTGGGAATATTGAATGTGATAACATGCACCAATATTTTTAGTCTATATGTGTTCTGTTGCAGGAGTGAGACAAGGACATAAAGGTGGCACATTTTCACAGACCTCCTCCTGTAAAGCCTCTGATATGATACTATGCTGAGAACATTTGAATAGTACAGCTATGGGTAACGAAAGGGGACTAATAAACTTGTAAATGTTGAGAAATCAGTTTTTCCCATTGGTAAAAAGGTGGGGAGTGGGGGCAGGGAATACCTATCTATTCTGTTAATTGGTGGTGAGAATTAAATCAGAGAACATGCCAAGTGCTTGCTTAGTGCATTGGTTTATATATTGTAGACACTACAAATGTTAGCTTCTGATCCTAGAATTAACACAGAAGAGCTATGTTCTGGGTCAGCCTAATCATTTCACACCTTTCTCACTAATTATCTCTTCTCTGCATTCCTCCCTCTAGTTTTGGGCAAAGGATAGGCATCTGGGAAGAGGAAAATGTTTATCAAGGGATCATGAGATTTGGTGGAAGTAGGTAGATTTCAAAAACTTACTTCTTCCTAGTTCACTATTTTGCCCAGGGCCAGCAATTCAAAATCATGTCTTGTTACAGACTGCCCTTTTCTGATTACAAATTAGTATTTGTAGTATATAGATGATGGCAGTAAATTTACTTCATGGTATAAGATACCAGTATGATTACAGTATAACTTGAACACAGGACATGCAAAATGAGAGTAAAACATTAAAATGTAAAGTAGATCCCTCTCATAAAAGCTTTTAACCCAAGGTTACCTTATCTGGCATTTGGTAACTGGTATGTATCTTCCATGGATGCCATTTTTTTTCTTCTGTAGCAAACCAATTTTGGAAATAGCTTTTGGAGTTAAAACTTCTCCATTTTTCAGGGATCATGGGCTGATCTCATTTCATTTATCTGGGCTTTAGTTTTTCCATCATTATAATGAGGCTTTTTCCCCCTGTTTGTTTTATCCTGGTTCTAATATTATAATTCCCGTGTACTTTCACTATGTCATTAATTATAAGAACACCAACAATACTTTGAGGACAACTGATATTTACTGTGGAAACATGACCAATTAAGATTAAAGGAAACTCGTTTTGTAGTTTGTGGCTTGTTTCTTAATGTAATGCTAAAAGGACTCTGATTAATTTTCTCTCAGTAAAGAGAAATAACTATTTTTGATGACACAGATGCATAGTAATTAATATGCCTGCCCCTATATGAAAATGCCTCTATGGTTTCCTCTTCTTTTTTGGCCATCACTTCTGTTCATTAGTCAACGTCAGTTTCTCTTACTTGCTGCATTGTAAAAACAGACTGGAAAGCAGATGATTTAATTTGTAAGATTAATAACTTAAAATTACAGTAAACTCTAGCCCACAAATGGAAGCTGTGTGCAACTATTTTTCTTGGTGCTTGGAAGCTCTCTTGCTGGATTTGTGTTCATGTTTCATGTGGTGGATTGATGGCACCAATATACTCAGCCTCTGCTCATGAAATACTGCTGAACAAGTTGTGAATTCTTTCAATATTTTCTACTTTTCACATTTTCAAGTCATAAAAAGTTATTTTGTCCACAAGTTGCTTTTACCCAGACTTTCTGATAAATCTTTTGCTCCACACCAGATTACATTACTTCTTACCCATGTTGACCTGGAAAATACTGGTTTCACAAGGAACCTTTCATGTTTAAGTTAAATCTTTGTATTATAAACAAAATATCCTAGAACTAAAACAGGAAGGTATTTTTCTGCAATACTGTTTATATATTATTCCATTAGTTTTGCTTTTTCTGTGAGCATAATTTCTATCCTATTTTTAATTACTTAATGTTTTAAGTGTATTCCAACCACTGAGGCTGTGATATTGTGTTTTATAAGAAATACACATCTGGTCTTCATCCCTATTCCTGGCACAGGAATTTAACACCCTTAGAATTTTCTAAGTGTTTAGCATGAAAAAGGTGTCTTTTGAACTTACGTTAATGAGGTAACTTGGAAAACTCCTAGGTAACTTAAGGATGGGGGCTGGTTGCCAGGGAGAAACAACATTGTGATTAAAGGGTTAGAACTCCTCCTTCCTTATCTCCAGGGGAGAGGAACTGGAGATTGAGTTCAGTCACCAATAGCCAATGATTTCATTAATATTCGATGTAATCAAGCCTCCATAAAATCCTAAAAGGACAGGGTTCAGAGAGCTTCTGGGGTGGTGAACACAAGGAGATGGAAGAAGAGTGGTATGCCAGGAGACCATGGAAGCTCCTTGCCCCTTCCCCATACCTTGCCTTACCATTTCTTCCATCTTGCTGTTCCTGAGTTATATTCTTTTATAATAAACTGGTGATCTAATAAGTAAAATGTTTCTTTGAGTTCTGTGAGCTGCTCTGGCAAATTAATCAAGGGAGTCATGAGAACAATCTATAGCTGGATTTGTAACTGGTATCTGAAGTTTGGAGGGAGGAGGTATCTTCTGGGATTGCACCCTTAACCTGTGGTATCAGATACTATTTCCAAGTAGTGTCAGAACTGAATAAATTCCTTGGTGGTATGGGGATAAAACGCACATTTGATTTGGTGCCAGAATCAAGGAGGCGCATGTCAGTAACTTGCGCTGCTTTAAGGTATTTATTTAGTCTAGTTAGTTTATTTAGTTTATTTACCAAACTAGGTAAGAAAATGTTCTACTTTCTGGGAACCTTTCAGATACTATTACAATTAACTGACCCTCATGGATCAACAGGTTGGTTATTGTGTTGCCTTTTAGATACAATTCTTACCCAGGTTTCTCTCTTAATTGGAGACCTGTTCCACCTTTTCTCTTAGAAATCTCATATAGAATTTTTGCTTTTGCTTGTTTTATGGCCTAGCTCACAGGTCTGTTTTTTGTGTGGCTGTGAGGCAAGAATAGTTTTTATAGTTTTAAGCAACTGGAACAAAAGCCAAAAGAATACTACTTTGTGATATGTGGAAGTTTTACAAAATTTAAGTTTCATTGTCCATAAAATTTTATTGGAACATAATCATGGTTTATGGCTGCTTTCTCATCACAGAGCTGACTTGAGCTGTTGAGATAGAAAGCTTAAAATATTTATTATATAGACATTTATGGAAAATTTCTGCTGACTCCTGACCCAGCTAATTGCATGTGATGCTGTCCTTTTCCTTTTCCCTGTGAGAGAGTATCCTTAGATAATACTTGCACAGATACAACTTCTGCTGAATTTCAAAATCCTCCTGTCTGGTTTCTCATAGAAACGAAAGCTTTCTTCTACTTTGAATCTATCATTAGAGAGACCAAATAGTTTGGAACTCTCAGTTGAACAAGGAATATCTGATCAAGTCTGGAACATTATGTTCCCCAAATTAACTGTCCTTTTCCATCCTATTTTTAGAAGCTCAAAATAGGAATATATACCAATTATAAGACAGTAAAACGCTTGTAACTGATCGTTTTTTATTTATTTAGCTTAGCTCTGTAGTTTCAAACAAGGAGTTAAAACCATATTAATCTGATGTTGTAGCTTAAACGTTGTCATGTTATGTGCTTTACAAAGGAGAACTAGACCAAAATGCTATAGTCAAAGCAATCCTCTCAAGTATTACCACCTAGGAATCACTTTCTTGTGTGTTAGATATTTTTAAAACAAACAAAATACTACTTTGGGTTCTTCCCAAAGCTAAAAGTGAGGGCGGTGTAAGGGCAGGAACAATCACCTGCTTTAGGGTTATAATGCACTTAAGACTGTTTGGAATTCTTACAAGTGATGTCACCTATGCTTCCCTGGAATGGTTTAAGTGCCTTTGGTAGGATCACCTATAAACTCTCAGACCAGGACTTCTAAGAGTGAAAGGGGCACTAACTTCCTGAGGCTCAGGACAACAGGCATAAAGGGGACCGGTCCTGATTCAACCAGGATGAAAGGCCCCTCTCTCACTTTAGAAGAGGCAAAGCTCTGCTCAGTTCTAGTATGCCATCTCTAATTCATGGGTTTTAAACAGAAGGAAAAAGTGACACGTTAGCTTAGATAAAAATCTGTTAAACTTTCAGATTATTTGTGAATGTAAACATGAAGTGACACGACTAAGTATTTCACTAACTAGGTTTTTTTCTTAGTAATTTACAAGCACAAATGACCATTTACTTTGGTCATAATGAGGCTATGATATATTAAACTTCTATCCAAATAATGTAGATTAAAGACTTTAAAAATTGACCACATATGTACAACAGATTATTTAAGAGTCAAGTAGAAAAATGAGGTCAAAAAACAAACTTTATTTATATAGGGATAATAAGGATATTAATAACTGAAATATTGAATAATTAAGCTTTGGATTGACTAGAAGTCCATGATTCACAAAGACTATTTTATGGAAGCAGTATAAAACTACATTTGGTTATTTTTCTCAGTTCTCTGGTATTCTTCAAGCTTGCAAAGATTCAAACACTTTAATGATAGCTTGTTGAACAGCAATAAAATGAGATGATGTCCTTAGAAGTCAGTCTCTCACAAAAAAGACGTTATATCCAAGTTCTATCAAAGCCCCAGCCAGTAAGGCCCATAAAGGAATGAAGACATAGGACAGATTCATGGTAGTAAACTGTTCCAGTTTAGCACAGAGTGCAAGGCAGAAGGCTAATTTAAGTAACATTGCAATGAGGTACCAGGCTTTTTTTTTTATATTGTGTGATCCATGTCGAGGGTCAAAGCCAGACTTACATCGCCCAGCCATTTTCACAATCAGCATGACAAGAAGGATAGTATCAAATATCCAGACTGGAATAAAAATGAGGAACCAGTTCCAAGGTGCCTTCTCATCCAGTTTCAACACCAACATGATCAAGAAGAGTAATGTGAAAAGCCAGGTGAGTAGTACTCTCTGAGCCAAGGACATTCTCATTTAAACAGTTTAAAGAAGCTGTTGCAGAGTCGAAAAAAGGGAAATACACCCTAAGAGAAGGAAAAAAAGTCAGGATTGTTTCGATACCAGAAAAAAAAAAAAATCACTTCCATTCCTGGTGAACAAAGCTGGCTCTTCCCCACTCACAGATTTCCTATTTTTGATAACATTCTATTATTTTTCCTTTCAAATTCCATTAAAATTTGTAGCCACCTTTGACAACGTTACATTCATCATTCCCTATAGCCCATGACAAAATGCAATAAAACTTGTAGTATATCAACTGGGCATGAGCTCTATTCAAAATGTCTCAAGAATAGTCTGGTCCTTGTCATTGCTGTCACTCAAGTCCAGGTACTCATGACTTTATTCCTGTACCTCAAGGATATTCTTATATTCTTTTTTGTACATCTGTACATCCAAAATTTCACCTAATTTCAACATATACTAAGAAAAAGCATTAAAAAATCAATGTACTGAAAAAAGAGGAAGTGGTATTAGGTCAAGGGAGGAGAGTTTTAATAAAGAGGGAACGGTTAACAAAAATTCAGATATTAAATAGAATTCTGATTCTAAGGAGATCACTGGGCTAAATAATATAGAACACATTGATAATACTGGATTTTCACATAGTTTAGCCTATACTTTTTTTTAATAAAACTTTCTCACTGAAATTCTTACAAATACCAATTTTCTTAGTCTGAATTTTTTTTTTTAATTTTTATTTATTTATGATAGTCACACAGAGAGAGAGAGAGCGAGGCAGAGACATAGGCAGAGGGAGAAGCAGGCTCCATGCACCAGGAGCCCGATGTGGGATTCGATCCTGGGTCTCCAGGATCGCGCCCTGAGCCAAAGGCAGGTGCTAAACCGCTGTGCCACCCAGGGATCCCAGTCTGAATTTTTCTTTTTACAACTCACTATTTTTTGGTTTGTGGTATAGATCCTGACTTTTTTACTACTTCCTATCCAATCATCAAGACCATTTAAACTTCTGACATTTTGTTATTAGATGCTAAATTATTCGATAATTACAGCCCTTTCTTTTTTCTTTCTCTCTCCCTTTCTTTCTTCCTTCTCTTTTTCCTTCTCAAGTAAGCTCTATACCCAATTTGGGGCTTGAACTCAGGCATCTGAGATCAGGAGTCACATGCTCAACCAACTGAGCCAGCCTGGCAGACCAAAGCTATTTCTTATATCCCTAAAATATAAGATCTGTCATATATCTATCTAAGATATAGATCTGTCTTATTGATCTATATTTGTTTTGCACTAGTACCATATGACTGTGATTAGATATGTTCTAGGATGTACTCTAATATCTGAAAGGCCTACAACCCACCTACTCATGGATTTCTTCTCCAGAATATTTTGCCCTTTCCTTTTTTTTTCCCCCACGCTAAAATCACTATTCTTAAAAACTTAGGATTTTGATTGGAACACTTTAATCTATAAAACTTTAGTATAAGCATTTATTTAGTCTTCACATACAGGATGACAGTATTGTCTATACTTGTTCAAGCTTTTTATATTAACCTTGTGACCACTTGGAAAAAGGGTAAGTAGAATGGAAATCAGAAGCCAGACTGTATGCAGTTGAGTGAGGGGTTAAAGAAGATAACAAAATGTAAACAGTTGACAACATTTTATTCCTCTGAAATACCTGGAGAAGATAAAGGACAAGACAAAGAATGAGATTGAGAAAGGGCCAATAAGAAATTTTTCAGTAAAGGAAGAATCTGAATATGATTATAAACGGAGGGAAATAAGCCACAAAAGAGTGATAGATTGAGAGGACATTTGATGAAAAGAGGAAAAGATCAGAAGGTGGTGGGACAGCAAAAGCATGAGGGGTAGGATTACAAATGCAGGAATATGAGAAACAAGGAAAAAGCAAAGAAACAGGCTAGATGAATAAAATGCCCTAGATTAGCATGTTTAATTATATTTTAAAACTAACTCTGATATATCCTTTGATACACCTCTACTACTTCCAACAGTGGGGCAAGAGCATGTATCTGTTTTGCTGTAACAGTGATGTCCTGGGGACCTCCTAACTCCCCCTTTCCCCTTACGCCCATCTGCTAGTATTCATTTACTTAGCTGGCAGATCGGGATGCTTCATACTGCAGTATGAAAAGCGGAGGCTTTTGCTCCCAGGAAGGCATTTTCTCCAGGTCTCCTTTCCTGACCAAAGGCTGCCATGGTGGCATAGGAGGCTGAATTTGGAAGAAGAGGTATGAGGGGTGTGTACTGATTATTAACTACAAACGGATTTCATGTTGTAAATCAAGTTTACTCCATCCCGATCTCCAAACTACCTGGCCATTTTTGTGAACCTTCAAAAAGTCTATGATAATACACTTGTTTAAGCACAACTTTTCCATCAGTAACTGGATGAGTCGGGGTTTATTTTTTTCGCATATGGGACTGAGTAAGCAACTGGTCAGAGAAAGGGTTGCTGCAATCAATCAACACAGGTACTTCAGGGTCGCAGATGGAAGGACACGCAGGCTTGTGGCTTCAAGTTTCAAAATGCGGGATGCAACAAATTTCTGTATGAAGCACTACTACACTGACATTTAAGTGATGCCGGAAGAAGCCTGGATGCTGGGCTACACCACCCATTTTACTCCTTTATTCACAAATCGTCATTAATTGCAGTAATTGTATTTGTTGCCTACTACTATTACTATCGCTCTTTCTCGGGGGGGGGGCGGGGGGGACTGCATACTCCAACAAAACAAAAATTTGCTCTGCTTTAAAGCCCTGTTTGAGGTGATGCCTTCTGGCCTGGAAGATCGTTTAGTTCATATGCTTCCTCACTGCCAAAATCTTCTGCACCGTCTCAAACTGGAAATCAGAAGGGCTGTGCCCAGAGGGCCAGCATCTATCACCTGCGTGTGCGCTCATTACCTTGCCCACGGTGCTCGCCACACCATGTCCACTGCTTCTCTCGCTAGGGCCGGTGCTCTCCCAAATAAACGCCCCTCGTCCCAAAGGCCAGGGACAGTTCTGCTCATGAGCCTGCAACCCAACTCCTCTGAACAAGGAGTCGCTTTCGGGCGGGCCCTGCTGCGACAGCCTTGGCCAAGTTCACCTTCCTTCCGAGGAGGATGCTGCTCACACCCGATAGGGCCTTGGGGTCTGTGTCCCCCACTGCGCTCGCCCCCGACCGGGCCCCGGAGCTGTGGGAGCTGCGCGGTTTCCTGCCCTCGGGAGCCCGGCGCCCAGCAGGTGCCGGCGGGGGCGCGGCGGGGCCCGGAGCACCGCGGGGCCGGGGCCGGGGCGCCGGGGGCAGCGCACTCGCGACGCAGCCGGCCCGGGGCGCCCGGACTCACCTGGCAGCGCCGCCGGCCGGAGAGCGGGGAGGGCCGCGGAGACCAGAAAGCTCGCCAGTTTGGATCCTCGGCCTTTTCCACCCTTTCTCCTCCATTAAATCCAGAGCCCGTCACATGATAACCAAGAGAGAGATCTCAGTTCCGCCTCGCCGGGGCAGCGCGGCGGCGGCTCCGGGCTCCAGCTCGGGCCATGCCCACATCCGGGGCGGGGCCTCAGCGCCCCCAGGCCCGCCCCCTCTCTCTATAGGCAGAGACGGTGCCAATCCGGGTTCAGAGGCCCTTCGCCTTGTGCTAATTGGGCCGTTTGGCCACACTGCGAACCAACCGACCTTTCCTGACGTTCGGGTTTGTCAAAAAGGCGGCTGTAAAAGGCGGCACTAGGCCCGCCCCCCTCCCGCCACGGGCTAGGAGCCCCGTCAGTCTCAGCGCCGCCCGGAGGGCCCGTGGCCCCATTGGTCGCCCCCACGCCAATCAGGCCGCCGGCCCCGCCCCCGCGGGCGCCCCGCCCCTCCCGCCCGCCCCGCCCGCGCGCCGAGACTGCGGGCTCCGGCGCAAACCCCGCGGGAGAGGGGGTGGGGCGGCGGCCGTGGAGGAGCGCGCCCGCCGGCAGCCTCGTCGCGACCGCTCCGGCTCCCGCAGCGGCGGCGGCGCTCGCCTCGGAGCCTCCCGCGCGCTCCCCAGCCGCCTCCTAGCGGCGCGGCGCCCGCTCCTCCGGTAAGAGCCGGCATCGCCTCCGCGCCCGGGCGGGCCGTGGCCGGTCTCTGGCTTCTGACAGACCCCGGGGCGGCAGCGGGACGAGGGGGCAGAGCGGCGGGCGGGACGCAGGCGGGGGCTGCGGGGCCGCGGGGCCGGCGCGTCGCCCTCCCCCGCGGGCGACTCCCCGGGCGGCCGCTGGCACCTGCGCGCGGGCTCCGCCGCGGTCGCCTCCCATCCTCGGACCGCTGCAGCGGCTCAGCCTCCCGGCTCCGGGCGCGCGCCGTCCTCGAGCCTCGAGGGGGTCGGGCCGAAGCCCCCCGCGCCCCGCGCCCCGCGCCGCCGCCTCCTGGGCTCCCTCCCCCGGCGCGGGGCTGGGGGCGCGGCGGGCGCGGGGCTGGGGGCGGGGGGCCGAGCCGCGGCGGCCGGGGGACCACGCAGGGTCTCGGCCGCGCTGTGCGACGCGCGCGGACTGCGGCGCCGGTGCCGCCAGCCTCCCGGGCCGGGACCACCCCGCCGCCCGCCGCCCGCCGGACCCGCCTCGTCCCCGGCCGGCCGCTGCGGACAAGCCAGTTCTGGTGTGGCTCCCCGAGTCCCGACTTCCAAACTCAACACCTCCTTCTCTAACTTTGGAGATCATTCTGTCACTGGTCCATCACTCTTTATTTTTAGCCTAACCAAAAAAACAAAAAAAAAAGAAAGAAAGAAAAAGAAAAGGGAACTGCTTTATATCATCCTATGCCGACTAGGCAGTGCAGACTCTGAAACATCTATTAATCCAAGTATTGGCATACCAAGCTCTGTTCAGATTCGTGAATTAGTCCCTATTTTGTGATGCACACTTGCTCTCTCTGTTTATGGCATCTCCTGCTTACCTTGAGGTTTTTGTTGTTGTTGTTAATTGGATGCTTTGATTTTACAGTTTTTGGTTAGCTTTAGGATTTTTCTTTGTTTCTCCACACACACACACACACACACACACACACACACCGCGCATCCCCGAGACTTTGCGTTTAGTCATAGTATTTGCTCTTGTTTGTAGAGTTCATGTTTTTCTTTTTTTAATCGTTTCCTCCCAAATTGGATTTTCTCATAACATTTTTAAAGTTGGAAGGGGGAATTCTGAGAATTTGGAAACGATGCGCTTTAGCCTAAAGTGCTGTAAAATAGCAGAACAATTTGAAATCCTAACTTCTTGGAGTCGACATTGCTAAGTTTAGGAGAAGGCAGGGGGTGTCCCCGGCCAGCTGTAGTTCCAGAGGGAAGGAATCCAGAGGTCTGGGGAGAATGAGCCGCGCCGCTGACACCAGACCCAGGGTGGTTCCAGGAAAATTTCTTGCTGGGAAAATAGCCTGCCTCCCACACAGGTTAGTTGTGTGCATGCATCAAATACTGTTAAGTTCGGTCCTAGTAAGGTAGGAAGTGTCTTTTCTAATTTTTTTTTTTTTTACCACTTTCTGATATGGAATGAAAATGTAGTAAGAGAAAAAAGTATGACGTACAGTGGGGGCACTCTTGTATAGTTAAACCTCCCAGCATAGACTTTGAGTCCCAACTGGCAATGGACGGTTGGCCCTAAAAATCAGGTAGCTGCCCTGAGCAATTTTTATTTGATTATTATTTTTTAAAATATGTATCTATTTATTTTAAGTAAGCTCTACACCCAACGTGGGGCTTGAACTCAACAACGCGGAGATCAAGATCACATGCTCTGGTGACTGAGCCAGCCAGGCATCCTGGCCTGAGCAATTTTATTTTATTTTTTTGGCTCAAACAGTTTTTACGCTAGCCCATTTAATACAAAATTGCAAGGAATTTGTAATTAAAAAGGCTACACTAGACTAAGCCAAAGAAAATTTAGAATGGCATGTAGAAAAAATGGGGATCGAAAAATTATTTGGATTGCTTCCATCCCATCTTGTTTAATCTTTATAAAGCTGTGAGATATGAACTGTGATTACGGTTCTGTTTTATAGATGAGTTAACCAAAGCCTAGCTTAACTCATTTGTTCAAGACTTCTCAGCTCATAATTGGTGGAGGTGGGATTCAAAGCGAGGCAATCTGATTACAAAGCCTCCATTCTCAGCCAGTATGCTTTACCACCACAGGGCTTCTTAGAGACTGGGTGCAAGGAGACTAATCAGTGGAAAATAATGCTGCAAAATCATAAACAGAATGAGGATATTATACATATTCAGTAACACTTTGAGTCACTGTATATAGACACTGTTGAGTATTGCTGGGGGCGTAAGGATGGTGTCACCTTTCTTGTCTTTAGTAAGGGAGAGAAACAAATAAGGATAATATAACACAATATATACTATAAGAGAGTGCCATAGAGTCTGTAATTTAATGCAAGAGAATTTGGTTGAAGTTTAGACACACTGGCATTTGAATTCCTGGTTGGCTTTGTTCCCTTTAACATGATAGTAAACCTTTTTTCAGCTGCAGTTTTCTTATCTATCCATTAAGTGGAGAGGATGTTACTTCAGAGGGGAGTATTAAGCATTAAATAGAATATGTAAAGTCCTGGCACACTGGTAAGCCCTGAATGAAGAAGACTGAATAATATTCAGAGACAGTGGAGAAGGGGTTGGAGGTGTAGCAGGAGCTATCACTGGAGCCCTAAAGGGTAAATAGTAGTTTTCATTGTTGGGGAAGGAAGGCATCTCACTCGGGTAGAACAGGATGCAGGGTCACAGACCAGGAATATGGATTGTTGAGGGAATAGCAAGTAATTGTAGCTTTGTGTAAAAAGTATTTGCGAAGGTCAAAATTTAAGTGGTAATTGTATATAAATGTGGCTCGTCAAGGTGACCACTACCGGGTTTTGGCAGTTGGAAATTGCATATTTAGGTATTAAAATTATAGGAAATTCTCAACAGTTTTGTGCAGTGTTACGCTTTTGTTTAATATTTACCTTTTAATACCTTTTAATTTTCCCCAGTGTCAGTTAAAACTTCTTTTCCAAATGTGTCCAGCTAAGCAGTTTCATCATTTCATTGCAGTATTTCATTCTAAGCTGTAAAGGAAGATTTACACCACTAGAGGCATTTGCACTTAATTTGTGGAATATATTTTGGGATTATTTATAAAAGAAGAATCTTGAAGTGACTTGACTTTCCTTAACCCCTGTACCTAGTATGTAGCCACACAGGGCTAATATTGCAAACTACGCTTTGTATATATATATATGTTGACTGTCTTTTCTGAATCCAAATTTGAGACATAACAGTGGGACAGAATGTTTTAAATTGGGGCTGTTCTTTAAAAATCTGAGAAAAAGTCCCATGTGTATGTCTTCCCTTCAGGTTAGCACAGAACCATAAATACTGTCATTGGATTTACAAATGTAGATCACTTCATGACCAGAATTATTTGGCTAAGTTGAAAATCTTACATGCCATTATAGGAAAGCTGCATTTTTATTCCAACTTGTTAGTCTCATACAAATCGCTAAAATGACACAAAATACAGAGATCAGATTTCACTTCAAAAAAACTGCTTCTTGGAACAGGTAGTTTCAGAGCACAAGGAAAGAAAATATGCTGGACTTCGTTCTGAGTAGTGAACAGGAACTGGGCAGGAAATGGCTGTGGCTGAACCCACTACCTGATAATAATCATAACATGATTGAATTTGACATTTAATGAGAGGAAGTAAAGGGGGGAAAATGTGCACTGTATGCAGCTTTCCAGTTTTAGAAACAGTAGGGGAAAAGGGCTGTTAAAAGTGTTTCTACAGAAATTTTGAAGATACGTAGTAGGCAGTCATATTTGTTGCATGAATGGCAGCACCTTTGTAAAACATTCAGTAAAAGGTCTGTTACAGATAGTAAAAAATTTATGAAAGTTATGCGGCACAAGTTTTGGTGTTCTACAGACCTAGATTCAAGTCTCAATTCTACAGTCCATCTTGTATGACTCTGGGCTTATGTAATCTTTCTGAGGTTCAGTTTTGTTTGATCATAAAATGGAGATACTTACTGTGCAAGATTTTGAAAATTCAGTGAGCTAATGTATGGAAAGCACTTGGCACATTGCCTGGTTTCTAAGACATGTTCAAAAAATGGTTGTTGCTGTTATTTGATTAAGTTGAACAGGTGTGTTTTTTATTTTATTTATTTATTTACTTTAGAGAGGTGGGGGGTGGTGCAGGGAGAGAGAGGTAGAGAGAGAATCTTAAGCAGGCTCTATGCTGGGTGTGGAGCCAGGCACAGGGCTCGGTTTCACAACCCTAAGATGGTGACCTGAGCTGAAATCAAGAGTTGGAGCCTTGACTGAGCCACCCAGGTGCCCCCGACAGTGTGTTTTCTAAAAAAATACAATTCTCTAATAGAGTAAGGAGAGCCAGAAAATGACAAGTAAAATCTTAAAAGGAGGCAATAGGATGTTATACAGGCAGCAGGCAGAGTTAAATAAAAAATTGAGTCATTGCAACCACATACAAAACAAGGGAAAAGATGAGAGGGCTTCATATTCTCACTGTTTTTTTCTGCAGGAAGTAGGTCAGACTCATTAAACCAAATAGAGTAAATAAATAAGATTTTACTATTCTATTTTTTTTTTTTTTAATGATAGTCACACACAGAGAGAGAGAGAGGCAGAGACACAGGCAGAGGGAGGAGCAGGCTCCATGCACCGGGAGCCCGATGTGGGACTCGATCCCTGGTCTCCAGGATCGCACCCCAAAGGCAGGCGCCAAACCGCTGCGCCACCCAGGGATCCCCAGATTTTACTATTCTAAATGACAACAAAAAGAATACTGAAATTGGGTCTCTTGTACTGTGAGTGAGTTTAGTATATACATGGAAAGGGGCTTTCTTTTCTCACATCCCTTAGCCACATTCTTATCTCTGAAATTCTTTTAACAGATAAAAATCATTAATTTTATAGTTCTAGAGAAGGCTTTAATTGCAAGTAATCCTGGGAGGTAGAGCAGGTTAATTTAACTACAAGTATTTGCTAAGTATTGATTCCCTATATCCCATTGCCTACAATATATCTTTTGGGTCCTGAATGTCTAAATGTATCAGGTATTGAAAATTAAACATATCTTCTTGTTCCCAAATCTGTTTCTTCTCTGTGTTCCCTATCCTAATGAGTAGTTCTTCTAGTGTTCAAGGCAAGCATCATAAAGCATCCTTACTCTTTCACTTTCTGTACCTTTCAGGTCAAGTCAGTCACTACATCTGGTCTCTCTCTTTACTAGCTGTCCATTTTCTAACCATGCCCTGCCCCAACTCCCACCTCTCATTGCCATTGACTTATTTCAGACATTCATCATTTTTTCCCCAGATTATTATCATTAGCCTCCTTGGTTTTAGTTAAGCTCGTATTAATCAGTTCTTGACACAGCTTCCTTCCAGAATGATGCTGCTGGATGCTAATGTAGTCATATTAAAATTATATCCTTAATGCTAGCACATGATGATAGTTAATAAATATTAGATCCCTCCATGTATGTTAAACTTAAGATAATACTGAATGACTTACATACCTATACCTAAGAGTTTTCTATACAGGAAAGGTTTTAACAACTATTTTAATTTCATTAATAGAGGGCTATTTAGTTTATTTCTTTGTTTTTTGAATGAGCATTAATAGTTTGTATCTTTTTTTTTAAAGATTTATTTATTTGAGAGAGAGAGAATGGGATGGGGAGGGGGGAGCAGAGGGAGAGGGGAGAGAGTCTTAAGCAGACACTTTGAGCACAGAGCCTGACTCAGGGCTCAGTCACATGACTGTGAGATCACTACTTGAGTTGAGACCCAAGAGTTGGATGCTTAAATGACTATTCCACCCAAGGGCCCCAATAGGTTATCTTTCAAAGAGTTTGTCTGTTTAATATAAATTGTTAAATTGGCATAAAATTGTTTGTAATATTCTCTTATTATCTTTTTAATATTTTAAAAAGATCTATAGCTATGTCCTTTCTCTCATTCCCGCTGTTAATTTGTGTATTTTTTTCATTTTTCCCTTTTCAGTTTGGTTAGAGGTTTGTCTGTTTTATTGATACTCAGAGGAGCAGCTCTTGGTTTTCTTCACTGATTTTTTTGTTCTCAATTTCATTGATTTCTATTCTTTATTATTTCCTTTCTGCTTGTTCACTTTGCATTTTATTTGCTTGAATCTTAAAAACTTAGCTCATTAATTTATTTTCTTCTGATATAAATGTTTAATGCTGTAAAATTTCCTTCTAAATAGTGCTTTGGCTGCATCCTATGAACTTTGCTATGGTGTATTTTCATTTTTATTCAGTTCAGAAATCCTTGCTGACTTTGTTATTTCTTCTTTGATTCCATTGGTTATAAATGAGTATGCATGTGGGATTTTTCAGGTATTGATTTCTGATTTAATTTCACTGTACTCAAGAGAATGTACATGGTAAGATTTGAATCATTTTAAATTTATTGAGACTTATTTTATGGCCAAGAATATGGTCTGCCTTGGTAAATGATTCATGTGCACTTGAAAAGAAAGTTGGGTGGAGTGAGCTATAAATGTCAGATCAAGTTGATTGATAGAATCAAGCAGTTTTTGAGAGAAGGGTATTGAAATCTCTGATTATACTTGTGGATTTGTCAATTTCTGCTTATACTTTTATCAGTTTCCCTTCGTATATTTTGAATTTCTGTTACTAAATTCATGCATATTTAGGATTGTTGTGATTTCTTGATGAATTGGATCCCTTTATCATTGTGAAATGGGTCTGTTTATTTCTGGTAATATGCTTTGCTTTACAATCTACTTTGTCAGTATTACCTCTCCAGCTTTCTTTTGATTGGTATTAGTTAGCATGGTGCATCCTTTTCCATCCTTTTGCTTTTCTCTATTTGTGTGTTTGTATTTGAAGTAGATTTCTGGTAGATAGCATATAGTTCCATCTTTGTGTGTTTTTTTTATCGAGTCTCCTTATCTTTGCTTTTTAATTTAGACCATTTATATTTAATATGATTATTGATATTGTTGGGTTTAACTCTATTATTTTGCTATTTGTGTCTTTTTTTTTTGTTCAATCTGTTTTTTTTTTATTTTTGCTTTTTGCCTTCTACTTTCTATTATTTGTTTTTTATGACTCCATCTTTAACCTATCACAGTCTAATTTTGGGTAAAATATCACTTCACATATTATATAACAACTTTATGACACTACAGTTCCATGTCTCTTTCTTATTCTTGTGTTGTTGTCATACATTTTAGTTCTACATGTGTTTAAATCCCACAATATATTTTTAGTTTTTTGGCTTTAAATGGTCAATTCTCTTAAGTGGATTTTTTTTTTTAATTTTTTTTTAAGTGGATTTAAGAATAATAGGAGAAAGGCTCTTATTTGTCCCATATTTGTTCCATTTTCAAGGCTCTTCATTCCTTTGAAATTCCTTTTCCATCTAGTATCACTTTCCTTCTGCCTGAATGATTTCCTTTATCATTTATTATAAGCTGAATTACTGCTGATGAATTCTTCCAGCTTTTATATGTCTGAAAAAAACCTTTTTTGGTATTTCAGTTTTCAAATACATTTTTTGCTAGCTATAAAATTCTAGTTGGACAGTTTTTTTCTTTCAGGACTTTGAAGATACGACTTTAATGATGCCCCACTATCTTCTCATTTGTATTTTTCTGACATGAAATCTACTATTTCCTTTATTTCTTTATACTGAAACTGTCTTTTTCTTTCTTCTGGCTACTTTTTTTTTTTTTTTAAAGATTTTTATTTATTTATTCATGGGCGACACAGAGAGAGAGACAGAGAGACACAGGCAGAGGGAAAAGCAGACTTCATGCAAGGGATCCTGACGTGGGACTTGATCCTGGGTCTCCAGAATCAGGCCCTGGGCTGAAGGCAGTGCTAAACCACTGAGCCACCCAGCCTGCCCTCTCTGGCTACTTTTATTTATTTTTTTATTATTATTTTTTTTAATTTTTTTATTGGTGTTCAATTTACTAACATACAGAATAACCCCCAGTGCCCGTCACCCATTCACTCCCACCCCCCTCTGGCTACTTTTAGAATGATCTCTTTACCACTGGTTTGAAGAACCTTTTATTGTGATGTGCTTTGGTGTAATTTTATGTTTCTTATGCTTGGTGTTAGTTGAGCTTCCTGGGTTTGTGGATTTATCATTGTCACCAAATTTAGAATATTTTGGCCATTATTATTTCAAATAGGTTTTCTTTTTTCCTTCACTCTCTCTTTCTTGTACCTTAGTTACACATATGTTAACCAATTGATATTGTTCCACACCCTAACTAATACTGGATTTTTTTCGTTTTGTTTTTTCTTTTTTCCTCTCTTTGTTTCAATTTGAATAATATCTATTGCTAATCTCTTCAAAATTCCTGACATTTTCTTGTACTGATTTCTGATATTCTGTTAATCTTATCCATTGTATGTTTCTTGTTAGACGCTGTATTTTCATCTGTAGAAGTTCAATTTGAACCTTTTTATATCTTCAGTGCTCCTTAACAGTGCTCATGCTTTCTTCTTTTACTTTCTTAAATATATGGAGTCTATAATAGATTTTTTCTTTTAAATCACGGTTAAAAATACATAACCTAAGATTTGCCATCTTAACCATTTTCACCCTTTTTTTTTAACCAGTTGGAGAGTAGTAAGTATATTCACATTGTTGTGAAACAACTCTATGAACTTTTTCATTTTACCAATCTGAAACATCTCTTTTCTCTTTTCTGCAGACCCAGGTAACTACCTTTCTACTTCTTGTCTTTATGAATTTGACTATAGTAGGTACCTTATATAAATGGAATCATACAGTATTTGTCTTTTTGTGACTAGCTTATTTTACTTAGTAAAGTCCTCAAGATTCATCCATGTTGTAGTTTATGACAAGATTTCCTTTAAGGCTGAATAATATTTTATTATATACATATGTATATGCATGTATACACACATATACATACACATATTTAGACCATTTATATTTAATGCAAAGGAATATAATGTTTTAATGTCTTTCCTTACTTATCCTATCACTTTTATCATTTCTGGGTCCATTTTAGAACTGATTTTTCAGTTACGATGGATTGTATTTTCCTATTTCTTTTTCATGCTTGCTAATTTTTGTTTGGATGCCAGACACTGTAAATTTTGTTGTTTGAAGCTACCTTTCCTTTGCATTATTTTTAATATTATTTTTAATATTTTGAGCTTTCTTCTGGAGCACAGTTAAGTTACTTAGAAATAGTTTAAGTTACTTAGAAACACCTTAATTTTCCAAACAAAATTTTTACTTTTGTTAGTTGAAACCTGAGCATCCTTTAGTACAAGGTTAATTTGTTCCTAGTACAGACATAATACCCTTCTGAATATTCTGGTGCCTATTGTTACAGGATTTCTTCACTCTGTGAACTCTTATCATCCCTAGGTGAACGTTGGTAATTGTTCTTCTTGCTCCTTTCTGGTGGTTCTGTCCCTGGTTTCAGATAGTTTCCCCACGTACATGTGCTGATCACATGTATGTATTCAGCAGGAGACTCAGAGGGAATGTTCTGCAGAACTCCAGAGCTTTCTTTGTGCTACCTTTTCTTCTCTGGTACTTTGCTCTGGGAACTGTAGCTGCCTTGGTGTTCCCTCTTATCTGTCTTCTCAATTTGAGGAGTCTGTCTGGATCTGATTTTCCCATCTTAGTACTGCATCCTGGAAACTCTACACTTGGGGAATCATATGGCTTACTTTTGTTGCCTCTTTCAGAGATTGTGCCATCTGTTGCCCAAAGTCTGAAAACTTTTCATTATCATGTCTGTGTTTTTAGTATTTAAGATTAATCCTGTCCCTGATACTCCATCATCTTTAGAAGTGGAAGCCCTGGGGCACCTGTGTGGCTCAGTGGTTGAGTGTCTGCCTTTGGCACAGGTTGTGATCCTGGGGCCCCCTGATTGAGTCCTGCATTGGGCTCCCTGTGGGGAGCCTAGTTTTCCCTCTGCCTATGTCTCTGCCTCTCTGTGTCTTTCACGAATAAATAAAATCTTTAGAAAAAAAGGTTGAAGCCCTGTATATTAAATTTTAAAGTCAAAATTTTAATGGGAAGTACATAAAATACCATTTTTTATTGTTTTAATTAAGTCCCATGATTTCAAAATGTATTAGCTATGCATACCCAGAACTAAAGTATACCATATGTTTTGACTAGATGAATTTGTCTATGTTCATCTTCCTCAGCATTCCTATTTCATTTAAAACAAGTGTAGGAATGTATGAGTTAAAAGATGAGCAACTAATTGCATTTTCTTCTTTTATAAACCTAGTTCTCATGAGAAAAATTGTGTGATTGTGAAAAACATGACTAGATTATTACCATGGGAAATTAATGAGAAGTGTTTATTTCTCCAAAGGTGTAATCATTCAGTTTTTATCATCATTGGAAAATATTTGCAACAATGACTAAAAATGCTGCTGTGGTCCAGAGTTATCTTTTATATTTTGAGTAGTCAATTTAACTTAACCTTTGAAGTAATAGGTGTTAAACACTGTTAAAAAATCTCTGTGGAGGGGGCAGCCCCTGTGGCGCAGCGGTTTAGCGCCGCCTGCAGCCCAGGGCGTGAACCTGGCGACCCTGGATCGAGTCCCACATCCGGCTCCCTGCATGGAGCCTGCTTCTGCCTCTGCCTGTGTCTCTGCACCTCTCTCTCTGTCTCTATGAATAAATAAAACCTTAAAAAAAAATTAAAAAAAAATCTCTGTGGAGGAAATGGTTTTTAAGGTATTAGAAGAGTATATCTAAAAATCTATCTCATTGATCATAGGCAACTGAAATGACCTTTTTCTTTTGATGGAGATAGATTTGTAAGTTTGTAAAATCAGGATATAGGGATAGTTTTCTTCTGCTTATCCTGTTCTTTTCCATCACTGAAACCACACTAGATGAGAAAATAAGCTTAAATTATAAGAGGAAGGCTTTATGTATATTGATTGTGTATAGAAAATTAGCATGTAAAAGGTATTTTAAAGCTGAATTAAAACTTATTATAGCTTTTTTATTTGGAAATAGTTTCAGACTTTCAGGAAAAGTTATATAAGAATAGTATAAGAGTGCCTAGGTGGCTCAGTTGGTTGAGCATCCAGCTCTTGATTTAGGCTCAGGTCATGATCTTGGAGTCCTGGGATTGAGCCCTACATCATGCCCTGTGCTCAGCAAGGAGTCTGCTTGGGATTCTCTCTCTCCCTCTCCCTCTGCGCCTCCCCCTGTTTATGCTTTCTCTCTATCCTTCTCTAAAATAAATAAAGTAATTTTAAAAAGAATAGTGTAAAGAATTTCTGTGTATCCTTCACCAAGATTAACTATATATTAACATTTTCCTACATTTCCTTTATCCTTACTTTTATCTGTATGTACAGATATATTTTTTTATCTGACTCCATTGAGTCATGATATTTCTTTACCTCTACACATGTCAGTTTTATTTCCTAAAAATAAGATGATTCACAAACATAAGCAAAGACTAGTGATCAAAAACCAGGAAATTAACTTGGATACAATACTGTTATTTAATCTGCTGATTTTATTCACATTTTGCCAATTGTTACAATACTATCCATGTAGCAAAAGAACATCCAGGATTACCTGCTGCATTTAGTTGTCGTGTCTCTGTAGTTTTTGTTAAGCTGGAATATTTCTTAAGCCTTTATTTGTATTTACTGATAATTGACTTTTTAGAAAAACTGTTGAGATATTGTTTTGTTGCATGTCTTTCATTTTAGTTTGGTTAATTTTTCTTCCAAGATTGGATTCAGGTTTTATACTTTGGGCAGGAATACTGAAGATAAAATGTGTTTTTCACAGTGCATTATATCAGTAAGCAAATGCTGCAATTTCTCTTATTTCTGGTGGTGATAACTGATCATTGAGTTAAGGTGATATCTGCCAGGTTTCTCCAAGGTAAAGTCACTCTTTGTAGCTAATTAGTATCTGTGGAGAGATACTTTGATCATGTAAATATCCTATTACTCTCAAACTGGCCCAGTAGCTTTAATGTTTATTGATGTTTCTTGCATGAATCACTTATTAATATGGTTGCTTAAAAGTTCTCATCACAGGGGCCTGGGTGGCTCAATGGTTGAGCATCTGCCTTCAGCTCAGGTCATGATCCCGGGGTCCTGGGATCAAGTCCCACATCATGCTCCCCACAGGGGTGGCTCAGTCAGTAAAGAATGCAATGACTCTTGATCTAGGGCTTATGAGTTCAAGTGCCACGTTGGATATAGAACCTACCAAGAAAGAAGTTCTCATCACAATGAAAAAAATTTGTAATTGAGGTGATAGATGTTAACCAAATTTATTGTGATAATCATTTCACAGTATATATATATATCAAATCATGTTGTACAACTTAAACTTATGCAGTGTTATGTATCAGTTATATCTCAGTAAAACTGGGAAAAAAAGATTATTGCCAAATGGTGACTTTTTTTTTCTAATTCTCTAATTTCTTCTGTGTTAGCTGGCTTCCTGCTATAAAGAAAAGCTTCCCTCTCTTATTCATTCATTCATTCATATCGGTATAGACTCATTGATCCTTATTTTAACTTTTAATAACGTCCCTGTCATTCTTTGAGCACCTTCTTACTTTCTCATCCCATGAGATGTTCCAGAATAATTTCGTACTGTCTTTGTGCCAACTGGAATCAAGCATTTCTCTAAGGAGCCTTGTTTTTTGTTGTTGTTTTTTTTTTGTTTGTTTGTTTTTTTACTGTAGAATGGTATTTACAGATTTGTTGCTTATTGCTACTAAGAAATCATTTCTTTTAGGTGCTCTTAGTGGATATAAATAAATGTATATGTATGAGTATGTATATGTGTGGATGTGTGTAATACACCTTTATTTTCAGAAAGGATTATTGAATTAAGCAATGTCATGGCTACTAAGAATAAAAAAATGAATATATTCTTAAACTGCATGGCCAAGTGATCATGTCTCAATTAATACAAGTTATAATAAGTCTATTGTGCTTTTTATTTTTCAGATAAATAGATTATTTTGTCAGTCAACTAGATTTCAGGAATTATTTAGGTCTTATTTGATGAGGAAGATGATTGGATAATGAGATGTATGGAAATCATGTTCTGTGAAGAACAGTTGAAGGAGCTAGGAATGTTTAGTCTGGGGAAAGAAAGATTAACAATAGCATATATTATATATTATTTTTATTTGAAGGCTGAAGTTGTAAATATATTTTAAGTATATAACTAATACAGGTTAATGTATAATACAGAGACATTTGTCTCTGGAAATGTTTGTCTCAAAGGAAAACTTTGAGGCAAACTCACTTTTAATGCAGTGAGCTGCCTTGAAAAATTCAAACTCAGTTATTACCTCTGTTAAATCAGAAGGAAAGTTTGCCCATTTTTATATAATTAATTCGTGCTGTGAGAAATTGGAACTACTTGAAAGATGTCTTAGTATGCTATATTTAGTGGCTTAGTTAATTGTATGTCTCACAAGATGCATCACAAGATGAGGAAAGGATTCTGTTCTAAATAAGTGTAAGACGTAACGTGTACATAGTCTCCTCTTAGATATTTATAATGCACATAAGAAGGTTCTGAGAAGTCCTTAAGTCAGGCAACTTTTATCTGACTTTTTCTAAACTAGTAGATTTAGGGAACAGGTTAGGCTGCAGGTGTAACATACATACATGGTATTTAAACTAAGGTACCTGAAGTGAGCATCAAGGGACTGAGTAAAGCCAGAGAAGATGTCCAAGCACTGAGCTCAGGGAGAAGAAGAGCGCCAGCAAAGAAACTGAGGAGTAGCCAGATGATTAGGAGCAAACCCAAGAGAGATTTTCTAGAAGCTCAGTGAATAAAGTGTTCCAGGAGGAAGGAACATAATTGACTGCATCATATACTGCAGGTAGGTTGAGTACAATGAACAACTGAGACTTGACCATTGGATTTAGCAACTAGAAGTCATTGGTATCCTTCAAGAGTTTTCGGTAAAGTGTGGGGAGTGAAGGCATAGTTGGATTGAAGACAGAAGGTGGAGAAATTAAAAGAGGTAGCAAAACTTTGCTGTGACAGAGAGAAGAGAAATGGAATAGTTGCAGTTATTGAATACCTTCTGTCATCTTTTATTGTTGAAAAGATAAGGCAAAAATGAAAAGAGCAAACTCTGTAGTTGAGCTCGTGATTCTGGTCTAAGTGGTAGTTGTAGCAGGTTTATAAAGTACTTTTCTCTGTGGTATGGATTTGAATGGGCTAAAAATTGAAGTATTGGTTTCCTGATTTATAGAAAATTCCCTCAGATTAGAAGAGCACTGTAATTTTAGTGGCTGTTAAAGCATGTTGCATTCTTGAATTTCCAGGCAGTTTAGGCCACTTGGCTTGGTAGTTAGTAGCAATATGGAGCAAAGCCCCCAAATTTTGTTTTTATTAATCCTGAATTGATGATGTAATATATTGGCATTACATAAAATAGTGAGATTTGTTGACTAGCAATATGTTCATCATTTTAAAAATGACTTCATTTCCAACGACAGTTGAAAGAAACATCAGTAAACATTAAGAAGTATTCTGATACATGTAAAGCCATACATGTTAGCTTTAAATTGGCCACTGCAACTATAAGACCAGAAAACCGAGGGAACATAATTTGGTTCTCATTTCTACTTTACCATTAACCCTCCATCTACCTTCTTAGAACTAAGTCCAGTCACTAAGTCCTATTACAATTGATTCTTGTTACTCATGGTAGTTGTGTTCTATAAGGTGGCAGCAAACACTGAATTAGTGAACATTGAAGCATAGGTCCTAGAAGAAATACAGGATTAAGTTCCTGTAAGCCACTGGTCACATTTTCATCAACTGATCAATGCATAACCTTGTTTCATATGTATTACTGTTTAAAGACATTTATGGTTTATTGTTGGTTTATTAACGTTGAATTCATGACCAACAGTACTAGAACTCATATGTAAATGAAAACTTATCTAACATACATTTTCTTCATAAGCTATTTCAAGGCCTTTTAAAGATTTTTGTTTAAATACAGTTCAGTTAACATATTCTGTATTATTAATTTCAGAGGTAGAACTTAGTGGTTCATCAGTTGCATATAACACCCAGTGCTCATTACATCAAGTGCCCTCCTTAATGCCCGTCACCCAATTATCTCTTCCCCGCACCCCTCTCTCTTCCAGAAACTCTATTTGCTAGAGTTCAGCATCTCTTATGGTTTGCCTCCCTCTCAGTTTTCATCTTATGTTTCTTTCCCTTCCCCTATGCTCATCTATTTTGTTTCACATATGAGGGAAATCATATGGTATGTGTCTCTCTCCGACTAACTTATTTTGCTTAGCATAATACCCTTTCGTTCCATCCATGTCGTTGCAATGGGAAAATTTCGTTCCTTTTTTTTTTTTTTTTTAAAGATTTTATTTATTTATTCATGAGAGACACCGGGAGAGAGGCAGAGGCACAGGCAGAGGGAGAGGCAGCCTCCTTGCAGGGATCCCAATGTAGAACTTGATACCCTTGGGTCATGCCCTGAGCCAAAGCATGACATTCAAATGCTGAGCCACCCAGGCATCCCAACATTTCATTCTTTTTGATGGGATCTTGAGTAGTATTCTATGATGTGTGTGTACACACACACACACACACACACACACCACATCTTTATCCATTTATCTGGTTTTTTTTTTTAATTTTTTAATTTATTTATGATAGTCACACAGAGAGAAAGAGAGGCAGAGACATAGGCAAAGGGAGAAGCAGGCTCCATGCACTGGGAGCCCAACGTGGGATTTGATCCCGGGTCTCCAGGATCGCGCCCTGGGCCAAAGGCAGGCGCTAAACTGCTGCACCACCCAGGGATCCCTCCATTTATCTGTTGTTGGCTCTTTCCACATTTTGGCTAATTGTGGACATCGCTGCTATAATTATTGGGGTTCATTTGCCCCTTCAGATCGCTGTGTTTGTATCTTTTGGATAAATATCTAGTAGTGCAATTGCTGGGTTGTAGAGTAGTTCTATTTTTAACTTTTTGAAGAACCTCTATACTATTTTACAGAGTGACTGTACCAGTTTGCATTTCCAGCAAGAGTGTAAGAGGAATGCCCTTTCTCCACATCCTCATCAACATCTGTTGTTCCCTGAGTTGGTAATTTTAGCCATTTTGACGGGTGTGAGGTGGTATCTCATTGTGATTTTGATTTGTATTTCCCTGATGCCAAATGGTATTGAGCATTTTTAATGTGTTTGTTAGCCATTTATATGATATGTTTTCTTTGGAGAAATGACTGTTCGTGTCTTCTGCCCATTTCTTGACTCAGTTTTTTTGTTTTTTGGATATTGAGTTTGATAAGTTCTTCCTAGGTTTTGGATACTGGCCTTTTTCTAATGTATCATTTGCAGATATCTTTCCCATTCTGTAGATTGTTTTTTAGTTTTGCTAACTGTTTCCTTTGCTGTGCAAAAGCTTTTTATCCTAAAGAAGTCCCAGTAGTTCATTTTTGCTTTTGTTTCCCTTGCCTTTGGAGATGTACTAGAGCAAGAAGTTGCTGCAGCTGAGGTCAAAGAGTTTGCTGCCTGTGTTTTCCTCTCAGAGCCTTCTTGCATTGGGAACACTAGACAGCACTTCAGCACTACCCTTGGGAGCCATTTTGAACAAAAAAATCAGCGACAAAAAGCAAAAATTGAAAATTTGTCACAAAATAGACCACAAAAAGGAACTTACTTATAGTATGAAAGCTGTCCTAAGAAGACAGAGCATCATCTTGTTTGACCTCAGCTGGAAATCTGCTGGAAATCAGCCATCTCAAGCTTTTTGCTACTCTGTGCATGTCTGGAAATGATTAGGAAAGTACTATGAGTATTGATTTTGAGCTTACAAATTAAAAACTAAATAGCAGGCAAGTTTGCATAGAGCAGAATTTGTGAATAATGAAGACTATGTTAGGTAAGAGGTGGTTAATCCAATATATTAAATGAATATCTTGGAAGATATTTACATAATCAAATCATATTTAAGAATAGTAGGGTTCCAATTAACTGAAACTATAACTATTTGGAAATTGAAATCTAAAACTTGGTAGAGGCGCCTGGATGGCTTGGTGGTTGAGCGTCTGCCTTTGGCTCATATTTTGATCCCGGGGTCCTGGGGTTGAGTCCTGCATCGGGCTCTCCACCAGGAGCCTGCTTTTCCCTCTGCCTATGTCTCTGCCTCTCTCTCTGGGTCTCTCATGAACAAGTAAATAAATCTTAAAAAATAAAATTTGTTGTAATCTTTTCAAAGTTCTACTGATATTTGTCTTAAGAGTATAAGTCTGGTATCAATTCCATGGTGTGTGTTTTTCCCACACCACCAAGTAATTCTCCAGCTTCAGCTGGGTGTCCCGTAATTCAGCTTAATTCTGACATTATCACATCCTACCACTTAAGGGCTAGGTCCCACAAGACTGCTACCCTCCCCCATGCCAGTCACAAGTCCAAGTTATTTCCAAGGCCTCTGACTTACCTATAGATTGAAGGTTCCCATGACCCTCTCCTGGAATTCAGTTAATTTGCTAGAGAATCTCACAATACTCAGAGAAACATTTTACTTACTAGATTACTAGTTTGTTTGTTTTTTTTTTTTTTTTACAAAAAGATACAACTTAGGAACAGACAGATATAAGAGATATATAGGATATGATATGGGGAAAGAGCACAGAGCTTCCATGCTGTCTGAACATCACTGTCCCCAAATCTCCACATTTTCACCAACCTGAAAGCTCTTTGAATCATGTACTTTTGAGTTTTTATGGAGGTTTGATTACATAGGCATGATTGATTAAATCATCAACCATTGGTGATTGAGCTCAATCTCTAGCTGCTCTCTGCTCGCAGGAGATTGGGGGAAAGTAGAGAGTAATTGAAATGAATGTTCCAACTTTCCACTGGCAACCAGTACTCTTGTTTAGGTACTTTCTGAAAGTTACCTCATTATAACAAAAGACACCACTACCACTCTCACTGTGGAAAATTTAAAGGGTTTCAGGAGCTCTGGGCCAGTAGTAGGAACAAAAGCCAAATACAGTTGATCCTTCAGCAATAGGGATTTGAACTCCATGAATCCACTTATATGCAGATTCTTTTCGTAGATACAGTAGTGTGAATGTAATTTTTCATCCTTATGATTTTCTTTTTTTTTTTTTAAGAAAGTAGATCTTTTTTTTTAAGATTTTTTTTACTTATTTATTTATTCATAGAGACACACACACACACACACACACACACAGAGAAGAGGCAGAGACACAGGCAGAGGGAGAAGCAGGCTCCATGCAGGGAGCCCAATGTGGGACTCGATCCTGGGTCTCCAGGATCACACCCTGGGCCGCAGGCGGCACTAAACCACTGCGCCACTGGGGCTGCCCATCCTTATGATTTCCTTAATCATATTTTCTTTTCTCTAGCTTCTTTTACTATAGGAATACAAGATATAATAAATGCAACATACGGATTTGTAATCCGTTGTTTATGTTATCGTTAAGGCTTCCAGCCAACAACAGGCTATTTGTAGTTAAGTGTTAGAGAAGTGAGAAAAGTGAGAAATGTGGATTTTCAACTTTGTGGAGCAGGGGGATCTGTGGTGCAACCCCTTTTTATTCAAGGGTTTTATGTTTCTTACTATGAATTGAACTACCACAAACAGATGGTTATACAAAGTTTAGGAAAAATACAGCCCTAGAACACCATCCCCACATTTTCCCTTTCCGAGGCAAATACTTTCAACTTTTTTAGTTGATAAATTTTATTTACCTATCTTTGTAGAGATACATATATGACTTTGTCATCTACAGGAGCATGGAGAAATAGTCACTCAGTGGTATGCAGTGAGAATGTGGATCTGCCGCTTCATAGCTTTCAACTAGACCTCTTTTGTAGATCCCACCTTTACTTCTACTTCAGTGGAACCTGTGCCACAGTCTTTGAAGCTTTTGTTGGTTTTTATTATGTAAATTGGGTTGATACTCTCTTTTGTCCACTATTGTCTACTGCTGTCTTATATCTGCTAGATTGGTTACCAGTCATATATCTTATTTCAAGCTTCATTTTTATTTTTGTTTTCTCTCTATTCTCCCTGTCCTTATATGTACATGCGTTTGCTCTAGTTTCAGTTATATATTGTAAAGGAGTAGAATTAGATGCCTGTGTTTAGTCTGCTTTTTTTTCCTTGCTAGTTTGAAATACTTAAATCTAAAATAACTCTTTAAGTAATGAAGTTACTTGAACACCACTGCTTATATCTCATAATTTAATTTCTTAATGATCATGGCCTAGAAGAATCCAATATGATTTGTCAGATCAGAACAGGGAGAAAATTATTTTAGACAGAGGAAATGTGACAAGGACTAGAAGGCAAGCATGAAAATGGTACAGTCAGAAGCCCAAATGGCTAGATTATAGGATGTGTATTTGGATGGCAGATTGGAGAGGGTAGGTGAGACGTCTTATGTGGAAGAAGATAAAGATGTTGGATGCTGCTGATTGTAAAGGTGATAAACCTGTGATTGGGTTGTAAACAAAAAAAGGATATTTTGTCTGGTTAAACTATTTTCTTAGGCAATGGGAAATCATTAGATAATTTTAAGAAGATAGATATGATGAGATCAGGAGTTTACAAAGTGAAGGAGTAGTAAGAGACTGTTAGAGTAGTTCTGGTAATAGATGATGTGGACTTGCACCAGGTCTGGTAGTGGACCACGGAGGGGTTATATGAAAAATGTTTTGACAGTATGACAAATAGACTATATTAATTTATTCCTTAATACTTACTAGTTACTATCTGCCAGTTATCAAACAGGTGGTGGTGGGAAAGGGAAAGAGACAAGAAAGATTCTAGGGTTCCGTGCTTGAGTAGATAGTAAAAGAGGAGTTGATTTGAGGAGGGAAAATGCATTTTCGTGTTTTTTTTTTTTTTTCCCTTGGAGGTACTTGTAACAGGTTCACAGAAGAGCTTAATTTATGGTCCTATAGTTTCTGTTTAGTATTTTGAATTTATAAGAAGTGAAACTGGGTGTCTTCCCTTTACTTCCTCTGTTAGGAATAACAGAAGTAAAAGTGCAGATGTTGAGTTTTGTTAAAAAAAAAAATTCAATTGAGTGATTTTAAAGAGTCATTTGGTTTTATTCAGTGATTCATGAATTGGGCAGTGTCCCATCTAGCAAACAGAAAAGAGTTCCAAAGAGCTGAACAAAATGGAAGACTTTTATAGGCAGAAGGAGCAGAGACAGGGAAAGAGCAGATTACTTTATCGTTCGTTGGGGGATAGAAGGGGTCTGTTAAGCAGATAACCTCACTAGTGCTGACTAGGAAATTCCAGATTCACTGATTTAAGATTACATTCTTGGGAGGGGTTGAAGTTGCAGGTGAGTTAGGTATTAAAGCCTTGGTTTGTTGACATGGGACTTAGCACAAGTGACTCGATTTTGGGTTTGTTGTCTTTTTTTATTGTTAACATTTTACAACTCTGTCTTAGAATATTTAAATTTTATTTTTCAGTTGAGTCAGTAACTTAAAAGATTACTTTTAGTACTTAAAACATAAATGTTAAAAAAGTAAATGTAGGAATTTTGAGTAAAAATGAAGTAGGAATTCAGTTAGCGTTTTTTAATCTCTACATAAGATCATTTTTAAGATCTGTTATGTCTTTAAGTTATTTGAATATCATTTAGTGCTCTATTATTTTGATAAAGATACCTGAACCACTTATTCAGTTAATGTTTCTATTAGAGGCCAGTAATAACATATCCATATTTGAATGGAGCCTGATTTGTTGAGGGTAAAAATTTCTTGGTAGTAAATGAGGAAGTTAAACCATTTAAATGGATTATAATTATTTGATTTTTCCAAGTGACACAACAGTCAAATAAAAATATTAAGTACTTAAAAAAAAGCACAAAGAATGCTTAACAAGTTACTAGTAGAGATGTTGTGGATATATGTTAAAGTTAAGAACCCTGAAACTTACAAAGTTGCATTAAAGGACATAACCAGGTGGATTGGTTGTACCCATCAGAAAGTTCATGGAGGGCTTTGTGGGTAGTGTTAAAATTATAAATCTAGAGATTCTCTTAGATTTCACAATAGCTCAAAATGCTTTTATACATATAGCTTTAAGAGAAGTTACTTGCCTATAATTTTCCTGCTTAGATTAGATTTTATCCTCTCACTCAAAATATACAGACTATGCATTGGTTCCATGCAGGAAAATAAAAATTGTAAATAAATATTCTTTTTATGAACTGGTTCATATAAGAGGAAATGCTCTTTTTGTTACACCTCATTTTGCATTTCATTTTTCTATCTTAAGATTGAAAACAACTTTAAACATACAGTGTGTGGTATTTATTCTTCACAACATTTCCATGAAATCATATCCTCATTCCAGCTTAAAAAACTTTCCAAGAATTGTAACAATTTAGAGGTCACATGATTAGAAAGTAGCAGTCTTGGTACTAGTAGATTTCTTTCTGCCCATTACCTGGGTTTCACTGTTTTCAGTATCAGTATAAAAGTTTTGATTTGAACCTTAGTATTTATTACCTTTTAAGGGCATAAGAGAGCTTTGTCCTGGTTTTCTTTCTTTCTTTCTTTCTTTTTTTTTTCCAGTTTTGTATCTTTATTTGACAATCAGCGATTAGTTCTCGCCCACATTAACAGTCTGTAGATTTTTGAAAGTGGTGACAGGTATGTAGGTAACCAGCGTGTAGAGCTTGTTTAGTGAATCTTCATCCTCATTACATTTTCTAGATACCTGCACATGGATACAGTATGGGGAATTCCTTATTCCTTTGGCCCAGACAGCTTTGTTGAGCCTGGTATTAATGCACACATCTGGAGTTCCCATCTCCTTCATGCAGATTTCTAAATCTCTGAGTGCCCAAGGGACACGCTTCTTGAAACCCAC
Source organism: Canis lupus baileyi (assembly GCF_048164855.1). Taxonomy (NCBI): domain Eukaryota; kingdom Metazoa; phylum Chordata; class Mammalia; order Carnivora; family Canidae; genus Canis; species Canis lupus. Next base: position 38,616,472 of record NC_132858.1, on the reverse strand, counting down.
TCCACAGATACGTTTGTGAATGTTGATGGTGTATTCTCTGGTCACTGCCTCGTTGATGGCAGAACGGGCTTCCCTCTTCTTGCCACCCTTCTTTGCGGGAGCCATTTTGCTAGGCCCTAGTTGGAAAGGACTTGTTCCTAGTTTCTAAAGTCAAAAAATCACTTATTTTAGCTGTGGAGGAAGCAACTGAGTTATATTTAATTTTAACATTTAGAACATGGCAGATTTGACTTTAACTCCTTTTCATTGTACTTTTAAAATCTACAAATAGTTATACACTGTTTGATTGAGTGACATGTCAGTAAACAGACTGGCCATGTTTATTATACTTCACAATATTTTTACCTCTTACTGTGGGGAAAGAGTATGTTTTTGTGTTTATGTGCATGTTGTGGTGGTATAGGAGTTGGAACCAGTAGAATTTTCAGTTCTGGTCCTTAAATTGATTCATGTGTGAGGGTGTTTTGGTTAACAGTTTTTATTTTTAAAGACTTGATTTATTTGACATAGAGAAAGAGTGCACACCAGTAGACAGAGTGGTGAGCAGAGAGAGAGAGGGGGAAAAGCATGCTCCCCACTGAGCAGAGAGCCTGCCATGGAGCTCAGTCCCAGGACCCTGGGATCATGACCTGAACCGAAGGCAGACACTCTACTGACTGAGCCACCCAGGCGCCCCTGGTTAGCAATTTTTAAATTTGGTTTGTGAACATTGTGTTTAATATATACAGAAGAGCAATAGGAGAATTCAGAGATAAGACATTGAACTGCTCTGAAACAATTTATGAATGGAATGGGGGCACATATCAACAAGTACATAAAAAACAATATGTTCATTATTGGGAACACAGAACAGGATGATGAACAGTCTTTAGTGGAAGAATTTGGGAGAAACTTGTAGGATGATGAACAGTCTTTAGTGGAGGAATTTGGGAGAAACTTGTAGAGAAAGTAGAATTTAGGAGGCCTTCTGGAAATCCTCCTTGTTTTGGAAAGAGAGGTGTTAATTTTGGCACAGAGGTAGAAAAGTGTAAGAAACGTAGCGTGGTTGAAACAGGATATATGAGAAGATGGTAGCAGTAATATTGGTAAGTAGTTTAGGGTGAGATTTTAGATGGTCTGAATATAATTCTAAAGGGTAATGGGTCTGAATAGTTTTCTAAAGGCAGCAGGGAGTGATGTAAGTTTGTTGAAAAGAATAATACTGAGATCAGGGCCTAAGGAGATTTCTATAAACTACCTTTTAAAAATAGCATGTGTTCCATTTTGTCTAAAAGTTTCTGCTATGTTAAGTTCTGTGCACATAACATTGATTTAACTAATAGTAGTGTTTTGGGGTGAATTAGTAAAGAAATTCAGAGAAATTGCTGTATGTTATTGGAGTTGTTAGTTGTGTAGCCTTTATTGAGCTGTGGGATGTTTGGCTAGATGGTATACGTGAGAAACTAAGGCCCAGAGAACTCAGAAACTTACTCAAAAGCACATAGCATTTAGGGACGCCTGGGTGGCTCAGAGGTTGAGCATCTATCTTCGGCTCAGAGCATGATCCCAGGGTCTGGGATCAAGTCCCACATCAGGCTCCTTGCAGCGGAGGGGAGGGCCTGCTTCTCCTTCTGCCTGTGTCTCTCGAATGAATATGTAAAATCTTAAGAAAAAAAAAAAAAAAAAAGCACATAGCATGTAGCGTCAGAACTTGGATCTAGAACCCAGTTCTCCTGATGCTTAGTCATCACTTTTTCTCTGCTCTACTTCCTCTACTGCATATTATAATGTACTGGGTACTTAGAAACATGAAGGAGGAAAGATGCCTCTCTTTTTCCTTTAGTGTGTTTATATATAATCAAATCATGGGTGGCCATAGTGCTTTTCTTTCTTTCTTTTTTTTTTTTTTTTTTTTAAGATTTCATTTATTCATTCATGAGAGACAAGAAGAGAGAGGCAGAGACACAGGCAGAGGGAGAAGCAGGCTCCATGCAGGGAGCCTGACATGGGCCTCAACCCCAGGTCCCCAGGATCACACCCTGGGCTGAAGGCGGCGCTAAACCTCTGAGCCACCCGGGCTGCCCTAGATCTTCATTTTTATTTAAATACCAGATTTCTTAGTACAATCATTGCTGGAAGAGACTCAGACTTTAACACTTTCTGTCCAAGTGCACATTTGTAAGAAGCTTCATCTTAGGGTAAGTAGGATTTGAACTGACTTAAGAGAATGGATGAGAGGAGAAAAGGAATGAGAATAACAGCACAAACCAAGTGTTGGGGACAGGCAAAAGTTGCTTCCAAGTATAGTGAAAGTCGTGCTAGAACAGAAATTTGTTTCAGAATAATGAGAGAAGTTCATTGTAATATGTAGTGTTTGATAGATTGACTTTTTCCTAACGTAGGAAATGGTTAAAAACCTGACCATTTCTTTGTTTACAAAGAATACCCCTGGGCATTAATATATTTGATAGTGAGATTTTATAAAGTCAGACTTAATGTAAGATCTCTTCAGAGTCCCCTTTTTCCTCCACCCAGGCTTTGACATCATAAATACATTTTATGTGGTCTTTGACATAGTAAAATGTAATTTCAGATGTTTTGACAAGGTATAATGATTAAAGCGGTGTTAAGGAGAGAATTAGCTCAGAGTAACTGTCTATACCGAGATTTAAATATTATGCCTGCAGTTAGCTCTGTAGTTTTATAATTGGATTATTTCTATATCTTAATACCCATCCTTCTATCAGATCAGTTGATCAGAAAAGATTAAGATCCTCAGTTCAAGGTACTCAGTAAGCTTTCTATGCTACTTTTTTTCCTGTAAATTAACTTTAATGTCATAATTTAGCATTAAAATAGTTAGCTTGATAACTGTCATAATAGAGACTGTAAACCTGTATTCCTGGACTCTCAGAATCAAAGACATTCGAAGGGCTTTAGAAATAATATTAATTATTCATGAAATCATTTGTTGACTTATTCTTTGTTATTTATATTCATGTGAAATTTGGTTGCCTTTGAGTATACTTTATCAGAAGTCTGATTCAGAAATCCATCTCAGCATGCTGTAAAACCTGTTTTAAAAATAGGTACAAGCCACTTGTGTCACTGAAAAGTTGTTGACACAATGGAAAAACTATTAAATGAGTTTGCAGAGCAAACCTTGCCATTACTGAAGAGGGCTTGTGTTGTGTTTTTTTTTTTTTTAAAACAGATAGAATTGTTATTTCTGTAGATCAAAATAAATATAAATAAAATGTTTATAACATTTCATATACTTTGTGCCCTGTTAAAATTGATTTTCAGAATTTATTTCTAAATGTAGCTAGGTATAAACCAAAGTATATTTGAAAATGATCTATCATTTTATTTGAAGGAGTCAGTGTTTTCCTCACTTTCATTGAAGCTTTTAAAAAAATTATTAGTACTTACATACCCACTTAAATATTCTTCAAATATATTAAATATCTCATATATTTAATAGATGGACTGAATAAAAAAATCCTTTCACATTTTGTATATGAAATGCACATTATTTACACTCTTGGAGAATTAAAAGAGAGAATCTTCATTTTGGTTGATAATCTGGAATTTTTATCAGTAAAGATTGGGTGAAGTGAAAGGAGAGTAAAAGTGGAAAGTTGATAATTCTTATAGTTTTTATACCATTTTTTTCTAGTTTGCATTTGTCAAGGGTTAGGGGCAGCAGAGGGGAGAAGGAGAGTTCTAACCAGTTTGGAAAACATGTGTCTTGTCAGTCTTTTGTCTCAACAAACATAATGAAGGTGTAATGTTAAAATGGATAGTCCTATAGCAGAATCAATGGAAAAAACTTCTGGGATGAATTGTGTTAAAGCTGATGAATTATCCCCAGAAATCTCCAGGACAGAAGAACCAAAACAGGAGATTTTAAGGTCAGTAAGAGAAAGCTTCCCCCAAACCCCTGGTGGGAGAAATTAATAGTAGCCACACCTGACTAAGAAACTTCAGTGGAGGTGAACTTTGAAATCTCTAAATACTCCATGTGCATATAGTTGGGAATTGACATTGTGATTTTATGATAGTCTAGTAGCTATTTTTATTTTAAATGTCAATAAAAACTGATTGTATGTATTCCTTTTCTAAACCATTTTCCATGTTTTAAAAAGGAAATACAAATGCTTCCCAGTTCCTGGCTTGCAGAATTTTAAAATTAATAATAAAAATAAAAATAGTTATAGTTGAACAGCTGCTGTATACACTGGACTGTGCTAGACATTTTATGAATATTACTTGATCAGTCGCAAAATCCCTCCAGGGAGTGAATAGGTAGTTATTCCTGTTGTACAACTAAAAGAAGCTGAGGTTAGAGAGATTAAGTTACTGCTTCAAAATTACATACTAGGTGGTATTTGAATCCAGGTCTTTTGACTCTATGCTCCTCCTATGACAAATGCCAGGGCATTTGTCAGGATTTTCAAAACCTAGTTTACTTGAATTTAGTCAGTTAAAGACAGAATTATTATCTTAGGAAAGCTAATAAAATAATCCAGCTCATCACTGTCAAAAATACAGATATCGAATAAATACTGCCTTAAATTTTATTTAGAGATTGATGATTTGAACATTTGACTTTCCTGATAGTAATTTTCTTATATTTGAAGCCTAATGTGCTCCCAAGAATGATTTATAAACCTCCAGTATTTTGTTGACTCTGGGCAAAGTCTGGAGTGGTAGCATCTGTACAGTCGCAGATCTGCACGTGCTGGGATCAGCTTTGCTGTGGTGTGTTGCTCCCTGAAATCCTCTGTGGCCTTGGATGATCCTGGTTTGTAATGAGTTCTGGGGCAAGTATCTGTGTTTGAACCTGTTTAGGCTCATCCTTAACATCATACCAGAGGCGCCCTCCATGCCAGCCTGGTCTTATGACTAGAGCAGTATTCCAGAGTTAACTGGAATTCATTTTCTCCAGGGCTTAGGAACCATTAAGTTTAGTATCCAGAACTGTTTTAGGCAAACACGAACAAGATGCTTATGAAATGGTCTGTGGTAAATTTCTAAGTATTAGCAAACTGTGATATCTGGGAAGTGTGTAATATTAATTATTCCTGTGTAATTAAGTCTAATATTGGTTTAGTATTTAACATAAATTTAGTTTCTCCAGTTATTTGATTTTAGTTCAAATTGGTGTTTACTGAGTACCAGAGAACATTAAATATGATTATAAATTTTGGCATCTTTATCCAGCAATCCTTTAGCAACAGTAATTGGCATTAATTCCCAGATAGGAACTATAGCAAAACCGGTCTGTTACTGAGTGGATGAATTGATTTCTGTCATATGTGAATTTATAAAGGAAGAATTTCCAGTAGAACCTGGGAAATTCAGAAATTTATTTAAAAGGCTTATTTTTAAAAATCCATCTTGTTAGAAAATTCAAGTGCTATGTTCACATAGAAAGATCCTTTTATTATGGCAACTGATTTTTGTTTACTTAAGAAGAACCTGTTGCTAAAATAGTAATGAGGAAGGGTGTAATATAAGTATAGTCATACACCCCTTGCTCTGCAAGTAACCAGAGTGCTATGTACGCATGTTGTTCAGTCTCCTTCTGGAAGGTGGAAGTAAAGTCGTCCATATGTTTTTCTCTCTTGCACAGCCTAAAATGACGAATGTGTGATTTCAGTGGAATAAATGGCGTCCAAAGTCACAGATGCTATAGTCTGGTATCAAAAGAAGGTAAGTTGATAGTCAAGGCTTTCAACTTTTTAAATATTCTTACTCTAAAAATGCATAGTTTTTCTTTTGATGCTGTGGAGTTGTGTCACATATTACCTGAAGTAATGACAAATAGATTTCAGGATCTTTTGAGTGTAAGGGGAGCATTTTGGTTTTCCTTCTGCTAATTTTATTTCTAAAGAAGCTAGAAAGATGACACTTATCAATGGTTTTTCTCCACTTTTTACTCCACATTATTAAAGTTAATTAAAGTGGCTAGATTAATTATTTTTAGCTATAAGCCAAATTTCCATGATTTTGAATATAACTAGTATTTTATTAAAACATTAAATTTTTCTTGTATTAATTTCTTTTGCAGCTAGGATTAGCAGAGCTATTATAATTTACAACTGTTTTATTTCAGGAAACTATAGTCTTAATCTGTTTCTTCTAAGGTGCAATTCAGCAGTTGAATCTTTTCAGTAAAATAAGCCTTTGAGGACTACATTTTTCAAACCAAAATATTAAAATGTTTATTTTGATGTTTTAGGATTAGTTGTCATAACTACTTAACTAGCTGTGTCATCCTATATGTTTCAAAATAAACTTTACCCAAGTAATTTTTTATGAAGTGAAAGAATAAATGCCTTTTTTCAAAATACAGTAAAGCATTTACTGTATTTGCACAGGAGCATTTACTCCTGAAGAGTGTTGCTTACACTCTTTAAAATTTATGTTGTACATCTGGTTTTTTAGGTTTTTAGCGTATACAGTGAATTATGTTTGTTTTCATGCTTTAAAACATTTTTGGTGCCTTATTCTTCAGGTCCTAGTAACAAAACATAATTATATATTGAAAGCTTTTCTCATATGGGATAAAATCAGACAATTTGTAAATTTAATTGAATTGGAAATGGTAATTAGGGTGCTTTAAAAATTAAAGAAACCTAAGAATACAGTCCATCTTTGTGTTATTTCTTTTCTGTGTAGAATATACCACAGATGTACACTATCATGTTACATGGAACGTACTGAATCAGAAGTACCAATGTTGATCATACTATTAATTTAGTCTTTTGTAGTTCTATATTGGTGTCATCTTTGCCTTTAACCTCCACTCAGCTTTAAACTGAATTAAATAAAACTAAATTTTTTTTATTTCCTTCATAGATCTTTGAAAGCTTTCCTCTTAATGTCTACTTAAGAGATTTAGTAATGTTTATTAAACATTTTATCTATGTGACTTTTTATGTTAAACATTTCAAACTTCACTAAAGATCATTTGTAGAATGTACTAGTTTGACTTTTCTTGGTAACAGAAGGTTTGAAATATTACACTTACATTCAGTTAGCACACTAATACCCTTCTTATTGGAGGGTCATTTACCTAGTAGCTTTGGATATGTGCAACCAAAAAATTCTCCAGAGCAACCATCACAGATGTCACAAATTGTATCTAGCAAATGTAATCACACATTTTATGTTAGTGAGCCACCAGAACCATTAACCAGATTTTATTTGTTCTATTTTTAAATTTTGCTTTTATATTTAATTTTCTTAAAGAAATACATGTGAATACTTTGAAAGATGAGTGTTTCAAGGCCTATTTAAAAAAAAAATAGCAGTACTCATATTACCTTTCTCTAACCTTATGCAACTTCTGTGTTCTCCCCAGAGGCAATTAAATTCTCTATAGCTTGAACCAAAGTTCTACTACTCCTCATCCCTGGTAGGGAATGAGGAAGGATGAGTTGCAAATGTGAGGTGTGAAGTTTTGGTTCATAATTACTTTTGGGGGAATGCTGACATTTGTGGGTTAGAAATCAAAGATACTAAATGGCACGCGATACTCTAAACTAGGGTTGGCAGACTTCTATAAAGAGCCATATAGTAAATATTTTAGGCTTTGAGGGCCATAAGGTTTCTGTGACAGCTACTCAGTTCTGCTGTCGTATAGTACAAAAGCAGCCATAGATTGTATGTAAGAATGAAATGAATGGGGATGGCCATGTTCTAATAGAATAATTAACAAAAACAGGCAGTGGGCTAGATGTGGCCCAGAGGTCTTAGTCTGCTTATCTGTGCTCTATCATAGTCCCAGACAACAAAGAATTGCCCTGCTCAAAATGCAGTGGTGCCTTGTTAAATTATATTGATTGGGTTTTTTAATGGTATTTACTTCATGTTTTTAAACCTTGCTTTTTTATTATTTCATTATAGATGTTACTTGTTGATTTCTGACTGTATGATAAGGATTTAGCTTTATTAATGAGTTACCCCCCCCAACCTTGTTTCCCCCAATCCTCCCAGGAACAACAAATTTTGGTGAAATCAATATACAGGACTTCTATTTGTATATGCATTGTAGAGTTGGGTCATATACTATGATATTTCCTGTCTATGCTACTTTTTTCCTGTTTCGCTTGATTTTCCTAATTCTCCAAAGTCTCTGATAAAACTATAGAACTCCTTTAGTTGTACTCCATCGCATTCCAGTATTCCAGTAGTTCCTTTTTTCCCTTGGGAATGGCCTCCTAGAACTCTCTGCCCTTCTGCTCCATGCTGGGGGAACTGGCCTCATGTTACACCTCTCATCTGCTATCTCGGTATTCCCTTTTATCATCAGCCTGAGAGTTCCTTCAGAGTCACACAAATTTGTTTCTGTTTTTTCTTTTAAAAATATGTTTATTTAAAAAGTCATTTTTTTTTTTTAAGATTTTATTTATTCATTCACAAGAGACACAGAGAGAGAGAGAGAGAGGCAGAGACACAGGCAGAGGGAGAAACAGGCTCCGTGCAGGAAGCCTGACCTGGGACCCGATCCCAGGTCTCCAGGATCACGCCCTGGGCCGAAGGCAGCGCTAAACCACTGAGCCACCCGGGCTGCCCTAAAAAGTCATTTTAGAGGCAGTTATGTTTCAATGCAAAGGAAGCTTGAGTACTGATGCTGATACTTACTGATTATTTCATTTCTTTGAGTTTCACTTACCACTCTATACGTTAACTAGGTAATGGTTCTCATCTTTTCAGTCATGCATCCCTATGAAATTTCCAAATTTTCAGAATCTTACTTCCAGAAAAGTGTGTATAACACATAAACACAACAAAATTTCACATCTGATTTGAACCCCATAAGTCTTATATTAAGGTAATTTTTAAGACATTAGTATTTTAAACATTCTTTGATTTTGTGACTAATCATTTGATAGTATTTACTTTAGGTACGCCTGGGTGGTTCAGCGGTCAGGCGTCTGCCTTCGGCTCAGGGCATGATTCTGGGATCCAGTCCCGCATCGGGACATTTTCTAATAGCTTTACATTTGTGAACTAATTTAGCATAGGTAAATAATGAAAGAGGAGGTCTGGCTGCACCTGGCTGGCTTAGTCAGTAGAGTATGTGACTCTAGATTTCAAGATTGTAATAAGTTCAAGCCCCAGGCTGAGTGTGGATCCTGCTTAAAAAAGAAGAGAGAGAGAGAGAAGGTCTGTTTCCTGTTTCTGAACATTGATGGGTGAGGCTCTGCTGCCTGAAGCTGTTGTAGTGACTTCCTCCCATGAGGGAAGCTTGTCAGCAGGCTAAGGATGGCAAAGGTGACTCAGAACCTCAGTTTTTCAGGATTTTTGAGATACAGAATTAACTCTGGAAATGACCTACTTTGGGACTTCTTATTGTGTGAGTTAATAACTCCCTTATTTTTTTTCAGTTACTTGAATTAGAGTTTTATTTCCTTGCAGCTGAAAATGTTCCAAATGATACACAAGAAATGCATTGTAATGGGATATGGTTTCCCATAAGGGCCTCTTTTGCCTCTAGATGGTTGTATTAGTAGATAGGAAATTGAGACCTACCAAGATAGAAGTACCAAGCCTCAGACAGATGGATTTATTACATTTTCTCTTTTAATTTTTTTTCTTGAACCATGTTCTCATACATATCATTAAATCTTTAATGTAATTTTAGGCTATTGTGAGTTATAGCATGTTATGGTTGAAAGAACATTTGTGTTTGATTTTGTTACATCTATCAGCTTGTGATATTGAAGATGTTACTTAATCTCTCAGCCTCAGTTCTGTCTTTTGTAAACTGAGGATAGTCATGTTTCTCCTGTGTTCTTCACAGGGTTGTGAAGGAATAAATCAATTTTAACTATGATTTTTAAAAAGTTTTTCAAAGCAGTTTATGAATTGTTCAGTAAATCTGAAGCATCACTCTTAAAAATAATATTATGTATTTTATGAGTTGGGATATATTAGATGAGGAATTAAAATGGTTTTCAGTACTGAACAGTTTCTGTAATAACCATGTTTATAGTACAGCTATTCCTCCTTCTGTCCGGCCAAAGAGGTGGCTATATGGCTAAGACAAGACCAGATATAGTACCTCACTCATCTCCTTGGCCACAGTAATTGGCCTAGGTATATCTGATGACCCAACTGTCCTTCTACAAACCTAATTATTTAAGAGTGTAAATAATGGGGTGGGTGATAGGGGCAGAGGGAGAGGAAGAAAGAGAAACTCAGGTGGAAGCCCAGTGCAGAGCCTGAGGTGGGGCTTAATTTTATGATCCTGAGATCATGGCCTGAGTGGAAATCAAGAGTGGACCGCCCAATCAACTGAGCCACCCAGGTGCCCCTAACCTTTTTATTCTTTTTTTTTTTTTTAAGATTTTATTTATTATTCATGAGAGACACAAAGAGTGAGGCAGAGACATAGGCAGAGGGAGAAGCTGGCTCCTTATGGTGAGCCTGATGTGGGACTCGATTCCAGGACCCTGGGCTCACAACCTGAGCCAAAGGCAGACACTCAACCAGTGAGTCACCTAGGTACCCCTAACCCTTTTGTTCTTAAGTAAAGCTGATGGAAAATACCTTCTTGCCTCTTTCAAGGAGCTAGATGGATGACAGTCTGCAGCAGCCAGAAGAGAATGAGACAGCAATAGAATGAGTCAGGAGTAGGGAAAAAAGAGACACCACAGGCCAACATGGTGCTCTAGTTTGTGGATTCACTCCACCCTGATGTTAACTTCACCCCTGAACTTTGAATTGTTTAGGCATATCAGCCAATAAATCCCCCCCTTTTGCTGATGCTAATGTGAATTGGATTTTTTACTTATAAAAGAGTTCTGATTAATGCAAAGGCAATCAATATATATATATATATGTTTCACTGGGGTATACTCAGAAGACCACGGGATTTTAGGTTTTCAGCTTCATGAATTTTGAGAAACTGGACACCTGTTTGTGTTCAGGACTGTTTGTGTCCTGTTTATGAAACAGAACTCAGGTTAAGAAACAGTGTTATCAGCTGTTCAGAGCTTTCCTCCCTGCTTTCAGCCACAGGCTGCCCTCTTTGAGGGTGACCACTGTATGAGGCAGTACATCTTAATGGGTAACACGAACATAGGTTTTGGGGTTGGAAAGCTGAGATTTGAATCCTCATTCTTGAAAGCCAGTGTGATTTCAGACAAGTTGCTTAATGTTTCTGCATTTCACTTTCTTTGTATATATAAATACTATTTTTTGTATTTATTTGAGGATTAATTGATTATATATGTAAAGTATTAAGCAAAGTGCTCCACAGGGTAAGCTTTCAATAAATAGAAGTTATTTCTATTATTATTTTGTATTCCCCATACTTCTCAGATGAATTGCTCCCCAAACTTAACAGAGTGCTTTATTTCATGAATTCTAAAAATTCTCATGAGGCTAAAAAAAGATTCTTACTCTTATTTTAAATGAGAAACCTAGAATGTCTAATATTCAGCACGAGAACAGCGGGTATTTGTTGTTGTTTGCTCTCTAACACTCTTACAGTAAAGTCATGATTAAGTGTAATTTATAAAGCCCAGCTGTCTTCGCTGCAGTCACTGGTCATGTTTTCCATTTCTTCCCTTTTCATGTCTCTTACTTGCCAAAAACAAGACTTGTCCTACCAGAAATAGATTGGTTAGTTACTGAAATATTTGCCTTTTCACTTACAATTTTTCTACTCATTTTAGTTATGAAGTTCTTAATTTTCCACTCTTATCCATTCCCAGGTTGGGTATTTCTAGCATAAATAATTCGAGTTTTAATTTTGTTTACAAGAAAAAAACAACACTGTGTAGTAGTCATGATAGTTTGACTTTGGAGATCATCTAGTTTCTGTTAAACTTTTTGCTTTATAAATAAGAAACCTGATGCCTGTACATCTAATACCTTGATCATAGTCATGAATTAGTAATAAAACCAAAACTCAGGTCTACTGACTTTCAGGTCACTCTTTACTTCTCTACTAAAGTTGCTCTGAAAAATGGACTGAAGAAACTCCTATAAAATTTCCTTGTTTAATTTGAGAATTTTTTAAAGATGACTTCTGATGTGAATGTGGGGAGGTATACATCTTTTCTTAAAAAGATGGTTAGTATTATATATACATATCTGTAGATTTAGCAGCAGTAATTACAGTGATGATGATAGTACCACCACACATTTAAATAGCATTTATTTTTCAGAATGCTTCCATTTCTGTTTTTATCGTTTCATTTATTGTGACAATGAAATGACTGAACTCAGTGGTTGTAATAAGATTTATGAGAAGTTATATAAGTTTTCTGGGGCTTTCATTTCATTTCATTACAAACTAGGTTGCTTAAGATAACAGAAATTAATTTTTTTCTCAGTTCTGGAGGCAACAAGCCTAAAATCAAAGTGTCAGCAGGTTTGGTTCCCTCTGTAGGGAGGTTTGAGGGAGAAACTGCCCCGTGAGTCTCTTCTGGCTTCTGGTGAACACAGTCCTTGGTGTTCCTTGGCTTTCTGATGCATCATTCCAATCTCTGTCCCCATCTTCATGTTGCCTTTCTTCACTCTTCTTTTTTTTTTTTTTTTCTTCACTCTTCTTATAAGGACACCAGTCAGTGGATTTAGTTCCACTCTAAATCGAGGATGATCTCATCTTGAGATCCTTAACCAATTACATCTGCAAAGACCCTATTTCCAAATGAGGTCCTGGTCCAAGGTCCTGGGTAGACATGAATTTTTGTGGGATATGCTACAGGAGTGTGTCTAAAGCATATGATTGGTTTGAGTGGATTCCATGTGGAGATGTGTAGCTTTATGCCCTTCTGTGTAGCTATATCCTAGACTACCAGTATTGGACTGAGTAAAAGATCAGGATCCTCAATATTTTCTTTATATTCTTAAAAGTTAAGATTAAAATTATTCATTAAGCTACTTTCCTATGTGAAATGTTAAGGAATAAGTTTGTAATAGAATTAGGCACAATTTTCTACATCCAGTTCTTACTAAGTACAGAAATATTTGTGTTCTTTAATTATATGAGGTTTAGTGTCTTAATTATTATAAATTATAATACTATCCTTTCCCTTTAAAAAAGCACATGTAAATTACACCACTGTGTATATTTCTCAATGTTCTAGTCCTTGAGCATCGTCAGATTTACTTTTTGATAAATTTTTGACTCTTAAAATACCAGTTGTTTCTATTAGAACCAAACAATATTGTATGTAAAGGTAAACATTTAAATGTTTACAGAATATTAATCTGTGGTTCCAGATATAAAACTGTAAAAGTTGAGTTAAAGTATAAAGTTTTTAAAATTCAAACTCTTACTGAATCAAATGTATGAGAATATATTTTTTTCTATTTTTTTTCCATAATGGCTACAGAATTTTGAATAATCATCTATCTCTTAGATGCTTCAGGATTTTGTTTGGGGCTAAATATGTACAACACATTAGACTGATTATGTGCTGGAGGACATATTTGGCTTTCCTGAATAGTTTAGGTTACCTGATACTATTTTTATTTACCAAGCTTAAATTAGTTTAACTTTATTGAGCTTAATTTGTCTAGATTATTGAGATGAGAATTTTTAAAGGTAATTAAATGAGATAACATATGTAAACACCAAGTGCAGTGTTGGTGTATAGTAGGTGTTCAATCTACTTACTGATTACCGAGTAGTAGTTCCTCTCTCTGTTCTCTTTTGCTAAATATGGAGTGTTGTTACTAATAATATATTTGGATAACTAAAGGTTTTGCTTAGTAGTTTTTCTAAACTGGACATTTTTGTATCTATTAGAAGACATTAGAAGGAAAACATTAGAAGTGGTCAGATTTTTTTGTATTTTTGAGAATTCTGTTCTTGCATTTTATTGCTTTCTCCCTTATCCTTTTTTAACTTCTAGCACAAATTGTTTTTTTCTCATTAGAAGAAGTGGTCAGATTTTTTTGTATTTTTGAGAATTCTGTTCTTGCATTTCATTGCTTTCTCCCTTATCCTTTGTTTTAACTTCTAGCACAAATTGTTTTTTTCTCAGCATATGTCATGTATTTGAGATCATTTTTTTCTTTCATGGCAAGGAGAGGTGTTTGGGGAAGGAACAAAACAAATGATGCTTTAAAAAGTGGATAGATTGGGGATCCCTGGGTGGCTCAGCAGTTTGGTGCCTGCCTTTGGTCCTGGGTGCAATCCTGGAGTCCTGGGATCGAGTCCCACGTCGGGCTTCTGGCATGGAGCCTGCTTCTCCCTCTACCTGTGTCTCTGCCTCTCTCTCTCTCTCTCTCTGTCATGAATAAATAAATAAAATCTTTAAAAAAAAAAAAGTGGATAGTTGAGTAGGGGTGCCTGGCTAGTTCTGTTGGTTAATCATCTGACTTTGGCTCAGGTCATGATGTTGGGGTCCTGGGGTCAGCCCCATCAAGCTTCGTGCTCAGCGGGGAGTCTGCTTGTCCCTCTCCTGATCCCTCTGCCCCAAACCCCTCTTTCTCTCTTTGTCTCTCTCTCAGATAAATAAATAAAATCTCTTTTTTTTTTAAGATTTTGTTTATTTATTCATAGAGACACAGAGAGAGAGAGAGAGGCAGAGACACCGGCAGAGGGAGAAGCAGGCTCCATGCAGGAAGCCCGACGTGGGATTCGATCCCCGGTCTCCAGGATCACACCCCAGGCTGCAGGCGGCGCTAAACCACTGCGCCACCGGGGCTGCCCAATAAAATCCTTTTTAAAAAGTGGATAGATTAAATAAATAGAAGGACAGATATAGTTTAAGTTTCGTGCACTTTGCAAAGCATTTGCAAACACACACTACACTATTTGGTGAATTTTCTGAGTATCTTTCAGAGACCAAACTTTGTTTCATTTTTTACTCTTTCCAAGAAGTTCTTTAACTTTCACTGCAATCGAATAGCAGTGGCTTTTTCTAGTACTTTCCTGATCAGTGTTTGTTTTTGTGTTTTAGTTACGGTTTTGGTTTAGAATGCATTGTGATTTATCTCTCTTCTTATTGCTGTGAATTTTCACTTCTATGGGCTTATTTCCATTTGGTTTTTTGGTTTTTTTTAATATTTTATTTATTTATTCAGAGAGAGAGAGAGAGAGAGGCAGAGACACAGGCAGAGGGAGAAGCAGGCTCCATGCAGGGAGCCCAACGTGGGACTTGATCCCAGGTCTCCAGGATCACGCCCTGGGCCGAAGGTGCTAAACCGCTGAGCCACCAGGGCTGCCCCCATTTGTTGTTTAATCAGGTAGTAGAATTGTAGGTAGATTAATTATATTGCTCTGAAGTAAAAATCAGAGTGAAAGCTCAATGGGATTTCAGTTTGGGTAAAAATTCAAGTATTCCAGTGAACTGATACTTCTTTTTCTTTTTTTTTTTTTTTAAGATTTTATTTATTTATTCATGAGAGACACAGAGAGAGAGAGAGAGAGAAAGAGAGAGAGAGAGGCAGAGACACAGGCAAAGGGAGAAGCAGGCCCCATGCAGGGACCCCGACATGGGACTCGATCCCAGAACCCT
Organism: Canis lupus baileyi; assembly: GCF_048164855.1. NCBI lineage: Eukaryota > Metazoa > Chordata > Mammalia > Carnivora > Canidae > Canis > Canis lupus. Next base: position 38,600,996 of record NC_132858.1, on the reverse strand, counting down.
GGGATCACACCCTGAGCTGAAGGCGGCACTAAACTGCTGAGCCACCCAGGCTGCCCTGAACTGATTTTTCAAACACATCTTTAAATGATTGAGAAACCTTCATTCATTTCTTTCCTTCTCCCTCCTTTCCTTCCTCCTGTGCCTGTTTGCCTGAAGCTATCCCTGAGATTGCCTTATGGTAGAATCTAACTTCTTTTTTTTTTTTTTTTTTTAATTTATTCATGATAGAGAGAGAGAGACAGAGAGAGAGAGAGAGGCAGAGACACAGGCAGAGGGAGAAGCAGGCTCCGTGCAGGGAGCCCGACAACGGGACTTGATCCTGGGTCTCCAGGATCAGGCTCTGGACTGAAGGCAGCCTGAACTGCTGAGCCACCCAGGGATCCCCAGAATCTAACTTCTTACTAAGGAATCAGAAATGTATAGACAGAAAAGACCTGGGAAAGTAGCCATTCTAATATTTTGAGTTTACAAATGAAGACACTGAGTGATAAGGAACAAGGTTTGGTTTTGTTTTTTAAATCTAGAGATCTTGTCAGCTGTACCACGAGTTATAGAATTTTCAATTTTTGAATGAGTAGAACCTGTGCTTAATTGAGATAACCAATTAAATGCCTATGGGTAAAAAAAAAAGGGGGGGGGAATAGAGGGTGGGGAGAACCTTGCACTGTTCCCTAGCAGTATCCTGAGTTGCTACCCAGTAATGTTTACCGACTCCAAGGAGACCTATATTCAGTACTCCTGAGTATAAAAGTACGGGTTTCACAAAAACACTTCCAGTAGAAAATTCTGTATCTATTTTTAAAGTTTTTGCAACATGTTTTTACCATGTTTAGACACTGTGACTACATAAATACCAAAATGGTTAGTAGTATTTATGTTTGTCCTCTTTAGAAAAGGAGTATTTGGTAACAGAAGGTTTTTGTTTTTGTTTTGGAAGTACTTTGATAGGTCAGAAGTAGGAATTTGTACATAGGACATAACTTCTTTGAAATGCTGTGGTTCTCTTATTTGCTTATGACTTTTTTTTCACCTTTTGGATAAATGAAGAAAGTTATTCCATTAAAAGGAAACATCTATTTGCTTGCAGGAGTTGCCAGGTACAGTGCCTAATAATTAAAATAGTTGTTTACACAGGTATAAGGAAATCCAAGAAACAATGTTATTCGACTAGAGTTGAAGTTTTTAATGGATAAAGTTTCTTTACACCCCCTTGGGAGTTGGGGAAAAAATTATTTTATGACACACTGGAAAACTAGTTTCTAACCCTTTTCATTTTCTGATGAATAGATTTAAAATAGAAATGTTACTCAAGGATATGATGTTTGCCAGTTATATTCCAAATATCTTGCCTTCAATTTATCTTTAACCATGGTAACAGACATAGTGGTGAAATAAGTTGGTAGTTTGCCACTGGCTGCCTAAAATTAGGTGAATGTACAAGCTTTGAAAAGGCCCGGGAGTGTCTGAAACACTGGTGTTAACCTGCTGTGTGTTTATAGTGCCACAAAGAGTAACATTTATAAATGCTGTTTGACAGAGTAACTTAAAAGCCAGATTGCTCTTTGCCATATAGCCCTAGGATTTAAACAGATAAAAGCTGTTAATTCAACACTAAGGAGTGATTCATAAGAATAAAACGCTGAAGAGGGTATACAACTTAAACATTTCTCATTCAGATTTTTGCTTAAAATTAATATCTTTATTAAGTGGATATGTTATACTTGTTCATTTAGAGTGGAGTCTTGAGTTTGCTTTCTGTTTTAGGTGTCCTCCCTACCACACCCCATAATGGGATAAGAAATACAAAGAGTTCTGGTTTACCTTTTTTTTAAAGATGTTATTTATTTTTTCATGAGAGAGACAGAGAGAGGCAGAGACATAGGCAGAGGGAGAAGCAGGCTCCCTGCAGGGAGCCCAACATGGGACTCGATCCTGGGACCCCGGGGTCATGACCTGAGCCAAAGGCAGCTGCTCAGCCACTGAGCCACCCAGGAGCCCTGGTTTACCTTGTTTATAAGGAAGTGGGTTGGTATGTGGCTCTAACCAGGTAAAAACATTATAAAGAGAAAAGTCAGGTGGCCTTATTAAAATTTAATTCTTTTAGAGCTTTAGGGAATAAGAAGATGAGGTCATATTTTTCCTATCTCAAAGTGGTAGACAGCAGGATATATTTTTTTAATTACTGCTTTATGGACGCTGTAACACTTTGTTATGTGATCTATTTTTATTTACTGGTAGAAAACTAAGGAAGTTGCTAGGTGAAGCCTTACTACTTTGACTTCCTGTAGGGAAAATTCAGTACATTTAGTTTTACCAGCATAGTTTGACTTTTAGGATCAAAGACTTTTATTACCAGGATGTTCTCTCTCTCTCTCTCTCTTTCCCCCTGGCAGAATTTGCAACTCTCTGTACTTAAATAACATTTATGGTGGACCTATTACGTATCAAGCACTGAGTACTTACCTTACTACAAGCTCTGCTTCGTGGGGGAATCAAAATGCAAATAACTATGATGCTTTATGGTAAATGCTACAATAGAATTATTCTTTTTTTTTTAATAGAATTATTCTTAAAGTGCTGTGAGAAGTCACATAAAGTTCTGTCTAAATTTGTTTTGCCAGTCACCATTCTGTTACATTTATATCCTAAATATTTTTCAGATTTGCTAATGATCCCCCTTCCTTCATTATTTCTTCTTGTTCCAGTTAAATATCTTCTCTTCAAAACCACCAGGGTGATTTATCTTAAATAAAAATTTGAGCTTGTCTTTACCTACTGAATAACAGTCTCCTAAGACTTCGTCTCACATGTGGAGAAACTCCCAAGTTTCTTCACAAAGGAATTTTTTAAAAATCTAATTTCAGTTAGCTTCCTAGCCTCATCCAACCTTTAGCTTTTAATCACTAACTCCAACCTCCATCAAATACAACTTTTTGAAGTCTCCCCATGCTGGTTTTTACCTTATTGCCCCACATCTGCTTTATTTATTTATTTATTTATTTTAATCTAACTGAAATTGATCCTTAAACTCAAAGCTGGTCTTCTCCCTCAAGGATGTCTTTCCTAATCCTGTGGGGAAAGAATTAGGTCCCAAACTAGTTCCTATACTAGCTCTCTTTTGTGTGCTCTGTTCATGGCAGAAGGTAGTACTTTTTTTTTTTTTTTAACTTTGATTCTCTCTCTCTCTCTCTCTCTCCTTTTTTTTTTTTTAAGATTATTTATTTATGAGACACACACACACACACACACACACACACACACACATACACACGAGGGGCAGAGACACAGGCAGAGGGAGAAACAGGCTCCATGCAGGGAGCCCGACACAGGACTCGATCCCGGGTCTCCAGGATTACGTGCTGGGCCAAAGGCAGATGCTCTACCGCTGAGCCACCCAGGCATCCCAATTCTTTCTCTTTTCACAGCTATATAAAGTAGAATGGTACTTACCTACCGTCCTTCAAATATCAACACTATTTTTTGGTTGTTTTTAATTATCATTTTGAAATCTTGGCTTCAAGATATTTGATGTGATTCAGCCTGTTGGCAGTTACTCATGCTCAGGTGGTCCTCTCTTGCTACTAGGAGCCTATTCAGGTGGCTTCTGAGTCTCTAGTTATATTGTTATTCCTTTGAAGAAACAAATTTGAAATGGGATCAATTCTTTCTGCATATAGACAGGGAAAGCCACAGGGAGATCCTGATCCTTTTTACCACCCTAGATAGAAACAGTGTTGGTGGTATAGTTATAAACTAAATTCTTTCTGCTCCATCTAAGAGCAATTATAGGGAACTCTTTTTATGTAAATTCAGTTTTTCTTCTACCTCTTTGTTGTATTTTGTGTATTTGTGTATTTGTAGGGATCATGACCTGAGCCAAAGGCAAATGCTCAACCACTGAGCCACCCAGGCCCCCTCATTTCTCAATTTATTGGACTTAGTTTTTTTCCCCTGTTTGTGGAACTTACTTAGGAAAATGCTGGCCAAATTACATAAAAGAATGTGGTGCAGTGGAAAGGGCATGGAGTTGTAAATCAGAACTTGAGTTTCTGCTCCAACATACTAGGTGTAGAACTCTGACACCTTTTAAAGTCTCAGTTGTCTCATCAGTACAAGAAGTTAATTTGGTCTGTACAGCATAAGATTGCAAACCCTTTTACAAAGCACTTGACAGAAATTGATACTTTTGTACAGTCTTAGTGTCAGGATAAATAGTTCATTATAAATTTTACAAATACTGTAAGTGAATATTTTATTTCTTCCTCTGAGGCCTAAATATCCATACTAAAGATTAAAGGTATAACTTCTATAGACATACTTGAGTCAGTAGCAGTTTTATAGCCTTCTGGATTCTTACAATTACAGTATACCTTTTTTTCTTTTCTTTTTTTTTTTTAATATTTATTTGAGAGGATGAGAGAGGGAGACCACACACATGCATCTGGGGCATAGGGGAGGAGCAGAGGGAGAGAAAGAGAATCACTCAAGCAGACTCCCCAAAGAGCTTGGAGCCCAATGTGGAGTTCCATCCCAGGACCCCAAGATCATGACATGAGCTGAAAGCAAGATTCGGCTGCCCAACCGAGCCACTGAGGTGCCCTACCGCATACCTTTTCTTGACCAATGATGATGGTGGTACAACTCCCTTAGATTCTTATTCTGAGGAATCTGGACTAAGCACCTAAAAGCAATGTATCTTAAGTTTTTTTCTCCATTTTATTCTTATCCTGTATAGATAAATGGAAAGAAGCCAAACAATATTAATGTATTTGATTTTGAATAATTTATATCTGTTTCATGGTCTCATTTTTTATTTCAAGTGATTGAATTAACAGCAATAATGTCAGGTATTTTCTAAATTACAAGTATAATTAAATAACCAACATATGTTAATACTTTTGGCATTGAAATTGCCTCAAAAAATGAAACACATTTTTATGCTATTTGTAGTACACTGTTAGAAATATGTAAACAAGGAAAATACTGTAGTCTTGATTGGTATTATGTACACATGGTTTAGTCAGAGTTATGTTTGAGAATAATAAACCAGAATATACCCTATGATAAATACTGAAAGAATGCAAATAAGGCATATGTGTTCCTTCCTTGTCTCATGCTGCAGTATGAAGGAAAAGGAAGCATTGGGCAATTCATCCAAATGACATAATAGCTAACTTTTATTGAGCTCATATGTGTCAGTTACTATTGTTAGCTCAATATGTAGTAGCACATTGAATCCTCATAGTTACCATGATTAGTATTAACTGTTTTACATATTTTTAGAGCTGAATAATTTGTACTTCATGAAGTTTGGTGTATTCTCATTTGCTTTTTTAGCAGGGTCTGATTACTTCCCTCTGGCGAGGCAGCCAGGGAGAAACAAGAGAGATAGGACTATCTAACAGGGGCTAGGGGTTAAATGCCACTCTTCATAGGTACCTGTTAGTGAACAGAGCCAAGACAAGAGGACATAGGTTTTGTGTAAGGTTGTGAATGAAAATACTGGTAGGTAGTTACTGGCTCAGCTGTGGAGCCAATCACCAGAATTTGAATTCCTGTATTCTGCTACTTAAGTTTAACTTTGTATAATTTAACTTTTTCTAACTGTGCATTAGGGATACAATAATATCTATTTCATAGAGTTGTGAGGATTAAATGAGTTAGTACATGGAACATGTGTCTGGTGCTTGATAAATAATAAATGCTAACTATTATTATTATTAACAATATTAATTGCCTTGGCTGACAAGGACCTGGAAACCAGAAACCCTAATATCTTTCATCAACCAGGGGTGAGGGCCTTCTATCTGGCTGGGTCCCAATCAGTCTATGGTTATTTTAGAGATAGGCTCTAACTGTGATCTTGGGTGGTATAAAAGTTGTTTGTTTTCAGTGAGTATTACCTGATACCAACACTTTTTTTACTTTTATTTTCAAATTACCCATAATTTTAATACATACTATTTCTCAGACAAAACCCCTGATAAAGATGTTGTATGAATTCTCAGGGGGAAAAGTTTGGGGAGAGATTTTGTTTAAAAATGGGAAAATTCTTCAGAAATCTCTCTTTACTATAATAAATGAGAAAACCCAGAGAAATCAAAGTAATTTGACTGAAGTCATTGAGTTAGTAAGTAGTGAGGCTGGATTTAGTCCTGTGCCCTTACTAACTAATTAGTTCTCCTGCTTTTATTTTTATTTTTATTTTTTTATTTTTAAAGATTTTATTTATTCATGAGAGACAGAGACAGAGAGAGAGGCAGAGACACAGGCAGATGGAGAAGCAGGCTTCATGCAAGGAGCCCAATGCAGGACTCGATCTTGGGGCTCTGGGATCACGCCCTGAGCCAAAGACTGATGCTCAACCGCAGAGCAACTCAGGCATCCCAGTTCTCTTGCTTTTAAGAAGAAATAATAAAACAAATTATTTTAGAGTGAATATAGGTTTTCTGATTTTATTTCATTTTGTAAAGAGGATAATGTCTTAAGTTGGTCATGTAATAGGACTAGATTCCATTTTTTTAATTGCTTATAAATCCTTCTATAAGAAGGATTTTTTCCCTGAAAGCAAATACTGTGATATCAACAGACTATAGTTTGATATTGTTAGATTTTTAAAATCAAATCAATCTGTGTGTGTGTGTGTATTTCCCTTTAAACACTTGTCATGTTATTTTTACTTAAAGAAATTTTACAGAAATATAGCTGTTCTTTTTCTACAAAACAGTTTTATTGATGCTAAATAAGTGCCATAAAATGCACTTGTTTTAAGTATCCAATTCAATAATTCTTACTGGGATGCCTGGGTAAGCATCCAACTCTTAATTTTGGCTTAGGTTGTGATCTCGGGGTCATGAGATCTAGCCCTGCATCAGGCTCTGCACTCAGCCTCTGTTGTAGCATGTTTGAGTACTACTTCTTTTTTTTTTTTTTTTTTATTGCCCAGTAGGATCCCATTGTGCCACATTTTTTTAATTCACAATTGATGGACATTTGTATTGTTTCTAGTTTTTGACTGTTATGAATAATGCAGGCATAAACATTTATGTAGAGATCTTTATATGTATATATATTTTCATTTCTCTTGGGCGGGTAAGTAGGAGTAAAAGTACCAGGTCATAACTGTCAAACTTTTTCAGAGCGGCTGCTTCACCGTACATTCCTACAAGCAGTGTATGAGGATTCTAGCTTCTCCACATCCTTGCCAGTATGTTATTATTTGTCCTTTTGGTTACAGCCACTTTAGTAGGAGTGAAGTAGTGTCTCATAGGTTAATTTGCATAGATGTTTCTTTTCCTTGATTGTTTATTTTGGGTATTATAATTTTACTTCAAAATTACTGTAGCTTTAGAAATTCTGGAAGAGACTGGCATGCTTGTCTTTGCCATGTGAAGTGTTGGTTTCGCAGAAAATTCTGACTCCATCCTTGAAATAAAGTCTTTGAATTGTGATTTTAAATTTAGGTCTCTTCAGGTAAAATCAAAGGGAAAGAGAGTGATTACTTGTCACAAAAACAATAATCAATCTTAGTTGGTTGGCATATTACTGATCATTTACTTTAGCTCTGCCAATGACTAGTTGAATTGTAGGGGTTTTGGTTTTTGTTTTGGTTTTTGTTTTTTTTATTTTGATCTTACCTATTATCATTAAATAGCACTCCGTTTTCTTGAAAGTGTGATGATAGTTGATGAAGTAGTCATAGAATTTTCTTTCCCCTTTCTGGTATATCTAAGAAAACATATCAAATGATTGATCTCATTTGGCAAAAGTGTTCATTTCTTCATCTTCTTAGATTGGGCAATAAAAGGTATAGTAACATAAATATTTAATCTACAGTTTGGAGATGCCTAGGTGGCTTAGTGGATGAGTGTCTGCCTTTGACTCAGGTCATGATCCCAGGGTCCTGGGATCGAGTCCTATTTCAGGCTGCTCTGGGGATCCTGCTTCTTCCTTTGCTCGTGTTTCTGCCTCTCTCTCTTTCTGTCTCTCATGAATAAATAAATAAAATATTTTTAAAAAATCTATAGTTTGATGCAGTAAGACATTTATAGAATTTTCCTTTTGGTTTTACTTAAATTGATGAGACCCTGTTTTAAGGAATTTACAAGGTGTACAGAACTTTAAATTAAGTTGCTTTTTGGGGTTAAATCATGCCCAATACCTGTTAAAACAGTACAGTTGAGAGGACATTATAAAAAGGAAATGTTTCCTTTTTTTCCTTTTTTTCCTCTCAGTCTACCTCAGGTGCCTTGGTGGGAATGTTTTCCACTCTTCCAAGATGGCTTAGAGCCTCCACTGTGCACAAGGTGTAATAAAATTGGACTTTTAATTATAATCATGAATACAAAGAGAAAACGATAGCTATTCTTGGGCATGTGATTAATTAAAAACAAATCTTGGCAAGTGAAAGAATGGATATATCTGAAATAGGTGGTATGTTTACTTATTTTCTTTTTGTTTGTTTACTTATTTTCTAAACAAATAGTTTGAAGTGGTTTCTGCTACTAAGACACAGCAGTTTTCACAGATTGCTATTATTTTGAGAAAAGACAACTAAGATTTGTCTTAGGAAGGTAACATTGTGTAATGTTAGATTACACAACATCTGTGTAACATCTGTGTCTGTAGATGGGATCCAAATTCTGTATCTTAAAAGTTGTGTGACCATGAGCATGTTGTTTCTCTCTCTCTGAGACTCAATTTCTTGATTTTTAAAATAGAAGTGAAAATGTTGACTTATGAATGGTTTATGAGAAAATTCCAGCACAGTGTCTGAGAGCTTTTAAAATAAACATTCCCTTTCATGTTGACACAATTTGTATTTGTACCACACACAGATAACTCCATGAGTCTTAATAACTTAGAAATCAATCGCATTAAAACAAAGACAAAAAAACCAAGGCCCTTGGGGCCAGCCATCTTTTGTTTGAATCTGGTTCTGTCATTTGCTGTCTTGTGACTTTGGGCAAGTTATAGAACTTCTCTAGATCTGTTAAATTTTCTTTAAAATTGAAATAACACTGTCTATGTCAAGGATTGTTATGAGGATTAAATGACATTGTATACGTAAAGTAGTTGGCCCAGAGCTTCCTCTGTCATGGGTGTTGTACTAGGTGAATAAGAGCAGGTGACATTTACTGAACACTTACTGGGTGGTACACACTTTCCTAAGTACTTGACATGCATGTAGTCTTCACAATGGGCCTAAGAAATAGGCATTCCTGTCATAGTCTTGATTTTATAATTGAGGAAACTAAGATTCAGAGAAGTCTGATAGTTTGCTTGGGGCCACACAGAGAATGCACAATAGAGCCAGAATTTAAACCCAGGGGCAGTAGACTACAGATTCTATACGCTTTAACTGATAGTGATGCCACTCCCAACTTTACAGCCAAATCTGGCCTATTTCTTCTGCCACTTTTTCCTCCCCTGGCTGTGGGGCACTCAGATAGTTGTAGGTAATGGCATTAAATGCCTTTTGTGTCTTGTTCCTTGCCTGGACTGCAGTATGTGAAGAAACAGCAAATGTTCAGTAAATGAAGCAGCAATGATTGTTAATACGACTATTGATTTCACCAGAATGTATTTGCCTCGCCTATTGGAAGTCTTGCACGTATACTGACTAGCTTGGTTTTGGTCAGTGTTACTTAACTGAGTACATCAACTTTCATAAATGCATGTTTGGCTACATGACCTGTGTTGTCAGTGAAAACCTTTTCTTGGACTAGGTAGGGCTTTATTTTAAAAAGTTGTTTAAAATAGTTTAATAATTTGACTATTTTTAACAAAATCAAATTTTATTTAATAAATTGTTGAGATAAAATTTACTCAAAAATTCAAATAATTATTAAGTAATGTTAAATTTTAAGAGTTTGGCCATAAAAGCTTTAAAACCTGAGGATTAATGTTATAACTTTATTAAATAGAATTTTAGCATTTACCCTGGATAAAGTGTTTTGACCCTCTGTTTAATTCATGAAGTAAAATACATTTGAATTATTTCATGTGATTGATAAAAGCCACTAATGATCTTTTTTTCCTCATTAGCAAGGAAGGTCTTCATAATTCATGATGCCAGATTAGGTTAAGTGGAAAAGCAGAAGTTAAATTATCTTTGCCAAGATGCCTTCTTGAGAAAGGTTATTAATTGGGCAGTACCTTGATTAATAAATCCACTGAGAATGTACTGCCATGTACCAGCAAGTTGGAAAATAAACAATCTTCTTAAATTATGCAGAGTGGTGTTGGTTTGCATTAACAGCAATGTTCTCATTAAAGTTGGGCTAGGAAAAAACACCACCGTGTTCTGCTTCTACTTTTCACTACGCACGTCAACTGCGCCAACAGCAACAGCCAACACCTGGGAAGGAAAGGCAAAAAGCAGTCCTGTGTTGAGCCCCTTAGCAGGAGAATTTCTAGAAACTTGTCTGTAAGGCTTTGTTGTTTTAATTTTATTTTTCTTTATTAGCCAACCGTCTCTGTCTGTCTTGTTCATCTGACATTAGTAATGGGGAGAGAATCTGATTGGCTCACCGTGAGTCAGCTGTCTAGCTTTGGATCACTATGAAAGAGGGGTGTGTGCAGGATCAGATGACGCAGACCTGGTTCTCCACCTTGCCCCTCACAGAATAGCAGGCCTTCAGGATACCAGTTCTTCATGCTCAGTGAATGATTTTACTTAAGTATAAATGAGAGACAGGTATTGAATCAAGTAGGTACTTGCTTTTTAATCTTAAAGATTATGTCCTTTTAAAGAGGGGGCTTGGCATTTGAAGATTATTAAGGGACCCCTGAAATCACACTGTATCTAGTAAATCTCTGAAGGTTTATCTTTTCAATCTCTTGGGAACTAGGGAGGCACAGAAAACAGGAATCAGAGGGGACTTGTCCATGGCAACTTCTTTATCTCATATGGCTGGTTCCTGATGGTTGCTCGAGAGGCCAAAAAGCTGCTGATGGCCTAAGAACTTGGCCATCCAGAACTTGGAGTTCTCTCAGTTCCACCATGTAACCATTTACTGGGCTCCCTTCCCTCCTTCCCCCCCTTTCCTATGTGAACCATTTGAATTCCTTCCATCACCACCTGATGCAGTTGAAGTTACCCTTCTGCCACAAGAGTCCCATTAGAATGTTGCTGTTTTCTGGGCCACTTGGTATATATTAGCATCTTGGTTCTTTAACTCATTGTCCCCCCCTTATATCCTAGAATGTAGATGTCTCTCTGCACTTTTACAGTCATAGACTTGACAGTTTTGTTATTAAAGTATAACTTTTTTTTTAAATTAAGGTATAACTTCTTAGCTGAGATTTCCATTCTATAACTCATAGGAAAAACTTTATTTTCATAATGATACTTAATGAAATTGGTTTTGTGCAGTGGCAATTGCTTCCTTAGCACCCAGCACTTTTCCATGAGGAAATGTATTCAGGGGGATCCCTGGGTGGCTCAGTGGTTTGGCGCCTGCCTTTGGCCCAGGGCGCGATCCTGGAGCCCCGGGATCGAGTCCCACATCAGGCTCCTGGCATGGAGCCTGCTTTTCCCTCTTCCTGTGTTTCTGCCTCTCTCTCTCTCTCTCTCTTTCTCTCTCTCTCTCTATATATATATATATCATGAATAAATAAATAAATTAAAAAAAAAAAAGATGCTCTACCTACTTCTACTTCACTCTTCAGCACCACTCACCTGGGCATTTCAAAAAAAAAAAAAGGAAATGTATTCAAAAGCATCTAGCCCAGTGCCTAACACTTGATATTACTGCCATATTAGCTTTTATTTTCTCTTGATATTTTATCATGATTTAAAAGTAATACATGTTGGGGCATCTGGGTGGTGTCGTTGGGTTGGCTATGCATCTGACTCTTGGTTTCAGCTCAGGTCATGATCTCATGGTCATGGGATTCAGCCCCTGGTCTGACTCTATACTTAGCGCGGAGTCTGCTTAGAATTCTGTCTCCCCTACCTCTACCCCTTCCCCTTATCACTGCTCTCTTAAATCTTTTTTTTTAATCTTTTTTTTTTTTTAAGTAATGTCTATCATAGGAAAAGTGAAAAATGCAGGCAAATATAAAGTCACACAATTGCCCTACTGTTAACCTTGTGAATTTCCCCCAACAAAATTAGGATCATATTGTATTTAGTTTTTCTGCTATCTTGTTTTCATGTAGCATACCAAAAATATTTTTTTCAATCACTGAATATCCTTTTAAACAAAATTTTAATAAGCATAATATTCTATTGTATAAATATGCCATAATTTAATTTTTAAACCCTTCCTGTTTACATATAGTATTCATGTCATCAAACTAATCTTTTATTTCTTTAATAGCTTTATAGGTAGAGATTTCTGAATAAACAGGGGTGAACATTTTCAGACTATCAAGACATCAGTATCCACCTGTGTTACCAGACTCTCATCTCATTTGCCATCCCATTCTATATATGGATATCCTTTTCATCCCATTCACACTTTTTATTCTAGACCTCTTCATCTTTCTTGGGCTCTGACACCCCCCATTAGGATATTCTCCAATTGAATGTCCTCCTCACCATGCATAGATTTCAATACCCTCTCTGTGCTGGGTTGTCCCAAAATGTGGTTACCTTTCTCACCATGCTCAGGCTCTGAGTCCCCATAGCCCACAAGGCCCCCTTTATACCCCACTTGGGCTGATACCTCACACCTAGCCACACCCATGTGTCAGACACTCTGACACCCTGCTTTAGGCCCCTGTGGTTCTGCCCTAATGACATTAGCACTGGATTGTTCAGGAAAGGCAGAAGAAAGGCAAAGGACACTATACAGTTGGAAGATTTATTGAGGCACCTTGTCAGTTGCATGGCATCATGCCTAGCATAGTGTAGGTATCTGGTGGCAGGGTATACAGGCATGTGTTTGATTCTTCCCTTCCTGATTCTAGTCTCAGTGGTATAGGGAAAAATACAATCATCACCCAGTAGACTTTTTTATTGTCCCCCATTCTCCAAACTCCAAACTTCTATATCTTGGCTCATGCCTTTGCCCCCTATTTAAATGAGATCAAGGTTGTTTGACATGAACATGTTTAACTACCTAAGCATCTCAAAACATTTCAGTATTTTCAGCTCTAATTTTACTTCCTTTCTTGAAACTCTTTCCTCCTTTGGCTTTTATTATAGTTTATTGTCCCACTTTTCTTCCTTCTTGTCTAATTTTTCTAAGTCTTCTTAACCTGACTTTGATACATCTCCTCTCCCAGTGGATATTTATCTTTCTTAATATTTTGTCCTTGATCTCCTGAATCATTTCTATTTCCCTAGATTATCATTAACTACAGATCATCCAAACGCCGAGTTTTTGCTCCTGAGTTCCAGTTTTCATACCTTCCCAATTCTTTGACTCTAGCCCTGATTCCTAGCTGGCTTAGAACTTCAACAGCCTCTTCCCCTCCCGCCCCCCACGCCCCAAATCTTGTTTTTATTCCATGTCGTGGTTAATGATACCAGTGCAGTCCTAGGTACTTAGCCAGAGGTTGTCATTTCTGTCTCTTCCCCAAGCCCACATACTCAGTTTGTTTCCTATTTTTGTGTATTTACTTCACAAACACTACTGTTTTCCAGACCATCTCTCACTTGTATAGTACAAAAGTGCTTACTTGATTCTGCTTTGAATTATAAGTAAATCTCTAACTTTTTTCCTTTGGATTTGGCACTTCTTAGGGGCAGGCTCTAACTTAATTGTTTCTTTTTGTTGAATTAAAGAACACTCTTCTAGACTTTTTTTCTAAACTTGAGTCATTGTTTTACTATACCATTAACTGGTTTTCCCTAGGCGATAGGAACTTGGTCATGATTCATGATTTGATTATATGTATGGACCTGTAATACACTAGTCTTAGGGTTAATGCAGGAAAGGGTGTAATTTTAGATGATGCATAAATTGACAGAATATGTGGGAACATTTTTAAATGGCTTTAACCATTTTTATTTATAATTAATGGAATCTTTGCTAATTACCTAGATTTTAGTATCTATAAGATGATGTTTTCAGACTTTGATATTTCTGTCTGAATGTCAGAGGCTAGCTAGATATGTATTCCCCCCACAAAGATTTTAATCTTTTAAAAAGTTTTATTTTTACTTTTCTCTAGTTAACACTTTTGATTATATGATTCTGCTAATAACTAATAGAAGAAATAAAGAGCAGCTGAAGCAAAGAGGCTACAAAAACACTCTTTTCTTATAATTATTCATAATTATTTCATGATTTAGATTTCTTTCTCCAATTAAGGTATCTTAACTTTGACTACTTACCCATGTCATCCCCTCCTCCAAATAGCACTGTAACTGTAGAGGAATGTTTTAATGGTTAAATTAAAAGGCTTTTGTGATTTAACATTTCATGTTTTTTAGAGTTCTAAGAAAAGATTGATTCAGAAGAATTAAAGATTTGGTTAAATGATTTGGTAGTTGTTATACATTCAGAAGAGTCACTAGCTCTTTCCCCATCCGCGGACCACACTTTTTTTGTGTGACATCATCCTAATTCATAATTCATATCCTATAATTAAGTGATTCAACTTCCTCATTTGTTCCTCATCATTAAAGTCACTTGAGTGACTTCTGTAGGCATGGGGGGGGGTGCGTTTGGACACGCACAATGGGCAATCAGAAACATTGGGCAGTATGTTGATGAAAATAGAACATTGTGAAGAAACGAGAATAGAATAGGCGATAGGTGAGCATATAAATGGAGAAGTAAGGGGAATTGATTTCAAGGTAGTAGTTAGAAACAAAGCTCTCTAGGAGCAGTTCTGAGGACTCATAGATATTGCCAGGGATTCAGTAGAGAAATCTGTTTGAATGGCGGTAGTTATGGACAAAGAACAGTGAAAACCTATTTGATAAGCTTTGAGGGTTATACTTTGGAATTAAAAGTTTTAAAAAAATTTTGGCCATCCAAATCATCTTTAGTGAATATAAATAAAAATTAAGTATAGTTCAATTTTATCAGTTTAGAAATGAGGTATTAAGGCTTAGAGAGATTGATTTACAAGAAAGGAAAGAACTACTATTTAAGGAGCACCAACGGCATATGAGACATATTTTTTACATTCTAGTTCTGTGAAGTATGTTTCATTCTCCCTATTTTACAGATGCTCAGACTCAAGAAACTTGCCAGTAACATAAGACTAGTCATGATGGAGGCAGGATGAAAATCCACTTCTCTTGCATAGTCCAGGGTCTTTTCTACTCCTGTCAGTAAACATTAAAAGCCAATCAACTGAGGTAATAAGAACAAAGGATTAAAAACCAACACTCCAAATATAACAAAGGGTATTTTCTGATTGGTAGCTTCTATTTTTATAAAAAAAGAAAAGACTCAAAGATAAAAATTATCTTTGGTTGTACAGCTATTAAATCACTATTAAAATATGAGACTTGTCTGGGGTGCCAGGGTGGTTAAGTGGGATAACCATCTGCCTTGGGCTCAGATCATGATCCCGTGGTCCTGGGATGGAGACCTGGCATCGGGCTCCCTGCTCAGTAGGGAGTCTGCTTCTCCTCCATGTTCCCCGTTTGTATTCTCTCTCTCTCTCTCTCTTTGTCAAATAAATAAATAATATCTTTTTAAAAATATATGGGACTTGTCATAGGTATAAAAGAAACACGACCTTTACCTATAAGGGTCTTATAATTGATGATGTATGTATAAAAATATAGTCACAGAAAAAATAGAATATATTTACTGTCACTTTAGAGATGGGAAGAATCAGCAAGGTTACAGGCAACTCTGTTTTTATGTGCTTTTTTTGTTTTTTGGGTTTTGTTTTAAGGAGAAATTGTCTTAAGAGATTCTTTAGCTTCTTGCCTTGAGGGTATCCTTGTCATGCTTTTAACACAGGCTCTTGCTACCAAAGGTAGACTATATTTGTCCTGGCACATGATTGGCCTCTGATATTTAATGAGTGAGCCAAGCTCAGAAGGGATTTGGGCTCTGTGTTAACTTTTTGAATTAAATTTGATGTTTGTGAGAATTAATAGCTTGCTTTTTAGAGTTTCTTTTCTTTTTTTTTTTTTTTAGAGTTTCTGAAATGAGGTTCTAAAAAATGAAACTGAGCATGATAGAAGTAGGAAAAATTAGGACTTTGATATATAATATTATGGTCTGTCTGTTCATTCACTAAGGAAAAGAGGTGCTTAAAATATGTGTGCAAATCTGGGCTTCCATTTGCCCTGCTTACATTTACATTTGTGAACTCTAAATCTTTTATTTAAGCACTTAATCTAATTAAACTATTGGTAACTACCTTTTTGAAGCAAGACACCTTCTCTTTAGCCTCTTGTTATTTGAACCACTGCTGTTCTGAATGTGATGACCTAAGCCGTAATCAGATTACCTAAGAGTAGCTTTTCAAATTGTTTTTCAAACATTTCTTTTCTGGAATTCCTTAGTGATATATGTTTCCCATTTCACCATATAATTATCTAGGTTTTAACATTTGTACATTTGATACCATCATATTCGTTACAATTTTTTTTTTTCTCAGAAGCCTGATTCTGGTCGACACTGAGACAAAGTCTTTTTTTCTATCTACCAGTCCTTTCTCCTTATTCCTGATGTTTCCTTTGTCCTTCCCTCTCCCTCCCCTTCCCCATTTTGTTTGTCTTAGTGTACGGAAAGGTAAAAAATTAGGCTGATGATAGGTAGAGGTCGATGATGATTCCCTGTAAAGATATTATTTAGTGACAGAAACATTAATTTCTTAGATAAATAGTTCAAATTTCTTTGGAGTCCACCAGACCTGGATTAGAATCATATAAAAGTTGTACATATCTATTATTGGGGGTGGGGAATGGTACAGTATCAATGAATACAAAGAAGAAAGTAACAGAATTGTTCTCTTGTGTGCTTCTTTTAGATAATTTCTGTTAATGGTTTTCATGTTTCTAAGTACCTACTATATATATTTACATATATACGTAATAGTAACATTAGCTATATTAATTTCAGATTTATACTATGTACATTTTCCTTTTATGAGAGTCTTCAGTATGTCAGGAAGTGTCTATAGTATTCATTTAATTCCGTTTTAATTCATGTGGTATTACTATAATATCTCAATTTCTTCTCATTTTTTTCCTTTCAAAAAATATTTTTACCACTTTCAGGATGCTGTTCCTTCAGTTGTTTTTTTGGTTTGTTTTTAATCAGTCTTAACCTCTGTAAAGGTGCAAAGTTCATTTATAAAAACAGAAGGAAGGGAAACAATACTAGAAATAATAGTTGAGGAAGATACTAGAGATAGAAAAGACAGCAAATAAAGATATTTGCATCTGTGGCTTCAATCTTAGTAGTTGAAGTAGTTGGCTAGGTGTTCTGCCTGGAGGGGTAATAATGCTCACAGTCATTAGGAATTAAAGCCTGTGGGAAGGGAATTTAGAACTGTCCTTACTGTCATTATGGGAAGTATTGGAAGAGATCAACATAGGATTGTGAGACCTGCTGTTGAAGATACACAATGAATTTGTAGAGGGTAAAGTGTTTAGTCTGGGACCAGGCTTTTAAAAAAAAGAAAAAAGCTGACTATAGGTCCTCTCTGGTTGAGTAAGAGTACCCTGGAGGCTTATGGTGTTCATGGCATCTGAGGGAGTAATAACCAGAGTTTTATTTTTTTAAGGTTTTTAATTTATTTATTCATGAGAGACACAGAGAGAAAGAGAGAGAGGCCGAGACACAGGCAGAGGGAGAAGCAGGCTCCATGCAGGGAGCCCGACGTGGGACTCCATCCCGGGTCTCTGGGATCACACCCCAGGCTGAAGGCGGCACTAAACCACTAAGCCACCGGTGCTGCCCAATAACCAGAGTTTTAATAAAATTGCTTACCATAGCCAGGAACCTGAGAATGAACTTCCTTAATACGTACAAAACTGTTGCCTGCACATCAAAAGTAAATCAAGATTTCAGAGTCTTTTCTCATGATATGAGAGAAACAGTGTTTTTCACTCCTTGAAACAGATCGTCAGGAAGAATATGGCCGGAAAGCCATAGAACTACTCATACACTAATTACCGTGGTATTTATAAATCTGCCTGCCAACACAGCATTATTTGTATATACATCCTTTTGTTTCCATAGAATGTTGGGCACTTTTCTAGACATCCAAATAGTGGAGGCATTGTAGGGGGCAGGGGAGAATAGTTAGGAGTAACTGAAATATGGAAGATGCCAAAATATTACATGATATTCTTTTCTCAGTAGAAGAATATATTATCTGATTTAAAATTTCTGTTCTGTTAGACAAATGTTACTGCCAGGATTCCTTTAATCTTTTGTATGTCATTTAAAAAATAAGGTAATTTTTTGTCCTGATTTTTTGCAGAGAACTATGATTGAACTCAGCTTTATGATTTAATTTTATGTAGAAGAAATACAAAAGAGAGAGAGAAAGAATTTCAAGTTTAAGTGATTTAGAGTCTGCCAAGTGTCTCTGTGTCAGAGGTAGAATAGAAATAGACCCTTCAGAAAATTTGTTGAGTTACTTGTTTAATTTTGTAAGCACACTTCTGCAAGTTATTCTTTATCCTTGACCCTAAGTCTTGAGCAGATGGTTCTTCTCTTCTTCAGTTTAAGTTTCACTTCTTTTCCTGCTCTATAATGATTGACCAGAAGATCATGTTTCTTTCAGGGGAAGAGCTTGACCTCAGCCACAGGTGTTCTGATCTATCTTGACAGATTTCATCGTTGAATCAAATGAGGCTTTATAGATCAGAAGGAGTCTTTTGAATTCCTTCCCTGTCCTTTCTGGCATTCTGCCAGCACCTTGATTTCATGAGGCCTCTTACCACACACACATCCCAATAAACAAACAGTTTTCAGACACAGTTCAGTCTGAGTTTATATTTAAGAGTAATTTGTTAATGGCCTATGCATTACTAAGCAGAGCTATGACCATGTAAAGCACCTGCATGTAGGTTCATGGCACCATCACAATGTTTTTCAAGAAAAGTAGTCTATTTGCTTATGTAACGGAAGAGTCCATCTGGTAGTATTTTTAAAATAAAAAATGTGTGCTGCAAAGGAAAACCGATGTCTCCATGTGGAGAGACATTTAATTGCTTGTAACTGAAAGTGACATTTATCTAGTTTTTTTTTTTTTAAAGATTAAGATCCCATATTCTATTACAGTAAAAATTGTCCTTCCTCTAATCCACCAAATCTTTTGGAGGAAAAAGAAACAACAGAATCTCCAAAAAATAAAACCATCTTTATCCTTTTTATAGGAATATCCCTCACCAGCAGTCCTGTTTTTTTTGGTTACATTCTGCTATTTACAAATACCTCAGCCTTCAAAAAGCATTTCCACTTTTAACCACCACTTCACTGCAAGATTTATTAGACTTTCTGAACCCTTTTAAGCCTGGGGCCATAGAGTACCATGCTGGGATTGCATCAAACCTGGTTAGGCCAAGGATTGACGTGCATTTCTCATTGGTCTTTTGCATATGCATTATTTTATTTTCCTTGATGTTAAGGTTGTGGAGCATATGTTTCCATGTGCATATTCTTGTCATCTTGAAATAAAAATATGATTCTTTTAAAAGAAAATTTGGTGCATTGTTTTGTACATGAAAACAAAATACCGCCCAAATGATTATTAAAACGTATTGGTACATGGAGGGCCTAGATGGTTCAGTAGTTAAGCATCTGCCTTTGGCTCAGGTCATGACTGGGGTCCTAGGATCGAGTCCCACATCAGGCTCCCCTGCAGGGAGTCTGCTTCTCCCTCTGCCTCTCATGAATAAATAAAATTTTGTAAAAAAAAAAAAAAAAAAAAAAAAAAACTAACATATTGGTACCTGTTCTTTATTAGTTTGGGTTATTGTTCCACTAAAAAATATGCAGTGCCATTGAAATAGAAAATTTATTTTTAAAATAAATTTTGATTGGATTAAACCCAGTTTTTCTGAGTTACCAAGTTAGAGCAGAATTGCTCTTGTGGAATCTGTGTCCCCGTACTTACCTTTTCTGATTTTAAAGAAGATGATCGTTTAGTTGAATTCAGAATTTAAGAGGGTAAAGGACAACTAGTCACTTGACAACTAGAGCAGGTCAGCTCTGCCATTAAGTCCAAACAATTGGTTATTGCTTATCTATCCTGCTTTATAGAGACTCATGGCAGTTTCGGTTACATATAAGTAAGTTGTTCAGTCCGTGTCTTGGCCTAGGTGTTCTAAGATTTTAATTTGCAGGGAAAATTATATTACAAAGTGATTTTAAAAATAAGAAAGGAGTTACAGGAAAGTGATGAAAAAGAGAAGAAGATTTAAAGGATCAGAAAAATTAGTATGAATAAGATAGTGTATAAGAGAGAATAATCAAAATGAAGGTGACTCATGGAGTCATGTAATCATTTTATTCTACCTCCTTCATGTCTGTCTTTAAACCATCTTGGATTCTCAGTTTCTCATTTCTTGGAACAAGATTTTTAAAAACATGTAGATAAAAGGACTTTTGGGTGGAATGTGATGTTATAAGTCAGAAAATACTCTGCCTGAATATCCTCATAATATCTCTGCCTGTCTCTGGTCTCTGTCTCATCTCTTAATTGTAAGTAACTGAAATAATTTTAATTTCTCAGGATTCTAATTTTCAATTAACACTATAAGTGAAAATCCTCAGTTAAAACTATAAGCTAGTGATCCATTTCAGTGTCCTGTTGAACATTGGGAATTAAGGTGCTGAGGACAGTAGGTGTTAACAGCAAAGAAAGTAGAGACAAACAGTAAGAATGGTTTGTTCATCCTACCCAGGTGAAGGTATAGATCAGAGAACTTTCTAGCATCTGAGAGTAATGGGTATAGAAGCTAAAAGGAATTTTACTTCTGATGTTTACCTTGCATCTTCAATCACTTTCAAGATTTATTTATCAGTTTAAACCATAACCCAAGTGGTAATTGTGATCTACATGTTTATGAATTTTTAGTTCTGTAGAACATTTGTATTTTTTCTTTAAAAAATAACTCCATAAAGAATGTATTATTGGTAGTTTTTTCTTGAAGGTACCAGAGCTGTGTTTATTTAAAATAAAGGATTCCCTAGGGCAGTGGTTCTCAAACTTTAATAGTGCATCAGAATCATCTAGAGGAATTTTTAAAACCTAGATTGCTGGGTGCCACAGCCATATTACTGATTCAGAAATGAGGCCAGAAAGTTTGCATTTCCAGCAAGTTCTCAGGTGATGCTAAAACTTCTGGTCCTGAAGTTGTACCTTTGAAAACTACTGCAGTACAATATTGATCACTGAAGTCTGAGACAAAGCTAAATCTACTCTGTGCTGAGTGAATGCTGAGTTGCTTATAATGCAAGCAGAATTATACCTGTTGGAAAGGTACCAACAATGATCATTTAATGCAGTGTTTTATCTTATTTTTCATAGATTGGAGCATATGATCAACAAATATGGGAAAAATCTGTTGAACAAAGAGAAATCAAGGTAACAAATTTATTTCATTTTGTGTATCCTGAAACAGTTCTATAAATTAATTATTAACCACTTTTTATTTTATATCTTTCCACACACTTTTAAGGTATGAATATTACTTATTCTATCCAAACTTTTAAACAAAGAGGTAAACTCTTATGCTGGCATAATCATGTGTCTTTACCTCTGATGATTGATTGATTGATCTATTTATTTTTGCTTTTTATCATCTTTCTATCTTTTAAAATTTAATTTCTAATGATTATTTTTTATCAGCTCTCTTTCCCTTTCACTTGTCACCTTATACTTCTAGTTTACTTTTCCTCCCTTTTGATGCTGTCATTGCTCTGTACAGTTTATTAAACTGGTAAGTGTTTCAGGACTTTTCCCGCCTGAGTGATCCTGTCAAATGCCGCTCTGCTTCATTGAGATCTGCTTTTGGTGCTACTAACAGAATGACTTGGACGCAAGTAGAGTTGCTGAAGAGTTGGTCATTTTTTAAAAGAACTTAGGAAAGTAAAGCATTAATTAAAATGTTTTTGTAGTAGGTGGTTTCTTCTTGAACATGTAATCACTTATGCTGGTAAGACATTCTCATAGGCTACCTTGCTAGCATGAAAACTATTTTTTAAACTAAATTTGTTCTGTTTCTCAGCAATTGCTCCTTTTTGATAATAAGATTTATATTTTCATTTGCATAGATAATACTAATCTGTGTGTTCCTGCACGAGCTAAATTTAATTTGGGCCCAAAGAATGTTACTTTAGTTGCTTGACATTTTCTATTTTGTATGAAAAGGTTTATATTAGATTGAAAACCAGTGTCTATTGTTTCTTAAAAGTCTCAAAAAAAAATCTCAGTGTTTAGACAACTTAGTCGTCTATAATAAAGAGCAAGATTCTTTGCCATTGGTCAGTTTTAATCTTTAAAGTATTTTCAGGAAGAGTTAAAGTTGCTATAAGCACCTGCTATGTGTTAAATACAGGATTAAATCCTGAGGACAGCAAGATGGAATGTATTACAATTTTGTTGATGAGATTCATAATTACAAATGAGATCAGTTCAGTTAAGGGAGGGATATGTAGGCCTCTACTGGAGAGTGCAGGGGGAGGCAGCCCTGAGGAGGTTAGGGAAGACATCACAGAGGAAGTTACTCATGAGCTGAGTTTGACAAACATTAGGGAGAATGAGGAAAACATTCCAGATAGAACGAAGAGCATATAGAAATAAACATGCAGGAAGGATGGAGCATGATTGACTAAGGAATCCTTGAGGAGCTTGGTAGGTAATAGGTTGGATGGAGGAAGGAGATTGGGGCAGCTAGTCGGGAAGCTTTACAAGAAAATAGGAGTCAGATAGTGCAGGTGCTTGACTGCCTCACCCCAGAGTCTGGATGTAATCTGGAAAACCATGAGGGGGACATTAAAGGATTTTAAGCAGAACTAGTTACCTGATTAAATTTATGTTTTAGAAACTTCACTCAGGCAGCACTAAGTGGTATGGGAAATACTAGAAGAGGAACAGATTTAAAATTGTGCTTTAGAAATATTTAGGTGGTACTTGGAGAAGAGATTGGGGAATAAAGTGTGCGTGTGTATACATGCATATGTGTATATGTGTGCTCTGTTTATTATAACATTATGTAGATGCAGCTCTAGGAGTGAGGAGATTTACACTGGGTGATGACAGTAAAAAAAAGCTGAGAATGGAACACTACAAAACATCAACATTTAATGGACAGGTAAAGGAAGAGATGTAAGTGAAGGAGGTGAGAGATCCATGAGACAGTAGTCTAGCAAGAGTATCATGAAGAGTAAAAATACCTCAAGCAAGCAAAGAGCAGCATGCGGGTTTAGTAAGATACCTTGAAACCTCTTAAGCTGCTCATCACAAAACACTACATTCCTCACTTTTTGGAACTATTTTAATGCCGAAACAGAGGTTAGGGTAACGGAGGATTATATTAGTCTTTCCTGGGTGTACTGACAGGATGAACTTGGAGAACTATAGCTTTTTTCTGAAATATATCTTCCTTTAAAGATAGTATTTTATAATAGTAATTGTAGAATTAAAAAGTATTAAAGTTAACACTTATTATTTTGAATTAAATAACAGGGTCTATTTGTTGACAAGCCTAAAACATTCCATTCTTGCTAAACATTTTAGTTGAGGCAAGTTATTTGTATTGCAAAATAATTTTGCATTTATTCTAAGGGAGATAGAGAAATTACTGTGATGTATTAATATTTGATTTCAAAAGAAACCCAAAACACTGCCCCAGAGAAGACTCTGCGGAATGCAGTGAATTTGTCCTCCCTAATGGATTGTCTGTATGTCACAGCAGTGATCAGCAACTAAAGAAACAAAAGAGCCATGAAAACATGTTCTTGGATATGTTTATTTTTTTTAATTGAAGACCCTTACTTGATATTGCTAAGGTTTTTTGTAAGTTGCAAATTATTTTCTTCTTAAACATTTTAGAAATTATACCTGAAAACTTCCATTCCCTGATCACCTTGACCCAAATTTAGAAGTAAATGTGGAATTTCCCCCCAGTGTTAGTACTTACTAGAATTGTATAGCCTCGGTAAAAAGAATTATGCTATTTAAAGTCATTATAGAGGAAAAACAGGATGGGGGAAACTAAATAGGATTTCTGGAAAGTGAAACTGATAGTTACATCCTTTGGTAGGAGTCACAGTATTATAATAGCTCCATGCATGGGAAGCCTGCATCGTTGAACAGAAGTACTTTCTAAATTTAAACAGCTGTTGTAAGCTTTTTGGCTCAACATTATCTGTGTACTTACAGATTTTTAAAAATTCAGAACTTAAAAAAAAATTCAGAACTTCATACAATTTGTATTATTGTGCCTTAGGAATGTACTGTAAGATTTTAAGTGTATATCCAAAAAAAATATATTACTTAGATTCTTACAGATTAATTGTATTTGTGGTGTCTGATTATTTCTACTTTCTAATTTAATCACTAGTTATTAAAATCTTTTCTTTTGAACTTAGTTTTCATTTTTTGTTCATTTAAACTTTTTGATGGTCCATAATTATAGTTAGTCCTGAAAGCTATGTTATTTTGTGTGAATATAGTTTACTCTAAACCAATTTAAAATTTTCCAACTTATTGGGCACCTGAGTGGTTCAGTTAGTTAGGCATCTGCCTTTGTTTTGGGTAGTGATCCCAGAGTCCTGGGATTGAGCCCCCCATCGGGCTGCCTGGTAGGTAGGGAATCTGCTTCTCCCTCTGCCCCTCACCCTGCTCATATTCTCTGTATCTCTCACTCTCTCTCTCAAATAAGTAAAATCTATTAAATTTTTTTTAAAATAAAAAATAAAATTTTCCAACTTAAAATATCTACTTAAACTGATTTTATGAATACTTACATATGAATACTAATATCTTTTTTGTGATTAAAATTATAAATGTTATGAGATTTATCAATGAAATTCTTCTTTGTTTTTCTTTTTTTAAACCCTCTAAATATTCTGATAGGTTACCTTGAAGGGAGTTTTATCAGAAGTGGCAATTATAAAAAATATAAGTAAATAGATAAATAGATCAATAGATACATATATATGGGGCGCCTAGTCAGTTAAGCATTTAACTCTTGATTTTGGCTCATAATCTCAGGATGGTGAGATCAAGCACTGGGCATGGAGCCTGTTTAAGATTCTCTCTCTGCTTTTCCTTCTGCTTCCCTCCGAGACCCTGCTTCGCTCTCTCTTTGAAATAAAATAAAATGAAACTGGCAATTGTGTTGTGACTCTACAATGTAGCTCAAAATAAATGTTTTAATAAAATATAAAATAGGAAATGAACCATGTACGAAAAAGGTCAAGAAGAATGAACATGTTGAAAGACAACACAATTGCATAAATCAAGATAATTTACTGTTCCTTTCATAAGGACTTTAAGTTCTTAAAACAACCTGATAAAAATTTTAGGTATACAGCAATAAGTTAAGCTTCAGATTTGTCATAAAACATTGGCAATAAGATTATTTTAAAATTATTAGAAAAATAATGTAGAAGTAAATCAAAATATGTTACTGTTTTCAAATTTGTTGACAGTAATAAAGATTAAATCTTAGATTTCATACCAAATCTAAACAATGTTCTATTAATGAAATTTTGCTTTAAATGTGTATATATTATTAGAATTGCTTTTCCAATGTGCAAAACACTGGGAGTGATTCATAGTCTGCTAGCCACTATCCTGACATTAAAATGGGAAATGAGTGGATCCCTGGGTGGCTCAGTGGTTTAGCGTCTGCCTTCGGCCCAGTGCGTGATCCTGGGGTCCTGGGATCAGGTCCCATGTCGGGCTCCCTGCAGGGAGCCTGCGTCTCCCTCTGCCTGTGTCTCTGCCTCTGTCTCTCTCTCTCTCAATCTCTCTCTTTCTCTCTGTGTCTCTAATAAATAAATAAAATCTTTATCGCAATCTCTCTGTGTGTGTGTCTCTAATAAAATAAAATCTTTAAAAAATAAAATAATAAAATAAAATAAAAAATAAATAAAATGGGAAATGAAGTACAGATGCAGTCATTACTCACAGGCGTTACATTCTATAAAGTCACCATGAACACTTGAGTTAACAGATACTGACCATTGCTCCACCTCTAGTCACAAGTCAAGTGATCGATACCTATCATTGTTTTATGTATTTTTCTGTTGAAAAACACCTTGTTTAATATAAATTGTTGATGCATTAACACTGAACTCATGGCCAGCGACACTGTAACTCATGGCCAAACGTAGCTTATCTAGATTACATTTTCTCAGTGAGGCACATCATGGGCTTCGTAACACTAGACTGCACTTCAGTGCTGTGCTTGAGGGCCATTTTAAACAACAAAATTACCAAAAAGAAGTACCAAAAAAAGCAAAACCCAGCACTAAGTTGACTGTGAAAAGGATACTTATTTTCAGCATGAGAGCTGAAATAAGAAGGCAGATTGTTGCCTTGTTTGACTTCACCAGGGAATGTGCACATTGGGTGACTCAAAATTTTTGCCACTCTTACTTTGTACATGACTGCAAATGACTACAAAAGCACAGCAAGTATTGATTGGGGGATACAGATAAATTCTGTGAGTAGGATAATTTGCAAATACAGGATCTGTTAATATGAGAATTGGCTATATTTAAAATTACCATGGCTCTGTCTTCTGTCCTCTTTTCTTCTGTTTTTGTACCTCTGAGTAGTTTTCTTCTTGATTTCAGGAAACATTTTTGGTTTAAACATCTCAGTTAATTCTGAGCTCAAATAGCCTCCTCTTATTTGTTTTAGATGCAAATAGTCCTTAACTAAAAATTTACCGTAGGGGTCATTGTTACTTGGATCAGGACCAAACAGAATTTACTGCAGTTACTTGATGAATTAAATGAATAGTAAACAAATCATCTAAACACTGCAGCATATCTCAGCACTTGGCCCCTAAGGAATTTAGCCTAAGCTCTTCTAATTCTTAACATCCTAGTCTTAAGTGTGATTTTTTTCCCCCGATGATTTTGATCTCTATCTCTATTCCCACCTCCACTGGTGGCAGAAACTTAATGTTCAATAATTCCGAGTTTAAACTAATTCAATTCGTGACTTCTGCTTTTCCCTCATCCTGCTCCGCCTGGGCATGGCGTCTGATTTCTAAGGTGATTAGGTTGCATTGTGGTCTCGTTAGTGGTTGGCATGTGAACATAGTGGCCACCTTGAGATGGGCATCATCCTCTCTGGGTCTTAGCTAATTCCACCCCCACTTACTGGCATTAGCTGAGAAGTCTGCATCCCAGCTTTGTGAGCCACTGCTTCCTGCAGAAACGCCCCAGCATCATGAAGGCCCCTTGAGGGCCTTTCAGGGCCACTGCTCTCCCAGCCAGCCTCTCTTATGCATATCTGGGCCCCAAACAGTCTCATGGACCATCTCAGACTGTACATCCTAGTTGGGTGGTAGTGATTGTCTTTGTTTTAGACTTTTACTTTTAGTAATAAACAGGTCTCTCCTGTTACACACATCCCCAAATTTATCCTTTTGGAAAGTAATAAAATTTATTACAATACTAAAGTTATGTTCCAATTGTAACAAATATATAATGTGTTTATATTTTTGTTCATTATAATTACTTAAAGTTTTTTTAATTGAAATCTTTAGAATTTATCTTCTATTATTCTAAATTTGAAGATATATATATTGAATTCCAATACTATTTTTATTGATGTATAATTGACTATAAGATTATATTGACTTTTAGGTATACAACATGATATAGTATTTGTACTGAGAAATATATTGTATGTATTGAGAAATGATATCACTATAAGTAGTTGACATCCATCCCCATACACAGTTACAAAGATTTTTTTTTTTCTTGTGACAAGGACTTCTGAGATCTACTCTCTTACCAGTACTACTTTAATATATTATAGGGTTTAAGGAATAAACCAAAGAAAACAGCGCATGTGAAACCAGACCTCATAGATGTTGATCTTGTAAGAGGTGAGTCTTAAATAAATAAAAGCTTAATGTAATTAGAAATTGACCTTGAAGAAACAATTCGAAGTGGGTTAGATACAGATTTGTAGAAATAAAAGCAATGTAAGCATAAAGTGAAGGTGGGAATAGTATAAGAAAGAGATAATGCAGGTGTTTAAATACCATTGACTAGTCTGTACTCCCATAAAAATCAGTCCAAGAAATAATAATAAAAGAAAACCAGCTTGTGTTTGCTTAGCAAGCTATATGGCTTGGTTATAAAAAATTAAAGTGATAATTTTTAATTCTTAATTGGAGCTTACATTTGAACTTCATCTTACATTTATAAAATATGTGGGAGAGATTCTGCTGTTATTTCAGTTAAAAATAGGTTTTTTTCTGGAGTACCTGAGTTTATATTAATATGGTAGCGTGAGAATGTTTATAAACCTGTCCACTACTCAAAATTGGGCATTTCTCACTCACAGTGAAATCAAAATAAAATTATACATGGTTTTTTGTTCTTCACATTTTGAAATTTTTTCTCTAAGGAAATTAAAGAATGATAAATGTACTCTGTCATTTTATTTTACTTTTTTCAGGGTCTGCATTTGCTAAGGCAAAACCTGAAAGTCCTTGGACTTCTCTGACTAGAAAGGGAATTGTTCGAGTTGTGTTTTTTCCCTTTTTCTTCCGGTGGTGGTTACAAGTAACATCAAAAGTCATCTTTTTCTGGCTTCTTGTCCTTTATCTCCTTCAAGGTATAATTAAGTGATAGAAATTAATTTTGCCTTATTTTTCGGGGTGTTATGTTTTAAGGGTTACTAAGACTTTCTTTAAAAACATACTAATCACACTGAGTGTGAAGATACACATTTATTGTGATATATTATTTAGTAGGACAAAGCTGGTTTAGTATTAAAATGTTTGAGAAAACAAAGCAGTTATTTTCCAGTATAATTTTATGAAAATTAGAATCTGTGGGTGGCTAAAGAAAAATACAGATGGAGAGGAATTTAGCAATTAGAAAGTCTCTTCAAATGCATACCACGTATACCTACCACACCAGTCGTCTTTTATGTAAGTTATACAAGTTCATTTTCCTGTGTCAGCCATGATTTCTCTTCTCATTTATCCATTGTGTTCTGAGACTGCCCTCATTCCGTACTGAGAGTCTATGTGCCATTTTCTTTTCTTTTCTTTTTTAAAATATTTTATTTATTTATTCCTGGGAGAGAGAGAGAGCCAGAGACACAGGCAGAGGGAGAGAAGCAGGCTCCATGCAGGGAGCCCGACATGGGACTCGATCCCGGGTTTCCAGGAACAGGCCCTGGGCTGAAGGCAGCACTAAACCGCTGAGCCACCAGGGCTGCCCCTATGTGCCATTTTCTGAGTGCTTTTCAGATTCTTGTTTTAATTCTCACGATCACACAGGGAAGTATAGGTACTGGTATTTGCCTAGCTTATAGAAAGGGGACCCGAAGGACCCTGAAGCCACAAAGCCACACAGTCTGCAGATTCAGGTCTAGGCTGTCTGACTGCAGAGCCACATGCTTACACCTCCAGCAAGCTGCCTCCCAGTGCAGCGGTGCTGTGGTGCCCAGTCAGAGCAGCAGTGTACAACACATAATATAAGACACTGTAGAGCTTTTGGAGGGATGAAGAAGATAACCACTCACATGCCAGTACTCTAATAAAAGCAGTGATTTTAATTTAGTGGGCACCTTTTCAGCCTTTTTTAATGTCTTGCTTTTTAAAAAACATTGTAATCCTGAATGATGATTTAAATATGTTTTATCAACAACTCTTAATAGAAGATAAAAATCTTTTTCTTTCCCAGATAAATGTCTTTTAAATAAAAAGTGTAATAAACCTATAGACTTTCATTTAGGAAAATTGTTTCTTTTTAGCCAGAGTACATCTTACATACATGAAAAGGAGTGAACTCTGAAGATTTTGTGATTTTTATCAATAGAATATGTGTGCTTTTCTCATTAATGAAGTGATAAATAAACATTCATTCCAAACATTCATTGGAAAATGTAGGAAAAAAAAATAAAGAAAAGAAACCTACCCATAATCTTGCCTTTCAGTTTACTTTGTAACATTTTTTATATGTTGAGATTATTCTATATAAAAATTGTATTTTTTTTTTGCCATATGTCATCACAAGCATCAGAGTCTTAAAAATATATTTTTAAATTATTGTAAAATATCCTACATCAGTATTGGACATTTAAGCTTTTTGCTGTCTTTTA
Source organism: Canis lupus baileyi (assembly GCF_048164855.1). Lineage (NCBI taxonomy): Eukaryota > Metazoa > Chordata > Mammalia > Carnivora > Canidae > Canis > Canis lupus. The sequence continues at coordinate 38,570,795 of NC_132858.1, read as the reverse complement.
CTATCATGATGACTAATTTCCATTGTAACTAAAAGTTCACATATTGTGTCTGAAATTCACTTACTGGCTTATCTATGTTAAATAAGGAAGACTGGTTAGATCAGATGTGAAAAGATATTTTTCAGTTCAGAAATAGAGTTTAACATTATATTTGTTCCTAAATTATGAGCACTGAATATTCTCCTAGTAAAGCTTAAAGAAGTGACTTAATCTGTGTCACATCACAGACAGTGACAAAGTAATGATATGACCCTTAATGACCCTCAGGAATCTGCTGGTACCTTTCAAAACCCCCGGGCTTCCATCTTTTTGCATATAAAAATAGGATGCAGTGTGCTAAATTAAGACCTCATTCTCTATCCCACCCTTATCTCCTAAAAGGTAGAAAGAATCCTGTACAGTCAGATTTGGTTTGGTATAACTAACTATAGTTATTTTACTTCAATTCCATGCCTTTTGAGTATCTCAACTATATATTCTCAACTCCATTTACACTTTTTGCTTATATCATTTCTCACCCAGATTACTGCCAATAGTCCTATCTTCTGCCTTCTGTCCATTTACCTTTTAAATTGCAAATCCAAACCAGCCACTTAAGGTCTAAATCTCTTTCTAGTTATCATTGCCTTCAAGAGGAAAGCGAAGTTTTTAATCAGTCCCTTGTTGAATCTTTCCTCAGGTTTTACCAGACTAAATTAGCTCTTTGCCGTTTCTTTTTTGTGTTGTTTTGTGGTACTTTTTTGTTTGTTTTTAATCCTATATGCCTTTGAATGTGCAACTCTCTTTGTTTGGTGGCCCTTTCCCCTTCTGTTTCCCTAGTCTGCATCTACTTGTTCTCTCAGTTAGCTTAGGCATCAGGTGTCACCTTGTGTGAGAATCCTTTCCTACCTGCACTTTAGCTGTAGGTCTTCCCTGTGTGTATTATATAGCACTCTTCATAGGTATTGTATTAGTCTCCTTGGGCTGCCATAACGAAATACCACGGACTGTGTGGCTTAAGCAACAGATTTATTCTCTCACAGTTCTAGAGGCTGGAAGTCTGAGATCGGTGTGCCATCCGGTTGGTGTCTGGTGAGGTTTCTTTTACTAACTTGTGGATGGCTACCTTCACACTGTGCCCTCACATGGTCTTTCTTCTGTGTGTGAGCAGAGACCTCTGGTATATCTTTGTCTTAAAAGGATGTCAGCCCTATTGGATTAAGGCTTCATCTTTATGACTTCATTCAACCTTTACTACATCCATATAGGCCCTGTAGGGCTTCAACATATGAACAGGACAAGGGGCACAATTCAGTCCATTACAGTATTTTGTTTATGTGTCCCCCTTTTCTTCTAAATTGAGGAGGGGCGGGGAACAGAGACTACGTTTCTTTGTCTTACTATTCCCAGTGCCTGACATCTGCCACTAAATCTCAAAGATTGACAGACCTGAAAATTAAACTTTATATAGTTTATATTTCTGACAGTTATCCTTAGAGTTCCACTTGGCCAGTATGTGAAGTCCTGCCTTGGAACTTTTGTGCCTAATAAAACATTTTGTCTTCATTGAGCTCTTCAAGGAATCTGTAGAAGTACTGTCTAGCAAAAAATCTTCTGTCTAGTTCATAGGACTTCATTAAATGATCAAAAAATATAAATTAGGGACACCTGGGTGGCTCAGTGGTTGAGCGTCTGCCTTCAGCTCAGGTCGTGACCCCAGGGTCCTGGAATCAAGTCCCATATTGGACTCCCATGGGGATCCTGCTTCTACCTCTGCCTGTGTCTCTGCCTCTCTCTGTGTCTTCATGAATAAATAAATAAATTATTTTTTAAGGTATAGCTTAGCATTATATAAGAGAAGTGAATGTTTTCTCCTTAACCCTTCACTCAAAGGGGAACAGTATGTTGGACATTATACCAGGACCACTGTCTTAGGAACTGAGGCCATGGAAGTGATATGGACACTTAGGCACAGCCAGGAAAAAGAGGAAGGAATGAAGTTGCCCCTCCGCCCCCAGCTTTTCCTGATGCTTTCTACTGGCAGAATTTCACAGAGCATAATAACTTCCTGTCAAGATACCAAGTACAGTTTGCCGGTTCCAGCCCCACCAGGGGACAGTGGTCACAGAGCTGAAAGATTACAGATAACCAGCAAGAGGCCATATAAAATCTGAAGTACTTTAAGATGTTCTTTGTGCCTGAAACACTGAACTTTTTTTTTTTTTTTAAGATTTACTTATTTGAGAGAAAGAGCAGGGGGAGGGGCAGAAGAAAAGGAGAGAAAGAATCTCAAGCAGACTTCCCGTTGCATGCGGAGCCCTGCTTGGGGCTTGATCCCAGGACCCTGAGATCATGACCTGAGCTGAAATCAAGAGTCAGATGCTTAACCAACTGAGCCACCCAGGCGCCCCATGAAACCGGAACCTCTGAAGTAGCATTTGCATTCCCCTTCTTTTTAAAGAAAGTTAATGATAGCAAATAAAAATACTATTTGCCATTGTGAAGTACACATTTTCTCATGTAAAGGAGTTTTTCAAAATGTTCTATATGTATGACCTCACTGGAGTTTATAGTACCTATATCCTGTTTTATTGTACAAAAAAAAATAAATCAAGGCTCAAAAAGTTAAAGGAATTTAATAAGGGTCACATTAGAGTTCACATTAAAAACAACAAAAATTGCATATTTTTCAAAATTGTAGACTCTGTTATAAAACAACTAGAGAATTTGTGTTAAATTCCAGGGTAATTTATAAAGATGATTGGCATTTTTAAAAATGTAAGTCTTTTTTTTCTTTTGAAAGAAACTTATCATTCAGGAGAATATAAAGCGGAAAGCTGTGTTTATGATACTTCTTAAACATGTTAGGAGATAAAGTGGTATTTTAAGCTTGCATCTTGGTATGCTAGCTTGGCCAGGATTCTCTCAGTTGCAGGTGGCAAAAACCAAATGCAAACTAGCTTTTGCAAAAAGTGTTGCTTTTGTTTTTGTTTTTACCACTGATCACAAAAATTTTCAAAAAACCCAGGAAACTAGGTAGACCAGGATGGCTGTTTGTTCAGTTTGCTTGGGACTGTCCAACTGTCTAAGTCTACTTGTGTCGTCCTGGTGCGTTTATTAACAGCTCTCCTTTCACTCTCAGAAGAGTCCTGATTTACATGATAAGTTACATAGTCGTTCTAAATAGCATATGTGCATCTTTTTATTAAATCATTATTCATATTTTAGAATATTTACTTAATATATTTTGTTAAATTATATACCTCATGATGTTTTTACCCCTGAACACAACATGGTTCTCTTCAAAATTTGCACATTACACAAGCACATTACAACAGTCACACCTAACAAAATGAATTAAAAAACTCCTAATTTTCAAATTCTCCAATTGTTCCAAAACAGAATTAGGAACTCCTAGGCCCTATGTTCAGGTGTTGCTGGATCTAGAGGCTCAGATGATGTCTTCACTTTCTGTGCTATTAATTTTGTTCTCATCGTGCTGGTCTCATTCTTAAGGAGGTGGCCAAGGTGGCCCCTGGCAATTTCCTAGTTCCACAGCTCTTACTGTTTGTGATGTAGGAGAAAGACTTTCTTTCCAAGTATCTGTATTAATCCCTTAAAAAGATTCTGATTGGTCCTGTTAAGGTCACATGCCCGTCTCTTTATTAATTCCTGTGCCTAGAATTAAGACTCTGGCAAGACTAGATTACTCGCTATCCCTGAAGTGGGAGAAATAAGACCATTTGATTGACAGATAAAGAAGGCCAATTCCCAAAGACAGAGACTTAATGTCTGGCAAGTGTAAAGGATGCTGAACAGGCAAAAACAAGATTTCTTCTTCATATGGCAGTGGTTAGCATTGGTGAGTGTTTAGTGGTTTTCCTGAAAAATATACCCAAATAAATTTATTATTCCCAAGTGGATAAACCTCTATTGAAAAGAAGCTCTTGATAGCCTTGTTACACACCTATCATAGACTTCCTTGTTTGTAAAACAAAGAAATTAAGTGCTCTTGAGATTAGTGGTTCTTTTGATTGTGATCTTATCAGGAATGCTCTTAGATTCATATGCAGCTGGTTTTCATTGCATCATTAAAATGTGTACTTTAAAGACTTTGTTGGATGTTATCTTGTTCCAGGAGCTTATTACTGAATAGTGTGGTTAGCCAGTGCAAAAAAAACAAATAGTCTAAAAGAGCTTGTCTGGAGTAACATTTTTAACTTATTTAAATTTAGAAAAGGAATCTGTCAAGAAGTGATGTTAGAACGATTTTTTAAAGTTTTGAAGAAATGACTATCAGATCTATAATTAAACATATTTCTTTCCCTTTTTGTAGTTGCTGCAATAGTATTATTCTGTTCCGCTTCTAGCCCACATAGTATACCTCTAACTGAAGTGATTGGGCCAGTATGGCTGATGCTGCTCCTGGGAACCGTGCACTGCCAGATTGTGTCAACAAGAACCCCCAAACCTCCTCTAAGTACAGGGGGTAAAAGACGAAGGTATTCTGTTAAAAGTGATCTTTTTGTGGATTTGTGTAATTTGAATCTGGGATTGTTCTTGACTCAAATAAAATATTATCTTATAAAGTCACTCTTTCAAATAAAGCAGAAAGCTTCAGAGTAAGCTACCAAATAACTTAGTTTATGTATTTGCCTCAAGGCTATTATGAGACCACATACCTGTCTTTGTTGTTTTTGCTTTCTTTCCTAAAGCTCATTTCCAAGGCACCTAATATCATTGTAGGGAATATATTAGCTGGAATTGCTGATAATTCCCTCTGTTCACAGAATCTTGTACTTAACACTTTGGCAAAAACAGTAGCCAGGAAAAAAAATTCAGCTAAATTCTGTTTATTAATTGCTGTTTGAAGCTGTTTATATTGCCCCTTGATTAAGTAAACATAGCAAGTCTCACTGGCACAATGGAGTTCTGTTTTAAGGGTCTTTTGGAGCGATTCCTCTTTTGAATATCGTTGCTAAGAGATTGTGACATTTGCAGTTTGGGGATGTTGAGATTGAAGCCTTTTTCGTTTGAAAAGATAATACCTACATTAGATAAATAGCATTGCTGATTAGTTAGATTATAATTCTCTTTGGTCTAAATTTTCTTCTTTCTTCTTCTGCAGATAAGTGGGATTCAAATAGGGAAGAAATGCTTTGTAAAAATCTGTCCAATGATATCATTACAACCTAATGTCCACTGACTTGTCAGTGTGAGCAAGGAACAATAACCTAACATTTAGAGAAATCGTTCTTGAATATGTACCTTAATGTTTGGATTAACTTTTATCCAGTTAATCTGAATTTTATTGTGTATTAAAGTTCTGTGTTTATGTTTAATCAAAATTTTCAATGTGCTACCAAGAAAGTGGTTGTTAAAATTTTAAAGCTATATTCTACTTTTAATCTCTTCTGATGAAGGAAATTAAGAAAAGCAGCCCATTTGGAAGTACATAGGGAAGGAGATGGTTCTAGTACCACAGATAACACACAGGAGGGAACAGTTCAGAGCCACGGTACAAGCACCTCTTACAGCGTTGGCGCTGTCTTCAGAGATCTCTGGCATGCTGCTTTCTTTTTATCAGGGTTTGTATTTATTCAAGGCTTTATATGGTATAGAGATGCATTATCTCTTTTCTGGCACTTCCTTCTCTGGTAGTGAAGATTAATGAGTTTAAATATGACTCTCATTATGGATTTTGTTTTGATAAATTATAATGCTATAAAATAATGGAAAAATAGAGACCATAAAGTTTACTTTGGGATATGTGTAAATATACCTATATGAAAATGAGTGTATATCATCAAAGTATATATAGTTGGGATTTCTTGCTTTGGGTTTATTTTGTGGCTTGTCAAGTATTATTTTACTTCTATGAAATTGGTTATCTATTTTTATCAGCACTATAGGTCAAATTGACTATTAATGCCATGTGAGTTGTACATTTTTTTCTTAAATCTCTGCTTCAATTGTGTAAAATTATCTGACATATGGCATTGTTATTTCAAGGAATTAAATGTATACCATAGTATGAAATTCTATTTTTATACATTGGGCTCTTTGTATAGTTTGTATCACAGTAAAGGTTTACCAAATAGGAAAATATAATTATAGCAAACTGTAAAAATAAACCTAACTCAATCTTGTATTGTTATCTTGTATCTCAATACAAGAATGAGTAATATAACAATTCAGTTATATTACTAGTTTACATAGATGTGTGATCAGTTTGAAAAAAGTTAAAACATATGATCAAACTACTGAGTATAATGATAAAAGTTGCTAAGTTATTAAATGAAGAAAAGGGATACTGCACATAACTATTTTTTATCACTTTTGTTAATTCCTCTACTAATATCATTGTTTCATCCCCTTGTGATTGTGCTCATATGATAAAGTTTATCATGCATTATAAAATTAAGCATTTGTATCTTGGGATATTTTCATTGCTTGTAATTTTGAGGGAAATTGAACAAAAGCCTAATAGTCTGAAGTAACATGACATTAGATTGGATCCCCTGACTAGTCTAACCACCTATTCTTAGTCCAGAAAAGATACAGGTTTTGTTTTGTTTTGTTTTGAATTTGAATTGCATTCTGTCTCTGTTAGTCTTTTTTTTTTTCTTGGTAATAAATAGCTTTCTGACAGTAGGATGGGATCATTTAATCTCTGTAAAGTCAATGTCTTAAGCACATTTCTCAAGACTTTCTGATGAGCAGTTATAAAATAAATAGCACAGTGGATATGTTTTGCTTTGGGGGAATCAATTAGTTGTCTTCGTTGCCCAAAACTGATATTCTATTATGTAACATTCAAAATGCCCCTAGATAGGTAGGTTAGTACCTTTGGAATTCTGCTATGTTTCTCTAGTCAAATGAGATTCAGACTTCAGTTTTTTTTTCCTTTTGAGCTATTAGAATGACCTTGACTACCAGCCACTGATAATATAGTAGCTAAATCCCTTTGAATTTATTCTCTTTAAAATGACAAGTTTATAATCTAAATGTTTTTAAGGATGCACTATTTTCGGCTGTCTCATTTGGAACTGGTTTGCTAGCATATGAATGAGAATGTTTTAAATATTAGGTACAAAGAGATCTTAAGAAAAATGTTAATTTTGGAAGTTCTAAACTGAGTTCTGAAATCTTGATCATGTCTTATCCTTTCAAGTTTTTATAAGTCAGAAAGAGAAAGATCAGCTGAGACTTAAAATTGTTCCTGGTGATAATAAATTGAAAAGCTGGAAACTCCCATTAAGGTATCTGAATTATCATAACTAATGGGAAGATAAATGTATAACCACACAAATGTCTAAGCTTTATATATGGTATGTTTTGTTTTTTTAGATGTTAGAATGAAAACTACTATTTTTACATCCTGTGTTTACAAGTTGGAAAAGCCCTATTTATCATTTCTAAGTACAGTTCATTCTCAGGATAAAACTATTTTTCTTAAACAAGACATAATGTTCTCTATTTATTTATTTTAAGATTTTATTTATTTATTCAGGACAGAGACAGAGAGAGGCAGAGACACAGGCAGAGGGAGAAGCAGGCTCCCTGCAGGAGCCCGATGCGGAACTCGATCCCAAGACTCCGGGATTACGCCCTGAGCCAAAGGCAGACGCTTCGCCACTGAGCCACCCAGGCGTCCCATAACTTTCTCATTTAAAAAAACTTAGGAATTATTGTAAAAGAACTCTGTGAAACTGAGAAAACAAAGCCAAAGAAAGTATCAATTTAAAAAGATGTAGAAATTAACCATATTTCCTGAGTATTTAGTACTTTAATTTCAAAGAATTATAGTTTTAAATTAGCATAATTGTAATTTCTACTAAGAAGATTTGAGTAGGAAGAATTATATCTTGATAGTATATCTCTTCAGCATAATACCTATTTCAGACTTTTGACACTTAAGCTTTTTTTACATGTCCTTTAAGATTAATTTAATTTCACCCTTACAATATCACTGAAAAAGTCAATAATAAATTGACTTGGTGGATTAGAGACAGATGCCAGAGTAAAACCAGGTCATATGTTAACTCACTGCCTGACTGACCTTTTTTTTTTTTTTTTTTTTAAAGATTAGAGGGTTTGGGTGGGTAGGGATTTTGATTTGTTTTTAAAAGATTTATTTATTTTAGAGGGGAGGAGAGTGGAGGGGCAGAGGGAGAAAGAGTCTCACTCAAGCAGACTCTGTGCTGAGCGCAGAGCATGATGAAGAGCTTGAGATCCTGACCTGGGCTGAAACCAAGAGTCAGATGCATAATCCACTGTGCCATCCAGGCACCCCCTGACTGACCTACATGAAAGATTACTGTCCCATTTAACCTCCATATTGGATTTAACACTTAATTAAATGTTAAAGATTTTTAATAAATTGATTTTCTTCACATAATGCAGTACATACACTGTATAATGTTAAGTAAGAGTGGAATGTAGTCCCACCATAAATTTTTGGTACATGGATTAAAATTTTGGTTTTTAGTGACTGCAGTTTAAATGGTTCAGTCATTTAAGCTGTAAACGGGGTGAAGTCTGTCTCCCACGGACAAGGGTGAAGACCATGTAATGTCAGTATATCCCAGATTTTAAAAAATATCTTAGACCAAAACTAGATAACTCATTACCTTTGCTATAGCCACTCTATTTTAGAATTGGATGAGTTCTAGAAAAATTACAGGTACCATATATAAATTTGGTACATAATACATAATTTGGTATATACCTCTCAAACTTAGGTGTTGTAGAGTATATCTAGGGAAACATAAGTACCCAGACGTCTTTGAAGGGCTATGTTAGCATATCTTCAAGATGTATGCATAGCTGCACACAGCAGTGATGGTGATATGTATGTAGGCTTTTGTGTCATTTTCTTATATCTGAGATTTTATCCATTCTGTTACTGTAGCCTTCCCTCCCTCTGGATTCCTGATCTTGTAGAAATAAGAGCAGGACTTGAAATTTCATACCATGCTCTAGAACAAAAGCTATTTGCTACTGTTAACTTTCCCCATAGCAACTCTCTCATGTCCTTTAGTAGTAGAAGGATGATCTTCAGTTGAATCTGTTTATATACCTTCATTTTTTTGTCACCTTCTATACACACACACACACCTTTTCTAGAACACCAATAAACATTTCCACCTTTTTCTTCCCCAGGACAGTACAGAATGCCGTAAGTGTTCTTGATTACCTGACGAGGTTTTTCAAATAGAAACACACTGGTTTTCATGTGTTTTGATTTTGTTTATTTATTTATGAGAGACAGGCAGAGACCTAGGCAGAGGCTTCCTGCTTCTGCGGGAGTTGATCGTAAAACCCCAGGATCACAACTTGAGCCAAAGGTAGATGCTCAACCACTGAGCTACTCACATGCCCTGGTTTTCATGTTTGATACAAAAGATTTGAAATTTCATAAGTTAATAAGTTATTTAAAAGTTGTGTCAACTCTTTGGTTAAAGTTTTCAATATTGAAAAACACATCTAGTTTTATGATTTATTTTTGGTGTAAGTTGTACATTTTTTGCATTTTTCCAGGCAGGACCAATCATTATTCATCTCACAAAAGAACTACCCTAATTATACTACTTATGTTTTTAAAAGTCATTTCTTTCTGAGAGTATTTGCAACATAGAGCTATCTTTCTTGAGTGTCAAGCATAATACTTTAAAGAAAATTCTACACAGGTCATGCCAAACATTCACGCAGTAGGCTAGTTACAAAATTAGCTATGATTATAAAACATGGCAAGCTTTAACCATGGCAGTGGATTTGCACATTGTTTCTTTGCAAATGCTTTTTGTTCAAAATCCAATGCAGGAAATACTTCTTCTATCACAGAATAAGTAAGATCAGTATAGATTTGTTATGTCTCCTGTTTTCAAGGCAGTACTACCTCACTGCCCACATGCCTGTGACTCATGTTGTTTGGGTTGATCTAAAACAAAATTGTTAACTCTTGTTTTATTAAGCAAATGTATTACATGCATTCAGTGTAGCTGTCAAAGAGATTTTTTTGTGGATAATACTAAAAAGTACCATTTTTTCTATATTGCAGTACTTTTCATGATACCAGCTTTTTCTCTACTTTATTTTATTTTATTATTATTATTTTTTTTTTAAGGAGCCCAGTGCAGGGCTTGACTCAAGACCCTGAGATCAAGACTTCAGCTGAAATTAAGAGTTGAGCATCCAACTGACTGAGCCACCCAAGAACCCCCCTACTCTGTTTTTTTTTTAATTTATTTTTCAGTAGAGAATGAGGATTTAGATATATATGCTTATTTTAAAATCAAAATACTATTTACTTTGCTTTTATATTTGTACATATATTAAAGTTGATTTAAATGAAGTAGCTTCCCTTTAAAAAAATATTAATATTCCTAAGTGGAATTTTACAATATTAATATTTTAAGTAAATCTCTCAGTCCCACTACCTTTCGCTAGTATCTTTGTGCCCTAAAACAGGGAGTGGGGGTAATTAAACATCTGAGTCCTGGTAACTAGTGTTCTTTTTGAGAAATTAATGTTATTCTGTGAGGTCCTGTCTTTCAGCTGTTAATGGCACTATGATACAGTGATCGGTGGTAGAACTAAACATTACCTGGAGCAGTCACAGTTTTTGACCCTCTTACCTACATTAATTAGAATTTAGCTCTCCTTCTCTTTCTCCTTTCAGCATTTTCACTACGCTCAAATTCAAAATGTCCTTATCAGGGTACAAATCAGTTTGTACTTTTTAAAAGATATACTTTGATTTTGAAACAATTGCAAACTTACAGAAAAGTTGAGAGAACTCCCATATATCTTTCACTCAAATCCCCCATTTAAATTCTGCTGATTATCCCTATTAATAGCCTTGTTGCTTCTGGAGAAAGCTCTAATCTGGGATCTTGTGCTGCACAGTGGTCATGTCTCTCTAGTCTCCTTCAACCTGGAGCAGACATCAGCCTTTCCTCAATTTTCACTTTTGTCACGGTTTTTTTTTTTAATATTTTATTTATTTATTCATGAGAGACAGAGAGAGAAGAGACACAGGCAGAGGGAGAAGCAGGCTCCATGCAGGGAGCCCGATGTGGACTCGATCCCGTATCCCAGGATCATGCCCTGAGCCAAAGGCATATGCTCAACTGCTGAGCTACCCAGGCGTCCCTTTTGTCACATTTTTTAAGACTAAAAGGCAGTCCCTTTGTACAGAGTTCCTTAATTTGGGTTTATGCCTCTGGTCGGGATCAGAGTCCAAGTGACTTGTGAGTGTGGAATATGCATATCTCTTCCCACCTCCAAGGTCAGCATTATCATTTGGTACTTGAAATTGGGCCATGATGGGATTATTTATACCATGGAAATCAAGAAACACTACAAACAAGGACTTTTTACCTCTGGAGAGCTAGTTGTTTAACATTTAACTAATTCAGCCTAATACTGAGTTAATAGCATGATGTTTCTTCATGATTAAACCCAAGTTATGCATTTTTGGCAGGAATATAATAGAAGGGATATTTAGTTCTTCTCGTTGCATCCTATCAAGGATCAACATAAATTTGCTCCCTTACTATATTTACATTAATTGCTTGATTAATGTAATATCTGTCAGATTTCTCCATTATAAATTTATTTTTCTCTTTATAATCAACAAATGCCCTATGTGGAGACACATTAAGATTATAAAAACAATCCATTTCTTATCTCACCTTTACCTTCTAGTTTTAACATCCATTGATGATTAATTATTACCTGAATTGTTGCTATGATAGTTGCCAGATGGTGGTTTTTCTGTTATTCCTTTTACATTTCTTAGTTGACATTTTCCTTTAAGGATAAGCTTTCCCTTATTTATTTACTTATGGATTTCTATTTTATTCAGTTTGTTAATGTCATTATTCATTTCAATGATCAGATTGGCCTAAATTGGCAAATTTAGTGGGATCCCTTTGAGTAGTTTGTCTTCTTTGATATGTCCCTTTCCTTCTTTGGTTACTTTCTTCCTTTCTAGGGTAACAAAATGTATTACATTCAGCTTGTACTCCTCTGCCTCAGCCCTGAAGTCAGCCATTTCTTCTAGGAGGGTGGTATGTAGAAAGCAAGATCTGAGTGCTAGAAATGCTTACAGATGCTGTGGTATTACTATCCCCAGTGGGTAGAGCTAAAAAGTGTGTGTGTGTGTGTGTGTGTGTGTTTATCTCTTTTACATTTAGATTTATTTCTGTATTTAGATATATTATAAGCCATGAATTTGCAATAATAGCTCCAGTTCAAATATAGTACCTCAGAGTTCATTTTATCTTGTCTTTATATCTTCCTTCTCTATCACTGAAAAACCTGGTTCCCATTGTTCTCAATAAACTAATTTATTTAGTTAATCTCTAGATGTAGCCCCTTCCCAGCCCAGTGAGCTATGGCCGGGCTGCCCCTCCCATGCCACTGCAACAGATCTTGTGCAAGAGTTGTTATTACCAGCCACTTCCAATCTGCCTCAATTTGAATTTTGAGCTACTTTGTAAACTCTGAGGGTGGTACATATATTTAGCATTTTCTTCGTCCTTTTTTTTTTTCTTTTTCTTTTTTTTTTTTTCTTCGTCCTTTTAACTTGGTTTGCAACTATCTGAATTCAGTTTGTGAGAAACATCAGAAAGCTGCTATAGTTTAGTAACTTATTGTTCATGTCTCCTGAGAGTGTTCTGTGTCTGAGGAGATAGTGGGGAAAAGAAAAACCCAGTGAAGATAGGAAGTAGGCAGAGATAAGAGAGGAAGGGAGATAGCTGAAAGGTATGTGCAGTGGGTACTACTAGTACCCCCTCCATAGCTTCAGTCTTTACCCTGTCCTGGTAAGCAAAGAGTACATTTCCCTTAGAAAAATCCCTGAAGCATCACTTATTAATGATTCAAAGCCCTCTTCACCAGGTCCTTATCATTTTGCCCTCTAGGGTTCTGGTTCACTCTATAAGGTTTCAGCCACTTTTTCTACTTTGACTACCAGCCTCCAAGCACTGTTTTCAACTGCCTAGTAATCTTTCTAAGGGTGTTTCTAGGCCCTCAAGTTCCAAAATAAATTTCTTCTCTTTCACATCCTGTTTAATGGTTCTACCAATTCTCCAGTCTTCGTTCACATCATTCACCTCCTTTTCCTTTTTTTCCAGCACAGTGTAATTTCCAGGACCCTTCATAGATAACTTTCCAGCACACGCCTTGTCTATCTTTTGTGGTTTCTCACATTTTTGGAATATCAGGAACTTTACTTCCCTAAGTCTTTTTCTAAGTCTACTAATTGCATAGTTTTCAAGGGTGAGGTGATGGGAATAATTAATAGCTGGTGTTTTTATCACTTTCTTCCTGAGACAGAGTAGGTCACAAGTTTTCTCTGTACCTTTTGTTTTCTGTTTTTGCCTTTTCTCTTCACTACATTAATCCATTTTCCTCCTTTCCTCTGCTACTCTTAAATGATTTTTGTTCTATAGCTCATTCCCTTGGTCTTGCCATGCCTCTCAGGGTCATATAGAAAGAAAAGGGTCAGAGGATTAGGCTTCTGAGTCTTGCAATTCTGTGGAGATGTGTTCTGAATGATTAGAAAGCATAGGAGCTCTGTGAAGCATATAAGAAGTGGAGTCTGTCTCCTTTAATAACCTTACAGTAGAAGGTCAGGAAGGAGAGGGGCCTGTAGGGGCCTGTTTGTATAAAACAAAAGCTTTCTAGGCTTTGATGAGTGTATTAAGAAGAAATCCTATCAGGCAACTTCCCCAGGAGTGGGTAGTTGGAGGTAGTGTGGAGAATATCATTAACCTCATGGTCAGAAGGTCAGTATTCTAGTGCTGGCTTTGCCTCTAACTGGTTGTGTGACCTTATATAAGTTGATTAGACCTCTTTGTATTTCTGATCCATTGTTTCTAAAATGAGCATTTAGAATAGGTGAGTTCTAAGGTCCTGCACAGTTCTAAAAGATTCCAGTAGGACTGAGTAACTATAGTGTTAAAGGCAATTCTTTTGTGCTTTTAAAAAAAATTGTTTTAAATTTAAATTCAGTTAATTAACATAAAATGTTTATTAGTTTCAGAGGTAGTGGTCAGTGATTCATCAGTCTTTTTTTTTTTTTTTGATTCATCAGTCTTATATAACACCCAGTGCTCATTATATCACATGCCCTCCTTAATGTCCATCACCTACTTACTCCATCTCCTCACCCTCCTTCATTGACCCTCAGTCATTTTCTATGATTAGTAGTCACTGATGGTTTGTCTGCCTCTCTGATTTTGTCGTTTCATTTTTTTTCCTCTCTTCCCCTATGATCCTATGTTTTGTTTCTTAAATTCTTTTGTGCATTTTTTAAAGATTTATTTATTTATTTGAGAGAGAGAGAGAATGCAAGCAGGAGTAGGGGGAGGGCAGAGGGAGAGGTAAGCAGACTCCCCACTGAGCAGGGAGCCCAACAGGGCCGAATTCCAGCCCTTCCCCCACCCCCAGATCATGACCTGAGCCAAAGTCAGACACTTAACCAACTGAGAGCCGCTCAGTTGCCCCTCTTTTGTGGATTGGTAAAAATTTTTGGTATTTTGACCTGTACTAATTTTTTTCTTGCAAAATGGATACTCTGCAGAAAATTCAAGGGGATTTATTTTAAGTAAAATTAAATGCAAGAAATTAATAAATTTCATGATAAACTTAATTTGCATTGAGCACATTTTAATTTTGTATAGGACTTACACTGTATTTTTACTAACCATTTCTTTTCTTTTCTTTTCTTTTTTTCATTTCTTTTGGATAACTATTCTTTCACCCACTGTAGTCTCTGAAGATTCCTCAAGCATTGGCCTATAAATCAAAATATTTTTTTCTTTTTTTAAAGATTTTATTTATTCATTCATGAGAGACAGAGAGAGAGGGAGGGAGAGAGAGGCAGAGACACAGCCAGAGGGAGACGCAGGCTCCACGCAGGGAGTCCAATGTGGGACTCAGTCCCGGGACTCCAGGATGTCACCTCGGGCCGAAGGCAGGCGCTGAACCGCTGAGCCACCCAGGGATCCCCTATTACTTTTCATGTTGTATTTTGTATATTGAAAAAATTAAATCCCTATCAGTGAGGAATGTCAGTTGTAGCCTTTTAGGTAATTAATGGCTACATGATAGTAATATTTTTTCAGAGTATTTCAATGGGTGAAAGAGGTTACTTCTTTATCTTCTTGGTTTTCTTCATTTCTATTTCTTCCATTATTTACAAACTTGTATTACAAGGTTTTCATTTTCTTCAAATATTTTATGTTACAAAAGGTCCTATGGCTCCTTTGACACTAAAATGAATTTATCAGAGTTATTTATGTATATATATATTAATAGTATTTATTTGAGTAAACGAAAGTGCTAAAACCAAGTTAAAACACTAATTGCAAATTAATAATTACAGAAAGTCTTTTAAACAAAATTTTATTTTATTTTTTTTCAAAATTTTAAAATACATTATTAACCATAATAAAATTGGCAAAATTTTTATCATAGATTTTACATAAAGACCAAGTTGTTGACCAAGAATCATTTGATAAGTTAGGGTGTATGTCTTAGAATTGCTATCTGTAAGACCTCCCAACCTATCCGGTAAGCTGAATTAGGACATTTATTTACAATTATTGATTTATTTTATACGATAGGTATTATATTTCTAAGTTACTTATTATAAAAATAAGGTAGCCATTAACATCCTGAGAAATAACTACCAGATTTAATTATTAACAGAACATAATATTCCATCAGTAACTCATCCAAAATAAGCTAGATACACATAACATGCTTCTGCAACTTTTTCTTTTTAGATCAAAGAAAGCAAAGAATTCAATTGATAAATCAACAGAGACTGACAATGGCTACGTATCCCTTGAAGGGAAAAAGACTGTTAAAAGCAGTGAAGAGGGAATCCAAAGCCATGAACCTCAGTGTGAAACTGTTCGACCAGAAGAGACAACCTGGCACATGGGAACACTGAGGAACATTCCCAGCAAAGTCAGTGTGATTTTTAAAATTTTTTGCTTGTATGATTTCACATCAGCTAATGGAAAGTGACTTAGATATCGGAATCACCTTTGAACTACATGTTTTCTCCAGAATTTATTCTCTGAGCTGTTACAAATCACACTGATAAAGCTGAAAATCAAAGTTACATGAATAAACTCGATTGCTGATATAACTTGGCACCCTCCGAATTCATGATTGATGGCTCCACGTCTTTCAAAATGTTAAGGCACTTCATAGTTGATGTTTCTTAAGCCTTGTCTTCTCTTTCCTCATTTCTGTGTATGTGTGCATGCAAATTTGTTTTAAATGGAACATCTAGATTATCTTAAAACTGAACTAGAAATCTGGCTTTCCATTCATGTTCCCCATACAAGAATATTACCTTGTCTTTTCTACCTTCATTACCTTTGGTGTCAGCACATTTGTTTTGGTTTTAATTTGAAAAAAAAAATTATTGAGGACATATTTAATAAGGATAATAATTATTTGTTTACTTTTCCAAAATAATAAAGAAATCCTGCATTTATTGTAACAAAGCCTTATGTGATAACCTCTATCTCATCATTTTGCTGATTTTTTTTTTTTTTGGTTAGGTTTTTTTTTTAAAAAAACTTATAGTAAAAAAAATATGGCCAAATTAAAAGATATTGCTTCTGTTGTATCATGTGAACATAAACATTTTGTTGATTCTTCCATTTTGAGTGAAGTATGTGCTACTACTTGATAGTACATGCGTTTTCAGTACCAGTAGCTATACAGTCAGTAGCATGGGGCTGCAGTGAAATAGAATCCCTTACTCTGATTTTAGATTTTTGAAGCATTTAGCTAATAATGTGAGCTTCACATCACTGTCATCACTCAAAAGGTAAGTTTTCAGTCATACAGTTTTCAAACACATTTTCAGCTACTTATTTCCTATTAAAGTTATGAGAGGAACATGAAAATATCAATAAAACCTAAGCTCTAGACTCTCTCAGTTTCAGAATATCCAAAATCTGGATGTACATAATGTCTGTCTGATATGTGCACACATGCAACTACTATTTACTTCCTCCTGCCTCATGTCATTATTAAATCAGTAATGGTCTTATAATTGATGGCATTTTGGGTTTGTAGAAATAGTAATTTTAGTTCATCTCAGTTTTCTCAGCTTCTTTTAAATGGTCTCTGTTTTACTTTTATTCTCTTTTATATTCTTAATTTTCTAAGCTATTTCAAATGTTTTCATGAACAGAGGTGTTATAGGACAATATTTGACAAATGGCTGTTGAATTACTCTTAAAATTGAAATAACTGTATAATCACTAATTTAAGACATTTTTAAAGAAGATTGAGTAATACTAATCTATCACTTTGAGGTTTTTGAAGATACTTGAAGGTGTATGTATAAATACATATAATTTAAAATTTTGCAGTTGTGAAGCTACAAATTCAGTCATAAATTACCAGTAATTCTCTTTGTGTACTACCAACTTAGGATACTCAAAGGACAATAACAAATGTCTCTGATGAAGTCTCCAGTGAGGAAGGTCCTGAAACGGGATACCCATTACGCCGTCACATGGACAGGACTTCTGAGAGCATTCTTCGGAACAGAAAGTCACACCATTATAAGAAACATTACCCTAATGAGGTATAGACTTTGTCCTTACATATGTGTATATATACCTATTTTATGTGTTACTAATTTACAACTTCTTCTAACAATTGAATATAATTATTGAAATAAGTTTATTTCCCATCACTGTCAATTATCTTGTTACATGATCTGGATTTATGGAGTAGCAGTTTTAGATTTATGTATTGCACACTTGATAGCTACACTTTTGTATTCCTTTTGTGCATTATCTCTGAAGACTCATACATTCAGTTTGTTGTTTACTTTTAAAGACAATCATCCGGGATCCCTGGGTGGCGCAGCGGTTTAGCGCCTGCCTTTGGCCCAGGGCGCGATCCTGGAGACCCGGGATCGAATCCCACATCGGGCTCCCGGTGCATGGAGCCTGCTTCTCCCTCTGCCTGTGTCTCTGCCTCTCTCTCTCTGTGACTATCATAAATAAATAAAAATTAAAAAAAAAAAATTAAAAAAAAAAATAAAGACAATCATCCTAGAGAGACACTCTATGAACTCCTGTGTGAGTCTTTTTCACAATTTGTAAGGTTTTGTAGCTTCTTGGTGATAGCAATTATCATTCTAAGTGACTTTCTTCATGTTACTATCACTAGTTATTAAGCTGCCCATACTATAAAATTCAATTCTTTTTTTCTCCTTTGATTCTTTCTTTTTTAATATTTGTTTTTCTCAAAAAAAAAAAAAAAATATTTGTTTTTCTCTAAACCCTTTTCCAACTTTATCACATCACTTGAAGTTATCATATCCCTTACAACTACTTAAGTAGAAAAAGAATTTCATTCAATTGTATTTTTTTTAGTTTTTATTCTATGGACAGAACATTTCATTATCTCACTTCAAGGCAAATGTCACTTATGACACTTTTTGATGAACATTGCCTTCTCTTTTTAGACTATATTTGAATTTTTTTATTGATGATTTAGGGCTATACTTTAGAAAAATCAAGTATTATCCTGTGCAGGAGTGTGCATACCTTGATTATTCTAAGCTTAGAAGAGTTACTTGTTCTTCATACAGTCTTCTCTGTGGTTATATCTCTATTTAATCTTAGTGGTGACTGGCTGTGTTTCTTCCTTCGGTAGCTGTCATAGACACCCCTAATGCCAGTGTGTCTGCTCTTTGCCTGTTCACGCAGATCATATGTTATATTGTCCCCTGGTGAACTTCAGTAGTATAGTCAAGTCAGTTGGTCTTGGAAGGGATTCCAGGTCTTCTATAGAAGATCTTCACTTGCTCCAATAGAATAAATTATTGGGCTTTATTTTTTTTTTTTTTAATTATTGGGCTTTAGAAGTACTTTTCTCACCCCATAATCTTTGTTCTTCTTGATTTGCAGCTATATTTTGAACTGTTGAGATTCTTGAAGAACAGAACAATATCCTACAGATCTCAACTTTTAAATAAATATTAAATATAATTATTTTAATGAGTAAATCTTCTGGATTTCAAGCTAAGTAATGCTGATAATTAGCTAGGAGGCATTGGTTGTTTTAAGTCTTTTTTTAATGATATAAAAGATTACCTCAAAATAAAACCTGGTCTTCAGATTCTTTATCTGTAAAGTAGGGAGCTTTAGAACTAGAAGATATTTTAAAAGCTGCATTGCAGTTCAAGAAAATTCTGACTCTCAAATCAAGCCAACCTTACAAGGTATTTTAAGAAAGCAAAACAAAAATTCCTTTATGAATAAAATTGAGACAGGAAACAGTAGTGTTGTAGTGTTGTTTTACATCTTTATGTATCCTGTTCTCTTCAAATTACTAGTGATATTTTTCTTTAAGGTTGAGACACAAGGAACTCCTTTTGGAACGCACTTTGTGCATGGATAGATCTGGCGTTCTTCATAATGAAATGACTGGTTAGGGACACACCCATTTGTTATAAGCCTCCTTTATGTCAATATCTATAGATATACTTTTTAGGGGTTTTTAGTTTTTTAGGAAGAATCCTCCAATCTGCTGGTGGTATGGGAGTAGTAAATACTATTCTAGGCTGCCATGGTATTTGTCATCAAGGGGATTGGGAATGAAGTGGTAATCTTGTCATTTAGTGTGTAGACTTTCACTTAACCCCTCTTCCTCCCAGCTCCACCCCTGCCCCAGTTTGTTGCCTTTTTCTACTATCTGCGATGTTTATCTGGTTGTCTTCTTCTGGTCTCCTGTTGGGAAGATGGTAGTGGAGTTACTTGATTATTTAGAATGGGAGGTGTCCTGTGGAATTGATAACTTCCTTTAAGCATTTACCCTGTTTCCTACTCTCTCCTGCTTTGTTTAACTCTACAAGTGTCTTTCAATTTTTATTCCCTGTTGAAAATTAGCTTTTCATCTAATGAAAGTAACATTCAATGAGAAAGAAGCATAATGAAGAAACCATGGGCTTGGACTCAGAATATTTAAGTGATTTTGGAAAAATTGTTTAACTTCTCTGAGTCTCAGTTTCTGCATCTGTACAGAGAGGAGACCAACCTCCTCAGATTGTTAGTACTAAATAAGATTATACACAATTGCCTGGTACAAAGCATTTATGTTATAAATTCTTATTCCCTTCAAATAAATAATTGATTATATGCTCAGAGTTTTAGCTGTCAAAAGATTTAAAATAAGCAGACTGGACCAAGTTAAATGAGCTATTAACTTGAGCTATTTTCTGTAATGCAAAATTTTCCAATTTTTAGCCTTTTTTCAGCATTTTTTGTAGTTTTATGGTTTTATTAACACAAATATGACATGAACATAAGCTATTCTTTTTCTTCACTATGCCTGGCATTGGGATTGGTGACTGATTGCCAGGTGGGCTGCTTTTTCCACAATGGCTTTGTAGTTCTTGGAGGATACATTGTGAGCAATCTCTGCACAATAAGATTTGTTGCACATCAGCAGCACTTCAAGCTCCTTGAAGTTGTGGACTAGGAACTTCCAGGAGCCACTAGGCAGCCTGTGCTTTGTTTTCTTGTTGCTCCCGTAACCAATGCTGGGCATCAATATCTGGACCTTGAATCTTTGCATACCCTGTTGCCAGTGCCTCTGGGTTTCTGCCAGTTGCGCTTAATTTTGACATATCAGTCTGACTGGTGCCAGATGAACTTCTTGGTCCTCATTTTAACGATCTTGGGCTTCACCAGAAGTCTGAGGGCAGCCATGATGCCCAGCAATAGATGGCTGCCACTTCCGCAGGCAGCACCGAGGAGAAGAGAGCCTTTTTTCAGCAATATTTTGTGAAATTCAAAGTGGCCATTAGCCACCTAAATGTTGCAGTAAAATTCTTTTTGACATACAAGCGGTCATAGGTCATAAGTTTTCGATTTTCCGTTTATAAAATGGCCCGCTTATTAATCAGAATTTGGCAAAATACATTTATAAACAATTAAAGATATTTCTGAAATCACCCATTAGTTTCACTTAAATAATCATCAGGCCTTTAATCTTGTTACTCATTTCTGTATCAGATGAGCAAGTCTGCATCAGAAGCTGGTGATAGATAAAAGCTAGTTTTATCAAAATTTTAGGTGAGCGATTACTGGTTACTTAATACTTTCTGTGCCTTACTATCTAATGAAAACAGTTATGATTAAAAATTGTGTATGCTTTGAGTATTCTGGTTGACATTAGTAAATCAAACATTTTTGGGGTGCTTTTTATAAAACAGACTGATTTTTACCTTTTTTCTTTCTGTATTTTCTTTTTATTTCTCTACTTTCCTGCTCAACTCTTTCAAAACATTTTTACTTCTCCTTCCTTCAAACAAATAATTATTTTCCCACAAATCCTTAACACACTAAATATATATTCATGGGGCCCTATTCTAATATTAATTAATTAATTATCAAAAACCTGTCTCATTCGTTCAGGATGTTTTGTTACATATGGTAAGGGTGGCAAAAAAAATTGTTTTTTGTCTTCATCGACTTACAGTGTATTTGAGAGTTATGATTTACTTGAGAATATTAAATACGTGAACATTTAATAACACAGACAATAGAGATGCTGAATAGCAAAGTAAAATTTATTGTCATGGAAGTAAATAATAATACCTCACTTTAGGGACTAAGGGATCACTCTAAGTAGAAAGCTTCAAAACTAACATTTGTGGAGCTCCTGCTTTGTACCTGGTTTGTATTGAAAGCTACAGTGCTCATATAATTTTCAGTGTCTCTTTAAGATAGTTTTATTCCCCATTGCCAGAAGACTAAGCAAGGGTCAGAAACGAGGGAAACCGGTTATAAAGGGACACAGATGGTGTTTTCCTGACACTTGGTTGTAGAGGAGAGTAGGATACAAGGTAAACACATAATTGGAGGCTGGAGTGACAA
This sequence comes from Canis lupus baileyi, assembly GCF_048164855.1. NCBI lineage: Eukaryota > Metazoa > Chordata > Mammalia > Carnivora > Canidae > Canis > Canis lupus. The sequence goes on along the minus strand of NC_132858.1, from coordinate 38,548,872 downwards.
GGAACAAGCTGTGTTTAGGGGCTAGGGAGTAGCCCAGTGTCCCTGGGGGAGAAGCTGATGGTAGGGACAAGTGGAGAATAAAGTCCAAAGAGTAGCACATTTGAAGACAAGCATGCTGGTGAAGGAATTTGAACTTCATCCAGGAGAGCAGTAGGAAGTCACAGAAGGACTTTAGTCAGAGGAGTGGGAAAAAAGCTCACTTTAGGAAGATAATCTGGAAAGTGGGGAAGGCCTTTCAGATTGGGGGCCAATTTGGAGGCTCTTTATACCAAATAAGATATGGATGATAAAGTCTGAACTCTGATGATAATACAAGAAGAAGAAAGGGATACATCTAAAACATTTTAAAGGTGAAATTGACGGTCTTAGTGACAGGATAATTAAAAACAAATCTGAGAATTTCAGCATACTTGGCTATAAAGATAGCTATTATCATTCTTTATTCAGTAAAAGTTATTTTGAATTATTACATCAAAATTTTGCCCCAAAATATTTATTTTGCACAATAATAACTGCGAGAAAAAAGGAAACTGATTAGAAATTATTTAACTTGTGCTTTTTAGTTTTTCATTTTTATGCCATAGATTATCTCAAAAACATGAGTTGGCAATTATCTTCCTGGGATAGATTATTAATTTTACATCAATTTATTGAACTTCTGTTTGAAAAACAAAAACAGTAGATACATGAGATCTTGTGTTGCTAAAAAAAGACTACAGTAAGGAAATAACTCCATTAAACACATCAGTTAAAGGTGGTTAATATTCACTGACTATACAGTCCATACAAACTTAATTCTGAACTGTGTAGAAAAATTTAAGAGGAAATAGGCACAACCTTCACATGCAAAATAACACTTGAAGCTGAGATGTGAAGTTTAATAAATTTTGAAATGAGGAAATTTAGTTACTCCTTAAAAGCTTATTTTTAATGTTTTGCTCTCTGTTTCACTGTCATTTGACAGTGTATTTGTTGCTATAGCAAAAAAAAAAAAAATAGCAGTGTATGGTTCTGATAGAATCCTTTGAGTTGGAAAGGGTACATAAATTGCATTAATGTCAAAGAATATCTTGATTTCAGGATGCCCCTAAATCGGGTACTAGTTGCAGCTCTCGCTGTTCAAGTTCCAGACAGGATTCTGAAAGTACAAGGCCAGAATCTGAAACAGAAGATGTATTATGGGAAGACTTGTTACACTGTGCAGAATGCCGGTCATCTTGTACCAGTGAGACAGATATGGAAAATCCTCAAATTAATCCAAGTGTGAAAAAAGAATATAGAGACGACCCTTTTCATCAGGTTGGTTTACAGCATTGGGTTATTTGGGGCTCTCAGTCCAGCTTTTTTTAATGTATGTACAGATTTTATAGAGGTGGAAAAAAAGCTTACATTCAGTTAAAGTAATAGTCCTATGATTTGTTTTTTCATGTGAGCTGTAGTCTGGCTTCATTGGAACATAGAATTTCAGTATTTATATTATGGTTGTATCTCTCGGCTTGCAAACTTACATTCCTGAGAAGTTGTTGGTAAATGGAGTTTTATAAGTCAATTTGTGTTTTAGATGCGTTAGTTTTTTTTTCAGTCAACATACTTCATGGTTGGATCAGCACTTGTGGCCTTAACTCCACCGATAAAATTATGATTCATAAATCTCTATCTCATGAATATCAGATTTACATCTCCCAAGAGCTTTAGTAATGCTGTCCAACAGAAATATAATGAGAGTCACATATGTAATTTTAAGTTTTCTGGTAGCCTCATTTAAAATGTTTAAAATGGTGAAATTAATTTTAATATATTTTACTTAACCCAGTATACTCAAAATATTATCACTTCAACATATAACCAGTGTAAAAAATACAAATGAAATATTTTACTGTTTTTATACATCTTCAAAGTCTATTGTGAACTCTTACAGTACATCTCATGTGGACCAACCACTTTTCAAGTGCTCACTAGCCACGTGTGAGTAGGTTACCGTATTGGACAGCATACATCCATACCATATCTTCTTTTGAATTGCCCCACCAGGTTCTCAAATTTAACCAAACACCCCATTTTCTCTTGTAAATCTGTTTTTCTGATGGCGCTCAAAGTCTTAGTGAATGACCTCTCCATCATTCCATTCACCAGTCTGGAAACCCATGGTCATTTAAAATCCTCACTCTTCCTCTTCTTTCCCTCATGTAACTTTTCACCAAACTCTAATAATAAAACCAAGTGAACTCTTAAAAAATTATAGTTAGAAGGGAACTTACTTAATCTGCTAAAGGGTAGCTGCCGAAGAACCTTCTAAAAGCCTATCATATTTTAACAGTGAAATTTTGGGAGTATTTCTATTAAATGCAGAAACATGTCAGAGATACCCTTTATCACACTGCTTTTTCTGTCAAAATCCTACCAGTTATGTTTGTCTGGTTGAACTTAGATTTAAAGTCTACATTAAAGAGCAAAATGTCGAGAATAACTAAAACAGTTTAAGAGAACAACAGGGAGACTTTTCCAACTGGATATAAAAATTTATTTTAAAAGTATAGGAAGGGAGAGAAAACTGAATGGGAAAAAATAAGAGAGGGAGACAAACCATATGAGACTCTTAACTCTGGGAAACAAACTGAGGGTTGCAGAAGGAGAGGTGGGTGGATGGATGGAGTAACTGGTGATGGGCATTGGGGAGGGCATGTGATGTGATGAGCACTGGGTGTTATAGGCAGCTGATGAATTATTGAACACTACATCTGAAACTAATGATGTACAATACGTTGGCTGAATTTAAATTTTAAAAAAGTATAGTAATAAAGGTAGTATGGGATAGTTGTATGCTATGGACTGCATAATGTTTGTGCCCACCCCCTCCCAGCCACTGGTTCATATGGTGAAACCAAATGCCCAAGGTAGTGGTATTTGGAGATGGGGCATTTGGGGGGTAATTAGGTCATAAGGGTAGAGCTCTAGGAAGGATACCCCAGAGAGCTGCCTTGGCCTTTCCACCATGTGAGGTTACAGCAAAAAGAGTTTAGTCTTTTTGACTATAAAAACCAGGAGGTGAACCAGGAAGTAGGATCTCATCAGACACCAAATCTGCCAGCATCTTGATCTTTGGACTTCCAGCCTCCAGAACTGTGAGGAATAGATATCTGTTTTTTTGTTGTTGTTGTTTTGTTTTTTGTTTTGTTTTGTTTTGTTTGTTTCTTTTTTTTGTTTTGTTTTGTTTTGTTTTACTCATGAGAGACACAGAGAGAGAGAGAGAGAGAGGCAGAGACACAGGCAGAGGGAGAAGCAGGCTCCATGCCGGGAGTCTGATGTGGGACTCGATCCTGGGTCTCCAGGATCAGGCCCTGGGCTGCAGGCGGCGCTAAACCGCTGAGCCACCGGGGCTGCCCTATCTGTTGTTTGTAAGCCATCCAGTCCATGATATTTTGTTATAGCAGCCCAAGCAGACCAAGGCAGCATATACAAAAATAGACCTATGGGACAGAATAAAATACCCCAAAGTAGTATGTGTTTATATGGATCCCTAATACATAAGTGGCATTACAGCCAGTGGGGAAAGGATGGACTCTTCTGTATATAGTTATAGGTCAAATGATTCTTCACACACAAAAATATATTCCAGGGCAGAGGGAGAGGGAAAAAGAGAATCCCAAGCAGGCTTCATGCTCAGCATGAATCCCCATATCAAGCTCAGTCTCACAACCCTGAGATCATGACCAGCTGAAACTGAGTCACCTGCTTAACTGACTGAGCCACCAGGCGCCCCAAGAGAAGAATTTTTTAAAGAAGATAAAAAAAAAAAAACACAAATATCAAAAATGATAAATTTCAAATATCCTAAAATTTTAAAATTTGGGGCCACAAATTAAGCCATAAACATTGTTAAAAGATAAATAGAATTGACAAAATGTTTTGGTCCCCTTACCCTGAGATGTGAGCCACTTGAGCGTGTATATGTATACATAGGGAAAACCGGAGGGAAGGATGGAAGAGCTATAAGAGAAGAAGTTGTTGAATGAGATTTCTTATGATTCTGGAGGGGAAGCATAATTAGGAAGTTTTGCCTTCAGTAGGAAGGAGAACACATCTTTTGCTGAAATAGAAGGAAGAGGAGAAGTGCATAGAGTAGAATGATGAAGGTGCAGGAGGTCTATTAACGATAAGAGAGATGATAGGACTGGGGGCTTGTAGATGGTGATGAAGGCTCAAAGTTATCACTTGTGGGAAATGGAGAGTATGTGTGCATGTATTTAGCGTCACACTGCCGCATTGTTGAGGGTCTAGCTGGAATCTGAAGCCAGGAATTTGTGGTTGCCCAATCCACACAGTTGTGTGATACTCTCTGGAGTTCAGTTGTGGTAATCAAGAATAGCAAACATTCAAAAAGCATTCACTATCTGCCAGGCACTGTGCAAAATAATCTTGCTGCATTATGTCATGTAATTCTCACAACCTATGACATTGTGGTGCATTTTTTAATGTATTTATATAATTATTTTATAGATGAGAAAAATTGGAGCTTGGAACTAAATAATGCACCAGAGTCACACAATGTAGGTGCTCAGTAAATAGTTGCTACTCAGGGGACAGGAGAGGCCAGGGAGTAATGGATATGGTAAGAATCCAGACTTCTTAGTTTGAAGAAGGAAATGAAACCAAGAAGGGACAGATGGATTGAAGGATAGGTGTGTTTAGAAGGGTTTTAGAATTGAAGATTTGAGACACCTGAAAAAAGGAGTTGTGGTTGAAGACTTAGTTCAGAAGTCGAGCAAGTCGAACATTTCGGTGTGTTGACAAGGTTCAGGCTGTGGCCATGGGAGTAGCTGAAGGTCTACTGGAATTTAAGAAGTGAAGAAAACAATGAACAGCCCATGAGAATAGGGTGTTGGATGAGTCATCGGGATATTCATCTACCTCACTGAGCATAATAACTGGAATTGAAGTTTAGGAAAATGCCACAGAGCTATTTTCCCAGTGATTCCATAAAAAAAGCATAGAAGCAGGGACCATGTGTTCTTTCCTCATGCTGACTCACACAGCGCTTAGTACATAGTAGGTGTTTAACAAAGATTGAGTGAAAGGAAATAAATTTTTTTTCAAAGCATGCCAAATTGTTTTTAATGCATGCTATACAGAATAAATTGGCCCTAAATCTATCATACCACTCTTTTTTTTTTAGTAAGATTTTTAATGTTCCACTCTGCATATTATAGTACCATAGGCTTACATTGCTATTGCTTTTGAATTCAAGACATGATTTTACACACATTTATTATTCTCAGGCTTCTAAAAAATAAGTTTATATTTTCAGTTTTAATAGTAGCCATGTAATGGAAATTAGCTCCCTTTGATGCAAAGCTACCAGTTTTTTTCTCTTATGACTAAAGTCTGTATTAGGTTTGGAGGGCCGTTTTTCTGCCCACCATAGAGACTGCAAAATCCCAACTTGTGAAGAAACTGAGCATTTGTATCCATCCATTCTAGTCAGGATGTTCTAGTCAGGATGTTACCAAATTTGTAGTTTTGTTTTATTTTATTTTCTTTGGCAATAATCACTGAAACATTTCTACAGCAGAAAATTGCTCTCCTCTAGTCATGGCTGAGTATATAATAAAGTATGAGGCCATATTCAAGTGAGATTCATTTTTCAGTAGGTAAAGCCAAATTTTCATGGGTACAGTTCCCACAGGTAGAAACCCCAGTGAAGCAGTTGTCATGGTGAATTTACTTGAAATAAAACGTACCACCATTTAAGTGTTAAGGTTTTCAGGCAGTAGTTGAGATTTTTGAAATAGAATTATTTGCCCTGATGTTTTCCTTGAGCCTTTTTGAAAAAGTGTTTCCTGCAGTGCTCTTCTTGACACACTGTAGGCAGTGCATGTTTCCACAAGACTGTTGTTTCAGAATATATTTCACACACACAGATTCAGGGTGTATCTATGTTCACACACAGAGATACAGGGTGGTTTGTTTGTTTTTCAGTTAACTCTTTAAATTCACCAGTTTCTGGTTGCTGTCTTTTCACCTGCCTTCTGGCTTTCTAGAAACAGAAAGATGATATCAGACACTAGTTAAAACAACTGCAAAGGTAGCTGGGCAAAATGAATACTTTTGGAAGGAGGGTGAAGAGCTTCTTGAATTCTATTTCTGTCTCTAGGTAGACTTTCTTGATAAGCCTTGCTTCATGTAATTGGGAAGCCATTAATTTACTGTTAACAGACTTGAGAGTTTAAAAAGATTAGAAGCCTGTAAATCAGTGGTTGAAACCTCACCTCTCAGACTTTACATTCTGCATTCAATTTCTCCCACTTGTTCTGTCTTTTCAGTTCTGTTCTGTTTCATAATTAACTAGATTTCCATGGAAAGTTTGATATGTATTTTGGCACAGATTACTTCTATCCTAGCTAGAATATTTTGTGGAATATTCATTTGTGGAATTAAGTGAATAGTTAATAACTAGTATCTTACAGTTTTTAAGGCTCTCCAGTAGTGAAATATATGCTTTGATGGTTAATGTATGTTAAAATATTATATCTTTGGAAAAGATAAATTTTTAATGGAAACTTTTTCATAGTCAAATAAACTAAATGTAAAAGAGCCTTGCCAATAATATGGCTACTGGCATTATGGTTTGTCTATAATTATTCATCACTGTTTATTCTATTTATAGTAAATATGGTGTATCTAGCTTTACATAAAGAAAATTAATGTATGTCAGAATGCTAATAACTACCCATTTCTGTTTTCTTACATACTATTAAAGTATTATATCTTTAATCAAAATGAATCAATGTAATTTTATTCTCCCTACAGGAAAATATTATATTCCTTAAGTTTTCAAATACATATCTTTACCATATTTTAATCACATTTTTGTTCTTCCAAGGATGAATATAACTATAGTAGGTTCTTCTGTTTATTGTTAGAAGTTATTTTAATGAAATAAATTATAAAAATAGCAATACTTGTAACATAAACAGATTCATCCATTTGGGGTCTCATCTTTTAATGTTAACTTCTCTTATGTCTGATAATGTAAAGATTAGTTTTGTATTCATTTTGTTGCTATTTTTAATCCCGACTATCCTATTTTGAACTTTTATTTATTTTTTAAAAGGTTTTATTTTTAAATACTCTCTGCACCCAAATGTGTGGCTCAGACTCTCGACCCCAAGATCCAGAGTTGCACACTCCACCAAAAGAGACAACCAGGAGCTCCACAGTTTTGTTTTTTTAAATATAAACCTAAACAAACCAAACACCCCAAACTTAAGCATCTGATCCTGTGTATTAACACTCTCAATTGTTCTTTTCTTTTCCTTGAAAAACTGAGAGGTGCTTAATTCTTGGGAGAGTACTTATAGTTCCATATGCTTCTATTTGCAATATTTAAGGGGGAAAGAAAGTTAAGTTAATCCTCTGGGGAATCTCTAGATTAAAATATCAGAAAAGTAACTCAATCAGATACTGAGGCTGAGGGTGTGAGGGAGAGTCTCTTTCAGGATGAGATTGTATCACCGTTTCATCTTTCAAAGAGGTTTAAGCCATACCTGTCATCTGCTTTTGTATTGAATGACTATAAGCTGGAGAGTCAGTAATAAGAACAAACTGATATCCATTTGTCTTGGAACAGGAGCATATTCGTAGCTATGTAGACAAATTGACAACTAAGTGCTTTTGCTGATACATTTTAAAGGATTTTTGAACAATTAGTTTGCCTAATACCTGTTATAGGAGGTTCTTAACTTCTTTATGACTGTGTAATTTCATATGCCATCTGCTTAATGTATGTGCTAATTAATATTAACAGAATTCTAGAGTCACTGATTTTGAGTATTTGTAAATACACATATACCCATATTCAGAGAAATATGTATATGTGTGTTCTATTTATAAAATATAAATGTATTCATCAATTTGTTTTTTAGTGTAGTTTATATATATACACACACATGTTTTATTTATGAGATGTGATAAATGTATTCACTGATTTCTGTTTCTTTTTTATAGAGTCATTTGCCCTGGCTGCATAGTTCCCACCCAGGATTAGAAAAAATCAGTGCTATAGTATGGGAAGGCAATGACTGTAAGAAAGCAGACATGTCTGTGCTTGAAATCAGTGGAATGATAATGAACAGAGTGAGTTTTTAAATTTTATTCTTTTAGTTCAAGAATAAGACATTGGTTATTTATGTATTAAATAATTACTAGGATGTTATATTTACAACTTAACCTTATTTCTTCAACTTCAAGAAGTTATGTATATTTGGCACTGTGATTTAAATGGTGATTTCTCACCAATCCACTGTCATCTTTTAATGTTTTCATTCTTCTAACCAAGATTAGATGAAACAATGTAAAATTTCTTTATTTTATGTTACTCTTTCTTTTGTTTTTTATGGATCAGACTGAGGAGGCACTAGATACACAAGTGTTGCTGAAGGCTTATTTTTCTCCTGTATCATCCCTCCTGCTTCATTTATTTATTAGTACTCTCAAAATTCAAAGTAAAATATTTGTATGATACTTCCTTGCCCACTTAAATATATAGAAGTGATGCAGCTAGTGGTGTGAAAATCTTGAGCAGTGTGAGGAGGTGGAGTACAAATAGTAAGGGTTTTAATTTCAGTTCCTATTAAATTGTGTCTTTTATCAGATCATTACACTTTTTAAATTTTATCTGATTCTTCTGGACAGCTAGTCATAATTTAACTTCCCATTCTAAATTTCTTGTCTTTTGTTCATTGTGTTAGAACTATTGTGCATACTTCATGGAGGACAGAAATTAAAAGTAACCGTGCTAGAAATTGATCTCCTTCCTAATGCATATGCAGAAGGAGTCTCTGGAGATTTGGATATAGTTGGTGCTCCATTCCTTAACAGCTGTGAACTAGCAGGTCATTTACAGAATGGATAATATGATGATAAAAAATTAGCTGGTATTTAAGATCCCTCATACTCCTACCAGTCTTATTATTTTCCATTATTTAAATTTCCAATTTCCTTTTTTATAATTCCTTTTTCCCCTCTTTCTTACTTAATTTTTTTCCCTAACATACTCTCTCTTCTAAAATGGTTTGAGAGTTTAAGGAGATACCCATTTGTATTTTGAACTCTTTGAAGGAAAACACAAGTTGCAAGTTTGTCAAATAAAACTCTTGATTTTTCTTTTTATGAACCAAGTTTAAGTGGAAATGAGATCTCATTCTTTTTAATACTGAAGTATTTTTGAATATTTCTAACTTTTGAAATAATGACATACATAGAATTTTTTTTTTCCAGATCTAGGTAAGACCAAGATGGTTCATTCTTTTGCATCTATTTAGTGAATTAAAAATCTGATAATGGGGATCCCTGGGTGGCGCAGCGGTTTGGCGCCTGCCTTTGGCCCAGGGCGCGATCCTGGAGACCCGGGGTCGAATCCCACGTCGGGCTCCCGGTACATGGAGCCTGCTTCTCCCTCTGCCTGTGTCTCTGCCTCTCTCTCTCTCTCTGTGACTATCATAAGTAAATAAAAAAAAAAAAATTAAAAAAAAAAATCTGATAATGAGGGATGCCTGGGTGGCTCAGCGCTTGAGCGTCTGCCTTTGACTCAGGTCATGATCCCAGAGTCCTGGGATCAAGTCCCGCATTGAGCTCCCTGCATGGAGCCTGCTTCTCCCTCTGCCTGTGTCTCTGCCTCTCTCTCTCTGTGTCTTTCATGAATAAATAAATAAAATCTTAAAAAAAAAAAAGCTTGAAGACCTAATGACTTACAATTTGACTGTAATATACTTCAAACTTTGAATAAATTTATATTTCATAATTCATGTATTAAAACTGATTTTAACAAAATGATTTCATATTGCTATAAATGGGATAATGCTTAATAGAAATTCATTTTGCTGTAGATAAAATTTATGTACAATTTTTTTTTCTTTCTCTATAAAGGTGAACAACCATATACCAGGAATAGGATACCAGATTTTTGGAAATGCAATCTCTCTAATCCTGGGTTTAACTCCATTTGTTTTCCGACTCTCCCAAGCTACAGACTTGGAACAACTCACAGCACATTCTGCTTCAGAACTTTATGTGATTGCATTTGGTTCTAATGAAGATGTCATAGTTCTTTCTATGGTTATAATAAGTTTTGTGGTTCGTGTGTCTCTAGTGTGGATTTTCTTTTTTTTGCTCTGTGTAGCAGAAAGAACTTATAAACAGGTGGGTATAGTACAAAATTCAGAATAGAGAATACTTTTCATAATATTTAAAGAATTTCTGAAGTATTTTAGTATTTCATTAAATCATTTTGATCTGCTATTTTCCTGTTTTGTTTTTGTAGTACTTAACCAAAGAAAATCATAACGAGCCATATTTTGTAAATTTTTGTTTTTCTGTGGTAATCTACTTGAAAGTTAATCCTATCCTAATCTTTTTTAGCGATTACTTTTTGCAAAACTCTTTGGACATTTAACATCAGCAAGGAGAGCTCGAAAATCTGAAGTTCCTCATTTCCGTTTGAAGAAAGTACAGAATATAAAAATGTGGCTCTCTCTCCGGTCCTATCTTAAGGTAGAATGCTGGTGATAAAAATACTGTTAACATGCTAACTTCCTCTGAGAGTTTCAGTCTTTTTTTTTTTTTTTTTGAGTTTCAGTCTTTTTATCAATATGTATTTATGTCTAAATGTATAGTTACCTGTGTACTAACATGGTACTATGTGGCCATACTTAGTATTCTTTTTAATCCATATGCAGAAATCCGAAATAAATGTTTAACTTGTTCTTTAGAGTAAAACACCAGAGGTCTGAACGGCTTAAATACATTTTAGGTAGATTTTTCCAAGATCAGATGGTTCTAAATGTATCTTTTTTTAAATTTTTTTTAACGGAAGCATAGTTGACATACAATATTACGTTAGTTTCAGGTGTACAACATAGTGATTCACTTTTTCTGTAGGTTATGCTGTTCTTACCACCAAGTATAGTAGCTACCACCTGTCACCGTACAGCATTAATACAGTTACCATAAACTATGTGCCCTAACCTGTGCCATTTATTCCTGGGACTTATTCTTTCTGTGACTGGAAGCCTGTACCTCCCACTACCCTTCACCCATTTTGACCATCCCTATCCCCCTTAGCTCTGGCAACCATCAGTCTGTTCTTTGTATTTATAGGTCTGATTCTGGTTGTTTGTTTATCTGTATGATTTGTTTTTTTAGGTTTGACATTTATCTTTTCTTCATAAATCTCACCACATTTACTCATTAGAAAGCTTAAAGATTTTATTTCTATCTAGAATGGTTATCAGAAACCAGCAGAGGGAGCCCACTGCTTAAAAAAGAATTAAAAAAACTAATCGGTGAGTTTAGCCTCACTGAAGTGGTCTATTACTATTCGCTTGCAATTCTAAGTCATTCTTTTCATGCTGTTCTTTTCCTTTAATCTTTTTAAATAACTTTCCTAATTATAGAAGTAAGATATAAAAACTTAGGAGGGAAATGGGAAACATCTGAATTAGGTTTAGGAAAGCACTTCTTTTGAGGATTATTTCTTTGCTGCATTAAGACACAGTGATTTTCATTATGCATGACGTAATCAGGTCTTAAATAAAGTTGACCCAAAGACCAGAAACCCTCTAATAAACCTAGATCTTTATTTTTTTTTTGAAGTAACAATGAAAGAAGTAAAAAAAAAAAAAGTTTGCACTGTCTACCCTTCTGTTTAAAAAATGCATTATTCTTTTCATTGATATAACTTGTAAGACTCCATTGGGAAATGCTAAATGCTAAAAATTGGCTTGGATTATTTTGCTCAGTGTGACTTTCCTGTCGTATGGAGGGATGGATATGATCTTTGTTATGTGGCTTACTAAGAAGCCACCTGTAATTCCTCATTATCAACTCTAACTTGGTGTTACATTCTTTTGTACATTGTTCTATTTAATGTTAACCATGTAATATCCACTACTGATAACATGAAAGTCCTTACCTTTAGGAGCTTACATTTCAACAAGGGAAACATGTAGCCCTAGACCTAGGAATTATCTTTGATATTTACTTCCCTCTCTTGCATTTCCAATATCCAACTTATCACCATTTCCCACCCCTTCTACTTCCAAAATATATCTTGGGTCCATTTACTTTTCTTTGTTTCCATATCTGCCACCCTAATTAAAACCGTCAGTCATCTGCTTTTTATAGCTGTAGTTGCCTGTTACTGGCCTTTCTGCATTCAGCTTTCCTCCTTCCAATACATTCCTCAGTCTGCCACCAGTGATCTTTTCAAAATGTAGTTTCATCATATAATTCTTAAAACTTTTTGGAGGTTCTCCATTGCTCTTAAGCTAAAGAACAAAATCTGAACGAGGCCTGTAATTCCCTTCGTGACCTAGCTCTTGAGGAAAGCCTCTCTCTCTTGTTTCATTTTGAAGCACTTTCCTCTCTCCATTCCAGCCACACTAGACCGCTTCAGTTCTTTGAATGCGATAGTATTTTTCCTGTTTTGTGCTCTCACTTGCCCTTCCTTCTGCCAGGAATGCTGCCATGTGCCATCATACCCTGACATCTTATTTTGGCATGAATAACACTTTATTAGGGAGATCTTCCTAACTCGTAATTGAGACTTAGGAGTGCGGGCCTGGAAAGGTCTCCCTAAGGAAGTCATGTTTACAACAAATTCCCTACCAGTTTTCTCAAAGCATCCTTTACCTTTCCTTTAATAGCGCTCATTACAACCGATCACATATAGCTGTGGTTATAAGCTTGCTGTGTGGCTCCCTGCTAGCTCCTGTGAAGATAGGGCCATGTCTATTTCACTCTCTGCTCTATTTCCAGTACCTAACACAGCACCTCGTTCTGAACAGGTGCTCAAGAAACATTTGTTGAATAAATGATGACTGTTTGAAATTAAATGAAAAATGTGGAAGTTACGCCGTGAATTCTGTGCTATATATTCCTCATTACACTGTATTGCCAATCCTCAGGAAATAGTAACACTTTGTAATTAAATTCATCTGACAAATTAGGTATATTTTCAACATTGTAAGCTTTGATCAACCTGCAGGGATGGATCAACACTTTAATTGAAAGCATGGAATTAGCTGCTAATTAGTAAATATATTTAAAAATGTTTTCCCTTTTTTTTCCCCAGCGTCGTGGTCCTCAGCGATCAGTTGATGTAATAGTTTCATCTGCTTTCTTGTTGACTATATCAGTTGTGTTTATCTGTTGTGCCCAGGTGAGTTGACTTGTTCCAATGTGTAGAAATTAGATAATCACATTTATAATTATTTAACTCCAGAAGGCTTTCTAATAAACAAGCAAAGTACCTATACACCTAGTAATATAAGTTTTAAAATGGGCTTTTTTCCAGTTTTTTTTCATAGAATAAATATATGTGTCTAATTCAACTCTATGTCATGAACAGTGGCTAGTGTTCTCAGATGTCTGTTGATTGACTGTATAGGAATTAGTTTTTATCTGCCATTCACTTGGTTATCTTTATTTCCCAAAACAAACATATGAGTGACTAGAATTATGGGATTGTTTCAGACCATTTTTCATGAATCTCTGATTTATTCACATTTAGCACTAATTCTTTCATTTTATATCTGAATCGTCACTGTGACTTAACTGCCTCAGGCTCTAAAAAGGAACTCATTGGCCAAGATTAGTCAAGAAGCACAAAATATCTCAGGATATTCTAGGTTATAAAATTAAACTTCCATTTTAATATGACATACTAGATTACCTGAAGATTCTTCTGCTTTAAAGCACTGTACAATGCTGGAGGGGAGGAGGGAGAAAAAAAAACCTCAGCTTTTTAATATACATATATAAGCTTTTTTATATACATATTACATACATATCTGAGTTTATAAGACAGTAAGGGGCCAAAACTAAGGATAAAATTTAAAAACAGAGCAATTAAGTGTATGTGTTAATGCTTGGGGCAGCCCTTGGATAAGATGAGGTTACATGGTCAATCTTAGTTTAGTATCCTAGAGACTTGAGATTCTGTGCCAAGAGGACAGAAAATGAGGCCTCAGTCTACATACCTCCTAATACATGCTGCCCCTTGAACAACTACAGTCCCGGTGAGAAGGTAAAGTAAGAAATACCGTCTGCTCACCGGCACAGAGGACAGTAAGAAAGCCCATCTGACTCTGCCTGGACTCGGACAAGAATAGGAGGGAGTAGGTCTCTCTTCTAAGAATATATAACTGTAGGTCTGCCTTTATTGTAGTTTCCGGGTTCAAAATGTACATTACAGATCTTGTTCTGTAACTTCTGTATCAAGAAGTTAATAAGAAAAGTGGTCCTAGGTTCCTGGATACCTGGGTATTTGGCAGAAGCAAAACCAAGATTGTTCTTGGGGGGATATGACCTCAACCTAGGCCTCCTAGGATTTCCACAGATGAAGCCCCTTCAGGTTTCAAAACACTGCGAAGAGACAGTCCACCATGAGTGAGTTAATCAACCAACAGCAGGATTAGATCTCCGGCTATGTCAGATAATAGACTGATCAGATAGGAACTATAAGATAAAGACATAGGTAACACTAGGAAAAAAGGACAGACAGATTTGAAAAAGAACTGGAGGGACTTCAGAGAAAAGAAAAATACAGTTATTAACATTTAAAACACACTAAACAATAAATAAATTGAAGACAGCTGAAAACCATGAATGAGAGATGGAAGAGGGGGCAGGCAGCCCTGGTGGCGCAGAGGTTTAGCGCCGCCTGCAGCCCGGGGTGGGATCCTGGAGACCTGGGATTGAGTCCCATGTCGGGCTCCCTGCATGGAGCCTGCTTCTCCCTCTGCCTGTGTCTCTGCGCCTCTCTCTCTCTCTGTGTCTCAATGAATGAATGAATGAATGAATGAATGAATGAATGAATGAATGAAATCTTTAAAAAGAAAGAGATGGAAGATCCATAATATAGAATGGAGATAAAGAGATGGAAATATGAAAAGGAGATTGAGACATATATACGGGAAATCTAACAAATACTCAGTAGGAGTTCCAGATGGGAAGGAGAAGGAGGGCAGTACTTGGAGAGATAGTGGCTAAGAGTTTTTCTGTATTGATGAAAAACATTAATTTCAGATTTAGAAAGCACAACAAGGAAGAGAAGAAGCAATAAAAGTAAATCCACACTTAGACATGATTTGGAGAAACTGCAGAACACCAAAAACAAAGAAAAATCGTAAAAGCACCCAAGAGGAAAAGACTGATTTCTGTACTCAGAATTCCTTATTGCATCTCCGCCTTTTCTTTTGGGTATAATTTCCATGTTCCTGAAGTACATCCTGTAGTAGGTCTGACTCCTATGAATATAAAACCTTTCTATGCCTATCTACAAAAGCCACATAGAACATAATAACTCTGAAAGGTTTTGATTGTAGGATAGAAAAAGATACCTTAGGCAAATACTAGCCAAAAGGAAGCCAGTGAGTTCACCTTAATATCAGATGAAATGGACGGTAGTCTAAGTACAATGGGGGGATAAAGGGAAGCTTGACAAAAAAGACGATATTCATCAGGAAGACCTAATAATTCCCTTGTAATATAACGTCAAATGTATGTATAGATAGCCAAAATTAATAGCACTAAGGTGAGAAATTGTAGGAAAAAACCTCATTGGGAGGTCTCAACACATTTTTTCAGAATATAATGAAGATATATATGTAAACAAGAATATTAAAATTTTGTTCTAGAATCCAAGAACACATTTTCTTTTGAGGCATAAGGACAGTTTATAAAACTTTCCCGTGTACTTGGACATAAAGTAATCCTCAGCTGAAACTATACAGACCCTTTGATCCAACTAATGCAGTTACAGTAGAAAACAGTGACAGCTACACAAAAACTCATGTGTTTAGAAATTTTAAAACATGCAAATAACAAAGATTTAAAAAGAAAAGGTGCATTAATAAGCTACTGGCACAGTTGAGAAGGTTTTTTTTTTTTTAAGATTTTACTTATTTATTCATGAGAGAGAGAGGCAGAGACACAGGCAGAGGGAAAAACAGGCTCCATGCAGGGAGCCTGATGTGGGACTCGATCCCGGGTCTCCACGATCACGCCCTGAGCCAAAGGCAGCTCTAAACCGCTGAGCCACCCACGCTGCCCAGTTGAGAAGTTTTTTAAAGAATGCTAACAATATATGTTACTTTATATCATTAAAGTTGAAACCATAGGTGTGAACAATTTTGTACAAGTGCATAATTTATTAAAACTGACTCAAAAAGTAATTGAAAACCTGAGGAGACCTGTAACTATAAAACGGTATTGATTCAATAGTTTAAAATTTGCCACTGGCAAAAATCCTGTAGACCCATATGGCTTTACAGTTGAATTTTGCCAATTATTCAAGTGAACAGCTAATTCTAATCCTACACGAAACATCTAGCGAATAGGGGGTAGAAAAAGGGAATATTCCTTATTTTAGGTGACTAACAGGATCTTGGTATCAATTGCCAGAGAGAGAGTGTGAGAATGGGAAATAGGAACTAATTTTTCTTGTTAACTTCAAAGTAGTAGCAAGATGAAACCAGCAACTTAGTAACAATAAATATGCCATAACCAATATAGTTTATCCCTGGACTGCAAAGATTTATAATTTAGAAAATCCCTGAATCTGGTTTGAGCTCTTTCAGGATCAACAGCTGCAGAAACCAAATTGGTGAATTTCAGTGGAGATTCCTAATTCTGAAAAGTACTGTTCCTAATCTGATAAAGTGTATATTTCAAAAATTAGAGCAAGCATTGTACATATGATATTTATTACCTTAGGGGTATTTAAATTAGTAATACGACAGCTACCCTCTCTACCACTCTAGTCACGGGTTTTGATTATATTATACATTTTATGTGTTTGAAATAGTCCCTATTAATAAATGTGGAGTGTTTTTAAAATGTGCTACTGCATTCATGATCAGTTTGTATGAAATAAAGTGTAACTTCTTTTTAAAAAGAAATTCCTTTAATCACATTGCTGCTTCCTCTTGCCTTTTTCATACACTCTTTAGTTGCTTCATGTTCATGAGATCTTCCTTGATTGCCACTACAATTGGGAACTAGTGATCTGGTGCATCTCGTTAACGCTTTTTCTGCTAAGATTTGTTACCCTTGGGTCAGAAACAAGTAAAAAGTATAGCAATACCTCAATATTACTTACTGAACAGGTGAGAATGCATGTTTATTCTGTTATAAATTGATGTCTTTAATCTACATATTAAACTAAAAATCTTTTCATTTACGTCAATTTTTTTAGGAACCTGTTATGTCTGCATTTTCTGTTACAAAGCAGGACTTGCAGATTGCAGTGTTCCTGCCTTGATGCAGGTTTCAAATCTAATCTGCTGTTTTTCTGTATCACTTTTATTTGACAAGAAGGAAGTACTGTTTCTAGAAATGATGAATTTTAAACCATTAGCAGGATACGTTTGCTTTGCAGTGTAGTAGGGCTGTATTTGAATAAGTATGAATTTTTATTCATTAGGAAGGTAGAGCATAATAATTTTGATGGTTAACTTTATTTTGTATGAATTTGTTTAGTGTTTTCCTTCCTTGTCATAGAAATTATTCAAAGAAACTTACAACCAGTGAAAACTTTTTGAGTAACACAGAAGCTCAATTAAAGGGAAGAAGGAGAGTGGCAAACAAACCAATTGATTTACCTTAGATCTTACTTTAGATTGCTTTGACTCTGGGATGAAAGTGTTTCACCTATTAAGTAATGACATCAGTTTGCCTTTCTTTTGCCAGCTTTTGTTAATATTTAAAAAGTTTAAATAAGTTCTTGTTTTATTATAAAATAACATGTTTATTGTAGGAAATTTGTACTATGCAGTAAGTATGAAAGAGAATATTAATGTCATTTGTAATCTCAGTAACCAAAGAACCACCATTAATATTTCAGTTCCTTTTAAAAATGAGTATTTATTGTAATTTTAAGTATTTTTAACTATTCATTCCTTTTTTTTATAAAAAGATAAACCTCTACTTGAAAATGGAGAAGAAACCTAACAAAAAAGAGGAACTGACACTAGTGAATAATGTCTTAAAGCTGGCTACTAAACTGCTAAAGGTAAAAATAAAATTGAAAATGGATATAGCTAGCGTAGGATATGCTATTCTGACATTATATCGGAGTCTTTTGTTTGCAGCTCCAACCTTGTGTTTGGTTTTTATGATTTATCCAGATTGTTTCCAAATTACATTTGAACACACTTATGCTGTGTACATTTTACTTTTACTGTAAAACTAACCAAAGTAATCAAATCATTTCATTTTAAAATTTTAATAACTTCTGAACATTTAAGACTTTAATAATGTTTAAAGTATTGTTAAAGGTTGGCATCTTTGGAAATTTTGTCTCCTAGAATTTAAAATAGACTTCAAAAAGGGGGATTTGATGTTAATTTGGAAATTTTCTCATTTTGTATTTCTCAGAGCAGTCTTCTGCTTGGGCTGAGTCAGCTTAAAAAGTAGTAATACATAATAATTATAATACTTATAATAAATATATATCACTAGTAAACATTTAAATTTTCAGATCACTTTTGTAACAATCAAAAAATATAATTTCAAAATATTTGATTTCATAACTCCTTGATAAATTTGATAAAATTTGATAAATAATAAATTTGATAAATAATAACTCCTTGATAAATTTGATAAAATATTTTAATACTACTTTGCAGTGTGTATAATACTTTCCTAAAAGGGAAATATCTTTTAAAATCTCAATTTCTTTACCAAATTGAATGTAATTCTTAGAGTTGTTCATAAGTGTTCATAAGTGTTCAGAAAATTGTACAAGATTAGTTGTGTCCTAACATTACAATTATGTCTTCAGTCAGTTAAAAAGTCTTAATTGGGTATACTGCCTCACAGTATACCTTAGGCATTGACAAGGTTCTGAAGAGGTGGGTGGGCTTTCTAGTGCATAGTGTGCAGTGTCTTCAGAGTGTAAGCACTGTGCTAGACAGGATGAGACTTAGGAACAGCTTCAGTCCCAGAGTAGAGAGAAATAGGAGATAACTAAAATACAAAGCACAACAATGTGATCCTTTTTGATCATACACAGTTGTATAGTCTCTACTCAGAATCCTGGGACTTAATATAGATTGTTTGCTGTCTCTCACTCTTCACAGCCCAGAAATTCTGAGGTCTATTGATTCATCCTCTCAAATAGCTTCTAGTACATCCCTGCTTCC
Source organism: Canis lupus baileyi (assembly GCF_048164855.1). Classification (NCBI taxonomy): domain Eukaryota; kingdom Metazoa; phylum Chordata; class Mammalia; order Carnivora; family Canidae; genus Canis; species Canis lupus. The sequence goes on along the minus strand of NC_132858.1, from coordinate 38,529,670 downwards.
CTGTCAGTACTGCCCTAAGTCTGACCCTCATTGTCTCTCACTTGAGCTTCAATCCTTTGAACCCTCAGTGCCTTCCTGCTTCTAGTCGCACAGCTCTCCAGCCTGTCTTCCACATTGCTTCCACTTTGTGTGATCCTTCTCATCTGCACATTTGATACACTTCTCCCCGAATTAAATTCCATTGGTGCCAGTTTGTCAGTACAATCTGCATAAAGAATGACCCTTACCTAAGTAGCAGGTTTTAGAAATTTTTGAAGGACTTCTTTCCTTGCACTTGGGCTCTAAAATGCTGAGCAACCTGTAGCAATTCAGAGGTGCCGTGTTCTCATGTGTCTAACGGAGTATCTGTTATCTCCTCCTACTAAGTTTTAGGGGCACCTTTCTCTAGGGCCCATACCTTTCATATATACCTCTTCTATGGGAGGCTCATAGTTGAATTATTTATTTGCATGTCTTTTAGACTGTAGGGGTCCTTCAGCACAGGGACTGAATCCTAATTTTCCAGAGCCTAATACAGGGCTTGCCATATAACTTTAAATCTGAGAATCAGTAAATCACAGAATATTAAATCTTTGAATCAATCAATTTGTAATATTTGAGAAGTAATTATCTCAAAGTTTTATGTATGTTTTAATAATTAAATGCAGAAAATTTCTCTAATTTTTTCCAAAAAGATACTGTTCTCTTACATTTTCTGTTCTTATACTAAAAAATGTTTTCAAACTTCTCGGTAGCTACTAGACCAATACTTTACTAGTGATTCATTTAAGACAGAAATTGGAGTTAAAATTTTAGGTTATAGAGTTCTTTTAGTGCAAATCACTTCTGAAAAAAAAAAAAAGAAAACCTAAAAATATATTCACTTCTTACAAGTTTAATCAAGTTTATCCTTTCTAAAAATATCCATAATCTGTAACCGTTTTTTTGAAAGTGTTTTTGAAAATTCTTATTGTATGTTGCCCTGAATTAGTTTAACTGATAATCCTTAATGAACTTTTGGGCTCATGATTTTTTTTTTCTTCTGCTAGGAATTGGACAGTCCCTTTAGATTATATGGGCTTACAATGAATCCACTGCTTTATAACATCACCCAGGTTGTCATCCTGTCAGCTGTTTCAGGTGTTATCAGTGACTTGCTTGGATTTAATTTAAAGGTAAGAGCTTCCAGGTATTTTTTATTTCTTAGTGCCCTGTTACATTTTGTGACATTTATTTTACCTTATCGGTCTTGTGAGATCTCATATGCACAGTGATGAAGTCATTTTGATAATATTGTACTTGAAGAATTCTTGGTTTACAGTGCTGATGGAACTCCTAATTTAGAAGAGTATTCATATAAAATAGGACTCTTTTATAGAATAATTAAAGGTATTTATTTTTACTCAGATAATCTGAATCTAATTGAGGTGATACAAAAGAAAAAAAGAGTCCTATTTCTTTTTTTAACCAAAAGTTATGTCATTTACTAGATAGCAATGCATACATCTTCCAACATATGCACAGCTCTTGGTGAATAAAGTATAGACTCTTCATATTAAACAAGTGTGTGTGTGTGTGTGTGTGTGTGTGTGTGTGTGTACTGCTACTTCTCAGTAAAAGAAAGCAGGGGAAATCTGATTCTCACTTTTTTAATTTCAAGGTGAATTCTTCTTGAAGAAAAAAGGATAAAAGAGTTTAAAATAATAGAACTATACTTGTTTATGAACGAAATTTAAATAAAAGCATTATGGGATGTAATTTAATAAGTCGCAGTATTAAAACTGACTCTAATGGTTACTCCTTCTGTTTTCTTTTCATTAGCTGTGGAAGATTAAATCATGACAATTCAGAGAAAAGATGTAGCCTCTTTTCCAGAATAAGAGTACCAACTAAGCTGCCTGAAAGCAGTCACTGACTCTTTGCTTCAGGAGTCTCAGCTGGGAAATTGAAGTGTTTACATCACACTGTCTTGTGCAATTCTTATATTTATTTTACTTGTTCACTGTTTTTTACATTTATTTTAGTCTTTCTTTATATTTTATTTTTAGCATCGATGTACTTTAGTTGTTGCAAGGGTGATAAAACTGATATCCAGATACTTGAGATCCTGGTAATTGTTCATAAATAATTGACAAAATAACAAATTATGAGAATAGAAGCCATTGCTAAGCACTGTTTCTCCATCAATGCCGTGAACTTGCCTTACTTGAGGAAAACTTCTTTGACTTTGGAATATTGCATTGGACTCTGCTAAACACAGAAAGTATCTTCTTTGGTAAATCAAGATCCAGTCAGGGTTTCTCTTGAATTATTTTGGAGCAGTGCCAGGATCTACACTGATTAAGCTGCAGTTACACACCCTTCAGTATTAATATATATGGTATTACATAACAGGTCAACAAGTGCTCTTTGATGATAAAACTCTTAATAGAGCAATAATTGTAAATGGTTACCATACTGTAAGATATTTTGATAAAAATTAACTAGTAATAATTGTATTTATTTGAAACACTGGGCTGTTTGCACAGCTCCAACTGTGCATGCTCAAAATGTGCACTTTTTAAAATTGTTACTTTTAATGCGTATCTTTATATGGGATATGTTATAGTGTACTAGGGCATGATATGGTATCCTTTTGAGTGAGGTATACACTCATCTCACAAGTGAAGTGCCTATTGATATTACTAAAGTACGTTATGTTTACTCAAGTAAAATAATTTTTCCCCATGGTACACTATAGTGTATACACACTCAAATGAACAACTTAAGAATAAGGTTAAGAACCAATAAAATATTCCTCTGATGGCTAGTTATAAAACTATATCCAGATTTTCAGAAAAGAGCTTCAGTAAATTCTATCCTCTAAACTTAACCTGGTGCACCCCCCTTTACCCTCAATTTCATAAGGGCTATTTTAGATGCTTTTAACCTGGAAAGTTACCTACTCCCCCATGCTACACACACACACACACACACACACACACACACACACACACACAATTTGCCAAGTGTCCAAATGAGAACTTATCATGTTGGCATGTTAGGTAGGTAGGGCGAATATGATGATATCTTACATTGGGCCTTGATTTTAAGTTGTTATATTTGTACAATCAAGAATATATTAGGAATTACATGAAACATGAAATGTTTTTGCAATTTTTTTTAAACTGGGTATCTAGTTTCTAAAACAAAGAATTTATTTGAAACAGTATAGAATTTTCTTGGTGCAAGGTGTATCATGTTGAATATCCTCACGTTTTCTACCATGTTCTAGGGAATTTAATTGTAAATGATTTATTTGATTGGTGCAGTTTTAATCCCCAAGTCATAATCTTAAAATCAGGAATGTGTAGAGAATAGAGCCATGTCATAATATCACTTTGCTCTTACCATTCCTTTTGATCAGCCTCAATTCAGCCTCATTGTTTGGTATATTTTCTTTATGTAGAAAACAACAAAAGCAACTTGTTTTATTTGCCTATGTTCTCATATGTTTAATAATGACCAAAGTGCATTCTGAGGTTTTTCAAGGAATGTATTACTGGAGCTTTAAGAACATACTTATTTTCTCATGTGAAAAATTAGGCTTTGTTTGATATGTTTCTTCTTCCTCTATTGTCTAATGTTGAGGTTGTTTTTAGGAATTATATTTTATAAACTTTTTCAGATAAGGTACATACCTATACAGAACTTAACATTTTGCACAGAATATATCAAATATATTTTGAGAAAAAAAAGTACAGCATGAGTTCTGTTAGGAATAAAAGATAAAACTATTGTATCTCACACAAAAAGAAACTTATTTCAGAATGGAAATATTTTTGAGAAAGGTAGTTGAGTATACTGATTTAGGAAAATGCTTGTTTTGGATTGAAGTTCATTTTAACTTAGAGTTGGGAGTTGATTTGTTAAGTACAGTATACCTCTCAACAACCTATAAATAATATGAATTATGTCACTGATATGGGCAGCAGTAGAATACCAAAAGGAAAAAGTTGTCATTTTAAGCAATTTCATAACATTAATGGAAATGTTTTCAAAGCAGAAAAATTGACATTTGCTGCCTTTAAGAATACCATGAATGTAAGAAATTGAAAGAAATTGTAACATATCACATAATATAGAAAAGGCAGTTCAAAGATAGAATTGTGGCAGATGTTGTGTGTTAACTGTTGTTTCTTTGCCACATGTGTTGTATTTGAAAGTTTGAACAGCAAGTTTAAAATAAAATATTCTATGCTGACAGTGTTAAACTGGAGGTGTTTTCTGTTTGTTTGGTTTTTGTTTTGTTTTCATTTTCAATCCATATACATTTCTATGATAATTTTTTATTTACTATAGCATGAACTTTAGTTATAACTCCTAGATTTGGGGGGAATAGAAATAAGTATTTTTAAACTCCTTGATATTTAAGATTTGTTGTGATTCTTAACATGAAAGAATAATAATACATGTGCTGGTCTTTCATCACCAAAATGCTATAACATCATATTTTTCTTTGCTTGTTTATATTTAAATAGAGAAAATTGGCTGTGGCCTGGGATATTAAAACTCATTGTCAGAAGGATAGTGATATGTTTAATCAAACAATTTTGCCACATGAGTTGAGCATGAGAGATCATAGGCCAAAAATAAAATGGGTAAACATTCTAATATTTCTATTTCCTAATTGGTACAGGTGTTCATAGGACTTTAATACATCAGAGACTATTAATTCAAATGCACTTTCAAGCTTACCTTAAGCTTAGAATTGGCTCTTTTAATGAATCTCCTTTCAGACTGCAAAATAGAGCATATGACTGGCACACCCTTGAATTGCTACATCACTTAGAACACTAACATTCTCAACTTTTTTTTCTGCCAAGCTTATATGAAGGATATCACAAATGCTTATCAATAGTACTGGCTCCCCACAGAGCTTACCTCCTGGGGATGAAACTACGGATCTAGGAGGCAGTATATTCTTTTTTTTTTTTTTTTTAAGATTTTTATTTATACATGAGAGAAAGAGAGAGAGGCAGAGACATAGGCAAAGAGAGAAGTAGGCTCCCTACAAGGAGCCTGATGTGGGATTCAATCCTGGATACCAGGATCATCCCCTGAGCTGGAGGCAGACACTTATCCACTGAGCCACTTGTATCCCTGTATATTTTCAAATAGGTATTCCTCAATATGGAAAATTTGTCCCACTGGTCAGTCCTCACCACCTTGAGAATTACTACTTTAAGATAAGAAATCTTATAGAATGTAAATTCTCTGAGATTTTAACTGTATTCCCCCCCCCCTTTTTTTTTTTAAGATTTTATTCATTCATGATAGAGAGAGAGGCAGAGACACAGGCAAAGGGAGAAGCAAGCTCCATGCCGGGAGCCCGATGTGAGACTCAATCCCAGGTCTCCAGGATCGCACCCTGGACCAAAGGCAGGCATCAAACCGCTGAGGCATCCAGGGATGCCCAGTATTCCTAGCACATAAAACAGTGCCTGAAAAAAAAAAAAAAAACAGTGCCTGATACATAGAAAACTATTGAATGAATGAATGAATGAATGAATGAATGAATGAATGAATGAACGAATGAATGACTTGAGTCACGTGGAACCTTCGATGCCACCTAGTCCAAAGTTATTATTTTACCAGATAAAAAAATGAGACCACAAAAGAAGTTAAGTTTGCCCAAGGTTGCCCTAGTTAGTTAATGATAGAACCCAAACTCTCTTCTATTCTCTTTGAAAGTATATTCTGTAGGGACAGGAAGATGGTGGATTAGGAGGACCCTAGGTTCACCTCATGCCATGAATACAACTAGATAACTATCAAATCATCCTAAATACCTCAGAAATTGACCTGAAGACTGGCAGAACAAACTCCACAACTATAGGTAGAGAAGAGGCCACATCAAAGAAGGTAGGAGGTGTGGAGACATGGTTTAGGGGAGAAACGGATCCTGGCTGCTGTGGAGAGGAGGTAACTGTGGTTGTACAGAGGGGAGAGAGAGGAACTCACAGGGGAACACACAAAAAATGTTTCTCCATAGCCACTGGTTTGGGAAGTGAGAGGGGCTGAATTTTGTGAGTTCTTGCAATCAGTGGGGTTTAAAGCCTAGAGTTTTAAAGGTCAGCAGGCTTGGCTGGAATAGATTCTGGAGAGTACGTCCTGGAGAGAAGGCAGACAACCTGGGGGGCATACAGTGTGGGAACAAGTGATCTGAAGAGCACCTGGAGCACTCGGTCAAGAGACTATTTGCTCTTCTCAGAGCATATCCCAGAGTGGCAGTGTTCATGGAGACACCTCTCTGGGGACAAATGAGCTGGCTGGTGCCATTTCCTCTCCCTCCCCTGCCCCTCAGCATAAACATAGAGCTACCTGTGGGAGGCCAGTAAATTTCTTGTGCTAAGCCCCATTCCCCTGCACTCTGGTGGAACTGCAGTCACGCTTACCTCAGCCCCAGCACAATGGGCCCCTCCCTAGAAGACTAGTAAAACTCCTGCCCACACTACCTCTCCCAACCAGTGAGTTCTGCAGGGCCTCATTTCTGGTGGAGGTGATGACAGGTCTCATTTCACAAGCCGACCAGAACAGATGTAGTTAAAATTCACCACATTCTGGCCAAGCACCAAACACTGCCACAGCAGGCAAGGAGAGCCTCCGCAGATGACTGACCTGAAGGATAGAGCAGCCAAAACACAGTAGCAGAGAGCACACAGCGCACGCTGGAGACGCTCCTTGGAAGTTCCAGGCCCCGGGCATTACCTATGACCTTTTTTATAACACCATCACTTTTAGGAGCAGGAGACAACTGGCTTTCCTAATATACAGAAGCAGGTGGGAAGTTAGACAAAATAAGACAGAAAAAATTTATTTCAAGGCCATGGCCAGAGATCTAAGTGAAAACAGATATAAGCAACATGCCTGATGGAGAATTTAAAACAGGAATCATAACGGGTACTTACTGGACCTGAGAAAAGAATGGAAGGCATCAGTGAGACCCTTACCACAGAGATAATAAAAGTTTAAAAAAAAGAATCCGAGATGAAGAGTGCAATAAATGAGATTAGAAACATACCTGATGCATTGAACAGCAGGTTAGAAGAAGCAGAAGAATGAATTATTGACCTAGAAGACAAAGTAATAGAAAGCAAAGAATCTGAACAAAAGAGAGAATTATGCAACATGAGAATAGATTTAAGGGAACTCACTGAGTCCATCAAACATAATAACATTTGTATTATAGGAGTTTCAGAAGAAGAAGAGACAAAAAAAGGCAGAAAATTTATTTGAAGAAATAATAGCCTATCTAATTTGGGGAAGGAAAAAAATCCAGATCCAGGAGGCACAGAGAATTCCCATCAAAATCAACAAAAGAAGGCCTACACCAAGACATAATGCAATTCAATTTGCAAAGCACAGAGTAAAAATCTTAAAAGCAACGAGACCAAAAAAGTAATTTACAAGGGAAAACTCATAAAGTTAGCAGATTTTTCAACAGAAACTTAGCAAACCAGAAGGGAATTGCATAATATATTCAAAAAGCTGTATGGGAAAAATCTGCAGCCAAGAACACTGTATCCAGCAAGACTATCATTCAGAATGGAAGGAGAGATAGTTTCCCAGACAAACAAAAACTAAGGGAGTCCATGACTACTAAACCAGCTCTGCAAGAAATATTAAAGGGGACTCTTTAAGTGGAAAGGAGAGACCAAAAGTGACAGTATAAAAGTAGGGAACACAAAAGCAGTAAAAATATTTCTATAAAAAAATCAGGAATTCACACATATGCACAAAGAGGATATAAAATGTAATGACATATACATATACATAAAATATGGGGAAGAGAGGAGAAAATCAGTTCAAACTTAAATGACCATCAACATAAATATAGACTGTTGTATGAAGAAAAGGCTATATATAAACCTAATGGCAACCATATATCAAAGCCCAAAAAGAACGTGCAAAGATTAAAGAGAAATATATATATTTCATATATATATATATTTCAAATATATCACTAAAGAAAATCAAAACATAAAAGAGAAAGACAAGAAAGGATCAGAGAAAATCTTCAGAGACAACCACAAAACAAGTAATAAAATGGCAATAAATACATACCTATCAATAATTACTTTGACTACCCATGGACCAAATGCTCCAATCAAAAGAGGGTGTCAGAATGGATTTAAAAAGTAAGACCCATGTACATGCTGCCTACAAGAGACTCATTTTACACCTAAAGCCACCTGCAGATTAAAAGTGAGGGGATAAGGAGCACCTCGCTGGCTCAGTGAGAAGAGTATGCAATTCTTGATCTTGGAGTCAAGAATCAGGGCCCCATGTTGGTTATAGAGATTATTTAAATAAATCAAACTTAAAAGTAAGGATAAAGTCATCAAAAGCAATGAAATCTTGCCATTTACAATGACAATAGATGGAGCTAGAGTGTATTAGGCTAAAAGAAATGTCAGGCAGAGAAAGACAAATACCATATGATTTCACTCAAATGTGAAATTTAAGAAACAAAACACATGGACATATGGGAAGGAGAAAAAAAGAGGGAGGGAAACAGACCATAAGAGAATAAACTAAGGGTTGATGGAGGTGCGTGGGAGATGGGCTAAATGGTTGATGGGTATTAAGGAGGGTACTTGTTATGTTGAACACTGGATGTTTTATGTAAATGATGAATCACTAAATTCTCCTGAAAACAGTATTACACTATATATTAACTAACTAGAATTTAAATAAAAATTTGAAAAAAAAAAGGCAAAGGCTTAATTGCAAAATATTATAAAGCAATGAAATTGTGAAAGAGGTAATCTCTAAGTAACTGTTTTTGAATTCTGGCTTTGATACTTATGATACTTAATTAAATATTTGAGGGGATAAAGAAACATTTATCATACAAACAAATGTCAAAAGAAAGCCAAAGTAGTAATATTTGTATCAGACAAACTAGACCTTAAAACAAAGACTATAGGGATGCCTGGGTGGTTCAGTGGTTGAGCATCTGCCTTCAGCTCAGGTCGTGATTGTGGGGTCCTGGGATTGAGTCCCACATCGGGAGCCTGCTTCTCCCTCTGCATATGTCTCTGCCTCTCTCTGTGCCTCTCATAAATAAATAAATAAATCTTTAAAAAAATAAAAGACTGTAACAAAAGACAAAGAAGGGCACTATATAATAATAAATAGGATAATCTGGTAAGAAGATACAATGGTTATAAATATTTATGCATCCAAATACATTAAAATAATAACAAACATAAAGGAACTAACTGATAATAGTACGATAATAGTATAGGACTATAACATGCCACTTACATCAATGGATAGATCACTCAAACAGAAAATCAACAAGGAAACAGCAGTGTTGAATGACACAATGGAACAGGTGAATCTAACAGATATATTCAGAACATTCCACCCTAAAACAGCAGAATACACATTTCTCAAGTGCACATGGAACATTCTATAAGTCAACCACAAGAAAGATTTGGAAAGACCACAAATACATGGAGGTTAAATAACATGCTGCTAAACAGTGAATGGGTCAACCAGGAAGTCCAAGAAGACATCTTAAAAATATGTGGAAGCAAATGAAAATAACAACAGTCCAAAACTTTTAGGATGTACCAGAAGCAGTTCGAAGAGGAAGTTTATGGCAATACAGGCTTACCTCAAGAAGCAAAAGCAATCTCAAATGAACAACCCAACTTTACACCTAAACGAGCTAGAAAAAGAACAGCACACAGAGCCTAAAGCCATCAGAACTAGGGGTATAATAAAGATAACGGCAGAAATAAATGATATAGAAACTAAAAGAAAACAACAAAACAGATCAATGAAACCGGGAGCTGCTTGTTTGAAGAAATTAATAGAATTGTTAAGCGTCAATCCAGGCTTATCAAAAAGAAAAGGGAAAGGATCCAAATAAAAACCACAAATGAGAGAAGAATAATAACCAAAACCACAGTAATACCAAGGGTTATAAGAGAATATTTTGAAAAAACTATATGCCAACAAATTGGACAACCTAAAAGAAATGGATAAATTCCTAGAAACATATTACCTACCAAAATTGAAACAGGAAGATATAGAAAGTTTGAACGAACTGATAATCAGCAAAGAAATTGAATCCATAATCATAAAACTGCCAACAAACAAAAGACCAGGACCAGATCGCTTCACAGGTGAATTCTACCAAACATATAAAGAAGAGTTAATACTTATTCTTCTCAAACTATTCAAAAAAAATACAAGAGGAAGGAAAACGTCCAGATTCATTCTGTGAGGCCAGCATTACCCTGACAACCAAACCAGATAAAGACACCACTAAAAAAGAGAACTATAGGCCAGTATCTCTGATGATCATAAATACAAATATCCTCAATGAAATACTAGCAAACCGAATCCATCAACACATTAAAAACATCATTCACCATGATCAAATGGGATTTATTCTTGGGTTGCAAGGGTGGATTGGATCAGTTTTTGCAAATCAACATGATACATTACATTAATAAAGAATAAGAACCATATGATCTGGCCGCCTGGGTGGCCCAGTCAGTTAAGTGTCTGACTCTTGGCTTCATCTCAGGTCTTGATCTCAGGGTTCTGAGATCGAGCCCTGCATCAGGCCCTGTGCTCAGTGTGGAGTCTGCTTGTCCCTCTCCCTCTACTCCTCTAGAGTGCTCAAGCACTCTATCTCTCATAAATAAATAAAATCTTTTTTAAAATGTTCATTTTGGACAGCCTGGGTGGCTCAACGGTTTAGCGCCTGCCTTTGGCCAGGGTGTGATCCTGGGGACCCGGGATCGAGTCCTGCATCGGGCTCCCTGCATGGAGCCTGCTTCTCCCTCTGCCTGTGTCTCTGCCTCTCTCTCTCTCTCTCTCTCTCTGTGTCTCATGAATAAATAAATAAATAAAATCTTTAAAAAATAAATAAAATAAAACGTTCATTTTAATAGGTGCAGAAAAAGACATTTGACAAAGTACAACATCCAACATGATAAAAAAAAAAACTCCAACAAAATAAGTTTAAAGATTTTTTTAAAATTTATTTATGATAGACACAGAGAGAGAGAGAGGCAGAGACACAGGCAGAGGGAGAAGCAGGCTCCATGCAGGGAGCCCGACATGGGACTCGATCCCGGGACTCCAGGATCGCGCCCTGGGCCAAAGGCAGGCCCTAAACCACTGAGCCACCCAGGGATCCCCACCAAGAAAATAAGTTTAGAGGGAAAATACCTTAACATAATAAAGGCCATATATGAAAAATGCACAGCTGACATCATCCTCAATGGGGGAAAACTGAGACCTTTTCCTCTGTGGTTAGGAACAAGACAGGGATGTCCACTCTCACCACTTTTATTCAACCTAGTACTGATGAAAGTCTAGCCACAGCAATCAGACAACAAAAATTAAAGGTGCCCAAATTGGCAAGGAAGAAGTAAAATTTTCACTATTTGAAGATGACCTGATACTGTAAATAGAAAACCCAGAAGACTCCACTAAAAAACTGCCAGAACTGATGATATAGCAATCCAGTAAAGTGCAGGATACAAAATCAATGTACAGAAATCTGCTGCATTTCTATATGCCAATAATGAAGCAGCAGAAAGACTAATTAAGGAACCAATCCCATTTACAATTGCACCAAAAATAATAAGATACCTAGGAATAAACCTAACCAAAGAAGTGAAAGCACTGTACTCTGAAAACTACAAAACATTGTTAAAAGAAATTGAAGATGACACAAAGAAATGGAAAAACATTCCATGCTCACGGATTGAAAGAATCTTGTTAAAATGTCTATACTATACAAAGCAATGAATCCATTAAATGCAATCTCTATCCACATACCAACAGCATTTTTCACAGACCTAGAACAAACAATCCTAAAAAATGTGTATGGAACTACAAAAGACCCTGAGTAGCCAAAGCAGTGTTAGAAAAGAAAAGCAGGGGATCCCTGGGTGGCTCAGCAGTTTGGCGCCTGCCTTTGGCCCAGGACGCAATCCTGAAGTCCCAGGATCGAGTCCCGTGTCGGGCTCCCTACATGGAGCCTGCTTCTCCCTCTGCCTGTGTCTCTGCCTCTCTCTCTGTGTCTATCGTGAAGAAAGAAAGAAAGAAAGAAAGAAAGAAAGAAAGAAAGAAAGAAAGAAAGAAAGAAAGAAAGAAAGAAAGAAAGAAAGAAAGAAAAGAAAAGCAAAATTTGAGGCATCACAGTTCTGGACTTTAAGTTATACTACAAAGCTGTAGTCATCAAAAGCAGTATGGTACTAGCACAAAAATAGACACAAAGACCAACAGAACAGAATAGAAAACCCAGAAATGAACCCACAATTATATAGTGAATTAATCTTCAACAACGCAGGAGAGAGTAGCCAACGGGAAAAGACAGTATCTTCAACAAATGGTCTTAGGAAAAAGGGACACCAACATGCAAAAGAATGAAAGACCATCCTCATTCACCATACACAAAAATAAACTCAAAGTGAATTAAGAAGACCTAAATGTGGGACCTGAAACCATGAAAAGTCCTTGAAGAAAGCACAGGCAGAAATTTATCTGACACTGGCTGTAGCAACTTTTTTCTAAATAGGTCTCCTAAGGCAGGGGAAACAAAAGCAAAAATAAACTCTTGAGACTACATCAAAATAAAAGGCTCTGCACAGTGATGGAAACCTTCCACAAAACTAAAAGGCAACCTACTGAATGGGAGAAGATGTTTACAAATGACCTATCTGATAAAGGGTTAGTATCCAAAATATATAAAGAACGTGCAAAACTCAACACCCCCAAAATGAATAATCCAATTAATAAATGGGTAGAAGAAATAAGTATACATTTCTCCAAAGAAGACATCCGGATGGCCAACAGACACCTGAAAAGATGCTCAACATCACTCATCATCAGGGAAATGCACATCAAAACCACAGGGAGCTGTCACCTCACCCCTGTCAAAATGGCGAAAATCAACAACACAAGAGACAGCAGGTGTTGGCGAGGATGTGGAGAAAGGGGACCTCAGTTGCAGTGCTGGTGGGAATGCAAACTGGTGTAGCCACCGTGGAGAACAGTATGGAGGTTCCTCAAAAAAGTTAAAATTACAACTCTGCTATGACCCTGCAGTTGCAGTACTAGGTATTTGCCCAAAGAATACAAAAATGCTGATCCAAAGGGACACGTGCCCCCGATGTTTATGGCAGCATTATCTACAGCGGCCAAATTATGGAAACAGCCCCAGTGTCTATCGACCGATGAATGGATAAACAAGAAATGGTATACATACACAATGGAATATTGCTCTGAGTGATATAAAATATTGTCTTCCATAAAAAAGATTGCAATCTTGCCATTTGCAATGACATGCTAAGCAAAATAAGTCAAAGCAAGACAAATGCCATATGATTTCACTTATATGTGGAATTTAAAAAACAAAACAAACGAACAAAGGAGGGAAAGATAAAGGCAAACCAAGAAATACTCTTAACTATAGAAAACAAACTGATGGTTATCCGAGGGGAGGTAGGCAGGGGGCATGGATGGGGTCGGGGATGGGGATTGAGGAGCGCACTTGTTGGGATTGGCACCAGCAGCGTTATAGGAACCTGTTGAATCAGTATAGTGTGCACCTGAAATGAGTACCACACTGTATGTTAACTAATTGGAATTTAAATAAAAGCTTAATAGTAATTAAACACAAGACTCCCCTATTTAAAAAAGAAAGAACGAAAAGATTTTCTGTCCTAGTACCTGTGCACCTCTTGACTGATCCAAATACTTCATCATAGGAAAACATTCTGGAGAAAGCCGAGATGCTGATAAATGATCTGTCCGCGTTTGTGGCGAGGCCATGCAGGAAGCTCGAAGCCTGGGCAGTAGGGGAGCATCAGGAGCCCTTTGGCATCCGCCTCTGCGGCCCTCGCGGCGGCTTCGTTGGAAAGCGCGTATGCTCTGGAGGCGGATCTGCTTTACAGTCTCGGGCAAATTAGCCACTTGTGAGTTTTGGTTTTCTCAGCTGTAAATTACTGACGGTGACACTGAGGCCCATATTCCAGAGCTATCAGGAGGAGTAGGGAGACAACGTACGCAAAGCCCCTCGCCAAGGAATTGACACGTATGGGGCATGCACAAAGGTGGTTCTTTCTCCTCTAAGGAGTAACAGTGAAGGCTATTAACAAGCTAAACCATTCACATTCCATATGATATCATGGGCATTTCTGGCAAATAAGAGACATAATTAAGAATTATCCTGCATATAAATTATCATCCAGAAAGAATTCTTTTACAGGGAGTCAACATCTAATTTGTGCATAAGCGGGCGTCCTACAATGTGGAAGGGAAGTTTTCTCATTCTTTTATGGGCCTATATGTTCTACCCGGTTTGGACAATTCTGCTTAATTCTCAGATACATATTCCATTCATATCTTTTCATCGTGCGATCTGGGTTTCATTTATATGTGGGTTCCCTCTCTAAGAACTCCCAGGAGCCTTGTCGTCTGCCTCGTCTCAACCCTCAACCTTAAATTGTCTGTTTGCTGTTCATGCTTTGAGTTGCTAGCAGGCATCTGACTTGACTTTCTGCAACTTGTGCTTATCAAGATTTTACTGGAACCTTGTGTATTTGGCAGGTGTTTTTAATCAATCTCTTGGACACTTCTATGTTCCCTCTACTGGCTCCTTCAAACTTTCTCTGTCATCCTGGGGCTCCTGACTCCCCCTCATCCTATAACTGTCAGCACTCTTTTCTCTATTCCGAAGAGATAGAAATCATCCTGTGTGAACTCACCTTCTCCCTTTGTGGAGTCTGTGGAACAGGTGCTGGTATGTGAGGCCCGCCGTCCTCAGCACTCGGGACTCGGGCCCTGCCCTTCTACATGACACCTCTCTGGTTTTGCTGTCATCTTTAATCTTTTCCTTTTCTGATTTGACGTTATCAGCTGTTTAGATTTCAATGAGAGGTGCTCAATCTAGAGTAAGAGAGCACTATTTAAAGCACTGCTGGGGATTTACCCCAAAGATATAGATGCAGTGAAACGCCGGGACACCTGCACCCCAATGTTTCTAGCAGCAATGTCCACAAGAGCCCAACTGTGGAAGGAGCCTCGGTGTCCATCAACAGATGAATGGATAAAGAAGCTGTGGTCTATGTATACAGTGGAATATTCCTCAGCCGTTAGAAACGACAAATACCCACCATCTGCCTTGACGTGGATGGACCTGGAGGGTATTATGCTGAGTGAAGTAAGTCAATCGGAGAAGGACAAACACTATATGGTCTCATTCATTTGGGGAATATAAAAATAGTGAAAGGGAATAAAGGGGAAAGGAGAGAAAATGAGTGGGAAATATCAGAAAGGGACACAGAACATGAGAGTCTCCTAACTCTGGGAAACGAACAAGTGGTGGTGAAAGGGGAGGTGGGTAGGGGGTTGGGGTGACGGGGTGACGGGCACTGAGGGGGGCACTGGATGGGATGAGCACCGGGTGTTATGCTATATGTTGGCAAATTGAACTCCAATAAAAAAAATTTTAAAAAATAAAGCTTATAGGTTGGGTGGGACGGCGGTATGCTGGGTGGCGCCGGGACGGCTTGCCATACCTGCAGCCTTCATCTGAACAAAGCAGGAAGCTGCTTCTTCATGTTCCTTGAGTTCTGTTGCACCACACAGGTATCCCCCCTGCACCACCACCCCACCCCCCCCGTTTCTTGAAAGTTTGTGTGAGGCCGCCTTGCTCTTAGGAAGGACTTACATTAATACCTGTTCTCTCTAACCAAAAGAAATCGGGGAGCACTTTAGCTATTTCAAGAAAAGGTGAAAAGCGAAAGCAGCATTCAGAGTTTGTTCTGCAGCAAGGCCTTGTAGACGCAGCAGGCCCCCCCAGCCCCAGGAGGGGCCCGTCAAGCTCCTCCCAGGGAACTACACTCAGCACCTCAGCATCAAGCAGCCTTGGTTTTTGAGCCGTGTCTGTGGGCACCTGTGCTAAATTTATCTCAATTAATTGTATGATCCATTAGCAAGATGAGCCCTAAGGTACCTGAAAAGCCCAAGGTAGGTTATTTTTTAGGTCTAAGAACACTAAAGAGGTCTTCTTTCTAAAGTAATGGTGATTGCTGCTTTGCTTTACACTATTCAGTTTACAAAATAGGAATGCTGTTCTTTGAGATAGCGAGGGGGAAATTATTACTTTTCGCCCTCAGACACAGCTGAACGGGTCAGGGGTCAGACATATTTGGGGCCTGTGAGTAACCTGCGAGACCAGCTGGCGCAGAGCTGCGCCCAGTAGAGGCGCCCTATCCCAGTGGTGACCAGCTGACCCGGTCAGAAGCTCTGTCACTGCAAGCTCGAGCCAGGACGCAGTGGAAGCAGGGAGAGTGGCTAGAGAAGCAGAGACCCAAGGGAAGCCATGAATTAGTAAGCAGAGCCATAAAGCAGAAAGGACGTAGGAGCAATTAATGGAAGAAACTGCCCCAAACTGGCAGAGGCAGGGAAACTGCGTGATAGCCTGGCAGCCTGTGCGGCTGGGCCATGGGTCTCAGAGTGTGGTGGCTTCCCTCTGTAGCCTGACTCGTGAGGCCAGGACGTCCCCATTTATCTTGTGGTAAATTCATCACCTGAGGTAACCGAATGGTGCTTCCCAACCTGAACAAGCCTCACACGTCTGGCTGCTTGTTGAATCTTCAGCCCTTTTTCTTCTCCCATTGGCTCTCACCCTGTGTCTCTCCCCGTGTCTGCTAACGTGTAGGACTTGGCAATCTACCCTTTCAGCACATCAGACTTCTTCTGTCTCTGAAAGAGTTCTCAATCTCAGGGCCAAGAGTCGTGCTCGTTGCTCAGTTTGTATGAGATCATTCAGTTCTGTGTATTCAACTGTGACCTGAAGTTCAAATTAGTGGCTTGATTTCTTTATTGTCTTTTAAAGCAAATCCAACTCTTACTGCCAAACGTGATCACTGGCTTTCTAGAATCTCTTCAACAGGTAGGTTTTCAGGAGTTCAGGTTTGTCTTAGTCAAAATTCTAAGTTTTGATCAGTCATTCATATACGAGAATTTCTGGTTTTCCCAACTTTGGTACTAAGAGGAATGCTTTAAAGGCAAATAGACTCGTTGCCAAAGCCTATGACCAATTTGCATCCCTTGGGATGTGTACCCAGTGTTAGCAAAGGCATTTACTTATTTTTACCTGGGAATGCAGACTTGGGGCTAGCAGCTATTTTGCCTTCTATTTATATCCTTCCTATTGCTCTCAGACAGAACTGCAGGGTCAGATGAGTGGTGCCGGAAGATTCCTAAAACATGAATGTTGTTGTTTGGGGTTCAAGTTAGGGAAAGACAGGAACCTCCAAAAGGTGACAGACAGACCAAATACTTTTGAAATTCCAATTTTATTCAGTTTCTCTCCCATCCATTCCACGAATAGTTTTTGAATATTATCTGCCAGGTGCTGAGCTAGGTACTAGATACACAGAAATTAATATATAGTCCATCCTTTCATCTAATTTAGAGGTTAGGAGGTGGTATAATCATGCAAATCAATTCCAGTTTGCGGAGGGCACACGCTGAAATGGAGCTGCCACTGTAAGTGTCACATACAAGTAGTAGTATGGCTGGGACATCACTTTGTGAAGACAAGGAATCTGAATTTTATCCTCAAAGATTAGGACAGCCTACTACAGTATTGGCGTGTCATAGCTGCTTGGTAAATACCAAATTGAGGTGTCCCGTTCTTCACTGGGACGTTTAATCACCAGCTCCAGGCTGAGAATTAATTTTTTTCACTTAAAATTTTAGTACATGTCAAGGACTCTTAGAATTTTTATGTAATAAAAAAACAACCTCCACCGAGATGTCACAAATGTGTATCCAAGAGTATATATAATTAAATTGACCTCAGTTTCTTTATCCGCATTTGGATGATGTAATTAATTTATAATTATTTGCAAAGTGGGTTTTTTAAAAATCACAGAATATTATGCACCAAGTCATGTGCACTATGATAAAGATTATGGGTTCTAGAATCAGGCAAAGCTGGGATTCTTTGCTTGTGTGTGACCTTGGGCAAGTCCCCTTACTTCCCTGATTCTCACCTGTAAAACGCAGTGGCGAGCTGCTAATGCTGGAGCCTAATGCGGTTCCTCTGAGGATGAAATCGGGGAGGGTTTGTGTAATGGGCAAGTCCAGCCCTACAACCCTCCTGTGCAACAATATATCAACATACTTGTCTTCAAACTAAGTCCGGCACCGAGCACCTGCTCCAAAGACTATCAAGAATTCAACCGTTAGGCTTGAGGAGCCCCTCCTCCCCTGATTGATACAGAAATCCCATGGGGTCAGCCAGCACCTGGCCAGTATGGAGATGGCCTTGTCCTTATTCTCTGGTGGCGGCTGTCCAGCTGCCACCTCTTGTGTCTGTTGGGCACCGATGCTCCAGCCAAAGGAGAGATGCTGACTCCACAGAGCATCTCCCCTGCTGGCCCCAGACTCGGCCTCACGATCCTCACCTCTGTGTAAGGCCCTAGATCTTGGGGTCCATCTCCTGCCACATGTGCCTCTCAGCCACGCTGCACCGGGCCCATCTGCAACCTGTCTGGAGGAGGAGCCCCTCTTGCAGCAACTCCCACGCCCTTGGTTTCCACCAGCTGCTTCCAATCCCCTGGACTCCTAAGCCAACGCCTGTCTGGCTTGTCTTCTGGGACTTGACAACTTCTACTGTCAGCGCAGGATCTCGAACGGCCCTAATCCCCATGAATCAAGCTCAAAATAGGACTGTGTGGCGATCCCCTTGGAACAGTGGAGAGGAGAGACACGGCTGCTTCTTTTGAGTCTCTTTCAGCAGCAAATATTTCAAGTTATCTTGCCAGTTGGGGAACATGCTTAGTCATCTCATGATAACTATTAGCTATCAGTGTTATTATTTTCATTAGCATCCCTTTTGGATACTAGGCACGGATTCAGAGAGATCTCAGTAAATTAAAGAAATTATCCAACTAGAAAATGAACTGGAGAAACTGACTGTCTAAAGAAAGAAATCTGAATTGTTAAAGGGATGAAAATAAGGCTTTGGGAGAAAGCATTGGGATTTTTCAATATGGAAAGAGAACAAGTGGAAGGCTTACATTAGTCGATAAGCATGTTACAGTTTTCAGCCAAGGTCCTGACCAGCTGTTTGTCATCTACCTCAGGATTTAGAGCAACAGATAATCATTTGAATTGCACTGTGGGATTTTGGCTGGACACACACACACACACACACGCACACACCAAGTAGCAAGTACTCAATGCAGAATGCTACCAGAATTTGTGGATGCCGGGCCCCCAGGATTGCTGGTGGAGTTCACCTGCTGGGAAAGGAGGGCTGGCCTAGTCAAGACACGAGGTCCTCCTCGACTCTATGATCCTGCATGTGCTTTTGTCACTTAGCAGGTGACCCTGGAAGCCGTATTTTCTCATGCACAGTTAAAATACACTGCAAGTATGACAAGGAGAGGAGGTCTCATTCTGAGTATCACAAACCCAGGCTTGATTCTGCTGTTAGACTGATTTCCTGCGTGACCTGGAACAGCCATTTACCCCGTATCTATATAGCGATGGTTCAGAATTAGAATTAGTTGCTCTATCTATCCTCCTTTATGTAGCTTTACCATTCTGAGATGTTTTTCTTCCTATTTTCTCCCTACTAATGAACAACAGAATTAAAAATTCTTTTATTTTTCAGAGAATTCACTGCAGTTGTAATTTCCCAACGTAAATAATTTATAAGTGTCTAGTTTCTAAAAGGAAATTAAGAGATTTCTGGTGGAGAAGATCAGCTCCTCTGTTATTCCAACAGAAGTATGTTTTCATCAGTTGTTCTAATTTGAGGGAAACAGTTTTCATGGGACAGGTATTTGAGTACAGATGGTTTTGCTTCTTGCCATGATCCATCTCTTTAGCAAATTAGGCTTTTTTCACCACTCCCAAGTGAGCCTTCATTTGTTTGAGGCTGGTGGGATCACACAGTCTCACTTTTAAACAGAGCTTGGGTGTTAACGTTTGCCCCTCCAGGGGCACCTGGGTGGCTCGGCGGTTGAGCGTCTGCCTTTGGTTCAGGTAGTGATCCCGGGGTCCTGGGATGGGGTCCCACATGGGGCTCCCCACAGGGCTTCTGCTTCTCCCTCTGCCTGTGTGTCTCTGCCTCTCTCTTAAAAAAAAAAAAATGTATGCCCCTCTTCAGTTTCCAGTTATCCTGATGCCTTGAAAACAGTCTGTCTTAAACCATTTTACCTCCTGACCGTGGAGTTAATCAGATATCTCATTAGTAGTCTTATTTTAAAACTCTGGGAACAAAAGTTTCTTCTCCCATTGATTTTCTTTCTTTCTTTCTTTCTTTCTTTCTTTCTTTCTTTCTTTCTTTCTTTCTTTCTTTTTTTTTTTGATTTTATTTATTTATTCATGAGAGACACAAGAGAGAGAGAGACAGACTTGATCCCGGGTCTCCAGGATCAGGCCCTGGGCTGAAGGCAGCACTTAACCACTGTGCCACCAGGGCTGCCCTCCCACGGATTGTCCACCCATATCTAAAATGTAGCTCTTGGCCACTCCTTTCTTATTTTCTGCAGGCTCGTCTCATTCTAAATGGTGAATTACAGGTTGGGACGCAGCACCCTTGACTGATGGCCCTTTCACTCTTCCCTCCCTGCTTCCATCGCTCCCGGGTATTGGGCAGTAGGTGCCACCTTGCTGGATGGTGACAGAGCCATTGCACTTGGCTCTCTGTGCATTCTTTGTGTAGTTGGATTTTCTGTTTACAACTTACTTTTTCTATCCTCTTTAAGCATCTTATTAGGAGGTTAGGTAAGCCCCTAGCGGAGACCAGCCTACTTCGGCCTCCATGACGATAAATAACATCGATGTAGCTAGGATCTGAGATGCTCTTCAGAACAAAGTCTGTGTCTTTCCATTTGTACATATTCCAAAAAATATAATGTAGGTCTTTGAACATGGATGCTCCCTGAGGGCAGGATAAAGGGGGAACAGCAGAGGGAGACCAAAAGGTTGACTATGGACATGATGTCTTCGTAATGGACTTCTTGCTGGCTGCCTGTTAGAATGGCCTGGACACGCACACCCCCCACACACAAACACTGGTATCTTCGTTCCTTCCCTAGAGATTCTGAGAGGAGGAGGACTTTGCTTACTCTTCACCAAGTTGTTCTTGGGGAGCAAGAATCATCATTATTAAAACACTGGTCTACATTCTCAAAAGAACTTAGACAGTGATGAAAACATCGCCAGTGGGTCCATGAGCAAAGAGACGAGAGCAAATGTGTCTGCTGTGCTGACAACTTACAGCTTTGTGCCCTAAATAATGTATCACTGTTTTCTATTATTTATTTATTTATTAGATGGGGGGCACTTCTCCTGCCCAGAGACTGATCCTTGATACATGCTGACAGCACACCCAAGTGATTACTGCTCCTGCTTCAAGGACTTAAAGATAAATGATATGTTCAGACAGTGTATGTCAGCTGAGTAGTGATAGTGACATTTAGCCCCTCTGTGTTCCCCTGAGTGCTCATCAGTGGCATGCAGGTACTGCAAGTCTTTTAGGAACTTTTGTTTCAAGAGAATATTTTATTTTATTTTATTTTTAAAGATTTTATTTATTTATTCATGAGAGACACAGAGAGAAAGGCACAGACGTAGGCAGAGGAAGGAGCAGACTCCCTGCAAGAAGCCGGATGCGAGACCCCATCCTGGACTCCGGAATCAGGCCCTGAGTCAAGGCAGATGCTCAACTGCTGAGCTACCCAGACGTCCCAAGGCGATATTTTAAAAGGACAAAATAGTTTGTTGCTGAAATGTAATCCAAACTACCTTCCAAATCTAGTCTTTAAATGATCATGAGCCCTGCCTTCCTCACTTTGTCACAGATCCCGTATGGTTGGCTCAGCTGCAATAATTGCCTACGTGTTAGTTGGTAATGTAAGTCTTTTTTTTTTTTAAAGAAATTAAATAATTTAAATCAGTGGCTGTCAAAGTATGGTTCAGGGATCTCCTTGGGTTCCCAAGATTCTTTGACGGGTCTGCAAGGTTAAAATCATGCACAGGTAAGAGATCCATAAGACTGTATTATGGCCGGACAACGGATTTCAATGTAACAGTATAAAATGTGCATGGTGTGGTTTCCGATTCCACCCTGTGACTTGCCTTTAAGAAAATAACATGCCAAAGGGCGCCTAGGTGACTGCCAGCTGGATGTGGTCTTGATTTCGGCTCAGATCATTGTCTCTGCATCTAGGACTGAGCCCCAGGTAGGGCTCTGTGCTCAGCATGGAGTCGGCTTGGGACTCCCTCCCCTCTCCCGCTGCCCCTTTCCCTGCTCCTGTGCACATATATATATATATATATATATGTATATATATATATAAAATATATATACTTTTTTAAGATAACATGCCAAGTTTTGGTACAGGAACAAAGGGGAATATCTACAATTATCAGAAAAGTCTAACAAAATATTTTTTCTTTTCCAGCCACATACCTGTGCCAAGCTGAGTTTTCTTTTTTTTTCTTCCAAGATTTTATTTAAATTCAAGTTAGTTAACATATAGTGTGATATTGGTTTGGGGAGTAGAATTGAGTGGGGCACCTGAGTGGCTCATTGGGGGAGGCGTCTGCCTTCAGCTCAGGTCATGATCCTGGAGTCCCGAATGGAGCTCTGCATTGGGCTTCCGGCTCAGCGGGGAGTCCGCTTCTGCCTCTCCCTCTGCTCCTTCCCCTGCTCCTTCTCTCTCTCTTCCTCTCAAATAAAATGATTTAAAAAAAAAAAAAACGGAGTAGAATTTAGTGATACATCACTTACATATAACACCTAGTGCTCATCACAAGTGCCCTCCGTAATGCCCATTACCCAACTAATTACCCCATCCTCTCACCCACCTCCCCTCCAGCAACCTGATTCCTATAGTTAAGAGTCTCATAGTTTGCCTCCCTCTCTGTATTTCCTATTTTATTTTTCCTTTCCTTTCCCTATGTCCTTCTGTTCTGTTTCTTAAATTCCATATATGAATGAAATCATATGGTATTTGTCCTTCTTGGACTGACTTATTTCATTTAGCATAATACATTCTAGTTCTTTCCATGTTGCTGCAAATGGCAAGATTTTGTTCTTTTTGTTGGCTGAATAATATTCCTGTGTGTGTGTGTGTGTACCCTACATCTTCTTTTTTTTCCCCCAAAGATTTTATTTATTCATGAGAGACACACACACACACAGAGAGGGGGGGCGGAGAGAGGGGCAGAGACACAGGCATGAGGGAGAAGCAGGCTCCATGCAGGGAGCCTGATGTGGGACTCAATCCCGGGTTTCCAGGATCATGCCCTGGGCCGAAGGCAGGCGCTCAACCACTGAGCCACCGGGGCTGCCCCCCTGCATCTTCTTTATTCATTCATCAGTTGATGGACATTTGGGCTCTTTCCAATGTTTTGCTATTGTTGATAGTGCTGCATGTGTCCCTTTGAATCAGTATTATTGTACCCTTTGGGTGTAATTGCTGGATTATAGGGTAGTTCTGTTTTTAACTTTTTGTTTGTTTGTTTGTTTGCTTGTTTTTAACTTTTTGAGAAACCCGCATACTGTTTTCCACAGTGGCTGTACCAGTTTCCATTCCCACCTACAGAGTAAGAGGGTTCCTTTTTCTCCACATCCTCACCAACACTTGTTGTTACTTGTGTTTTTTATTTTAGCCATTCTAACAGGTATGAGGTGATAACACTGTAGTTTTGATTTGCGTTTTCCTGATGGTAAGTGATATTGAGGATCTTTTCATGTGTCTGTTGGCTATCTGTATGTCTTCTTTGGAAAAATATCTGTTCATGGCTTCTGCCCATTTCTAGTGAGATTATTTGGTTTTTTTTTTTGTGTGTGTGTGTGTGTGTTGAGTTCTTTATACATTTTGGATACTAACCCTTTATCTGATATGTCCTTTGCAAATATTTTCTCCCATTCCATAGGTTGCCTTTAAGTTTGGCAACCTTAAGTTTGATTGTTTCTTTTGCTGTGCAGAAACATTTTTTTTTATGTAGTCCCAATAGTTTATTTTGCTTTTACGTCCCCTGACTCAGGAGACATATCTAGAAAAATGTTGCTATGGTAGATGCCAGAGAAATTATTGTTATGCCCTCTTCAAGGATTTTTATGGTTTCTGATCCATAAGAGATGCAGTTTCATTCTTTTGCATGTGACTGTCCAGTTTTCCCAACACAATTTGTTGAAGAGACTGTCTTTCCCATTGGCTATTCTTTCCTGCTTTGTTGAAGATTAACTGATCATGTAATTGTAGGTTTATTTCTAGGTTTTCTGTTCTATTCTATTGCTCTATGTGTCTACATTTATGCCAGTACCGTACTATTTTAATTACTACCATTTATAATATAACTTGAAATCTGGAACTATGATACTTTCAGTTTTGTTTTCTTTTTCAGGCTCGCCTTGGCTATTCTGGGTCTTTCGTGATTCCATACAAATATAGGATTGTTTATTCTAGTTCTGTGAAAAATGCTGTTGGTATTTTATTAGGGATGGCATTAAATCTGTAGACATCTTTGTGTAGTATAGACATTTTAACAATATTTGTTCTTCCAATTCATGAGCATGGAATGTCTTTTCATATCTTCACGTTGTCTTGAATTTCTTTCATTGGACTTTTACAGTTTTCAGAGTATAAGTCTTTCACCTTTTGACTAAGTTTATTCCTAGATATTTTATAGTTTTTGGTACAGTTGTAAATGGTATTGTTTTCTTAATTTCTCTTTTTGCTGCTTCATTATTAATGTATAGGAACACAACGGATTTCTGTACATTGATGTTGAATCTTGTGACTTTACTGAATTTATTAATTCTAGTAGTTTTTGGTAGGGTTTTTAAGGTTACTATATATGGTATCTGCAAAGAGTTCTATGTCTTCCTTATCAATTTGGATGCCTTTTATTTCTTTTTGTTTTCTAATTGCTGTGGGGGGCTAACTTCCAACACTATATTGAATAAAAGTGGTGAGAGTAGACATCCTTGTCTTGTTTTTGACCTTAGGGGAAAACCTCTCAGATTTTCACCATTGAGTATAATGTTGTCTATGGGTTTTTCATATAAGACCTTTGTTATGCTGAGATATGTTCCATCTAGGTCTGCTGTGTAGAGGGTTTTCATCATGAATGGATGGATGTTGTACTTTGTCACATGCTTTCTCTGCATCTATTGGAATGATTATATAGTTTTTATCCTTTCTCTTACTGATGTGACATATCACATTTTGTGAATATTCAACAACCCTTGTGTCCTGGGATAAAATCCCACTTGATCGTGATGTAGGATTTTTTAAATGTACTGTTGGATTTGGTTTGCTAATATTTTGTTGAGAATTTTTGTGTCTATATTCATGAGAGATACTGGCCTGTAATTGTCTTTTTCTGTAGTATGTTTATATGGTTTTGGTGTCAGAGTAATTCTGGTGTCCCAGAATGAATTTGGAGGTTTTCCTTCCTCTAGTACTTTTTGGAATAGTTTGAGAAGAATAGGTATCAGCTCTTCTTTAAATGTTTGGTAGAACTTGCCTGTGAAGCCATCTGGTCCTGGACTTTTGTTTTTGGGGAGTTTTTTGATCATTGATTCAGTTTCATTGCTGGTTATAAGTCTGTTCAAATTTTCTATTTCTTGGGACGCGTGGGTGGCTCAATGGTTGAGCGTCTGCCTGGGTCCTGGGAGTAAGTCTCACGTTGGGCTCCCTGCATGGAGCCTGCTTCTCCCTCTGCCTATGTCTCTGCCTCTCTGTGTCTCTCATAAATAAATAAAATCTTAAAAATTTTTTTCTATTTCTTTCTGCTTTAGTTTTGGTAGGTTGTATATTTCTAGGAATGTATCCATTTCTTCTAAGCTAATTTGTTGACATGTAAGTTTTCATAATATTCTGTTAAAATTGTTTGTATTTCTCTTTTGTTTACATCGATAGACTCAGTTTGCTAACATTTCGTCAAAAATTTCTGTATCTACATTTGTGAGAAATATTGGACCATAGTTTTTCTTTTCTCATTATGTCTTGTCATGCTGGCCTCATAAAATAAGTTGGGAAGTATTTCTTCCTCTTCACTTTTTTTCCTAGAGTAGCCTTGTGTAGAATTGTATGATTTCTTTCTTGAAGTTTTGGCAGAACTCCCCATGAAACCATCTGGGCTCTGATTCTTCTTTGTAGAAGATTTTAAGCTACAAATTCAAGTTCTTTAGCAGGAGTGATCTCTAGTAGCTTGTGTCTTTCAAGGAATTTTCCATGAGTTGTAGCACTTTGTGTCTTTTAAGGAATTTGTTTATTTCATCTAAGTTGTTTGGTTTATTGACAAAAAATTTATGCATTATTCCCCTTATTTTTCTAATATCTATGAAATTTGTAGTGATAGCACTTCATTCATGATATTAGAAATTTATATATTCCTTTTCCTCTTGATTAGTCTAGTTAGAGATTTATAAATTTTATTATAATTTTCTAAGAATCAATTTTATTATTTTATGGAGTTTTTTCTATATTTTTGTTTGTTTTCTGTTTCACTGATAAACATTTTAATCTTTAATTCCATTCTGGTTTTTTCCCCCTCAAGCCCCTAAGGGTGTAGCTGAAGTCATGGATTTTAAACCTTTCTT
Source organism: Canis lupus baileyi (assembly GCF_048164855.1). Lineage (NCBI taxonomy): Eukaryota > Metazoa > Chordata > Mammalia > Carnivora > Canidae > Canis > Canis lupus. The sequence continues at coordinate 38,503,023 of NC_132858.1, read as the reverse complement.
TTTTTCTAATATAGGCATTTACTGCTCTGAGTTTCTGTCTGAATACTTCATCTCACAAATTTTCACATGATTTATTTTCAGTTACATTCTGTTCAAAATACTTTCTACTTTCCCTTTTGATTTATTCTTTGATCCATAAACTATTTACAAGTGTGTTATTTAGTTTCAAAAATTTAGGGCTTTTTCAGATAAACTTTCTGTTGTTGATTTTAATTCCTTTGTGGTCAGAGAACATGCTTTGTATGATTTGGATCCTTTTATTTATTGAGATTTGTTTTACAACCATGAATATGGCTTATCTTGGTAAATGACATATAAACTTGAAATGAATGTATATTCTGCTATTGCTTGATGGAGTATATGACAAATTGCAATCAGGTCAAATTGGTCAGTAGTGTGTTTTTTTTTTTTTTTTAAGATTTTATTTATTTATTCATGAGAGACACACACAGAGAGAGGCAGACATACAGGCAGAGGGAGAAGCAGGCTCCAAGCAGGGAGCCCGTGGGACTCGATCCCGAAACCCCAGGATCATGCCCTGGACTGAAGGTGGTGCTAAACTGCTGAGCCACCTGGGCTGCCTGGTCAGTAGCGTTGTTAAAGTTTTCTATATACTTTTGAATTATCTACTTTTTCTATCAATTAGTGAGATTAGTGAGGCAGGGTATTGAAATTTACGACTGTAATTATTGATTTAGCTATTTCTCTTTTTAGTTCTGTCAGGTTTTGCTTTATTTATTTTGAAGCCTTATTAGTGCATACAATGTTTAGCATTGTTATGAACTCTTGACAAATGGATTCTTTTATTATTATGAAATGACCATCTTTATTCCTGGTAATATAGTCTGTTCGGAAATCTACTTTGTTTAATATTAATGTAGCCACCTCAGCTTTCTTTTGATTAGTGTCAGCATGATATATATTTTCTATCCTTTCACCGTTAGCCAACTTGTATCTTCACATTTAAAGTGAGTTGTTTTTGTAGCCGGAATATAGTTGGGTCTTTTCTATCCGGTCTTCCAATCTCTGTCTTTTAATTAGGATATTTAGGCTATTTACATAAAATGTGATGATTCATATAGCTGGGTTTAAGTCTACCATGTAGTACTTGTTTTCTATTTTTCCCATCAGTTCTTTGTTCTCTTTTATCTTTTTTCTGCTTGCTTTTAGATTGAGCATTTTTTAACAATTCCTTATCATTTTTGTTGGCTTGTTGGCTATAGCTATTTGTTTGGTTTGGTCTCATTGGTTGCTTTAGAGTTGGTTTTAAACTTATCACATTCTATATTTAATTGATGTTATATAACCTCACATATAGTAAAAGAACTTTATACTAATGTACTTCTCTTTCTACCCTCTGAGAATTTGTGCTATTCTTATCAAACATTTTGCTTCTATGTGTGTTACAAGTTCCACAATGCATTGTAATTGTTTTTACTTTGAATAATTGATCATGTTTTAAAGGTATTTAAACAATACAAGGAAATCTTTATAATTATTAACATAATTACCAGTTCTGGTCTGCTTTATCCCTTTGTGTAGATGAAGATTTCTATTGATTTTTTCCTTTTGCTTGAAGGACTTCCTTTAATATTTCTTTTTGTGTAGATCTACTGGGGATAAGTTCTTTCAGCTTTTGAATGACTGAAAAAGTCTTTATTTTGCCTTTGTTTTTGAAAGATATTTTCATGAAATAAAGACTTGTAGGTTAGTAGGAATTCTTTTTTTTTAGTTCCATTTGTCCTCTGCCTTGCATTGTGTTCATGACAAAATCTACTTTCATCCTTATCTCTTTTTCTGTATATAACATGTGTCTCTTTTTTTCTGGTTGCTTTTAAGATTTTCCTCTTTACAACTAGTAGTAGGCAATTTGGTTATGAGGTGATTGGGCATAGTTTTCTTCATATTTCCTGTGCTTGGAATTCATTGAGATTCTTTGATCTGTGGGTATATAGATTTCATTAAATTTGATTTCTTGAAATATTGGCCCTTATTTCTTCAAAAATTTTTTTTCTGTCCTCACCTGCTTCAGAGTATCCAAAAACATGAATATCAGGCTGCTCAAAACCTTCCTACATATCACTGATGCTCTGTTCATTTTTTTCCCAGTCATTTGTCTCTCTGTGTTTCTTTTTGTATGATTTCAACTGTGATATCTTCAAGTTTACTCATCTTTTCTTCTTCAGTGTTTACTCTTCCATTAATTCCCAGTATATTTTACATCAGAAACATTATAGTTTTCCTCTTTTTAAAAAGATTTTAATTATTTATTCATAAGAGACGCAGAGAGAGAGGTAGAAGCATAGGCAGAGGGAGAAGCAGGCTCCATGCAGGGAGTCCGATGTAGGACTCGATCCTGGGCCGGGGGGCCGGGAGGGGGGATCACGCCCTGCCCAAAGGCAGATGCTCAACTTCTGAGCCACCCAGGTGTCCCACATTATAGTTTTCCTATCTTGAATTTTAATTGAGTCTTCTTTATGAATCCATGTCTCTGAATCCATGTTCATTCTTTCACCTTATCCCTTAAACACATGGAATGCAGTTAGGATCACTATTTTAATTTCTTTTCTACTAATTCTATTACCTGTATCATCTCTGGTTCAGTTTCAGGTGGTTGATTTTTCTAATTTTTGGTATTTTTCTGCTTCTTTGAATGCCTGGTGATTACTTATTGGATGCCAGGCATTGTATATTTTACCTTACTGGGTGCTGGATGTTTTTGTATTCCTATAAGTATTTTTGAACTTTGTACTAGGAAGTGAATAAGTTACTTGGGAAAAGTTTGATCCTTTTGGGTCTTGCTTTCTAAACTTTTAAAAGCAGGACCAGGGGAGTGTTTAGGATCAGTCCAGATTATTTTTTCCCGTAACTGAGGCATACTTTTCTGAATCCTCTACTTTGGTGCCTCATGAATGATGAAGTTTTCTGATCTGGCTTATGGGAATAGACACTATTTTCAATCTTGTGTGCACTTCAGTCTTTTCAGGTGACTCTTTAATTAACTTCAGGTATTTTTTTTATGTGGATTCTCTGATCACTTCTTACCTGAATATTTGAGAGGTTCTGTCTAAGACCTCTGCAATTTTTTCTTTTTGTGGCTCTCTCTTTTGGTACTCTACCTTACATAGTGTGTTCAATTTGACTTACCCACACTCCAGGTCCATCTCAACTCAGGAAGACCACAGAACTTAACTGAGTTCCCCTCCTGGCACTGCATCCCTGCGAACTCTCTCAAGGCTTTGGTAATTTTAGGGTTCATCTAATTTGTTTTCCATCTCTCATAGATCACTGACTTTCATTTCCAGATGTCTCAGAATTTTGTCCAGTTTCTTAGATGTTTCAAGCAAGAGGGTAAACCTGATTCCTGTTACTCAATCGTTTGAAAGCAGAAATCCCAGTCATCTTCCAGTAAGTCGGATATTAAAGAGATTTGCAAGGATTTAAAACAGTTCTACTCTTTAAGTGATTTTATTTTTTTGGAAAACGTCGTTTTTATAAAAACATTTAAGTTAACTTATAATTGTTTTATTATCACTATCTTTAAATGAATGAACAAATATTTTAAAGTTTTCTATTTTAATTTTACAAATGGAAAATATCAATAGGTATTACCCATGTAAGCAAAAGGCCTTTGGGTTCAATAATTTTTAAGAGTGTAAAGTGCTTCAGAGACCAAAATGTCTGAGAACAGTTGATCTAAATGTACCGAAGTGGTTACTGTTGGATGCTTGAACCTAAAAGTTGGGTAACCTCCATGCTGGGAAGGCATGAGTACAAAGATGAGAAGACCCATAAACAGAGAAAAGAAGGAAGAAGAAGAACAATAAAAGAAAAGCTAAGAATCCCTTTGGCTCCCAAGAGACACAGAGAGTAGCATAGATTTCTCATTTTCCAGTTGTTGTCTAGACATTTGCAAGGCCCAGTTATACCTCCTGCCTTTGGGATCTTTGAGATCATACTAAAACTAAATTCTGTCTTTTTTTTCCCCTTAGAGAGAAAAAAGAAACTGGTGGGAAAAATTAAAACACTATGGTAGGCTTAAAAGAAATATATTTTAAGAGCCTCAGGTCCTTTTCGAGTTCAGAAATCATAATGCTATGACAAAGGTGGATACTGTTCATGATGCTCAAACAGAGACTAACAGATCACACTTGGAGGCATGGAAAGGGAAGCTAAGTTCTGTGATTTTTGTGGTTATTTTCAGTATGTTTGTTAGTTTATTGGCAATACATTGTGAGGAAAATCAGAACCTTCCCTCATCTTACTATCTAATCTTGGCCAGCATCTTGCTGGAACTTAGTTTCTACACATTTACAAAATGAGAGTCAGAAGACTTTCTAGGTCTTTGTTTGGAATAACAGAAACCTACATCAAATTAGCTTAAGCACAAAAGAGCATTTTGACTAGTGTAACTGGGAAGCCAAGCTGAGCTAGTGCTAGCTCTGGTACAATTGGATCCAGGTGTTCAGTGTCTTCACAGCTTCATTCTATCTTCTCTTTCCTCCTTCTATTCCTTCCCATTTTCTGCCCATTACCTTCTGCTTTCTTGTTTGCTTTGTTCTCCGTTCAACCACAAAATCACCCCCAGAAGCTTTAAGCTTTTATGGACTTTGAGATCATGAGCCCAGAGACAGAAACAAAGATGCGCTCTCTCCCAGCATCCCCAGATCCTAATCCCTTTCTTTCATTGGTTGTACTTGGATCACATGACCATCTTTGACCTAATGACCTTAGGGCCATGGAGAACCGAGATTGGCCAGACTGGGTTAGGTGCCCACTCCTTTGGGAGGGAGTGGTAGATGAATTGCTACTGGCTGTCCCATTAGAACCACCTAGAATGAGGGGCAGCTCAGTAAATGGTGGGGTGCTGAACAGACTGCAGTGTGTACTCTTGAAGTGTCAAGAAGTGAATCAAACTCTGTTATGTGTTTATGATTTTAAAAAGAAATACAACCATGTGGCTATTGCAGCATCGCTGGGAGTTTGACACTTTCTTCGGAGTCCCTGAGTCTCTTCTTAGGAACAGTTTATCTTTTCCTATTGCTTTTCAGGTATTTCATCTACACGGTTTAAATTCCATCTTTGCTCTGAAGCCTTTTACCAACTTTTGTTGTGTCAAGAATAGCATCCATTGTACCCAGAATATTCCCAGTCAGTGATTCCAATTTCTGCTAACACATTCATGCTTCCTTTCATTTTTTAAAGAAGATTTTTTTTTATTTATTCATGAGAGACACAGAGAGAGAGGCAGAGACTCTGAGGCAGAGGGAGAAGCAAGCTCCATGCAAGGAGCCTGATACAGGACTCAATCCCGGGACCACAGGATCACGCCCTGAGCCAAAGGCAGATTGCTCAACCGCTGAGCCACCCAGGCATCCCTCATGCTTCCTTTCAGATCTCACTAACTCTCTTCTACCTGAATCTTTTCTTTCACCCTGGTGTGTAACAGAGATGTAGAGTCAAGTTTGAGACAAAAAGACTACAAATCAATAAAAAGCAAAGAGGATGATCTCTTGATATGGAGTCCTCATCAGATTTACCATTTAGTTGAGTCATCACCTCCAGCCTCCCTAGTAGTACAAAGTAGAATGAACACACAGGTGAAGGACTTAGTCACTGCACCAGAAATGCTTAGTATGCAAGACATACTCTCTTTTCCCTGAAGTAGTGGCCTTGAGTAAAAAGCTCTTTCCATGAATCTACTTTGGAACTCATTCTTGTGTTTTTCCCTTTTGTCCAGAAGGACTGAATGAAAACATAGAATCTGAATCTGTTTACTCAGAAAAATAAGATCTACAAATAGTGTCATTTTAGGCATACTCTCAGAATGCAGCTTAGCACCTACATGCTATATTTAGATCAGTACTATCAAAATGAAAAGGCAACATGCCAGGTAGTTATTATGCTCTCGAATATTCAAGCCAATTTGCATTTGGAATTGAATATAAAGCCCTTGCTCTTCCATAGATCCAGCTAATGCTCATGATTCAGTAAGGGACAAGAATCACTTGTTGTGTGCCCTGAAATGGGTGGGCTGCTGGAGAGAAACACTTGAAACAGCGGAAGTTGTCTCTGGAGGTGAAAATATACCTGATCTTAATTTTCTTTTGTCAACTCTTCTCAACTCTTCAAATTTTCTACAATGAACACATACCACTTTCATAATAAATATAGTTTTTAAAATTCTACCTCTGCTAAATTGTGAAAGGTCTTAGTATACACCAAACTATGTTTAAGCAACACATACCTACTGAATGAAACTGACGGACACCCACAAAACTCCTTGGCTTGAACTGTGTTCTGGGCACTCTGATTCTGCCTTGACTCTGTGGGAAGGGTCCCAGTGGGGTCTGGCCTGTGTCCCCACCTCAGGATCCTTTGCTGTATCATGAGGGCTGTGGGAGTCCTGTCTGCAAGACCATGATAGGGCCTTTTAGGACAGACCCAGGGGGGACTCTGGAGCTTAAGTTCAGATCTGCAGTTCCTAAGGTTTCAGATGAGGTCAAAAAAAGAAGAGAATTTTCTCCCAACCTCTGGACATGGGAGTCAAGATGGAAGGTGGGAACATATAGCTGTAGTGTGTGCGTGGCTGTGGGAGCCACAGGCAAACTGCCTGAGAAGCAGACCCTGTCACTCCTAAGCCTTCTTCTCAAGCACTTACCTAATCTACACATACCACGTGCCAGCAGGACCCTGGCTCATCTCTTCTGAGCACCTGCAAGCTCGAGCGTCAGGTTTGGGTAGCATCTGCCCAGCACACAGAGAGAGGAGCCTTGTGGATGAAGAGTGCTCCTGAGGCCAGAGCGGTGTGGTGGCTCTCAAATCTCTGACCCAGACTGTGGGAACTGCTCTTTCTGACTCACGGTCCACTTGTTCAAGAACGAAGTCAACAATATGAAGCCTACAAAGAGCCTTGAGCACCCACCAGTAGCATCAGGTCTGAGTTGAGTGTGAACAGGCCCGGGAGGCAGACCTGGTGCGAGTCTGGCTCTCGCTCAGCAACACTGGGATCTGGGGGAAGCACTTCTCTCCTCTGAGGCTCGATTTCTTCATGTAGAAGCAGGTAATTCATTAGATTACCAGAAGCAAAATGGGGGTGAAATGTTGGCAAGAGAAATCGCTCAATACGCCACAACTGTCGTTGTAATTACATGCTACATACTGTTCTACAAAGTGGGTTTGCTCATCTCTGAACCAGCTGTAAATGGTCTTTACCGTGTGTCGGCTACAACACAGAGGTGGGAAAGGACTAGGGATTCATCTTTTGGGTCCCAGGGATGACTTGATCACCTCGCAAGGCTTGACTGTGTTTACTCATAGGAAGTGCTAATAGCAGGGAAGACCGTCATCATTAACGTTGAAATTGAAATGTATCAGAATGGAGGCTTTTCCTTTTAAATAAAAAGGGAAAGAAAGAGAAATAAAACCTACTGAGTTTACTGATCCTATAGTGAAAGTTAGGGCCTCACTTTTTTGTATACTCATCTACCACTAGATCAACTTTCTTATTTTACTTCTCTCTGGTTCATACGGCCGTATTTGACAAAGTCATAGTCACCCATCCCGTCTGTTTCTCTAACAGAGTAAGACGTGTTAAAGATAATGGAAGTCTTAGAGCATCTGGTCTTACAAAAAAGTAAATGTAGGGTGGGCCACTGCCAACTGAAGCAAAGGAAATTTTAATTCTTGAAATTGTCATCATGTCATAGACATTATGGATGATCTTATTTTCCACATGCAAATGTCAGTATAAGGAAATGGCTACATTCTCTTTTTCCCCCAAATCATAAATCACTCAATAATTTCATACAAACGAGTAGTTTGCCAGACCGTGTTTTATTGAATCCAATATACCATCTATTTTAAAATACATTGTTGTTTGGGGTATTACTAAGAAAGAAAAGGCACTGCCATTGAAGGAGATGTTATATGTGGTAAAGTGAGTCTGGAAATTAGTCAAAAATGGTACATCCTTCTGTTTGATGAGCGCATTTTAACATCCTTTGTGTCTCCCATTTCCCATTCATACTTAAAGACACTAGTTGACTAGTTTGAGAGCATTAGTCACTATTCAAATAGAGGTTCCTCTTGATCAACACAAATACAACCATTCACCGCTGAATGCCCAAATCTTAACGGCCTTTTAAGCACTAATGAAATGAGGCTAGTTTATGTTTCTTGAATTAATTAAATAAAATAAGGGCTCAATCATTAGGCAAATCACGACAGACATCACCAGGAGGACGGGTTGGGTCTTACAGTGTTCAAAGGATTTTAAATGGAAATGTCATTTTGTCTTACTCCTACTTTCCTGAGCGTTTGTTCCTAACAAATCCTTTGGATGATACCAGCCTCTTTCTCTCTCTTTTTTTCTTTCTTTCTATTTTTTTCTGGAACCAGCCACAGAAGAGCTCCAGATTTAGGCTAATATTAATCAGTTCACCCCAGGCGCTGACGGCATATTCTTCAGGAGTATTACAGGCAGAACTGTTTCAACAAGAGACTTTCCTAGCAGAAGGCTAAGAAAAAGCTCAGCAAGGAAAATGGTAGATGGAAAATGTCAGGAGAGAGATTAGGTTTCTATTTTGAGGATAGTAAAACCATTATGTTTTAATGCACTCAAGTTCAGACTGATTCACGGCCAATGACCATGCAAGTTAAAGCCAAAAGTTGCACACTTCCACTGAGATGCAGTGAATTCAGGTCAGAAGATGGGAAGTAGGGGCTTGATCTCTGGAAGCTTTAATTTCCTCATCTAGGCTTTGGGCCAAGTGATCTCCCAGCCTCCTTCGGTCTATAGTGCTGTGGTCCAGCCAGAGGTCATGGGCCCTGTGACAGCCTCCTCTAGAAGATTAGGCCTGAGTGACTGTGCCATGCTGCCAAAGACTTCTGGCTTTGGATTAGTACACAAGTGCTTAGACTTTAGGTTTCTGGACGTTGCATAGTGGTTCCTGAGATTGTTGTTTGGCTGCCTAGTATCCATACACTCTTACCATTAGGGGACAACCCCAAATTAGGCAGAGCACAGGGGCCAGTCACCTGGCACAGAGGCTCATGGGCAGCCAGGAAATGAGCATGTGCCAGGGCCTATCCAAGCAGAAGCACAGACACAAAGATACAGGGAGAGGTAGAACTTTCCAGACTGGCTTCATTAGCAGAGGTGAGCCTGGAGCAAAATCATCCAGCATCCCAGGGCACAGTTCTGGCAAGATAGTTGTGGGACAATAGTCTGGCTATGTTCTTGCTGTGTCTTCTCCCCTTGTCCCCACCTGCCCCCTTTGTCCCCATCTTCCTGAAGGTTCTCATTAGCTCTCTTTGGTGTCCATGACTTCCTGTCATTTGCCAAAGAAGTCTGACTCCCTGATGTCTATCAAGGGCGCATCTGTACTAAGCCCTGGAAAGCTAGAGGTAAGGGCCTAAGCAAAAAGGTGACCAGGCAGGTGCTGTTGGGGAAGGCAGCATGGAGGACATCTGAGTGGTGTTGTCAGGTTGCCTGGCTGCTTGGGAGGCTCTTCACAAGGAGCCATGCTACCCAGTAGATTGTCCGTGCTCCATGTGTGACCATCAGCTTCTTTTCTCCAAGCCCCCCTCCCCTCTGTTCATAAACCATTTCTGATGGCCTTGGGCATGCAAATAAATACTATTTTAAAAATCAACTTTATCTAAGCTCCTTTTGGGTTATCTCTGCTCCCACAGAGGTGCTGGAAACTAGCAGCACAATAATTACACCCAACCTGATAGGAGGC